>NC_091433.1:731738-1331738 GCF_964237555.1 Oryctolagus cuniculus | reverse complement strand
GTAGGTGGGCGCTCGCTCTGCCTCTCTTCCTCTCACTGTCCTTCAAATACAGTGAAAATAAACTCATAAAAATAAATAAAACACTAGTCTAGTACATTATGGTAGATTCAGATCTTGGAAACACTATGAATTCGGTCAGAAAGCCTGTTTTACTGGCTGTCTGCTGGAAAAGGCTCCTTTCAAAGATACACAGCTACCTGGGGGAAACGCACTGGCCGCACCTAATCATGGTCATGGGTCTTCCACCCCTTCAATCCATTACAGAGCTTCTGTTGAAATCCAACTAGTCGTCAGAGTTCCTTGTTCGCACATGGTAAACAGAAGGTATCACATTTTGTATTTTTAATAAGTTTAAAACCTACTATTACAACAGGAAGCTTCTAGACAAACTAAAAATTTCATCTCATTTCCAAGTTAAGTGTGCAGTTGGATGGCTGCTTACACGACTCTTAGCAAGCACACACAATGGAGACAACTCCAAACACCCATTTTCACCTCTGAGGGGTAGACTTTATTTTTCTCAAAAATACTGAACTGCCAGGCAGCATTGTACTGACAGTCACTTATTCCAGAAAAGGTCAGTAAATGTAGGCCACTGTAAGTAAAAGAGAAAGTCAATTCCCCTTCAGAACAGGCAATGCTCTGAGCCTTGCCCCAAGACGCCCTCAGACTGGCCCTGCTGCGGGCACTTCGCTCGCGTGTGCGTGCGGGGCGCTGACTCTGCAGAATCTCCCTTTAACATACAAAGTGGCTGCTCCATCACTGCTTATCTCTAGTTTTTCCTGCTTATTCAGCAAATTATTTCAGAATCTACAGGCTCTAGGGCACTCCGTGTCCCACCAGAACCTAGCAGAAAGCAGAGGTGACACCTGCTACAAACATGGGGGCACACGCTTGCAGGCCCCGATTTATTCTCATCATTCACTGTTTTCCATCTTCCCTGTCGCTCCCCCTCTTCATGGAGGAACGACACTAGACCCTGCCTAGGCTTCATATCCGAGTCACGGCACCATTATGTCGCTCCCCGTCTTCGTGGAGGAACGACACAGGACCCTGCGCTGTTCTTTCGTCTGCTCGGCCCTCCCCGGGTTTGCTGCTGGTTCTTCCTGGGTTGGCTACCATCCCTTCCACCTCCGTGGAAGGGCGGTTCCCCCTGCCACTTTCCCCACTTCCGCGGGGGAGCGGCACACCGCCGGCCGGCTCTCTCGGGGGCTGCACAGGTGTTCCTTCAGATAGATGTTCCCCTTAGATGTTCCTCGTGCATGCCGTCTCTCTCCTCCTTTATAGTCCTCTTCCACCAATCCCAACTCTGCTACCCACACGCCGAGTACGCTGCTCTCCTCCAATCAGGAGCAGGTCCTGCTGTTTATTGGTTGAACTGGAGGCAGCTATGTAGAAGCTGTTTCCCTTCTCAGCGCCATATTGTGGGAAAGCAGATGCATAGAATAAGTCTTAATTCCAGTAACTTAGTCTAGTCCGAGTTGCTCCCCACAGATCCCCCTTTCTTTTTATTTTTTGGCGTTGATACACGCCTGTCTTCGGTGCCCCGTGGCACACACTCTGCTCTGCTTGCTAGAGTTGCCCACAGGTGCTTACAAGCCCTACCAATCAGGCAAACCGAATCCGGGTCCTCTCTTCACCATGTTGTGAGGAGGTTTTTAGGTGCTGATGCGTGCCTGTGTTCGGTGCCCTGCAGCGCATGCTCTGCTAGAACTGCCTGAAGGTGCTTACAAGCCCTACCAATCAGGCAAACCGAATCCAAGCCTTCTCATTGCCGTATTGTGGGGAGACTTCTTGATGTTGATTCGTGCCTGTCTTCGGTGACCTGCAGCCGCCCACAGGTGCTTATCATCTTACTAATCAGGCAGACCGAATCCAAGCTCTCTCACTGCCATGTTGTGGGGAGGCCTTATTTTTCTCTATTTCTCTATCTCCGGGCATTCCTATTTCTCCTATTTTACTTCTATCTACCAGCATTCCTATTTCTCTCATTTTACTTCTAAACTTCTGTTTCTCTTATCCCTGCGGCTTCCCGGCGCCCGCCCCGAGGCTGCTTCTCGGCGGCTTCCCGGCTCTGAGCCGCTTCAGCCTGCGCTTCTCTCATCTGCGCGGCTTCCCGGCTTCGCGCGCGCACTCCGCGGTCTCCGCGCCCACACCACGGCCTCGCACTAGCCCCACGTTCCCTATCTATTCACGCCCCGTGCTCTCTCTGCACGCGGGGGCTTCCACGAGTCACACAGCACAGCTCACGTTTCCGCCACCGGTATTCAGTCCAAGTTCCCCGGGCTAACCTGGCGAATTCAACCCAGCTCACGTCTGCGCCCTTCGGCTTGGCTTCCTGTCCTTTGCTCCCCTGGCTAATCTGACGGATTCCAACCTGGCGGCCCACGTCTCTGCCTCTGGTTCCAGATTTTCGCCTTTAGCTCCCCGGGCTGACTTGAAGAATCCCAAGATAGCTTACGTCTCTGCTTCAGCCTGCACTCGCGGCTTCATCCTCCCTAACATTTTTCTCTACCCAGTATGTTTCCCTAAGTTTTCTTCCAACAATATTCCTCCATCATTTCTCCTGGCCTCTCCCCACAGTCCGTATCCAAGTCTAAGTTTCTTATAGGTTTCACTTTCACTTTCAACCTGCAGTCCGTATCTAAGTTTCTTCTTGCTTTCACTTTAAATCCTAACTTCTTTCCCACAGTCTGTATCCGAGTCTATGCCTAGGCTTTCGATAGCTTCTTCCGGCACCTTTTCTGTCCGGCTTTTCCCTAGGCTCTTTGCTAGTCTGTCTCTCCGGTATTTTCCACTTCTTCCCGTTTCTTCCCTCCTAAGTTTCCTATCCGAGTCACGGCACCATTATGTCGCTCCCCCTCTTCATTGAGGAACGACACTAGACCCTGCCTAGGCTTCATATCCGAGTCACGGCACCATTATGTCGCTCCCCCTCTTCGTGGAGGAACGACACTAAGCCCTGCCTAGGCTTCACATCCGAGTCACGGCACCATTATGTCGCTCCCCGTCTTCGTGGAGGAACGACACAGGACCCTGCGCTGTTCTTTCGTCTGCTCGGCCCTCCCCGGGTTTGCTGCTGGTTCTTCCCGGGTTGGCTACCATCCCTTCTACCTCCGTGGAAGGGCGGTTCCCCCTGCCACTTTCCCCACTTCCGCGGGGGAGCGGCACACCGCCGGCTGGCTCTCTCGGGGGCTGCACAGGTGTTCCTTCAGATAGATGTTCCCTTTAGATGTTCCTGGTGCATGTTGTCTCTCTCCTCCTTTATAGTCCTCTTCCACCAATCCCAACTCTGCTACCCACACGCCGAGTACGCTGCTCTCCTCCAATCAGGAGCAGGTCCTACAGTTTATTGGTTGAACTGGAGGCAGCTGTGTAGAAGCTGTTTCCCTTCTCAGCGCCATATTGTGGGAAAGCAGATGCATAGAATAAGTCTTAATTCCAGTAACTTAGTCTAGTCCGAGTTGCTCCCCACACTTCCCCAACTGTGTCTATGAATATTCCAAAAGTACTTACTGACAAGGTAATGTGTTCTTTTGTGTTTGTCATATTGTTTCATATTTTTATGCTATTTTGCTAATCCTCCAATCATCCTAGAAAACACTTCTCCCGAGGCAGACGCTACTTTGCCTTTACTTAGTGTGGAAGACAGCGCACATCAGCTGCAGCCACTCCCCAGCTGAATGTGGTACTTCTGTGCTGGAAGCCATTACGGAAGCCAGCAGAAACCCTACTCGACCAGACCTACCTTTCAATAGCATGCTGCCTTACGGCCTTATCTGCAGAAACTAGCTGGAGTCACGTCTGCAACTGAACCTGATCCAAAACAGATACAGGTTAGAAACCTCGAACAGAATTCAATCTCAAGTTTCAAGAAATTTTCTAAATACTAGAGTTTGGTGCCGGCGCTGTGGCATAGCAGGTAAAGCCTCCACCTGCAGTGCTGGCATCCCATATGGGAGCCCGTTAGAGTCCCAGCTGTTCCATTTCCGATCCAGCTCTCTGCTACGGCCTGTGAAAGCAGCAGAAGATGGCCCAAGTCCTTGGGCCCCTGCACCCACATGGGAGACCCAGAGGAAGAAGCTCCTGGCTCTTGGCTTTGGATTGGCACAGCTCCGGCCATCGCAGACGTTGGGGACTGAACCAGCAGATGGAAGACCTCTCTCTCTCTCTGCCTCTCTGTAACTCTGCCTTTCAAACAAAGGTATAAATCTTTAAACATAAATAAGTAAAGTAAAATAAAAAAAAAATGCAGCGTTAGTGATTTATGTCTTTAAAACAGCTGCAAAATTTATAGGTGCCATTTCTCTTCTGAATGTTTATTTTTTAAATATCTTTGCTGACTGTAAAAGCCATGTATTTTCCGTTCCCTGACGTCTCAAGGCAAGACAATCACTCTTGGGCACGGCTATCATTAGCAACAGTGGATTAAATCCACATGCCAAACAATCGTTCAGAGTCAGTTACCAGTTCTGTGGAGACGGCACCTTAACTTCACCCCGTGCCTAATGAGAGCCAGCACAGAAAGCAGAAGCGCTGGCCTGCCATGCACGTCCCTGCTGCCCCCTACTTTCATTACTAGTGTTATCTCCAACCCAGCGCTTCTGTCAAGACCACCTGACCACTCTGTAAAGACCAGGTTAACTGAAATTAGAGCGCAGAGGAGCAGGCTTTGGCGCACCTGTTAGGACACTGCTTGGCACGCCCACACCCCGTATCAGAGTGCCTGGGTTCAAGTTCTGGCTCCAATCTCCATCCCACCTTCCAGCTCACGTGTATCCTGGGAGGCAGCAGGTAATGGCTCAAATCGTGGGGTCTCTGTCATCCACACCTGAGTCCCGGACTGAGTTCCAGGCTCCTGCTTCAGCCTGGTCCAGCCCCAAATGCTGCGGCCATTTGGGGAGTGAACCAAACAGATCTGCCTTGATATCATTTCTCTTTCTCCCTCTCCCTCTCCCCCTGCCTTTCAAATACTTTCGAACAAGTAAAAATCACTGAGAAACTACAGAACTCACTTACTGAGTGAGCTCTGTTAGGTGAGAAGTTCCTCTCTCCCCCCAGGACAGCTCAAGAATCCTGCAAGACTCACGACTCTGAAATGCAGGTCAAGTGGGGGTGCCTGTCTCGCGAAGCTTCACATTTTATTTAGAAACACAAATGCTCACATGCTCTCCTGCAGCCCAGGGGTCATGGCGCCTGCTCCCCGCTGGCCTCTGAAGCAGCCACACTGGAGGGACATCTGACTCAGGAGTAGCAGCCGCAGGACTGCAGACCCTCCAGGCAGCCCTGCACCACCTCACCCAGACGGACACAGAATCTGCATCCGACACACGGCTGCACACAACTGACCCAACTTCATCCTCCGCTGCTTCCCCAGGCACACTGGCAGGGAGCTGGATCAGAAGTGGAGCAGCCAGGACAAGAACTGGCACCCATATGAGATGCCAGCATTGCAGGCGGTGGCTTTACCAGCTATGCCACAGCGGCAGCCCTAACAGACCCGATTTCTAGACAAAAATTCCTTTTGATAAGTTAGCAAACAAACCAATACCTAGGCACCAAAGCAACATGGAAAAATTAAGTTTATTTACCATAGCTGAGGGGGAAAGGCATCAACCAGCATTCTAATGTGATGTGAATACTCACAACATTAGAGACTCCCTGATCATCTGGAGTTCTTAACTACCAGAAATCTCTACCAGCAAATACTAAAAACATCAATTCTTAAGTCTGAACTTGAAAGGAAACACTGAACATAGAATCGACCGAATTGAGGTAAGTGTCAAGTTCAGGAGTAGGTGAACTCACCACAGCTGGGACAGGCAAGCAAAGCAACACCAGGAGAACCAGGATATTGCCAAAGAAAGTTCCAGAAAGGTGTACATAACCAAAGTCAAACGCAAAGATACCAAATGCAAAAAGTTCAAATAGGGTCAGGACTGCAAAACGACTACAGGATTTGGTAAGGATCTCGGCACACAGCAACCTCCAGGAAGGCAAATTAGAGAGAGGCAAGAGCTGGACAAGGTGTGAACTATAAATTGAGGAAGAATAAGTAAAGGCAATTAGCATTACTCAGCAGTATTAGCCAGTATTTCAGGTCTTCTGGCGGCTAACAGGCAGGAAGTCAGATAAACCAGCACCGCAGCGTTAGCAACGGCAAAGACAAGCCGGGAGGCAGGCAGACTCAGAACGACCAGAGGGAAGATGCAAGACGCAGGACAAAGAGCAGAGGCGTTCTGAAGAGGCTCAGCTAAGGGACCCAACACATACATTCTGCACCGAGTTTCCATGAACTAAGTGGTTAAGAACTCCAGGAACGGGGCCAGCACTGTGCTGTTGTGACTGCAGTGGGTAAAGCCGCTGCCTGCAGCACCGACATCCCATATGCGGGCCAATTTGAGTCCTGGCTGCTCCACTTCTGGTTCAGCTTACTGATAATGTGCCAGGGAAAGCAGCGTGGGCCCCTGCACCCACGTGGGAGACCTGGAAGAAGCTCCTGGCTTTGGCCTGGCCCAGCCCTGGCAGTTGCAGCCATCTGGAGAGTGAACCAGCAGATGAAGACCTCTCTCTCTCTCTCTCTCTCTCTCTGTAATTCTGAGTTTCAAATACATAAATCTTAAAAAAAAAAAAAAAAAGATATTCCCATCATGCCATGGGTTTATTTGGAGGTACCCCTATGTAAGTTAAACAGCATCTGTACCAGTATCAGGAATAAGAGGGGCCATCATTACAGATGCCCAGACAGACACTGAAAGGACAGTGGGGTGGCACAGCAGGCATCATCACTTGGGAAGCCCCTATCCCATATAAGAGAGCTGGTTCGAGTCCCAGCTAGTCCACTCTTCCAATCCAGCTTCCTGCTAATGCCTGGGAGGCAGCAGATGACGGACCAAGCACTTGGGTTCCTACCACACATGTGGGAGACCTGGATGGAGTTCCTGGCTCTTGGCTTTTGCCCGACCCAGCCAGATGTGTTGTAGGCATTTGGGGAGTTAATCAGTGAATGAAAGTTTCTGTCTGTCTCTTCCTATCACTCTATCTTTCAAATAAATAAATATTCAAAAATATTAATATAATATTAATATTATAATAAACCATAGCTACAAGGTTTAATCCAGCAATGCCAAATTGGTTCAATGTCCAAAATCAGTTTATTCTAGGAATGCAAAGCCAGTTCAATATCCAAAATCAATGAGGTTATCTACCACATTAAAAGTCTTGGCTGGCGCCACAGCTCACTAGGCTAATCCTCTGCCTGCGGTGCCGGCACCCCGGGTTCTAGCCCCAGTTGGGGCGCCATATTCTGTCCCAGTTGCTCCTCTTCCAGTCCAGCTCTCTGCTGTGGCCCAGGAGGGCAGTGGAGGATGGCCCAGGTCCTTGGGTCCTGCACCCACATGGGAGACCAGGAGGAAGCACCTGGCTCCTGGCTTCTGATCGGCGCAGCACGCCGGCCTTAGCAGCCATTTTGGGAGGTAAACCAACGGAAGGAAGACCTTTCTCTCTGTCTCTCTCTCTCTCTCACTGTCTAACTCTGCCTGTCAAAAACAACAACAAAAAATAAAAGTCTAAAGAAGGGGCCAGCACTGAGGCGTAGTGGGCTAAGCCTCGGCCTGCGGCGCCAGCAGCCCATATGGGTGCTAGTTCATATCCTGGCTGCTGATCTTCCGATCCAGCTCTCTGCTATGGCCCGGGAAAGCAGCAGAAGATGGCCCAAGTCCTTGGGCTCCTGCACCTGCATGGGTGATCTGTAAGAAGCTCCTGGCTTTTGGCTCCAGATTGGCTCAGCTCCAGCTGTTGCAGCCATCTGGGGAGTGAAACAGCAGATGGAAGACCTTTCTCTCTGTCTCTCCCTCTCTAACTCTACCGCTCAAGTACATAAATAAAATATTTTAAAAAGAAAAAAAGTCTAAAGAAAAGTCACATAATTTTTTTGTTTTGTTTCTGACAGGCAGAGTTACACAGTGAGAGAGAGAGAGAGACAGAGAGAAAGGTCTTCCTTCCGTTGGTTCACCCTACAATGGCCGCTAAGGCCAGCGCACTGCACTGATCAGAAGCCAGGAGCCAGGTGCTTCCTCCCGGTCTCCCATGCGGGTGCAGGGCCCAAGGACCTGGGCCATCCTCCACTGCCCTCCTGGGCCACAGCAGAGAGCTGGACTGGAAGAGGAGCATCCAGGACTAGAACGTGGGGTGCCAGCGCCGCAGGCAGAGGATTAGCCTAGTGAACCGCAGCACCAGCCGTCACATAATTTTTTTAAAGATTTTATTTTTATTTATCTGAAAGAGTTACAGAGAGAGAGGTTTTCCATCCACTAGTTCACTCCCTATATGGCCTCAAAGGCCAGAGCTGGATCAATCTGAAGTCAGGAGCCAGGAGCTTCCTCCAGGTCTCCCATGTGGGTTTAAGGGCCAAGCACTAGGACTGTCCTCCGCTGCTTTCCCAGGCACATCAGCAGGGAGCTGGATCAGAAGTGGAGCAGGCAGGGGGCCGGCGCTGTGGCACAGTGGGTTAAGGCCCTGGCCTGAAATGCCAGCATCAAATATGGGCGCTGGTTCGAGACTGGCTGCTCCACTTCCAATCCAGGTCTCTGCTATGGCCTGGGAAGGCAGTGGATGATGGCCCAAGTGCTTGGGCCCCTGCACCCAAGTGGGAGACCCGGGAGAAGCTCCTGGCTCCTGGCTTCGGATTGGTGCAGCTCCGGCCGTTGCGGCCAACTGAGGAGTGAACCAGCAGATAGAAGACCTCTCTCTCTCTGCCTCTCCTCTCTCTGTGTGACTGACTTTCAAATAAAAATAAATAAATAAATAAATCTTAAAAAAAAAAAAAAAAAAAAAAAAGAAGTGGAGCAGCCAGGACTCAAACTGGCACCCATATGGGATGCCAGCTTTACCCACTGCTCCACAGTGCCGGCCCCAAAAGTCACATAATCTTATCAAATTGATTCAAAAAGCATTTGTCAAAAGTCAACATTCATTAATAAAAACTCTCAGCAAACCAGACCTGGTAATGGGCCTCTACATGAAAATCTGCGCAGACATCATACCCAATGAGACAATCACGTCCCACTCAAACCAGTGCTGCCTGGCACTGCGCTCAAAGTCCTGGACGGTGCACTAGGACAAGAAAAGAAAAGGCATACAGAACAAAAGCTAGAGGAGAACTACTCCTGCTCACTGACAACATGTTTGTTTATAGAGGGAAACACCAATGAATCCACAAAATATGCCTGGACCGCATGATTTCAGCAAGAGTGAAGAGCAGAAGATGCACACACAAAAGATATACTTCTATATGTGGTAATGACAAACGGAACACAGAAGTTTGTTTTTTTAAGGATTTATTATTTATCCAAAAGGCAGCATTACAAGGAGAGACAGGGAGAGGTGGGGGGCAGGAGAGAAGGAGGGGTAGAGGGAGGTAGGGAGGGAGAGGAGGAGGGGAAGGGGAAGGGGAAGAGGGAGAGAGATCTTCCATCCACTGGGTCACTCCCCAAATGGCCACAACAGCCAGAGATGGGCCAGACCAAAGCCAGGAGCTTCTTCTGGGTCTCCCATGGGGTGCAGGGCCCAAGCACTTGGGCCATCCTCCACTGCACTCCCGGGTTACAGCAGAGAGCTGGACTGGAAGAGGGGCAACCGGGACAGAATCCGGCCCCCTGACCGGGACTAGAACCCGGTGTGCTGGCGCCACAGGCAGAGGATTAGCCTATTGAGCCACGGCGCAGGCCATAACTGCCTTTCAAATAAATAAATCTTTAATTAAAAAAAAAAACATTAGAACTATTTGTAGATATAAGGCAAGCTGATTCTAAAGTTGGAGGAATCACTATACTCAATTTTAAGACTTAACAGTTACCAATTCTGTCCTGACTGTTCCACTTCTGACCCAGCTCCCTACTAAGATGCCTGGGAAAGCAGAAGATGGCCCAAGTCTCTGCGCCCCTGCCACCCATGTGGGAGATCTGGATGGAGTTCCAGGCTCCTACCGTGGCCATTTGGGGAATAGACCAGCGGATGTAAGATATCTCTAATTCTGCCTTTCCGAAAAAAAAAAAAAAAAAAAGTAGTCAACATAGTCCAGAATAAGGCAAATAAGGCCAACTGATTTTTATAAAGGTAAAAGTCAATCCAATAGGGAAAAGATACTCTTCCAACAAACGGTGAACAATCTCACTTCTGCATGTCAAATAAAGAGGCCTTACCTAAACCTCATACCTTCCATAAAGTTAATTCAAAAATAATCATAAATCTAATTTTAACACTGAGATTTTTAGAAGAAAACAGGAGGAAAAATTCATAACCTGGAGCTAAAACAAAGAGTTCTGACTCACAACCAAAAGCATGATATAGAGAGAAAAGAAAAAAAAAGTTTACAAAACAAAAAAGATAAACTACAAATTTGAAGAAAATGTTTGCAGATTACATATCCAACAAAGGATTTGTATTCAGAATTATAAAGAATTCTCTAAACCAGAAAGTATGAAAATAGGGGCCAGACCCATGGCTCACTTGGTTAATCCTCCGCCTGCAGCGCCAGCATCCCATACGGGCGCCGGGTCCTAGTCCCCAGTCCAGCTCTCTGCTGTGGCCTGGGAGGGCAGTGGAGGACGGCCCGGATGCTTGGGCCCTGCACCCACATGGGAGACCAGGAGGAAACACCTGGCTCCTGGCTTCAGATCAGCATAGCTCTGGCTGTAGCGGCCATTTGGGGGGTGAACCAACAGAAGCAAGATCTTTTTCTCTCTAACTCTGTCAAAAAAAATATGAAAACAAACAACCCAATTAAAAATAGGCTGTCTTGGAGACAGATACTTGGTTAAGACACTGGTTAAGACACTGCTTGTAGGGGCTGGCGCTATAGTGCACCAGATTAAAACCTTAGCCTGCAGTGTCAGCATCCCACATGGGTGCCAGCTTGAGTCCTGGGTGCTCCAATTCCAACCCAGCTCCTTGCTGTGGCCTGGGAAAGCAGTGGAAGATGGCCCAAGTGCTTGGCTCCCTGCACCCGCCTGGGAGACCCAGAAGAAGCTCCTCGCTTTGGATTAGCCCAACTACAGCTGTTGAGGCCATTTGAGGATTGAACCAGCAGCTGGAATACCTCTGTCTCTAACTCTTTCAAATAAATAAATCTTAAAAAAAAAAAAAAAAGAAAGAAAGAAAGGAGAGACACTGCTTGGGACCACCCACACCCCATATCAAAGTGCCTGGGTTTGAGAGTTCCAGTTCTTTTTCCAATTCCTGGGAGAATGTGCACCCTGAGAGGCAGCAGGGGAGGGCTCAAGTACTTGGGTCCCCATGACCCCAAGTGAGAGACCCAGAGGGAGTCCCAGGCTCCTGGATTTGGCCTGGCCCAGCCCCACCTGAAATGGGCATTTGGGGGAATGAACCAGGGGACAGAAGATCTCTGTCTCTGTCTTAGGCCTTACAAGTAAAATCAAAAGAAATATATAAAAGTTTAAAAACATGCAGTCTTGTATAAACACTTCTCCCAAGAGGATACAGGCAGGATAAACAAAGACATGCAAGTGTTCACTCTCATTTAGTCAGCATGGAAATGTAGATTAAAACCATGACACCACTACATACCTCTTTATTTTTTTTAAAAGATTTATTTATTTATTTGAAAGTCAGAGTTACGCAGAGAGAGGAGAGGTTAGAGAGAAAGGTCTTCCATCCGATGGTTCACTCCCCAATTGGCCACAACGGCCAAAGCTGTGCCCATCCAAAGCCAGGAGCCAGGAGCTTCTTCCCTTACAAACCTCTTTATTATTAAAACATTAAAGACTATCCACACGCTAGCAAGAATGCATAACCAACAGGAACTCTCACACCTTGCTGGTGGGTAAGCAAAATGCAACATTTACTCTGGGAACAGGTTGGTGGCTTCTCAAAGTTGCCATACAACTCAGCTCCTACTCCTTGGTATTTACCCTAGAGAAATGAAAATTTACTTTCATACTAAACCTCTATATAAAAGTTAATAGTGACTATTTCTAGTCAACAAACTCTGGAAATAACCACCAACATCCACCAAGTTAAGAACAGATAAACTGTAGGCCCACGCCGCGGCTCACTTGGCTAATCCTCCGCCTGCGATACCGGCACCCCAGGTTCTAGTCCCAGTTGCTCCTCTTCCAGTCCAGCTCTCTGCTGTGGCCCAGGAGGGCAGTGGAAGATGGCCCAAGTGCTTGGGCCCTGCACCCCCATGGGAAACCAGGAGGAAGCACCTGGCTCCTGGCTTCTGATCAGCGCAGCGCGCTGGCTGTAGTGGCCATTTGGGGGGTGAACCAACGGAAGGAAGACCTTTCTCTCTGTCTCCCTCTCACTCTAATTCTGCCTGTCAAAAAAAAAAAAGAATAAACTGTGATACATCCATACCATCAAATACTACACAGAAGTAAAAAGGAACAGAAAAGAGGAAAGAAAAAAACGAAGGCAACAAACCTCTGGTAGCATGCAACAACCTGAATGACTCTGACTGCGCTGAGAGAAAAGAACCAGCCTCAAAAGGCGACACACTGTGTGACTCCATTCACGGGACTTCTCCAAAAGAGAGTGACCGCTAAGTGAGAGCAGTGACTGCCGGAGCGCTGCAGTTAGGGAGAGCGTGGCTGCACAGGGACAACACAGGGCAACTTCCACGGGCAAAATGCTCCGTACCCCAACTGTGGCAGTGGCTACCGAAACGCACGCGTGTTAAAATGCAGACAGATGCGAGCTGAAGAAGCAATTTTCCTTAAGTGCATGCTAATTTCTAAAAACTAAGGTACAACAGAAGCACTCAGAAACCTGTCTAACACAGTCCGCCAAAGTCAGGTCACACGTGTACCCAGCAACTCCACTCCCAGGCATGCCCAAGTGAGTCCTCTGTCCACAAAACCCAGCCAGGGAAACACCGTCCACTTGACACACGTCAGTCACAAAACAGACTAAATCGCTATCAATATTAGAATGGGTAAGTTAGTTAAGGAATAGTCACACAATGGAACACTTTTACATTCCATGCAGCGATCAAGACACCACCGCCACGCCCGCACCCCACACTCCCAGTGCTGAGCTCAGTCTCTGCTGTTTCTGCCGCCAGCTTCCTGCTACTGCACCCTGGGAGGAAGCCATGACAGGGTAAGTACTTGGGTCCCTGCCGCCCACACAGGAAACTTGGGGTGAGTTCCAAGCTCCTGGATTTGGTCTGGCCCCGCCTTGGCTATTGTAGGCATTTGGAGAGGGAACCAGAAGATGGAAGATAGTGCTCTCAACTCTCGCTCTCTGTCACTCTCTCTACCTTTTAAATAAACTATGTATTTCTTTAATACAGGATAGGGCGTCTGGCACAGCAGGTAAGCTACCTCTCAGGACACCCACATCTTCTATCCAAGGACCTGGGTTCCGGTCCTGATTCTGCTCCCAATTCCAGCTTCCTGCTAATGAACAGGAAGCAGAAAGATACTCTCAAGTGGTTAGGTCTCTGCTCTGCTGTCCTCCTTGAGAACACGGAATTGTGTCCCCAGCTCTTGGTTTCAGCCTGGCCCAACTCTGGCTGCTTGCAGACATTCAGCGGGCACACCACAAGATAGGGCAGACGGGAGAGCTCTCACTGTGTGTGTGTGTGTGTGTGTACACACCTGTCTCTTTCAGATAAATCAAAGTTTAAAATGCAGATGCACTTCAGATACAATGCTGAGCCAAAGAGCTCTAGTAGAAAAAGTTCTTTAACGAAATTCAACAACAAGTAAAACACCTCTAAAGGATACAGCTCAGAACAGTAGTGGAAACGAACAGGAAAGGGAACAGGGGAGCTCTGGACTGCTGGGGAGGGTCTCTGCACCCAGGCTCCACACCTTGACGGCTGTACACATGCATACAGACAGACTCACAGCCGGGGGAGCTCTGGACTGCTGGGGAGGGTCTCCACACCCAGGCTCCACATCTTGACGGCTGTACATGCAGATGAGGGGGCGCGTTCTGCGGCTGCGCGGTCATCATTTGAACTGTCTTAAGTCGCCCCATCGACCTTAGAGCACCTGAAGCTCTGGATTTGATTCAAGCTGCTTTCTCAGGTCGCTCAAGCAGATGTGAGCCAGAGGTCTAAGTGACTCCACTCCATCACGGTGGCGCTTTCTCCACGCAGGGAAGGCCTGTCCAGAGACCCACGCTCCATCACACCATCTCACCACAGGAAACCTCGTCCACACATTACGCAGATCTCCTGCCTGCTCCTCTTCAGCCACAAGCAATACGGATCGTTCCTCTCACTTTCAAATGGTAATAAGACTTTAAAAAGTACCTTGACCCTATCCCAAATGGCACCCTTTAACAACTCTAACAGCCATCACAAAAACAGCCCTAAATCCCCATCCCAACCCTCCACGAGTGTAAATCACTTGTAATTTGATATTCCAGTCAGGGATAAAGGCCAGTTTCCAAAACAGAGGAATTATGAGATTTGTAAGTAATATGTATATTACTTAATTTGACACACTTATTCACAAAACAGAATTCTGATGGTGCCAATTATTTTTATGTGCACACAATACTTACAATGCTTAACTGTCAAAATGTTAAAAAGCCAAATCAGTTAAAGTTCAAAATGGGAAAATGTTACTAATATCAGTTGGTGAAAGCAACGGTCACTGCAGGGAAGTTTTAAGGCTTGAAGCATAAGCAAGAAGGAAAACACAGGCATCAGGATGTCCGTCAAATGTATACCCTACGGCTGCAGCTGTGGTGCACCGGGCTAAAGCCTCCGCCTGTGGCGCCAGCATCCACGTGAGGGCCGGGTCAAGTCCCGGCTGCTCCACTTCCGATCCAGCTCTCTGCTGTGGCCTGGGAAAGCAGTGGAAGATGGCCCACGTGCTTGGGCCCCTACACCCACGTGGGAGACACAGAAGAAGCTCCTGGCTCCTGGCTTCAGATCGGTGCAGCTCCAGCCATTGCAGTAATCTGGGGAGCGAACCAGCAGATGGAGACCTCTCTGTCTCTCCCTCTCTGTAATTCCACCTCTCAAAATAAATAAATATTTTTTTAAAAATGTATACCTATCAGACTTTCCTAAGCAAAAACATATACATACCCACAGATATTTTACAAAAACAGGTCTATTCTACAAACACTATTTCTAAGATTTTAATTTAACACAAACAGTATGAAAACTATGCTAAAAATAGAACCCCCAGGGCCAGTGCTGTGATGTAGCGGGTAAAGCTGCTACCTTCAGTGCCAGCATCCCATATAGGCGCCAGTTCAAGTCCCAGCTGCCCCTCTTCTGATCCAGCTCTCTGCTGTGGCCTGGGAAAGCAGTAGAGGATGGCCCAAGTCCTTGGGCTCCTGCACCTGCATGGGAGACCCGGAAGAAGCTCCTGGCTTCAGATTGGTGCAGCTCCAGCTGATGCAGCCATCTGGGGAGTGAACCAGTGGATGGAGGACTATCTCTGCCTCTCTGTAACTCTGCCTTTCAAATAAAATAGGAAGGGAGGGAGGGAGGGATGGGAGGGGAGGGGAGGGGAGGAAGCTAACCGAGGTAGTAAGTGCAAGGCTGACACGCTGACCAAGAGACAAGGCCTATCAAATCTGTTTCCCCAAGCACTGTGTACCAGTCCTGCTTTGGGCCAAAGACCCTATAAGCTCAATTTTGTTTTCCTACTTCTTCAGGAGCTGTCACTTCTTTGCAGAAACACCCTCTTGGGCCCAGGAGCCACCTGGATGAGGGGCAGGATCTGGCCCGACAGCAGTGAGGCTGGGACCCACAGTCCTCACACTGTGACTTCCCTTAGCCACCTTCTGGCTGGCTGAGCCCCATGGATTAGAGGATGCTCCTCACAACACCAAGAGCCTCTCCGGGAAACACAGGGCCAGGCTCACTTATGGTTAACTGTTGACTTTACTTACTTTAAAAATATTTTTTTATTACTTGAAAGGGTTACAGAGGGGGCCGGCACCGTGGCGTAGCGGCTAAAGCCGCCGCATGCGGTGCCAGCATCCCATGTGGACGCTGGTTCCAGTCTCGACTGCTCCACTTCTGATCCAGCTCTCTGCTGTGGCCTGGGAAAGCAGTAGAAGATGGCCCAAGTCCTTGGGCCCCTGCACCTGCGTGGGAGACCTGGAAGAAGCTCCTGGCTCCTGGCTCCTGGCTCCTGGCTCCTGGCTCTGGATCGGCGAGCCATCTGGGGAGTGAACTAGCAGATGGAAGACCTCTCTCTCTCTCTCTCTCTGCCTTTCCTTCTCTCTCTGTGTAACTCTTTCAAATAAATAAATAAATCTTTAAAAGAAAAAAAAAAAAGAAAGAAAGAAAGGGTTACAGAAGCAGGAAGACAGAGGAAGAAATTTTCCAGCCACTGGTTCACTCTCCAGATGGCCACACAGGCCAGATGGCTGGGCCAGGCCAAAGCCGGGAGCTTCCCCCAGGTATCCCACATTGATGGTGGCAGGGCCCACGCACTGGGCCGACCTCAGCTGCTTTCCCAGGCCACAGCAGGGAGCTGACCCGAAGTGGAGCAGGTGACCCCTGTTGACTTGATTTCAGACAGCTGTCTGACACCACACACTGTACCCACAAGAGCTCACTGGCCGTGGGGAACACGACAAAGGCTTCAGACTTACACTAGCTCTTCTGAGGTCAGTGCCAAGAACGTTTTCTCGGGGTGAGGGGTGCACTGTGGTGCAGTGAGCCAAGCAGCTGCCGGCAACGCGGCCATCCCGTGTCAGGGCACGGGTTCAACCGGCAATGCGGCCATCCCGTGTCAGGGCACGGGTTCAACCGGCAATGCGGCCATCCCGTGTCAGGGCACGGGTTCAACCGGCAACGCTGCCATCCCGTGTCAGGGCACTGGTTCAAGTCCCGGCTGCTCTGCTTCTGACACAGCTCCCTGCTAATGCGCCTGGGAAAGCAGCAGAGGGTGGCCGGCGTTCTTGGGCCCCTGCACCCACGTAGGTGACCCATATGGACCAGCGTCCCCTGTTGTGGTCATTTGTGGAGTGAACCAGTGGACAGAAGATTCTCTCTCTCCCCTTCAAATTAAAAAAAAAAGGTTTTAGTATCATAGAGTACCTTTCACGCACAATTATTAAAGCACTTGTGCAAAAATTTAAAAACTGAAGTACAACTTTAAAAGTACAAGTGAATGTTTCCCAAGATGCGTGTAAAACTCAGCAGTATGTAGTGAATAATCTGTGAACAGTACTAGTTAATGAAACTGAAGGCAAGAGACAAGGCCAAAGAGTCCATGTGTAATTGTGTAAAACTTCAAGAGTGTGTGTGTGTGTGTGTGTGTGTTCTGGCTCTTAATGCATTTTATTTGCTACCGTGGGTCATGGTCAAAAACACTGATGGCATAATAGTTTAATGAGACAGTCCTGCAAAAACAATACTACACATACAATTATCTGGGTTTAGGTGTGATTACTACAATAACTTAACGTAGACTGTTTTAGCAAAATATTACAAAGCAAATGGGAACTATACCCTGGAATGGAGGGAGAGGCTGACGACTGCGTTGTGTCACCAGCTCTTCTATTTCTATTGCTATTGAATCGACAGAAATGGGTGCATCTTACACTCAGCTGCAGAACACTGTCACCATCACACAGGTAAACCTCCCGGCAACGGCAAACAACCCCTCAAAAAGGCCCTGTCCAAAGGCCTCTTCACCCCGCAGGGCGCCTCCCAGGATCCACAGCTGCGCACGGCGAACAGCACTCCAAGTAACTCCAGCTCCCGCGCACACGCTGAGGCACACGCCTCGTCCCTCTCTGCTCCCGCCCAGCACCTGCAACCCTGCAAAAACCCGTCCGCCTCACGAAGTGGCACTGAGCCGCTCAACGGGAAATGCCTTCAAAACAGCACGACTTAACAGCGCTAACCACGCCGTAGGAACTCACACAACTTTTGGGGAAAAAAAGAAAAGCCATTATCTTTCAGGAGCCAATCGAATTCCTGGGAATGCCCAAGCCGGCTGCAGACCCGCGCACGCGAGCATCGCCTCCGGCCCCCACCCAGCACCGGCCGATGCCTGGTGCACAGCGCGGGGAGCCCCCGGGTCCCGCAGCAAACGCGGGCCTGACGACCACCCCGGCCGGCTGTCAGGGGGCTCCGCAGGGGCGACACTTCCCGCGGCCGTGCAGCGCTGCCCAGCGCCCGGATCGCGCCCACCGCGGAGCTGCACAGTCATCCCGGCGGCGAGCTCCGCGGGGAACGAGACGCTGACCGGACGCCCGAGTCCACGCGGGGCGGACCCCGCGCGCGGCCGCAGCCGCACCCGCGCCCGGGAGGCGGCCCCAGCCTCCCCGGGGGAGCGCAGCAGAGGGGCCAGGTGCCGCCCTCGCTCGCGCCGATCGCCACGGCGAGCTGTCAGCCGGCGCAGCCCACCCGCCGCCCCCGCCGGGACCCCCGAGGCGCAGCCGCAGCCGCCTCGCGGCGCGGCCGCCGCCCGGCCCGTTATCCGCACGGCCGCAGCCCCCGCGCCCCGGAGCCCCGGAGCCCCGGCCGGCGCGGAGGCCGCCCCGGCGGCTCGCGAGGGGGCGGCGGCCGCCGCTCCCGCCGGCCGGACCCCCGCCCGCCGCCGCCGCTTACCTCGAAGTAGCCCCCGGGGGCAGCGCCGCCCGCGCCCGCGCCGAGGGGCCCGTTGGCCGCCGTGGCCGCGCCGCCCAGCAGGCCCGCCGCGCCTCCCGGAGCCGCCAGGCCCGGGGCCTGGGAGCCGCGCAGCGCCGCCGCCGGGCCGGCCTTGCCGCCGCTCGCGCCGCCGTGGCCGCCGCCCGCGCCGCCGCCGCCGCCGCCGCCGCCCCGCTTGTTCTTCCGGCGCTTGGCCCCGCGCTTGGCGTCGGCCGGGCTCATGGCGGGCGGGGAGAGGGGCGCGGAGCGGCGCGGGGGCTGCGGGCGGCGGCGGAGGGCGGGGAAGGCGGGGAGGCTGAGGCGGCGGCGGCGGCGGCGGCGGGCGCTCGGCCGGCCGAGGGCGGGGGCGCGGCGCGGGTCGCCTCCCGGGCGGAGAGGGCTGGGGCGGGGTGAGCTGCGGGAGGCCTCTGGGCGGCAGGAACGGCGAGTCCACCGGGCCCGGCGCCGCCGCTGACCAGAGTTAGAGTCCAATATGGCGGACACAAGGGGAAAGGGATCCCAGTTTACGTCGGGGGAGGGGGAAGGAGCGGCGGGGGGGAGGGGTGTGGGCTCCCCCCCCCGCCGCCTTACTCCGCCCTCCCGGGCGCTGCTTCGCCCCTAGGCTCGCCCCCTCCTCCCGCCGTTAACGTGCGCCCGGCGCGCGACGCACGCCGGGAGTTGGAGTCCGCGCCGCCCGAGCTGCCGCCGGGGCGCCCGGCGCGGGGACCACGACTCCCGTCGGGCTGTGCGCGGCCGAGGGCCCAGGCGCAGGGCGGGCGGGGGGCGGGGCCGCGGCGGTGACGTCACCGCCGCGCTCGCCGCCGCTGTCCCCGCCCACGCCGTGCGGCCTTGTGGGAGTTGTGGTTGAGCGCGGGGCCGGGCGGGCCGAAGGCCGCGAGCGAGTGCGAGCTGCGGGCTGGGAGCGAGGACCTCGGCTCTGTGTGACAGGCGCTGGCGCCCTCGCGCCGTCCGCGCTCGGCTCCCGCCTCCGTCCAGGGGCCTCAGCCCGGCCCCGGCCGCCAAGATGGTCCGATGACCGTGGTCCGGCTCTGTGTCGAATCCGGTTCCACCTGCAAGTCGTGTGACCTTGGGTCAGCCGCCTCAGCCCTCCGGGTCGGGGGACGACGGGCCGGGGTCTGCCCGGGATGACGAGAGGCGCAGTGCGCCGACGCCTGGCTGCCCGCTCGGAGGAGCCGGTGGGTTGGCCCGTGGCTCAGGACCGGTCCGTTCTCGGGACCCTAGGCCCAAGGGCACTCGGTTAAGCCTCCTGCCTGTGACCCTGCGGGGTCTCAGGCCCGCCGGACCGCAGATGGGCGGCCCGGAGTTCTGGGCCCCGCCCGTGCCCTCCCTCCTGGGCGCCGAGCTGGTCTCCAGCATGCCCAGGTTCTGCCCCGAGACCCGGGCCTGCGCTCCTGAGGGCCCACTTGCCACGCGGAGACACGGAAGACCAGTTCTCCCCTTTCGGGCCCCGTGGGTCGTGGCATTGAGATGGGCGGGCAGCCACCTGCATGTTCACCTGCCCCAGCTAAAGCCACAGCTCTCCAGCCCTCAGCCGCAACCCCAGTGCGGGAGTGGAGGCAAGTCCGCCCTGGGCCTGGCGCCCCGAGACCCCCGCTCCGCGCTGGGTCGTGGATGGCCCTGCCGCCCTGGGCACTCCCCGTGGTGGGTCCCGAGCTGCCCTGCTGCCTTCGGCCACCCCCGGGCTTTCCCTTGTCACACACACACTGGCCTGGGCTTGGAATTTCATGGGTGTCACTAGTCCCCCCACAACGAGGAAACATCTCGGGGCGCAGCGGGGAGCTTGAGTGCATTACCTGAGTCCCCGCTCTGCGCAGCGAGGAACTGGGCAGGCGGCAGCCTAGTGTTGTCTGCTGAATGAGGGACACGGCAGGGACCGACTGTCAGCCGCTCCACACCACTGTATTACCATTACATTGTATTCCCACTGTGACCCACACAAGCACAGCCCTGTCTTGTAACTGGGTTCACAGACGCTAAGGAATTCGCCCAAAACCTCCCCGATAGTAGCAGGGCTGGTTCCCGCGCAGGCATCATCAGCACCAGGGGACAGACAGCCGATGGGAGCTACTCCCGGGGGCTGCAGCCCGGGGGTGGGGGCCCGTTAGAGCAATGCAGGGCTTGGGTGCAGGCAGGGCTCAGCATGTCCCGGGCAGCCTCGGAGCAACCGTGGGCGCTGGCATCTGGCCCATTCCACGAGAACGCTGGGTCGATCCCGGCTCCAGCTCCAGACTGTTTCCTCGTGCAGACCTGGGGAGGCAGCAGGAGTCCTCCATGCAGCCCTGGCCCAGCCCCACCATGCAGGCATTGGGGGGCCGAATCAGCAGACGGCTTTGCTCTCTGCCCCTCCCCACTGCCCTCACTGTTTCTCTCTCTTCCTGTAGCTCCGTCTCAATGAAATGACAAAACTTGGCTTACAAAGCCACTGTGGCTAGAGCAAGTGAAAATGGGGGAACCTGCGAGCTGCGAGGGGTTGAGCGTCCTGATCAGCTGTGTGTTTTTGAAAGCACTCTGTGGCGTGGAGGCCAGGAAACCGGTGACGGCCCGGCAGGACGCATGCAGGGTGCTCCCGGCGGCCGGAGCCAAGGCACTGAGCAGTGTTCTCGGCCGTTCCTCGCGGGCTTCCCTGCTGTGGTCCGAGGGATTGTGTGCCCCAGGATTCCCACGCTGACACGGGGCGGGGCCTGTGGACACCGAGGAGCCCACCTGGGCAGACCCCCCTCATGACAGGACGGCCGGGGCGAAAGTTCCTGTCTCCTCCACACAGGCCCTCGCCAGACACCCAGGCTGCCTTGGGCCTGGACCCCCTTGGTTTCTGTTATTTGTGGGCTACTCAGTTTGTGCTGCTTTGTTATACCAGCCCAAATGGACCCAGGCACTCACTAAGGAAAAATTAATAAGAAATGAAGAAAAATGTTGGATAGTAGGTAAGGAGTAGAATTTTATTTTTTTTTCTTGTAGGGCTAAGCTTTGGAGAGCACCAAAACACAGCTAACTGATTCTCCCCTAAGAATCAGTGTTCACCCCTCGAGGGTGCACTCAAGGCCCCCATCTTTGTTAGAAGGGATTGGCTCATGCAAGCAGGGAGGCTGGCAGGTGCCCAGACCTGCAGTGAGCACGCTGGAGACGCGGGACAGCCGACGATGCAGGCCCAGTCTGCGTGCCAACGGCGTGACACCCAGCAAGAGCCCAGGGTTCCAGCGGGGTCTGAAGGCAAGATCCAACCGTGTCCAGCGGGAGTTCCCTCCTCGGCGCTGCTGTCCTACGCTGGCTCGATGCCCCGGGAGTGCCCTCTGCTTCCCAGGCCACCAATTGTGCTTGTTCACCTTATCCAGAAACGGCCTCCCAGGCAGGCCCAGAACAACGCTGGACCCAATGCCTGGGGACGCTGTGGCCCAGACGACGAGGCGAGATGACGTCCACCGTGAACCTTCAGGAGGGAGCGCGCAGGACAGGAGGGCTGGAGGGGGCTGGTGGATCCTGAGGATTAAGAGAGCTTGCCTGAGGAGAGCACGCGCAGTCACGTGTGCGCTGCGACCTGGACAGGACTGCAGCATGGGGTGGCCACACGGAGCACCGCTGTGGTCCCAGGAGGCGCCTGCAACGCGTGGGCAGGAAAAGTCACAGATGTTCACTGTTTCGTAAAGAGTCTGATTGCTTTCATGTGCATTACATGTCCCAAGATGTGAATGTGTTCTAGTAACGTAAGATTGATGTCGTTTATTTGAAAGGCAGATAAAGCGACACGGAGATCTCCCATTTGCTGGTCTCCTCCCCAGACACCCACAACAGTGGGGCTGAGCCAGTCCAAAGCCAGGAGCTGGGAATTTTTAAATCTAAGTCTCCCACATGAGTGGCAGGGACTACTTGAGCCATCAACTGCTGCTTCCCAGGGTGCACATTAGTGAGAGCTAGAAGGGAGAGCAGAGGGGCCGGCGCTATGGTGCAGTGGACTGAGGCTCTGCCTGAGGCGCTGGCATCCCATACGGGCACCAGTTCAAGTCCCAGCTGCTCCTCTTCAGACCCGGCTCTCTGCTGTGGCCTGGGAAAGCAGTAGAAGACAGCCCAAGTGCTTGGGCCCCTGCACCCACATAGGAGGCCCAGAGGAAGCTCCTGGCTTCGGATGAGCACAGCTCTGGCCATTGTGGCCATTTTGGGAATGAACCAGCGGATGGAAGACCTTTTTTTTTTTTTCCTCTCTCTCTCTCTCTTCTCTGTCTGTAACTCTACCTCTCAAATAGATAAAATCTTAAAAAAAAAAAAAAATGAGAGCCAGGACTTGAACCCAGACACTCTGACGTGGATATGGGCATTCCAAACCAGGTTTTAACCACTATACTGTAAGAAATTTCCATGAAGAAAGCTAAGTAAGTTAATTGTCTCACAATGCATAGCCAGTGTGTGTTACATAATAAAGAATCATTTCCTGGAACACTTTGCTTTTCTAATTTCTAGCTCTATTAAGCCTGCAGGAAAACCAGTTAGACACTCCTGCCCAGGGCACATCCTGGCCTTAAGAAAAACCATGGCCACTGAGCTTCTCCCCGTGGGCAGAGCACACAGAATTCTCTGCGGAAACCACAACACGCAAGAGAGGATGTGAACAAATCGGTATCTTGGGATCCCAAAGAATCAGGCAGTCTTTGATGCTTCCCCCCATTTTTTTTTTTTTTTTGACAGGCAGAGTGGACAGTAAGAGAGAGAGAGACAGAGAAAAAGGTCTTCCTTTTCCGTTGGTTCACCCCCCAGTGGCTGCCGTGGCTGGCACACTGGCTGGCGCACCACGCTGATCCGAAGCCAGGAGCCAGGTGCTTCTCCTGGTCTCCCATGGGTGCAGGGCCCAAGCACTTGGACCATCCTCCACTGCACTCCCTGGCCACAGCAGAGAGCTGGCCTGGAAGAGGGGCAACCAGGACAGAATCGAGCGTCCCAACCAGGACTAGAGCCCGGGGTGCCGGCGCCGCAGGCGGAAGATTAGCCTGTTGAGCCACGGCACCGGCCTCTTCCCCCCATTTTTTAAAGAGATTTATTTGTACTTGAGAGTGAGAGTTACAGGGTTGGGGGAGGCACAGCGAGAGACAGCTTCCATCTGCTGGTTCACTTCCCACACGGCTGCAATGGCCAGAGCTGGGCTGATCTGAAGCCAGGAGCCAGGAGCCAGGAGCTTCTTCCAGGTCTCCCATGCGGGTGCAGAGGCCCAAGCACTTAGGCCATCTTCTACTGCTTTCCCAGGTGCATTAGCAGGGAGCTGAATCAGAAGTGGAGCAGCAGGGACTTGAACCAGCCCCCATATGGGATGCTGGCACTGCAGTTGCGGCTTAACCCATAGCACCGACCCCACTTCCTCCAAATTGAGGCTTGAAACGCAGTGAGTTATGTTTTTGTGAGGCTTCAAAGCTTTTCAACATTGCTTGTAAACAGGAATCAACAGTCAGGAATTAGCAATTATTTCAGAATAATCTGTCTGGAACAGGTGTTATGGTGCAGTAGGTTAAACAACAGCTTAAGATGCCTGAATCCATATCTGAATGCCAGTTCCAGTCCTAGTCCACTTGGAGGCGACTCCACTTCTGATCCAGCTCCCTCTGATGCTTCTGGGAGGCAGCAGGTGATGGCCCAAATGCTTGAGTTTCTGCCACTCACATGGGGGACTTGGATGGGGTTTTGGCTCCTGGCTCTGACCTGGACCAGTCCTGATGTTGTGGGCATTTCGGGGAGTGACCCAGGGGATGAAATATCTCTCTCTCTCTCTCTCTCTCTCTCTCTCTCTCTCTCTCCCCCTGCCGTCTCTCTGTGTCACTCTGTCTTTCAAAATAAAAATAAATACTTGGAAAACCTGCTAATAGCCTGAAATACATATAAGAAAACAGTCTTGGCCAGTGCCATGGCTCACTAGGCTAATCCTCCGCCTGCGGCGCCAGCACCCCGGGTTCTAGTCCTGGTTGGGGCACCGGATTCTGTCTCCGTTGCTCCTCTTCCAGGCCAGCTTTCTGCTGTGGCCCAGGAGGGCAGTGGAGGATGGCCCAAGTCCTTGGGCCCTGCACCCCATGGGAGACCAGGAGAAGCACCTGGCTCCTGGCTTCGGATCAGCGCAGTGCGCCTGCTGCAGAACGCCGGCTGCAGCGGCCATTGGGGGGTGAACCAACGGCAAAGGAAGACCTTTCTCTCTCTCTCTCACTGTCCTCTCTGGCTGTCAAAAAAATTAATTAATTAATTAAAAAAAAAAGAAAGGAATCTTACAGATTTAATCCCACAATTCCAATAACTTTGTAGTAGGATGGGGGGGGGGGGGTGGAAGGGAAATAGAATATGGAAAGAAAACAATTTTCCAGACAGGAAGGACGGAAGAGTCCAGACTGCAAGGAGCTTCCAAAGACAACCAATTGTAGAAAACCAGAGATAACCGGGGTCGGCGCCGTGGCACAGGGGGCGAGCCACTGCCTGCAATGCTGGCACCCACGGTGGTCGTGCTAGTCCCGGCTGCTCCACTTCCCATGCAGCTCCCAGCTAACACCTGGGAGAACAGCAGAGGACGGAGAACGGCCCAGGACCTTGGGCCCTGCACCCACGTGGCAGACGCTGATGGAGTCCAGGCTCCTCCGGAGAGTGAACCAGTGGATGGAAACTCTTCTCTGTCTCCCCCTCCCTCCCTCTCTCTCTGTAGCTCTGCCATTCAAGTAAATTAATTAAAATCTTTTTTAAAGAAAAACTTGCAGAAGAAAACCAGAGATAAGCAGAACAGCCTGAAGCACTGAGGGAGGAAACGCAGGAATGAGAGGCTCCCATCCATGGAGCTGCGGAGGCGGGCGGTGCACTTCCGGCCCGGGGACTGGGCCAGCAGAGGGTTCCTGGGTCGTCCGGGTGTTCTAGTTCGAGGCTTTGTGTAACCTCCATCCTGCTTTCCAAAACGGCTGCGCTCATGTACAAACGCTCCCACCAACGACATTCAGGGGTCCTCCCCGAGGGTGGGGGACCTTTGTTCTGCCGAGGGACACCGGATATTTGTAGCATCATTCACAGGCCACACAAAAAGATCCACGTGGAACTCAGCCTCCCGTAGACTTACTGAATCCCGAGTCCCGCCCACGCCCGCCTTGGCAGGGCCAGATGACCTCATGGGCCCTTCACGGCCTGCAGGCTGGATGCTTGACCTGCACCTCCGTCCCGGCACCGTTATCTTTCCCCTGGTTGACAGCAGCTGTCCTAACAGTGGACTTACTGAATCCCGAGTCCCGCCCACGCCCGCCTTGGCAGGGCCAGATGACCTCATGGGCCCTTCACGGCCTGCAGGCTGGATGCTTGACCTGCACCTCCGTCCCGGCACCGTTATCTTTCCCCTGGTTGACAGCAGCTGTCCTAACAGTGGACTTACTGAATCCCGAGTCCCGCCCACGCCCGCCTTGGCAGGGCCAGATGACCTCATGGGCCCTTCACGGCCTGCAGGCTGGATGCTTGACCTGCACCTCCGTCCCGGCACCGTTATCTCTCCCCTGGTTGACAGCAGCTGTCCTAACAGTGGTTTCATTTGACAAAGGTGCTGTGCATGTTCCCACACCTGATGTACTCACGTCTTCCCTTGAGAAACGTCGGTTCGCTGTCAGTTGGCTTCTTCCCACCGCGCTGGAGTTCCTTCCGTACTTTGGGGAGTATCAGACTCACGGATGGTCTTCCAGAGTTCCTCCCACCCACGGGCAGTCTCCGCCGTGCTGCCCACGGGTGTCCTTCCTGGACAGTCCCACCCGTCTGGTTTTGCTTCTATTGTCTGTGCTTTGGGAGAAAGCACTGCCCAGCCAGTGCTGTGCCGCACTCTGCACGCGTTTCCTTCTGCGAACTTCACTGCTCCGAGTCTTACATGCAAACCTTTTGTCCATTTGGATTGGATTTCGTGTGTGGTGAGAGGTAAGGACCAAATTTTATTCTTCTGCATGTGGATATCCATTTTCTCAACAATATTTGTTGACGACACCTGTCCTTCCCCAATTGTGTGCTCTTTGTTGAAAATCCATGATTCTAGTGCCGGCTGCTCCTCTTCTGACCCAGCTCTCTGCTGTGGCCTGGGAGAGCAGTAGAAGCTGGCCCAGGTCCTTGGGCCCTGCACCCGCGTGGGAGACCTCTAAGAAGCTCCTGGCTCCTGGCTTGGGATCGGCGCAGCTCTGGCTGTTGCAGCCATCTGGGGACTGAACCAGTGGATGGAAGACCTCTCTCTCTCTCTGTCTCTACCTCTCTCTGTAACTCTGTCTTTCAAATAAATAAAATAAATCTTAAAAAAAAAAGAAAAGAAAAGAAAAGAAAGAAGATCCAGGGCTGTGAGCATCGGCTCTGTCTGTTCAAGCGTGTGCCCTCCCGTGCTGTTCTGAGCGCAGAGCTTTACAACATGCTGTCGACGCCTGCAGCTCTACCCGTCGTCTACTCTTTTAGTTTTTGTGTGCATGTGCGTATGCTTACAACCAAATCCTGAGGCGAGGGAGCCTGTAAGATGCAAGGGCTACACGAGAGTTTCGCAGGCATGGAGAGCCAAGACACTGTGGGAAAAAAAAAACTACATGAAGGATCTCTGTGAGTGAGATCCCAGCGGGAAGAAGGGGCCGTCAAGGAAGGAGGTACCTTTCTCTGAAGGGAGGAGAGAACGTCCACTCTGATTACGGCCCTGTCTAAACAAGGTTGGCGTTGGTGAACTGTCGCTCCCCCTCTTCGTGGAGGAACGACACAGGACCCTGCGCTGTTCTTTCGTCTGCTCGGCCCTCCCCGGGTTTGCTGCTGGTTCTTTCCGGGTTGGCTACCGTCCCTCCACCTCCGTGGAAGGGCGGTTCCCCCTGCCACTTTCCCCACTTCCGCAGGGGAGCGGCACACCGGCTCTCTCGGGGGCTGCACAGGTGTTCCTTCAGATAGATATTCCTGGTGCATGCCGTCTCTCTCCTCCTTTATAGTCCTCTTCCACCAATCCCAACTCTGCTACCCACACGCCGAGTACGCTGCTCTCCTCCAATCAGGAGCAGGTCCTGCTGTTTATTGGTTGAACTGGAGGCAGCTGTGTAGAAGCTGTTTCCTCCTCTCCCAGCGCCATATTGTGGGAGAGCAGATGCATAGAATAAGTCTTAATTCGAGTAACAGTCTAGTCCGAGTTGCTCCCCACAGTGAACTCAAGAGGTTTCCACAGCCTTGGCAGCTCATGACAAGAGCCTCGGGTGATTACTGATGCCATAAATAAGAGTGCCAATTGTTAAATCAACAACGGGAGTCACTGTGCACTTGTTCCTAAGTTGATCTTCTGTATATACAGATAATTGAAAATGAATCTTGATGAAGAATGGATGGGAAACAGTGTGGGAGATGGGATGGTTTTGGGTGGGAGGGAGGTTATGGGGGGAAAAGCCGCTATAATCCAAAAGTTGTACTTTGGAAATTTATATCTATTAAATAAAAGTTTTTAAAAAAGAGATAAGGGCTAATTGGGCTCACAGCTCTTGTGACAGGGTCAGGAGAGCATGGTGCCAGCACCAGGCCAGGCCCGGCCACAGCGAGGGACGGCACGGCAGAGAAACGGAAGGGGGCCCTCAGGGTGCCGCACGGGCCGCCGTGCGTAATGTGCGCCTTATCATTATTGTTTTTTAAGATTGATTTTTTTGAAAGGTAGAGTAACAGAGACGACAGCGAGCACGAGAGAGATCTCCCACCCACTGGTTCTCTCCCCAAGGCCTGCAATGGGCAAGGCTGGGGCAGGCCACCGCCAGCTCAGGGCTCACAGGTGGTAGGGGTGGCAGCACTGAGCCACCACCCGCCGCCTGCCGGGCGCACACTGTCAGGAAGCTGGAGCCAAGAGCGGGAGCCAGGCATCTGAGAGTGACGCACACATCCCAACCGGCCTCTGAGCGCTGCAACAAACACTTCCCTGATGTCGGGAATCTGACAGGGACAGGGACGCGCTGAACCCAGAGGTCCCCACGGAAGTCTGCACCTGCATTTCATTTCACAGTGGTTTGTACAAAGAAGGTGTTCACAGAGTTTCCATGTAATGTGTACCCAGTTTCCATGACAAACATGGGACAGTTAGTGCATTTGTCACAGCAGAATCAATATCAACAGTCTCTGCTTCATTCGGGATTTTGCTTAACGTAACACTCTTTTCTTTCTTTCTTAACGTAACACTCTTTTTCAGTTCTGGGTCTTATCCAGCAGGTAGGGACATTTTAACAACATTCTTCGAATCCATGAATGTGGGATAGCTTTCCATTTGTGTCTTCAGTTTCTGTTTCTTTTCTTTCATTTTTTACATATTTGAAAGACACAGTAACAGAGAGAGAGAGAAAAAGAGATCTCATCTTCTGGTCTCTGCTCTCCCCGCCCCAGTGCTGACAACAGCCAGAGCTGGGCGAGGCTGAGGCCAGGAGCTCAGAACCCCAGCCATGTAGCCCGAGCACTGAGCCATCACCTGCTGCCTCCCAGGACACATTGCAGAAATCTGGGTGAGGAGAGGAATCAGGGAACTCAGACCAGCACTCCAGACTGGGGTGCGGCCGCCCCACGCCGCGGCTCCCCCTGCTGCATCACTTCAGTTCATCAACCTTTGCACTTTTTAGCACATAGATTTTGTACATGTTGGTTACATTTACTCTTAATTATTTTTTAATGCTACTGTAAATGGAATTGTTTTCTTAATTTCTTTTTTGGATAGTTCATTGTTAGTGTATAGAAATGCTATTGAGGGGCCAGTGCTGTGGTGCAGTGGGTTAATGCCCTGACCTGCAGTGCCGGCATCCCATATGGGCACCGGTCCGAGACCTGGTTGCTCCACTTCCGACCCAGCTCCCTGCTATGACCTTGGAGGGCAGTGGGGATGGCCCAGGTTCTCGGGCCCTGCACCCGCATAGGAGATCCAGAGGAAGCTCCTGGCTTGTGGCTCTGACTTTCAAATAAATAGATAAATCTAAAAAAAAAGAAAAAGAAAAAGAAAAGAAAGAAATGCTATTGATAGGGGCCGGCGCTATGGTGTAGTGGATGAGACTGCTACCTGCCGTGCCAGCATCCCACATGGGCACCAGTTTGAGTCCCGGCTGCTCCACTTCTGATCCAGCTCCCTGCTGTGGCCTGGGAAAGCAGTAGAAGATGGCCCAAGTGCTTGGGCCCCTGCACCCACGTGGGAGACCCAGAGGAAGCTCCTGGCTCTGGATAGGACCAGCTCTAGCCATTGAGGCCACTTGGGGAGTGAACCATCAGATGCAAGACCTCTCTCTCTTTGCCTTGCAAATCAACCAATCTTTAAAAAAAAAAAAAAAAAAAAAGAAATGCTATTGATTTCTATATGTTCATTTTGTAACCTGATTTACTGAACTGATGAGTTTTAACGATCTTTCGGTGGAGTCTTAGGGTTTTCTAAACACAAGCTCTTCTCATCAGCAAACATGAGCAACCTCACTTCTAATATTTTGATGTCTGTTTTATTTTTAAATTTTTGTGCCTATTCTTTTTCTTGCCTAACTGGTCTGGCTAGGACCTGCAGCAGTGCTGAACGGCAGTGGCAACACTGCCCACTCCCACCTGGTTTCTGATCGTAGAGGAAGCCTCACCTCTTCAACTTGAGAGCGTCAGCTGAGCGCCGTCGACGCCGCCTCTGTGTGGAGGCAATTCTCCACATCTTGCTCGTTGCAGGGTTTTCCCCGTTGCCTCCCAGGGTCCAAGCAGAAAGCTGGGATCTGGAGCAGGGCTCGGATGCAAACCCAGGATTCGGATGTGGAGTGCAGGAGTCCGCCGGGAAAACAGCCCTGCAGGCTTCTCCTCCTGCAGCACCCTCGTCCGACTTCAGTTGTCAAGCGACGCTGGCCCCGTAAGCGGGGGAGAAGCACACCTTCCTCAGTGTTTTCTGGTGGAACTTGGGAACTGGCGCTGGTTCCTGACACGCTTGTGGTCATGAGTTCCCGGGCTTTCTCTGATGGGCTGTGAGCACGTTTCTCACAAAAAGCCTGAGCAAAGAAACGTCCCTCCTTCACTGGTAACTGCAAGGTGACCTCAAAGATACCCAGCCTCGGGGCAGGCACTGTGGCCAAGGGGGTTCAGCCACTACTTGTGACACCAGCAGTCAAGTCAAGACGTGCCTGGGCCTGAGTGCTGCCTCCACTCCCGATCCGGCGTCCGCACAGGTGCACCCTGGGAAGCGGCCTGGGCCTGAGTGCTGCCTACACTCCCGATCCAGCGTCCGCACAGGTGCACCCTGGGAAGCGGCCTGGGCCTGAGTGCTGCCTCCACTCCCGATCCGGCGTCCGCACAGGTGCACCCTGGGAAGCGGCCTGGGCCTGAGTGCTGCCTCCACTCCCGATCCGGCATCCGCACAGGTGCACCCTGGGAAGCGGCCTGGGCCTGAGTGCTGCCTCCACTCCCGATCCGGCATCCGCACAGGTGCACCCTGGGAAGCGGCAGCAGAAGACGGCTCACGTACCTGGGGGACCAGATGGAGCTCATGGGTTTTTTTTAAGATTCATTTTATTTAATTTAAAGACAGAGTTACAGAGAGTAGACACGGCGGGAGGGTGGGGGGAGACAAGAGAGAGAGTCTTCATCCGCTGGTTTACTACCCAGATGGCTGCTACTGCCAGAACTGCGCTGGTCCAAAGCCAGGAGCCAGGAGCTTCTTCCGGGTCTCCCACGTGGGCACAGGGGCCCAAGCACTTGGGTCATCTTCTACTGCTTTCCAGGCCACAGCAGAGAGCTGGATCGGAAGAGGAGTGGCTGGGACTAAAACCAGCACCCATGTGGAATGCCGGCACTGCAGGCCAGGGCTTTAACCTGCTGCACCACAGCGCCAGCCCAAGTTCATGGCTCCCGGCTTCAGCCTGGCCCAGCCTTGGCTGTTGCAGCCATTTGGGGAGTGAAACAGTGGATTGGAGACCTCTCTCTGTCACTCCGCCTTTCAAATAAATAAATAAATAACTTCAATAGAAAAATAGTAGCAGTATGGAGAATATATACAAAAGAAACACTAATAATGTAAACCAGGGAGCATAAAGCAAGAATCCATGTAACAGAGTCGTGCTCCAGAGACAAGGCTGGCTTCCGGTGTCCTGAAGCCGAGGACACGGCATTAAGTGCGCTCCCTCCACTTCAACCCCAGCTTCCCAGTCACAGCGACCAGGCACAAGTGCCCGGGCCCTGCCACTCCCACGGGACACACAGATGGTGCTCCAGGCTGGCCCCGCCGCAGCCCCGGCTGCTGCAGGCATTTGGGAGTGAACAGCAGATGGGAGATCTTGGTGTGTCTCCTCCCTTTCACATGAAAACATTGTAAGTACACTTACATCACTGAACCCCACGGCGGTACCCAGCCCTTAAAGGGTGTCTGGACAAAACTGTCTTACAGGCTCACCTGAGGTTTCTGTCTTCTGCAAAGTCAGGGGCTCACTTGTTATTGACAAGTCCCAGGCTGTTGAAATCTCAGCCCGAAGCTCTTTTTTATTTTTATTTATTTATTTTTTTTTTTTGAGGCCTCCCAACCAGCAGCCTAACCACCAGGCCAAATAGCTGCCCCCCCCCCCTTTTTCTGAAGGTTTTAAAAATACTTTAATATGTTTATTTACTTGAAAGGCAGAGCAAGAGCCAGACGGAAAGAGACACACAGAGAGAATCCATCTTCCACCACTGGTTCACTCCCCAGATGGCTCAGGCCAAAGCCAGGAGCCAGGAACCACACCCAGGTCTCCCAGGTGGGTGGCAGGGGCCAAAGCACTTGGGGCCATCTTCTGCTGCTTTCCCAGGCACGTGAACAGGGAGCTGGAGTAGAAGTGGAATGGCCAGGCCTCCAACCAGTGCTATATGGGATGCTGGCATTGCAGCCTCTGGCTTAACCCGCTGGGCCACACGCTGGCTGGTGACGCTATCACAATGACGTTCTAATAACTTAAGTGTCATGGAGGAGCACACGTTCTGCAGCCTTGTTGGGACTTCCCCTAGCTGGTTCCAAGCTTGCAGCATTGCAGAACCTGCAATGGCTGCTAGCAGGAAAGGCTGGGCTGTCGTGCACAGGAGGCCAGAAGTGGATGTCATGCAGGCACCGTGAGTCACAAGACTCACCTGGAGCCATCAATCCGTGAGCAGTGTGGCGGGCCAAGAGCTGTCACCAGCCGGCAGGTGCTGCCTCGCAGGTCAGCCAGGAGCTGTCCAGCGCAGCCCTGCTGGAGCTGAGACCCCAGCTGCTGCCACTTCTTCCACAACAGCTGGATCCTGGTTGAGCCATCGTGGCTGTCCCAGGGCCTGCCTTGGTGGCAATCTGGGATTGACTGGAAGGCAGAGCTGGGAAGAGGCCCAGGCTCCCTGCTACGGGCTGCAGGTATCGTAACCGCTACAGCAAATGCCTGCCCCTTACATTTTAGTCAGCTCACCATTTCTCCAAGAAACAAACACCTTGTCAATTTCCAGATTCTGTGGAATGTTTAATCTGGCGCTTTCCTGTTCATGGGCTTCTCATCCTTACACAACTCGGCTGATTCTGAGGTTCACTATCCTGCTGCAGGACTCATTGTGACAAGACCACAGCCCCAGCTCGCTCTCTCGGTAGCTGGCACCACAGGTGGACGTCAGGACAGCCCGCCAGGCGTGGCTGCAGCCTGCAATGCCCCTACCCACTGCCTAGATTAACACTAACTCCTACGGAGCCCACGCTTCTCCACATCACCCAATCGACTGGATGCCACGTAGTCCTGGCTTCGTCCTTTTGAGTCTACAGAACTTCTGCCCTTGGTACTCGGTTGTGATGCAGTTTCTCTCCCTTTATTTATTTAGCTTTGCATTTAAGAAACTGTGGTAGAACATGAACACAAAACACTATTTCAATTATCTTAAATCCATAATTCAGCAGTATCAATGGTCCATCAAAATGTTGCCCGATTAGCACTTCCAGTCATTTTAATACTTTCTCAGCATCCCAAACAGAACTGCCACTCAGTGAACAGCACTTCCTCCCACCCCTTCCCCAGCAATCTGTCTTTATAATTTGCCTACTCTAGGAACCCACCAATCTGCTGATGGACATTGGGCGAGTCCCACCTGGCTGTGGTGAATGCTATGAACACTGATCTACACATATATTTGTTTAAACTGGGAGTGAAATTGCTGGACCATATAGTAATTATTACTTCTTAGGTTTCATTTACTTAAAGAGATCTCCCACCTGCTGGTTCACTTCCCCAAAACCCGCAACAGCTGGAGCTGGGCCAGGACGAAGCCAAGGAGCTCAGCACTGTCCAGTCTCTCACAGGGTGACTGGGACCCAACTAGTTAAGCCTTCTGTCTCCAGGGTGCACATTAGCAAACAGCTGGGATGGAATGAGGACTTGAACCCCAGGCAGCCTCTGTGGGATGTGGCTGTTACAGCTAGACTACTGCACCAACGTCCACCCCTAGCACCCCCAGCCCCCTCTTGAAATCTGAAAGGCAGAATGATGAGGTGGGTGGGGGAAGAATCTTCCATCCACTGGTTCACATCCCAAATGTCTGTAACAGCCAGGCCTGTGCCAGGCTGAAACCAGGAGCCAGGAGCTCCATCCCGATCTCCCATGTAGGTGGCAGGGACCCAAGTCCTTGGGCCATCGCCTGCTGCCTTCCAAGGTGCATTAGTAGGAAACTGAGAACCAGCACCCTGATATGGGATGTAGGCGTCCCCAGCAATTCTGTATTCAATTTTCCAAACTGCATCCCAAAGTGGATGCACCAGGTCCAATTTCTGTCCATCCTTGCCAACACTTGCTAGTCTGGGTTCTTTGTGAAAGCCTTTGTCTAACGGGTGTGAAGTGGCATCTCACCGCTTATTGTCCAATCGTATGACTTCTTGGAGAAATGAACTTTTTGCCCACTTTAAAATTTGGGCCTAACAAGCCAGGAGTGAGGAACGCCATCTGGGCCTCCCACACAGCCCAAAGCACTTGGGCTACCTTCCACCGCCTTCCCAGGTACATTAGCAGGGAGCTGGGGCTCCAATCAGCACTCAGGTGGGAAGCTAGTGGCAACCTAATCTGCTGAGCCACAGCTCCGGCCCCTGAAACGCGTCTCTCCGGGGCACACCAGCAGGAAGCTGGAACTCAGTCACCCGAGCTGGGGCACTGAATCCAACACACTGCAACAGCAGTCCCTGCGGCTTTGTTTAACCTCACTTCCCAGTAGATCCGTTCTGCTGCTTCACTTCCAAACTGCAGTTTTCCTACCTAGTTACTTGCACTAGAACTTCCACTACAGTGCTGAGTACAAGTCGCAAAAAAAGCTCCCCTCCCCTGGGAGAATGGCTGTCTTCCACCGCCAAGCGCGACAGCCTTCACACCAAGAGCCCTTCTGTGCCTGGCTTATCCAGGGTTCATGTCATGTAAAGACGCTGTGATCAGCACCAATGCTCTTCATAAAGTCTCGAGTTCAGTGCTGTTTTACAGGTCCGATGCTGGTTCTGGCCTGTCTCTTCGGCTCCAATCCCATTTGTTCAAGGTCTTGTCAGATCTCTCTCCTTGAGTCATTTGGTTTTTCTCCTAATTATTCAGCCATTTGATCTGGGACATTCAATTTGTTGATACGCAGGTGTTAACAGTACCCCTCCCCCATTTCCGTAGTCAGCAATGTCTAATCTGTCTGGCTGATTTTCTCCGAGACTCCACTTGCGGCACCACTGACTTTCCCTACTGTGTTCCTGCCCTCTGCTGGCTTTGTCTCCACTTGTCTTTATTATTGTTCTTCTCCCGCTACAGTCCAGTCTGCTCTTTAGTTCTCAAGGCATACGAGATACCACACCTGAGTGCTTTCATGCAGACACCGACAACTGCAAAGACCTCCTTGAGCAATGCTTTCAACATATCCTGTAGAATAGTTTAAAAATGTATTTATTTATATGAAAGGCAGGATTACTGAGAGAGTAGAGCCAGAGAATCTTCCATCCGGTGGGCACTCCCCAGATGGCCACAATGGCCGGAGCTACACCAATCCAAAGCCAGGAGCCAGGAGCTTCCTCCAGGTCTCCCACGTGGGTGCAGGGGCCCAAGGACTTGGGCCATCTTCCACTGCTTTCCCAGGCCATAGCAGAGAGCTGGGTCAGAAGTGGAGCAGCCAGGACTCGAACCAGCGCCCATATGGGATGCCGGCACTGCAGGTGACAGCTTTACCCGCTCTGCCACGAAGCCGGTCTCTGTGTTTTCATTTTCATTCTTCTCAAGGTATTTTTGAACTTTCCTTGCGATCCCTTCTTTGATCTACTGGTTGTTAGTGTTCTGTTCAGCCTGCATGATTCTTACGTTTTCCAGGGTGTCCATATCAATTTCAAACCTTTTAAGTATGGGCCCAACAGATAAGCAGCAAAGCTACACCAAGAATCAGAAGGGCCAGTGTGGGGAGCAACTCGGACTAGACTGTTACTGAAATTAAGACTTATTCTATGCATCTGCTCTCTCACAATATGGCGCTGGGAGAGGAGTAAACAGCTTCTACACAGCTGCCTCCAGTTCAACCAATAAACAGCAGGACCTGCTCCTGATTGGAGGAGAGCAGCGTACTCGGCGTGTGGGTAGCAGAGTTGGGATTGGTGGAAGAGGACTATAAAGGAGGAGAGAGACAACATGCACCAGGAACATCTAAGAGGAACATCTATCTGAAGGAACACCTGTGCAGCCCCCGAGAGAGCCGGCCGGCGGTGTGCCGCTCCCCCGCGGAAGTGGGGAATGCGGCCAGGGGGAACTGCCCTTCCACGGAGGTGGAAGGGTCGGTAGCCAACCCGGGAAGAACCAGCAGCAAACCCGGGGAGGGCCGAGCAGACGAAAGAACAGCGCAGGGTCCTGTGTCGTTCCTCCACGAAGAGGGGGAGCGACATAATGGTGCCGTGACTCGGATATGAAGCCTAGGCAGGGTTCAGTGTCGTTCCTCCATGAAGAGGGGGAGCGACAGGCCAGTCAGTGTTGTGGTACAGTGGGTTAAGTCACTGCTTGTGACACTGGCATACCACACTGGAGCACCACTTTTTTTTTTTTTTTTTTTTGGACAGGCAGAGTTAGACAGTGAGAGAGACAGAAAGATCTTCCTTCTGTTGGTTCACCCCCAAAATGGCCGCTACCAGGTGTTTCCTCCTGGTCTCCCATGTGGGTGCGGGGCCCAAGCACTTGTGCCACGGCAGAGAGCTGGACTGGAAGAGGAGCAACCGGCACAGAACCGCACCCCAACGGGACTAGAACCCAGGGTACCGGCGCCGCAGGCGGATGATTAGCCAAGTGAGCCGCGGCGCCGGCCTGAAGCACCACTTTTAAGTCTTGGTTGATCTGCTTCTAATCCAGCTTCCTGCCAACAACCTGGGAAGGTAGAAGACCCAGCCTGGGCCCCTTCGACGCACGTGGAAGACCAACACAGAGTTCCGGGCTCCTGGCTTCAGCCTGGCCACTGATGACATTTGAAGTGAATCAGCAAATGAAGATCTTCATCTCTTCCCTGCCTTTTAAACAAATCAACCTTTAAAAAAGCCATACAGACTGCTCATTTTTGACCCAATAATTTAAATGACAAAAATTATGGATAAATGGAAGCATTCATTTGTCTAATGAAGTATCACAGAACAAGGAAAATGAACTAACCACACAACATGGAAGAATCTCACATACACTGAACAACGGAAGTCGACTCGCTCATACAATACATATTAAACGGTTCCATTTATGTAAAGCTATGGCCTGGCCTAGCCCTGACTATTGTGGACATTTGGGGGAATGAACCAGAATAAACTCTCACTCTGTCTTTCAAATAAATAAATCTTAAGAAAGTAGTCAAGTGTAATTTTCATAAATCAGTAATAATTACTCGGCGAGAGACGGGGGGGGGGGGGGTGCTGACGCAGTGGAGGAGAGAGGGAGTTCCTTAGGTGTCACAGCTGTTTTTTTCCTAGGCACTGGCTTTGTGGTAATTCATTGAGTGCTACTTTGGAGAAAACCCCAAACGGTGTTCCTTTTTGTGTGCCACACTTCACCACACAAAAGCTGAACACACACAGAGGAGGCGGCATCCACCTCAGGAAAGCAGGCCCGCACCCCATCAGGAGGAACCCAGCTTTTTAGTTTAGGTCTCAAAGAACTTTCAGATGGGTGCACAGGAAAAAAATTCACAAAATACAAAAAAAAAAAAAAAAAAAAAAAAAAAATTATCACAGAGACAGCAGGGGGAAAAAAAGACTTTAGAATCAGGCCCACCAAGAGTTTGGATACTAAAATTAACCACGCAGAACATAAAACCAGCAAGTCTGACAATACTGACATTTTCTCTCTCTAAAAAAGGAAGGTATAAACTGGCATTAATGATATTAATGATGAAAAGCTGCTGCGGAGATGCACGTCTATGAGGATATTACGAACTGCGTAGCAAAAGTCTGTAAAGAGAGGAAATGCAAATTCAAGGGGAAAACTGTAATTTAATCAAAATTATCCTGAAGTTATGGAAGGTTCTCAAACATTAAGAAAAATTCCTATCAGTAGAACTTAAAACTTTTCCTTAGTGAAAACAGGTTAAGAAAATTTTATTGCTGAATTCTACTGAAGAATTCAATGTATAGTAAGAGAACTTTGTCTTAAAAGTTGAGAAAGACGGAATAAGAAAATTATCATACAACTTATGAGCATGGATTTTAATAAAATCAACCTTAAACCAAATAAGAGCAAGACAAATTAAGCAATGTTTAGAAAGATAAAATAAGAAAACAGCGAATTTATCCACAAAATGTAAGAATGGCATATGCTGGAAAGCAAATACAAGCTGAGTATGCTTTATTCAGAGTATCTGGGACCAGTGTGTTTGGTATCCTGTTCCCCCAACCCCGATCCTGAACTATGTACACGTGTGTGAGATATCTTGGGGACAGGACCCATTCTACACATGAAATCACTCAGGTGGGAGAACACTCGCAGCCTGAAGTAACTTCACACAATACTTCCAGTGCGCCTGTGCTCTGGGACAGACCGCCTTAAGTCAGGCATGAAGTCTTCCACTTGTGCAGTCACACTGATACTCAGGCAGTTATGGGCTTCAGATCAGGATGCTCATCCTACAATGTAGCACTAACTGCTGAAAGGGTAACATTTTTGTGTCTCAATAGAAGAAAAAGAACCAGTTAAGATCTATTACTGGTGACTTAAAAATAAAACTCAGAATTTCACCTAATGGTAGAAAAATGAACTTCCCTTACCCAAGAGTTATCCAGAACCTGGAACAAATCTGTTGCTCACGGCGCCCACCACCTGCTTATTCAAGCGCTGGAGCACTAAGCCATTTACCTGCAGATGATGTGGATGGAATAAAGGACGCACTCAAAACAACAACAGAGACGCTGCAAACCGAACGTGGGGAAATACACTGTTCCTGCACCGTTACAATGAAGGTGCCATCTGAATGTTCCACAAATAACCCAGCAATCTCCCTCCACAGCCAGCCCTGGCGGCTCCATTCTGTTGAGCTTTGGGCCCACTCAGTTGGTGCCAGACCTAACGACAGACACTGGGCCTGTCCCCACAGCTCCGGGGCTTCAGCTGAGGTCTTCCTCAACTGTCTCTTGGTTTTAGGACTAGGGTAAGGAGACCCATCAGGCCCTGGATAGCTACCCAGAGGCATCTGGTGCATATGGCTTCTTTGGCACTGCTCACTCATGGCAGGGACTCCTGGGGCCCTGGCTCTGTCCCAGAGGACAGGATGTGTCTGGGTGGTGAGGGTAGTGTGGGCTAAACACACTCAAGGTTCCACACTGCTCAGAGCAGCTTCCTGACACCTGTGACTGGCCATGGTGAGAAGGTGGGGCCCCTGGCCAGCCGCATCTCCCAGAACAGACTCTGAACTCTCAGGTCTCAGGGACTTGCAGTTCTGCTCCAGGAGTGGCCTCCCACACGCCGGCTTCTGCATATGCAGCTTTCCAGTACACACACCGATGCAAATACACTCAATATAGGGCAGATGGAAAACACACTTTGGCAAAAAAAGGAGTGGCAGCACGGTGGTGGTGCCAACTGCAAAGAGCAAATAAATGCATGAAAAAGATACTTGGTTCAAATTAATGGTTTTATTTCCACCTTTAACACTAGCAGAGGAGTCCAAGACAAACTGATGTTCGTGGATACAGTTTAAACGCAACAAAGAGCGAGCTGAACTATGTACACTGAAGATGAGAAAAGGGTTTTCTCACACCAGCCTTTTCCTGGTTTGCAGTTTCGGAAGAAACGAAACACATTTTCCCCCAACTGAATTTAGGAAGAAGTAACACAACTTTTATGACCAACCACTTAAGTTGTAAGGATAAAACTTAAATTCTGAAATGGGTGTTACTGTATCAATTCGTCAGCTGGCTGTATGGTTGCCTTGACTCCTAGTGTATCATTCCAACACAACAAAGGAGCATGGCCATGAAGCCCAGAGGGAACTAATGGCAGCGGCACCCAACCAGAGTGCCCACGAGCTACGTGTCAAAATAACGGGTGCTGTGATCCCGTGCTCTTTGACTCCAAGTAGAAAATTATTACTTTCATTCACACTAACTGCCAAGTGAGCCAAAAAGTTAAAAAGTCAGAAGGAAGAATAAAACTATTTTCTTCACACACAGGAGGGACACTCCATCAGCCCCATAAAGTGAGTTCTGTGCTGAGTCCCTGTTCCTTCAGAGCGGCGATCTGAAGGCCAGTTATTGCTAGCAACGCCAGAACGGCCCCTCTCTCATGAAGACGTTTCACACGAAAAGGCTGCGGGTCTGGCTTGAAGCCCTCTGAGGAAGGGGAGGTATGCAGGTGGAGGCGGGCTGGCACTGCCAGGCCTCTCCCCTACCACTACCCCCACGCCCTGTGCTGTCGGCCTGCTCAGGCCACACTGCTGCCCTCTGAGAGAACCTGAGGTCCCCACGTGCCTGTGCACTGGAGCAGAGGTTGTTACCTGGGTGCCCCGGGATGGCTATGTCGCCGTGGTTTGCCACCCAAAGCCTGTGTAGCAGTCAAAAGCCCAAGGACCAAAGCCCGCTTGGCCAGAAGAGCAGCTTCTGATATAAACACCAGCTGGTGGGGGCTGATGGGCAAGCCAAGCCAGTGCCAAGTCAGGTGGGCCACGTTCCTTGAAACAGGGAGTGACAGTGCCTTGGACAGAAGTATGGAAGTGAGCGGCTGGCTGATCAAGGCCACAACACTGCCACCACCTCCCAAGGGCTACTGAACTTGGGCAGACACAGGCAGCTGGCAGCAAGGACTGGAGGACACGTGGTGGCAAACACAGGACAGATTTTACCAGAAGAGAGGGCACCCAAACATGTGCCTGCCCTATTTACCTCCCAGTCCTGTGCCAGGTGACAAACTTTGGAGCATGGGTAAGGTTCCTGAGAACAGTTGGTGAGCAGAGATAAGGTGGATGGGCACTGCTCCTCAGGAGACATCAGGCCTCTGGGGAGGACACTAACAGTGCTACATCTCCTGGGCTGCTGACAAGTAGGTAAAGAACGGGCTTTATTGCACTTTTTCGTTCTTAGGAAACAGGGGGTTTGCCCTGCAGAGGTTCTCCTGATTTGCAGAAAACACTGCACATCTGAATAAGGTGCAGGCAGAATCACAGGGTGATCTCCGACTCTCAAGCAAAGAAAGAAGTCCAGGGGTTGGTCTTCCATGCCTCAGAGACCGCTCTTGCACCTGGGATCCTCGGGCTGGGTGGACTGTGTCTGGCTTGTCACCATGTGGCAGGTAGGCTGGTCCACCTACAGGCAGATGCCAGAAAGAAATGCAGTGTGCCCCAGCTCTTGGGCACACTACCCAAACAGGGAAATTTTCTTGGCAAATGTGGAGGTCCCAGAAACAGGCTATAGCCACAACTCTCAATTCCCATAGGTCTGACTCCCTTTCTCCTACTCTGGAACCAGACTACCCCAGAGAAGAGACATAGAGCGTGGCCAAGAAGGGCCCCTGGGCCCAGTTCCAGAGCGTCAAACTGGAGAAAACAGGATCTAGGCGGGGTCTGGAAACGAAAGAGCAGTTTACATATCACATGTTGGTTCTCAAGCAGTCCTCCCCAGCTCAGGAAGTTGGAGGCAGACACCACGCAGAGAACCAGCTAGGCTCTCTCTCTGTCCATTCGTCTCTCCTGAGCAGCTCTGAGCACTTCATATATAAATGGGGTGGTACCGTTTGTGGTTGATCTTTTTCCTACAAGTTGGGCAAGTGTTAGCATTCTTAAGGGAATCACGGAGGCACTGGCTACAGAAGACATGGCCACATTCTGTAGAAACAATGAGACGTCCATTCTGCACAATCTAGAAGACATTAAAAGGAAGAGCCTTTAAATTTTCCCTTGCCCCAGAGCAACTGTGGTAGCCAGAGAATCCTACTCCTGCCCTGCCCGGTGCAGGTGACCAGTGGGAGAGAAGGTTCAGGGCTGCAGCAGCAACAGCCGAGACCGTCTGGAGAGCTAGTGATGCCGACTCTGGTCCCAGACAAGTAAGTGTGAGTGGTCTCTGCGGAGCAGAAAGCTGGACACAGGAGCCTTGGTGTCCAGCAGTGGCGGCCCAAGAGGGTTCTCAGGCACTCCAGGAAATGAGTGGTTCCTTGTTAGGGCCAGGAGAGGACACACAAGGCACATGATATCCAGGAGGTTAAACTAAGGGGCTCAGGGTTCAAATGGATGCTAGCATACTTTCCGTTCAGAGACGTACAAGTTAGGTGGCAGCCCAGGCATGAGTGCATGCAGAGGTGTCAAATCCCACCTCAGAGAGACCCTGACAAGCAGGGAGGTGTAGCCAGTTCACTTACCTCAGAGCAAGACCCTGACAAGCAGGAAGGTATATAGCCGTTCACTCACCTCAGAGTATCCGTCCATGCAGATGGGACAGCTCACCGTGCCAGAGGGCCTAGAAACCAGCGTTCAGTACCCGTCAGTGTCCAGCCCATCCTCAGGGGCCTTCACATAAGCAGCCTATGTTCCCTCCGAGGGTCGCTTCCCCTCCTCTGACTCTGTCTTGGTACAGGCATCTAGGAGACTTGGGAAATCTGTCTGGCCCAAGGGGACATGACAGAGTAGCCACAAAAAAGAGGAGAAAACAAGAGAAGGTGCCAACAACCCAGGCTCCCTGTCTCCCCCACCCCCAAGTCGAGGCTCCGAGGGCCTCAGCCGTACCCTCTGGGCCTGTTCATATCCACCCTGTCACTGACTGGCACATGCTCATCACTGTGGGAATAACGGGCTTCCACAAGCAGCTGGTAGACAGTGCTCGGACAGGCCCCTCCAGAGCCAAGGGCTCAGAGATCTGCTGTACCCTGTTTCCCCACCCCAGCACAGCAGAACAGGGGCACAGCAGTACCTGAACCCTGCAGCTCCTTCCACCCTGGCATTTCTGGAAGTGTGGGTGGTCACATACACGTCTCTGTCCCTGGACAGCTCCTCCTCGTCACTGCTCACCACACAGCTGTCAGCATGGTCTTGGCGCAGCCTCCGTGCGTTCCTCCTTGGCCTCCTCCTTTCTAAGAGTCACATTTTCAGAGTGGAGCCTCGCTGCTCTCACCACCCTCACCACCCCCACCACCCCATCCCGGTGCCCGCAGAGACCCCAGAGAAACTGCTGCCATGCCAAGTGACATCCCAGGAGGTCCCGCACAGCTCCAGATTCTGTGTTCCCACTGTCCCAGGAGACACCCACATCCCTGCACACACGGGTCCTTGGGTGTATCAAGTGTTCGGTCTCGGTACTCGGCAGCAGGTACCAGGGGACTGACGGTGCAGGTCTGACCACAGTGTTGCCACAGCAATCTTCCAGCTGGTGTTTTTCGACCCCTTCAGGATGGTCTGGCCCGATGTGCAGCCCTCACCCAGCTAGTTCATTCTCCAAGCCCAGAGAAAAAGGAGATGAAACCACTCACCATCAACGATCTTTACAAAAAAAAAAAAAAAAAAAAAAAAAAGAGAGAGAGAGAGAGAGAGAGAAAAACAAAAGAGAAAGAAGCCATCAGTTTGACTAAATGAGAAAACTGCAGCATTTCTTATTTTCAATGAGTGAGCAGAGCCATCAGGCCCCTCTGCCTCCCCGCAGCTGTGAGGGCTAAGTCAGACAGTGGACAGTGAGCACAGCCCCCAGGACGGGTGTTCAGCAAATGCCACCCACAACACCTGCGTGGTGAGCTCTCCTGTGCCCACATGGCCAATGCTGGCTGCTGCCAACGACGGGGCCGTTACTCAAAGTAGCTAACCAAATAAGCAGGTCATGCATGACAATAAACGTGGCACACACCAAGGACTGACATCAATGCAAAAAGCTGAAGAGGCACTGCCGACCCTTGGCTGAAGGAGCACGGCTAGTCTGACTGCTGCTCCAGCAGTTTCAGATGAGGTCAGTGCGACCTTCCGGCCCAGACGGACGCTCCTGCACACCCTAACGCCTCTGCCTAGTGTGGCTCAGGAGCCACTTCAGGAACGCTCTGGCCTTCCCTGCTCTGCAGGGACAGGGAGGGCCCTCCTTCTATTCTGACTCCCTTGCAGCAGGGATTCTGGACTTGAGTCAAGTGTCCTCAAGTAGGCACGCTCTTGCTGTTGGCAGACACATCTCAGGGTGTCCAGGGGTAGTCTAAGCCCCTCTGCCCAAGAGGGGAGCTGTGACAGGGTCTGCCTGAATCCAGATGAGTGAGGCGGTGGATCTCATCTCCCAGCTCCTGCTGATGCAGACCTGGGCAGGTCAGACTGACCCCAGTTATTCCTGGGGGGCCAGCTCTTCTGGGCTTTTCAGCACAACTCCCTCCACATGTTGAAATCCACTCACTAAATACTGGAGTAGATTTTGTTTTGTAAGCTCAACACTGATAGACTCAAATGGTCTTCCCAGTAGAGAGGTTTTTATTTTGAAGACAAGAGCATAACCCACACTGGAGCTAACCAAAGCACTCCGCCCTCCTCGCCGCGAGGACTGCAGGGGGTGACACGGAAACCTGGGACGGACAGTCAATCCGACACCAAGACCGTATTTGTAAGAGCCTGAGCTGCCACACAGTGCTGTCTGCATGAAATCTATTACACACACACACACACACACACACAAAAAGGTGAGGGGAAGGGGGAGGAGCCAGAAAGGGAAGCTGCAAAACAGTGCTAGATCTTGGGGAAAGCCCTAGATTTAGTTGGGAGCAGAGAAAATTCTACTGTGGGTAGGGATGCCCCCAGCTTTCCTTGAGCTCCCACACTGCCATAGCCCTGTACAGAGACGGAGCACCAGGGGCCGGTTTGTGTCCCAGCTGCTCTACTTCCAACCCGCTCTCTGCTGTGGCCTGGGAAAGCAGTAGAAGATGGCCCAAGTGCCTGAGTCCCTGCACCCACGTGGGAGACCCAGAAGAAGCTCCTGGATCCTGGCTTTGGACCAGTGCAGCTCCGGCAGCTGCAGCCAACTGGGGGAGTGAACCAGCGGATGGAGACCTCTCTCTGCCTCTCCTTCTCCGTCTGCGTAACTGTTTCAAAATAAGTAAATCTTAAAAAAGAAAACCAGATGGAGCACCAAGTGGGAAGGGCCCGACGCCCCAGCTCCACCGCAGCTGGGTCGCCCTAGGCCCCCAAGAGTCACATTCAGCCCAAGTCTGGGCAGTGCCAAACTCAGAGCCAGATGTGAACCCTGCGCCCATGAGGAAGCACATGTGCTCCAGTCCTAAGACCCAGGGGGCTGCTAGCAGATGGCAGTGGTGCTGCCTCCACCCAGCGGCGGAACCACACCACACGCAAACTGGAAAGGACCTGCAGCAGCACAGGGCCTGCCTGGCACGGATGGAGACAGCGCATGAGAACATCAAATGCCAGCTGAATGAACTGACGGCGTGGAATACACCTCTTCCCGGGACCTCGGATCTGGTTGTGAGCCCTTTAAAACCACAATCAACCAGTCCCCCTGGCCTGAGCAGTTTAGTTTGCACTTTGGTGAGCTGGACCAAGATCAGGAAAATGCACACATTCTACTTCACCTTCAAACTCACTTCTCAGGCTCAACTCAGAGAAGCCCAGGCATTCAGAGACAAGTGGAAACCCGGGGCCAGCACACCTGGTGGGTTATTTGCATTTCTAAAATGAAGGCGTGAAGAGTCAAGAAGCAGAAAGCACTCAAGCAGACGGGTGCAATTCCAACAAGAGTCCTCTAGCCAGGACCCAGGGACCTTCAGACAACACCTGCACTGCCGGCACTGCACACCGTGCACTGGAGAAAGCACTGCCAGCCACTGCACACTCCACAGACAACTCTGCTGTCCAACATTAGCACAGTCATCACTACCACTTGCAGCACTGACAGGAGGGCCAGAAAGAGGGCGCTGACAAGGATGGTCCAGTCTGTCCCAGGCAGCACGCACGACTGTTTTCCTAACTCTCGGACGAGGCATCCAAGCTCTCTTCACACACAATTAGGTTGGTCACTCCTTCCAGCAGTCATGGTGTGTGCTCGTGCCCTTCACCACACCCAGAGAGCAGACAGGGCCACCCCAGCCTGCCGGGATGCCGCTACTGAGTGGACGCTTGCTAGTCGTAAACAAAAAGTTTACAGAGTAAAACACAAACAGTGTGGCTCAACAGCACACTAGAGAAACAGTTCAAAAATGATTCCAGGAAGACTCACCCAACTATGAAAGACACAATTTGGTGAAATGTAATTTGTCCAAGGAAATATCATTGTTCAAACTTCTTCCTGAAAGACTCAGTTTTGTTCGTCTTCCGGTTTTGGGATGCAGAGACACAGCTTCCACCCACTGGCTCAGTCTCACTCTGTGCACAACAGTGGAGGGCAAAGCCAGCAGCCTTCACGTGCTGCCTCCCAGAGTTTGCATTAGCAGGAAGCTGGAGGCAGGAGCCAGAGGCCAGCATCAAACCCAGGCACTCGCTACAGATCTGAGCATCCAACTGCAAGCCCCAAACTCCCTTTCTTACAGTGAGCAGCCAGTCTCGTTGACACTGGCTTGCTCCCGACTCATGCAAAGTCCACCTGTTAAACCAGGTAAGAAAGCAGAAGGATGGAGAACATAAGCAGAGATTTCAAATAAACAGCAAGCTACTTATTTCAATCAATCTTCTGACTGAAAATCACCTCAAACAAATTCACATACTTAGATAAACAAAGAAGTAACAAGGAAGAGCAAACTTGGTCAGAAGTCAAAGGAAAGCAACGATGAAGAAACACACAGATGATCCTCGAAAAATCCAAGTTTGTCCTTGAAAGCCTCATGGGGACAGAAACCAGAGTACCAGGCCTAAAGCGAGCCCCAGCCAACAGGAAACCCTGACACGGAGAGTGCATGTTCTGACCATTACGCAATGATAAGAGGAATCAGTAACAAACAAACAAGTCCATGTTTGGAAGTTAAGAAACACAAACTTGACAAATGTTAAATATGAAATACTGATACTAAAATGCATAGAATAGAGTTAAATAGAAAACATAATCTTAAATGCATTTATTGGATAAAAACAATGAAAAAAGTTAGAAAAAGAACAGCAAAATAAACTCAAAGAGATAATCAATGAAATGGAAACAAACTTACAAGAGAAAGGATCCACAAAGCTAAAAGTTGGTTCTTTGAAAGATCTAATAAAGGTCTGGTGATACTAATCTAAAAAGACAGAAAACACAACCAGTATCAGAAATAAGGAAGACATCAAAACAAAATCCACAGAACGTAAGACAATACTATGAACAAATGTATGCCAATAAAAGCGAACATTTTAGAGGAAATCAAAAAATTTCTAAAATCTGTAACATCAAAACTCATTAAAACTCTAAGTTAAATACCTTTACTTTAGAATTCCACCAAATATTCAAGGAAGAAATAATTGCTATCTTACCAAGTCTTCTGGAGAACAGAACAACAACAAAACCCAGTGCTCTCCCCAACTCACTCTATAAGGATATCAAAAACCTTTAAGGGGGGCTGGCGCTGCGGCACAGTGAGCAAAGCCACCACCTGTGGTGCCAGCATCCCATGTGGGTGCCAGTTCGAATCCCGGGGGCTCCACTTCCCATCCAGCTCTCTGTTGTGGCCTGGGAAAGCAGTAGGGGATAGCCCAAGTGCTTGGGCCCCTGTACCCACAAGGGAGACCAGGAAGAAATTCCTGGCTCTTGGCTTTGGATCATTGCAGCTCTGGCCGTGTGGCCATCTGAGGAGTGAACCAGCGGGTGGAGGCCCTCTCTCTGCCTCTGCCTCTCTGTAACCCTGCCTTTTAAATAAATAAAATTTTAAAAAAGTATTTAAAAAAAAACATCAGAGCGCCAGTTCTGAGCCACAGTTGCTCTGCTTCAGATCCAGTTTCCTGTTCATATACCTGGGAAGGCAGCAGAAGATGATCCAAATATCTGGCCTCTGGCACCTATGGTTAGAGAACAGAATGGTGCCCCTGGCTCCTGGCTTTGGAAAGATTATCTCCCTTCTGCCTTTCAAATAAACCAATCAATAAGCAAGTCTTTTAAAATATTCAATATGGATCCAAGATGAAAACTTGTGATAAAGGGTGTAAACTTATTGGTGAAACTCTGAAAGGATTTTCTCAGACTTAGAAGAAGATAAGAACATTCGCAACTATCAGTAATCCTATATTCAGTCTGTGCAGGATTTAATCCAGTATGTTAAGGCAAGAAAATAAAAGGAAATGGAAAAGAACCGAAACTCTTTGGTTTACCTAAACATCCAAAAGACTTGCAGATTTAAGAGTTTCTAGATGAAAAAAGAAAAGTAGGTAAGATAAAGTTGCATTTCTTTATATCACTAAACAATGAAAACGACAAGAAAATGTCACTTTAAACTAGATTTTTGTTAAGCAACATGGTAAACTACAAGAACTTTGCACCTAGGAATAAATCTTGTAAACAAAAGATTTGTGAAACTCAACAGGCAACTTTATGAAACACGACCAAGAAGCACTAAAGACCTCTATTTCAGGCCATACACGGAAAATCAATTCAGGCAGACTACAAACCTAAATGTGAAAGGCAAAACAGTAAAACTTTAGAATACAGGAACATCTTTTTATAATCTTGAGCAGGACAAGATTTCCTTGCATACTGATGAAAATTCAACTACATTGAGAGCTCCCATAAACACTAAAAAGAGAAAAGACCAACCCCACATGAAACACGTAAGCAATGGCAGGCTCATATTTAGGATTTAGAATTTTTTTTTTTTTATTTGACAGATAGTTAAGACAGGGAGAGAGAGAGACAGACAGAAAGCTCTTCCTTCTGTTGGTTCACCCCCACTAATGGCTGCTATGGCCGGAGCTACGCGGATCCGAAGCCAGGAGCCAGGTGCTTCCTCCTGGTCTCCCATGCGGGTGCAGGGCCCAAGCACTTGGGCCATCCTCCACTGCCTTCCCGGGCCACAGCAGAGAGCTGGACTGGAAGAGGAGCAACTGGGACTAGAACCTGGCATCCATATGGGATGCCAGTGCCACAGGCAGAGGATTAACCAAGTGAGCCACGGCGCCGGCCCTGAGGATTTAGAATTCTTACAGGAAAGAAAACGCAGATAACCAAATGAACAGAAAAAAAGATTTGCTATAAAACTGGGCCAACAAGGAGACAGTCATTTCATATGGCAGTGCCTAGGTCTGAGTCCAGGCTCCACTCCCAATTCCAGTTTCATGCTAATGCACACCCGGAAATCGGTGATAGCTCCAGTACTTACTTGGGGCCCTGCTGTCCATGTCAAAGACCAGGATTAAACTCCTGGCTCTTGGCTTGGGGCTGCCCCAGCTCTGGCTGTTGTGGGCATTTGCAGATAGGAGACCTTTCCCCATCTGCCTGTTATCACCCTACCCTCCCCAAAAAAGGAAAAAGGGGCTTGTCGCTCCCCCTCTTCATGGGGGAATGACACTAAACCCTGCCTAGGCTTCATATCCGAGTCACGGCACCATTATGTCGCTCCCCCTCTTCATGGGGGAATGACACTAGACCCTGCCTAGGCTTCATATCCGAGTCACGGCACCATTATGTCGCTCCCCGTCTTCGTGGAGGAACGGCACAGGACCCTGCGCTGTTCTTTTGTCTGCTCGGCCCTCTCCGGGTTTGCTGCTGGTTCTTCCCGGGTTGGCTACCGACCCTTCCACTTTCCCCCTAGCCACTTTCCCACTTCCGCGGGGGAGCGGCACATCGCCGGCCGGCTCTCTCGGGGGCTGCTCAGGTGTTCCTTCAGATAGATGTTCCTGGTGCATGTCGTCTCTCTCCTCCTTTATAGTCCTCTTCCACCAATCCCAACTCTGCTACCCACACGCCGAGTACGCTGCTCTCCTCCAATCAGGAGCAGGTCCTATAGTTTATGGTTGAACTGGAGGCAGCTGTGTAGAAGTTGTTACTCCCTTCTCAGCGCCATATTGTGGGAAAGCAGATGCATAGAATAAGTCTTAATTCCAGTAACAGTCTAGTCCGAGTTGCTCCCCACAGGGGCTATTTTAAAAGTTTATATAAAACAGTTGTGTTTAAAAAGCCGTAAAAGGGAGGCAGACACTGGACACTGTGGCACAGCAATGTCAGCCCACCGTGGGACACCTGCCTCCCAGAGTGGAGAAGCCAGCTGAGTGCCAGCCGTTCTGTGTCTGATTCAGCTCCCTGCCAATGAGGAACAGCAGAGGTGGGCTCAAATACTGCCACTCATATGGGAGACCCAGATGGGGGTCCTGGCTCCTTGGTTTAGCCTGGCCCAGCCCTGGCAATTATAGACTTTTGGGGAGTGAAGCAGTGGATGGAAGATCTCTCTTGCTCTTTCTCTCTCTGCCTTTCAAATAAATAAAATCTTAAAAAAAAAAAAAAAAGCTGTAAAATACACATTGCACACTTGAATGAAATGTCACACCGTAGCCCACAAATACGTACAAATGCTAATTTTTAAAAATTTAAAAAGCTGTAAAATAGTTTCTAATAAGCACTTCACAAAGGAGAAAAATAAGGGCCAGCATTGTGGTGTGGCAGATAAAGCCACCACCTGCAGCACAGGCCTCCCAAATGGGTGCCGGTTTGAGTCCCGGTTGCTCCATTTGCAATCCAGCTCTCTGCTAATGGCCTGGGAAAAGCAGTGCAAGATGGCCCACGTGTCTGGGACCCCTGACACCCATGTGGGAGACCTGAAGAAGCTCCTGGCTTCGGACCAGCGCAGCTCTGGCCATTGTGGCCAATTGGGAAGTGACCCAGCGGATGGAAGACCTCTCTCTCTGCCAACCATAATGAGTTGCTGTTAAATAACCATCAGGTTGACTTAAATTAAAATGTGATGGTGAGGATGTGGAACAGTAAGAATCTCATGGGGCCAGCTTTGTGGCATGGCAGGTAAAGCTGCCGCCTGGGACACTGGCAGCCATTATGGGCGCCAGTTTGAGTCCCAGCTGCTAAACTTCCAATCCAGCTCCCTGCTAATGCGCCTGGGAAAGCAGAGGATGGCCCAAGTGCATGGGCCCCTGCACCCAGATGGGAGATGCAGACGAAGCTCCTGGCTTGGGTCTGGCTCACCCCTGGCCCTTGACACCATTTGGTGAGTAAACTAGTGGATGAAGATCTTTCTCTCTCTGCTTCTCCCTCTCTAACGTCAGCTTTCAAATATATAAAATGAATCTTTGTTGTTGTTTTTTTTTTTTTTTTTAAACAAGAAACAAACAAAAAACCCAAAACAGTAAGACTCTCAAAAACTGGCTGAAATGTAACCTGGGAAAGCTGCACAGTCTCATGGCATCTCACAGCATTGTCATTTCTCCTGTCTGGGGGTTTTGGGGTCCTTTGAAGAGTGGAAAAATACATTTGTCCTAACAGTTTGTATCTTACAAGGGTTCGCTGGATGTTCTGAAAGCTGGCCATGCATGCCAGAAGGAAGAACCGTATCTCAGGTAGACAGCAATGCTCTGGGGGTTAGGAGAGCACACTTAACATTTAATCTGTTTCCCAGATAGTTCTCCTTAGAGAAACAGAATTTTAGACACAAGTGACTTCTCACTATAAACCAATGAACTGGCATTTGGGCTAGGAAAAATGAGGCTGGCGTGAAGTAAATCCTCTGGTCAACTGACAGTAAATCTCGATACGGGAACCCGGGATTCCTGGCTCCTAAGCCAGTGCTGTCTCCCTTCTACCCAACAGCCTGCCCCTGACCACCCATTCACAACCAGGACAGCTTTCGATGCCAATATTCTTCTCTCTTGGTCTCCCAAGGAACTCTCGCAGCTGCAGACGTCAGAGTTTAGGCAGGCTAACTGGGAGCTCCAGGCCAGGAAGCAAGAAGGCCGCATATACAGCAGCAGTACATGCAGTCATGAAAACCACCAAGGGGTGCAGGGGGAAGGATGCTGCTGGCCTGTCACCCAGCGACGCCAGTCATCAGAATCCCGGCTATCTCCCTAGCACCGGGGAGAGAGAGGGCCAGGGACAGAGTACTCCGCACAAAAGGACCCGCCCCACATCCCAGCACTAATCAGCACCTAGCCTGCAGGCTTCAGTCAGGTACCATGCTAGGCTCCTCTGCGGACCACAGGGACCAGAGGCAGGTCGTGTGTATGTATGCGCCTCTGAAAACACACTAACGCGGGTACTGCAGGGGCCACTCCCCACTAAACCCACTCCACTTAGCAGACAGTTCAAGCCAATCCCCAGAGAAACACAGTTTCTAATTGGGAGCAAACGTCGCTCTGAGAATTCTTTGTCCATGCTCTTGTCAGATGCTAGGGATGGCGTAACTGCTGGGAGTGAGGAATGATGACAAAAAGACAACCCAGTGGTTTCCAACCAGGACCAGAGTCTAGTCTGTCACCTTTTCTTCTCCTGAAGTCTCAGAAGTCTCAGCCCAGTCCTATCCTGCAGTCCCGAGCACAGCGCCTACAGCTTGTCCCTGCTCCGACAGCCCAGCCTGGCAGGCAGAGAAGCCTAAGGGGGAGACGCAGGCTCCAGAAGCTGGCGACCACTGCAGCACGCAGTTCTCAGCAGGCACCTGCCGCCACTGGCCCAGCGCGGGCAGACATGCCTCCACCTCCACTCCGCCAGCTGCAGTCTTGCACACAGCCTGCTCTTAGGATGCTGGCACTGAGCCAACCAGCTTCCCAACTCACACAGGTGTGTGCACGCCCGCCGTGGAGCAGGCCTATCAGAACTACCAATGCCGGCGCCGCGGCTCACTAGGCTAATCCTCCACCTAGCAGCGCCGGCACACCGGGTTCCAGTCCCGGTCGGGGCGCCGGATTCTGTCCCGGTTGCCCTTCTTCCAGGCCAGCTCTCTGCTGTGGCCCGGGAAGGCAGTGGAGGATGACCCAAGTACTTGGGCCCTGTACCCCATGGGAGAACAGGAGAAGCACCTGGCTCCTGCCTTCGGATCAGCGCGGTGCGCCGGCTGCACCGCGCCAGCCATGACGGCCATTGGAGGGTGAACCAAAGGCAAAAAGGAAGACCTTTCTCTCTGTCTCTCTCTCTCTCTCACTATCCACTCTGCCTGTCAAAAAAAAACAAAACAAAACAAAACAAAAAAAAAACTACCAACGTCCCCTGAACAGTCTAGGACTTGCTGCTTGCACGCTGCACAGGGCACACCCAGCTTCCTGGAGCTCTATTCTTCCTAGAGGCACAAAGAACCCAAGGCAGCGGGCAGGCATGAAGGTCACCTGCATCTCCTGGGGCCATGCTAACCGGCAGCTGCTTCTGGAACCAGATTTCCACTGGCAGGGCTAAGCAGGGAGGGCACACACTCACACTGACTGGGTGCCACCTGAGGTGCCAGGCACTCAAATACAGGATGTCTCTTAGTCCTCGTAACAGACTGCAGACACCGCTCAGTGAGGGGAGTGAGGCTACATGGCATACCCTCGGTGCACAGCCGATATGAACTGTAAAATCAGACCAAGCCTCCCAGACCCTCGCGGGCCAGCTGTGCAGAGGTCACACCGATCTACTCCAGAGACAAGAAGTCACAACAAATGACGTCCTTGCAAACTTTCCCATTTGGGTTCCAGTCACTGAATGCATGAGCCCCTTTAGCACAAGCACCTGTCTGTCACCTGTCACCTGTCACCAAGGTCTACAGACATGGGCACCAGCTGGGGAGGATACTCAGAAGCGGCAGTTCTCACGCGCCAACACTCACCACCACGGAGTCATTGTGAGTCAGGTCGACCACCACGGGCTCTAAAGATTCACAGGTGAGGTCCACGATCTCATCTCCAGCTTCAAAATAAAGCAGGCCAACAAATATTAGGAGGAAGGCAGGGGTGTATTCCTCTAAGCTTTATTAAAATTACAAATGTAGACTGGCTTATATCAAACTACAAAAATCCTGAAGTACACACAGCAGAGCATCAAGACCAATCCATTTTTCAGGAGTGACCGCCAACACATAGATATCCTTCCAGAATTCCACAACCAGGGTGTGTGTGTGTGTGTGTGTGGTGTGCATGCGTATTACCCTCCACACGGTTGTGCCTATGCCGACCTGCCCCTACACACGGGAGAAGGCACTAGGCTCGCTCACCTCGGGCCTTCTTTTGGGATAGACCCGCCTGAAACCTCTGGGAGAAACAAACCACTCAGACCCAAGATCTGAAGTCAGCACAACACCTCCAGCAGTGACTGCGGAGGGCACTTTAATCTCCATTTCTCTAGCAAGCCCTTCCCAACTGGGACGGAGAACCACAGTAATATGTATTCACCCCGCAGGACCCCAATGTGTCCGATGTGCTGAGCCTGCTCTGTAGCTAGCCTCCTGAGCTCTCGGGTACACTACGAGCACAGAATGAAGGTGGGAAGGGCATGAACCAAACAGCCATGCCAGTCGTGTCTGGTAGGAGGGAATGTAGAGCAAAGATCACTTCCTTCACATAAACCAAAAATGTATTTACAACCATTTTGTTTCTGGTTACTATTCACATTCAAAAGCATGAAGTTGGGGCCAGCATCACAGCTTAGCAGGTAAAACTGCAGCCCCCAATGCTGGCATCCCATATGGGCACTGGTTCAGGTCCCAGCTGCACCACTTCCCATCCTGCTCCTTGTTAATGGCCTTGGAAAGCGGCACAAGATGACCCGAGTGTTTGGGTCCCTGACACCCATGTGGGAGAACCAGATGAAGCTCCTGGCTTCCACCTGGCCCAGTCTGGCTGTTGCAGCCAGCTGGGTGAGTATACCAGCAAACAGAAAATCTCACTCTCTCCTCCTGCCCGTAACTCTTTTAAAATAAATAAATACTAAAAACAAACAATAAAACTAGGAAAAAAAGCATGAGGTTAAACACATTAGAAACAGTACTGGTCTAATACTTGTTTGAGGAATGCGACTTGTAAAGCATTTAACATATGCTAACATGCTTCTGTCTGGTAGCCAAAGGCGTCACAAAGGGATGGCATGCCACATTGGAATGTCTGCTTCAGTTCCTGGCTCTGCCCCCAATTCCAGCTCTGACCAACAGACCCTGGGAGGCAGCAGGTGATGGCTCAGGTGGCTAGATCCCTGCCATCCACATGGGAGCCTGGAATGAGTTCCTGGTCCCTGCCTCTTCAATGAAGGTATCTGGAGTGTGAACCAGGGGATGGGAGCTTTCTCCATCTGTGTTTCTCCCTCAAATAATTTTTAAGAAAATTTAACAAAAAACTTCACAATAACCATCACTGTGGGGAGCAGCTCGGACTAGACTAAGTTACTGGAATTAAGACTTATTCTATGCACCTGCTCTCCCACAATATGGCGCTGGGAGAGAAGAAAACAGCTTCTACACAGCTGCCTCCAGTTCAACCAATAAACTGTAGGACTTGCTCCTGATTGGAGGAGAGCAGCGTGCTCGGCGTGTGGGCAGCCGAGTTAGGATTGGTGGAAGAGGACTATAAAGGAGGAGAGAGACGACATGCACCAGGAACATCTAAGGGGAACATCTAAGGGAACACCTGTGCAGCCCCCGAGAGAGCCGGCCGGCGGTGTGCTGCTCCCCTGCGGAAGTGGGGAAAGCGGCCAGGGGGAACCGCCCTTCCACGGAGGTGGAAGGGACAGTAGCCAACCCGGGAAGAACCAGCAGCAAACCCGGGGAGGGCCGAGCAGACGAAAGAACAGCGCAGGGTCTTGTGTCGTTCCTCCACGAAGAGGGGGAGCGACACATCACAATATATCAGATGCCCAAGATGACCTTTGTAAAACTGTTTATTTGAGGAGGAGGGGAGAGGGAGAAGAGGTGGGTGGCAGGAGCTCAATTATCTGGGCCATCACCACTGCCTCCCATTTTCTTAGCAGAAAGCTAGGGTCAGGAGCCAGGGCTGGGTATCAAAACCCAGGCATGGGGCCAGTACTGTGGCGTAGTGGGTAAAGCTGCCACCTGTAGTGCCAGCATCCCATATGGGCGCCAGTTCGAGACCCGGCTGCTCCACTTCTGATCCAGCTCTCTGCTGTGGCCTGGAAAGCAGTAGAAGATGGCCCAAGTCCTTGGGTCCCTGCACCCACGTAGGAGACCTGGAAGAAGCTCCAGGCTCCTGGCTTCGGACTGGCGCAGCTCCGGCCGTTGCGGCCATCTGGGGAGAGAACCAGCAGATGGAAGACCTCTCTCTCTCTCTCTCTCTCTCTGTCTATAACTGCGACTTTGAAGTAAAACACATAAATCTTAAAAAAAAAAAAATTTTTTTGTTTTTTTTTTTGTTTTTTTTTGGTATTTTTTTTTTGACAGGCAGAGTTAGACAGTGAGAGAGAGAGGGAGACAGACAGAAAGGTCTTCCTTCCGTTGGTTTACTCCCCAGATGGCCGCCGAGGCTGGAGCTATGCTCAATCAAAGCCAGGAACCAGGTGCCTCCCTCTGGTCTCCCATGCGGGTGCAGAGCCCAAGCACTTGGGCCATCCTCCACTGCACTCCCGGGCCACAGCAGAGAGCTGGACTGGAAGAGGAGCAATGGGGACAGAATCCAGCACCCCAACCGGGACTAGAACCCGGGGTGCCGGTGCTGCAGGTGGAGGATTAGCCTAGTGAGCCGCAGTGCCGGCCCAAAACCAGGCATTCTGATATGGGACATGGTGTCTTAATCAGCATCCTAACCTCTAGGCTAAATGCCCACCCAGGACCTGATCCACCATTCTTCCCGGTACACAGTTCTTGACTTGAACATGAAGAAGCCCTGCTCACAGGGCTGAGACTGGTGACAGGATGACAAGAGGCATTCTGGAAAGCAGGTGGACTCTCCCTGGTCTGAGATTCCAAGTCCTCCGAAGCTCTCACTCGTGTGCTCAGTGTCCCAGCTAAGGACAGCGGGCCAGGCTCCTGGCTTCTCAGCAGAAAAGTGAAGGTCTGAGGAAGCCATGCTGTGACCGACAACTCAGAGAGCACGCTTTCGTAACACTTCCCTGAGAGGGCAGAACAGGGAAAACCCAGCCGGCTCCATGTAAGCCTGGCACAGGTAGCTCTGTTTGCCTTCTTGGGCCTTTCTGAAATGAAAATCAGCAGAGCCGCCAGCTCCTACTACCAAGGGCTGGCTGAACCAAGCTTCCAGCTCTGAACGGTGGGAGAACCTGGCATCAGCTTACAGAGATCCTGGTTGGGAGCAGCTTCCACAGCTGGCAGCCACAATGCTGGACCCTGGCCAGCTCCCGATGTGAGCTTCCCCACCGCACTACTCAGCCTGTCCACAGGCAGTGTTCCCTGGCGGTCTTACCAGTTTCCACAAGCTCTATGGGTTCTGCTTCCAAGGAGATCTCGGGGGTAGAAGCTGCTTCCCGAGTTCGCTTCTGGGCTTGTCTAGAATTTGCTGTCCCACCACGACGCTTTCTCTGAAAGTATCAAGGGGGAAACAGTCACGTGAGCCCCAGACTGACAAGGCTCGAGAAAGAGAACAAAAAGTCACCAGAAATGGCTCAACTCATAAACAACAGCGAGCAAGTCTGAGGTTGGGGTCTTCGAAACTTGAGATTCTAGGGGTGGGTGTTTAGTATACAATACGGGATACAATCAACAGGACTATCCCACACCGACGTACCTGGGTTTTTTGTTTCTTTTTTAAAAAATTTTATTTATTTGAGAGACAGAGTTACAGAGGGAGAGATAAAGAGAGAATCCTCCATCTGCTGATTCATTCCACAAATGGTCACAGTTGCATTTTTTGGGACCAGCACTGTGGCATAGCGGGTAAAGCCACCACTTGTGGTCCCAGCATCCCATATGGGCGCCAGTTTGAGTCCCAGCTGCTCTACTTCCAATGCAGCTCTCTGTTATGGCCTGAGGAAGCAGAAGATGGCCCAAGTGCTTGAGCTCCTGCACCAGAGTGGGAGACCTGGAAGAAGCAGAGGCAGAGAGAGAGAGAGGCCTTCCATCCGCTGGTTCACTCCCCAAATGGCTGCAGTGGCTTGTCTGGCCAATCCAAAGCCAGGAGCCAGGAGCTTCTTCCAGGTCTCCCCGATGGGTGCAGGGGCCCAAGCACTTGGGCCATCTTTCTCTCTGTAACTCTACTTTTCAAATAAATAAATTTGTTTTTTTACAGAGGCTCTCAAAAAAGGCCCAATTGTCCTCACCTGGGTAGAGATGGGACTCCAGAGTAAGGCATTTGTTTTCCTATGATGGCAAGCCCCAGAGAAACAGCCAAGGTCAGAGACCACCTCCCTTCCAAAGGGTGGGCTGAGGGAACAGGCCATATCATGGACAGATATCAACAGTGGGCCCTGGAGCACACAGTGCTGACACGGGAGAGGGTAAGGACCCAAAGGATAAGAGGGGGAGAACAGAAGCTATAGGATCCAACACTCGCTCCAGGCAACACCCGCTCAGCCTCATCCTGCCACCCACTCTTCTCCTCCTGATAGCACTCACAGCACCTCTGGAAAATGGAATGAGAACCTGACTGTTTCACATCTCATCCAACCAATCAGGAATGCAGAAACTCAAACAGCTGTTTTGAATCTAGATGATATGAACACGGTGAAGAGGGGGCTTTGTCAGTAAAATGGGGCTGGGGGACCTCTAGGCAATCTTCTCTAGAGCTCGAGGCTCCATGTGACACATGACAAGTGGGTTACACCAAGCCACAGCTACCTCTGAGGTGTGACAACAGCTCTAACAATAGTTATAAAGAAGTCAACTTCAGTTACCGAAAGTGAGAAAACTCACCACAGCTTATTACCCTTATACATACACTGAACCAAAACAAAAACTGCACAGAGACACATCATAGCAGGGAAAACTGGCTTGTATATAATTTAAAACTAAAAAAAATTAATACTTTCACAACACTGACAACAGCACAGATGGTGTGGGATTCCAAAGCCTGATGCCACTCCTTCCGTCTCTGGGGCACCACCCGTGACATTTGGGATCCAGTCGGAGAAGCAAGCTGGTCTATGCACTACAAGGATGCTTGCACTCTCTCCAAGAAGTAGCCATACTCAGAAGCACTTTACAGAATGTCCTTTAATGTGTACATAGAATAAGGTGGTTGCTTAGCCCAGAAAATAAAGCTCACAAGCCGCAGAACGTACCGTACTCATTGTGCTCAGAAAGGGACTGTGTCTGTGTAAAGGTGTGCCAGGAGGGTGGGTGTTCAACCACTTACGCCACCAGCACACACATCCTCGGGTTTGCAGAAGAATTTGGATCCGGGCAGCCTTCCAGTATCAAGTCCTAAAACACAAAGATATTAACTGGATAAATGTTGCTACCTTATTACTGGTGATAAAATTCAATAATTTACCAGTCCTTTCTGTCACTTGGATGCTTTGCTGAATAATATTTTGTGTAGTTATATCCTTAATCCTGTATTAATCTTTTTTTTTTTTTTAAGATTTATTTATTTGAAAGGCAGAGTTACAGAGAGGCAGAGGCAGAGGCAGAGAGAGAGAGAGAAAGAGAGAGAGAGAGAGAGAAGGCTCCCATTCACTAGTTCATTCCCCAAATGGCCACAATGGCCGCAGCTGTGCAGATCCAAAGGTCTCTCACACGGGTGCAGAGGCCCAAGCAGAGAGCCGCAGCAGAGGGCTGGCTAGGAGTAGCGCAGCCGGGTCTTGAACCGGCGCCCATATGGGATGCCAGCACCACAGGACTGCAGGCTACGCCACAATGTAGCCCCCATGTTAATCTTTTTTTTTTTTTTTTTTTTTATTTGAAAGTCAGAGTTATACAGAGAGAGGAGAGGCAGAGAGAGGTCAGGCAGAGAGAGGTCTTCCATCCACTAGATCACTCCCCAGATGACCACAATGGCTAGAACTGTGCAGATATAAAACAGCTACGCGGTCTCCCATGCGGGTGTAGGGGCCCAAGGACTCTGCTTTCCCAGGCCATAACAGAGAGCTCGATCAGAAGTGGAACAGCTGGGACTCAACCCAGTGCCCATGTGGGATGCTGGCACTGTAGGTGGTGGCTCTACCCACTACGCCACAGTGCCTACTCCCCTATGTTAATCTTAAAAAGAATTCTTGTCGGGGCCAATGCTATGGCATAGTGTGTTAAACCATGCCAGCATCCCTTATGGCCCTGCTGCTCCACTTCTGATCCAGCTCCCTGTTAATGTGCCTGGGAAAGCAGCAGCAAACGGCAAGTGTTTGGGTTCCTGGACCCACATGAGAGACTCAGAAGCTCCTGGTTCCTGGCTTTGGTCTGGCCCAGCTCCATCTGTTGTGGTCATCTGGGGAGTGAACCAGCAGATGGAAGATCTGTCTTTCCCTCTCTCTGTAATTCAAATAAATCTCTCTCTCTCTCTCTCTCTCTCTCAGACACAGCCTAAATCCCTCAGAATCCCTTTAAAAATAATTTTTGTTTGTTTATTTGAAAGGCAGAGTTAAGATAGAAAGCACACAGAGAACTTTCATTTGCTGGGTCATTCCCCAAACGACCACAATCGCGAGTGCGCCAGGCCAAATCCAGGAGCCAGAAACCCCAGCCAGGTCTCCCATATGGGTGGCAGAGACCCAGCTACTTGAGCCCTTCTCAGGGTGTCATTAGCACACAGGAGCTTCTTCTAGGTCTCCCGGGGGTGCCAGGGACCCAAGCGCTCAGGCATCTTCAGCTGCTTTTCCCTAGGCCATTAGAACGGAGCTGGATCAAAAGTGGAGCAGCTGGGACTCAAACCTGTGCCTACACAGGTTGCTGGCATTTGCAGGAAGCAGCTTTACCCCATAATGCCAGCCCTTCAACCTTCTGAAATGGAGCCCTGAAGCCCCGGAACAGCAATAACCACCTCTCTTAGAACTCGAGAAAAACACAGGCCTCCTGTTAGCACGAATCAGAGTACGCTGTTAGCGCCAGCAGTCACACAGCTGACCACACACGCCCCCCAGCCCTGCACAGCTACTTGATCTGTGCCTCAGCGTCTTCACTGTACCTCAGAGCTGCTGGAACAATGACAGGGAATGAAGGTGCCACGTAGGGCTCCCAGCAACCCCAAGACGACTTCATCAGCCTTTTACTTCAGTAACTGTCTACAGGGCAGAGTCTAGGTTGGACACTTCTCCAGTGGCTAGAAATACCATCGTCCCTCAGTATCTGTGGGGTACTGAATTTAGAAACCCCTACAGATATCAGACCCCATGGGTGCTCAAGTTATGTAAAATACAGTATTTACATATAACCTATGCATATCCTCCCATATATTTATAATATCTAAACACAAATGCCACATAAGTATATGTTATGTTATGCTATGCTGTCTTATTTAGGACAAGAAAAAAAAAGTCTATACATTTTCTTTCTTTTTTTTTAATTAATTAATTTATTTGAAAGAATTAGAGAGAGAGGTCTTCCATCCACTGGTTCACTTCCCAGATGGCCGCAACAGTTGGAGCTGTGCCAATCCGAAGCCAGGAGCTTCTTCCGGGTCTCCCACGCAGGTGCAGGGGCCCAAGGACTTGGGCCATCTTGCACTGCTTTCCCAGGCCATAGCAGAGAGCTGGATCGGAAGTGGAGCAGCCGGACTCGAACTGGCACCCATATGGGATGCTGGCACTGCAGGAGTCATCTACCTGATACGCTACAGCGCCGGTCCCTTCATATATATATATTTTTTTTTTTTGACAGGCAGAGTGGACAGTGAGAGAGAGAGAGAGACAGAGAGAAAGGTCTTCCTTTGCCGTTGGTTCACCCTCCAATGGCCGCTGCGGCTGGCGCACCACGCTGATCCGATGGCAGAAGCCAGGAGCCAGGTGCTTTTCCTGGTCTCCCATGGGGTGCAGGGCCCAAGCACCTGGGCCATCCTCCACTGCACTCCCGGGCCACAGCAGAGAGCTGGCCTGGAAGAGGGGCAACTGGGACAGAATCCGGCGCCCCAACCGGGACTAGACCCCGGTGTGCCGGCGCCGCTAGGTGGAGGATTAGCCTAGTGAGCCGCGGCGCTGGCCCCCTTCATATATTTTTAATTCACTGTTAACTAAATCCATCACCACAGAACCCATGAATAGAGTGTGGAGACTGTACAGTAGAAAAATAAACACTCGCGCAACATAAAGATTTATTTGAAAAGCAGTTAGAGAAACCTTCGATCTGCTGGTTTTCTCCCCAAATGGCTGCAACGGCAGGAGCCAGGAGCTTCTTCCACGTCTCCCATGTGGGTGCAGGGGCCCAAGCACTTGGCCATCTTCCACTGCTTTCCCAGGCCATAGCAGAGAGCTGGGTCAGAAGTGGAGCAGCCGGGACTCGAACTGCAGCCCAAATGGGTTGCAGATGCCCAAACAAGGACAAACAGCAAAACCAAGCAAAACAAACCAGGACCCCAGGAGCAATGTTTGTGCCTGCAAGGTTTAATCATTTCCAGAAAACACTCGGCAGCAGGTAGAAAGCCACCACTGCTTAGAGCTACGAGGACTTGGAGGCAGAACCAAGTCTTCACAGATGCCCTGACAGGGCACCCCTCTTCCAGCCACTGACTCCTTACAGCAGCTCAGAGGCCCTGAAGATTTGTCTCTCTCTTTTCTGCTGGTTCACTCCCCAGATGGTCCCTACAGCCAGCACTGGGCCAGGCTGAAGCCTAGAGCTTCATCTGGGTCTCCCACGTGAGTGGTGGGGACCCAAGCACCTTCTGTTGCTTTTTCCAGGCCATTAGCAGGGAGCTAAATTGGAAGAGAGGCAGCCAGGACTCCAACTGGTGCCCATCTGGATGCTGGCATTGCAGGCAGTGGCTTAACCCACTTCACCACAATGCCGAACATTCATGAATTTATCTACCCCCCCCCCAAAACCTCTTATGTAAGGAATACAAACTTTATGCTTTTCATAAATACAACTTTAGGAATGCAGTGATTCTTTCCACCATACCTACCTTCTTACCCCTTCTTCTTCCCCCCTCTCCTATTCCCATTATTTTTAACTAAGATTTTCAATTAACTTTATATACCTACAATTAACTCTATAATAAGTAAAGAGAGTTCAACAAATTGTATGAGGAAAAAAAAAGCTGTTCCTCAACAGTTGAGGTAAGGGCTGTTTAATGCCATTGCATTTTGAAGTGTTAATTTCACTTCTATAGATTACCTTTTTTTTTAAAAAAGATTTTATTTGAAAGAGAGTTACAGAGAGGCAGAGACAGAGAGAGAGGTCTTCCATCTGCTGGTTTGCTTCCCAGATGGCTGCAATGGCTGGAGCTGCACTGATCCGAAGCCAGGAGCCAGGAGCTTCTTCCAGGTCTCCCATGTGGGTGCAGGGGCCCAAGGACTTGGGCCATCCTCTACTGCCTTCCCAGGCCATCGCAGAGAGCTGGACCAGAAGTGGAGCAGCTGGGACTAGAACCAGTGCCCATACGGGATGCTGGCGCTTCAGGCCAGGGCATTAACCCACTGTGCCACAATGCCGGCCCCTAGATTACCTTTTAGGTGCTTTGTTACTTATCACAGATCAGGGAGAACATGTTATTTGTCTTTGGGACTGGTTTATTTCATTAAGTATGATGTTGGATCTCATTTTTTTCAACCGCTGTGTAGTATTCCATGGTGTATATATCCCATAATTTCTTTATCCAGTCTTCAGTTCACGCGCATTTTTGGGTTGATTGCATATCTTAGCTATTGTAAATTAAGCTGCACACAAACTTATAACCATGATGAAGCCACCACCAACAATCAGGCCACAGCCCAAATCCCCCAAAACTTGAAATAAACCAGAAACAAGGGACCTTCACACTTTTCAGCCAACACGGCCTGGGCTCAGAGGCCAGAATAAAGGGTGATGTCAGAAGTTTACAAATCTGATTCTCTGACACAAACCAGCAGAGCAATGGGAAGTGTACAGGGTGCTGATCTCAAATGGCGCCACCCCAGGGCTCCTCAGCCCTTGGCTTTCCCTTCCAACCTTAGTCCAATGCACCTGTGGGCTGGCTAATGAAATGATGCGTGCTGTCATCAAATGGCTAGCTCGATCAATTTCCTAGGGACACCTATCCTCACAGTGGCATCTGTGCCGAAGTCCTAACCAAATCCTCTTCAACCTCCTTCAACATTCCACCTAGAAAGTGAACTACAGTAAGTCAATGGTTACTAGCCCCAGAAAAAAACAAGAAAAGCAAGCACCTTTAACAGGAATACTCCAGGCGAGGGTAGCTAAAGGAAGAACATTAAGTGGGCTCAAGGAAGAAAGTTTACAAGGTCACCCAAAAAAGAAAAAAAAAAAAATCACGAAGGGGCAGGTGTTTGTCCCCACAGTGAAGAAGCTGGTTAAGACACGTGAGTGCCGTGTCAAAGCACCCGGTTCCAGCTTCTCACCAATGCAAACCCTAGCACGCAGCCTTAGTGGCTGGCTCCCCACCACCCATGTGGAAAATCTGGATTCAGTTCCTGGCTCCTAGCTCTGTCCCCAGCCATTGTATTTGGGAAATCAATCAGCAGATGGAAGCTGAGTCTCTCAAATAAACAAACTTGTCTAAAAAATAAAAATAAAAAAGGGGCTGGCATGGTGGCATAGCAGCTAAAGCTGCCTCCTGCAGTGCTGGCATCCCATACAGGCACCAGTTCGAGTCCCGGCTGCTCCACTTCCCATCCAGCTCTCTGCTATGGCCTGGGAAAGTAGTGGAAGATGGCCCAAGTGGTTAGGCCTTTGCACCCACGTGGGAGTCATGGAGGAAGCTCCTGGCTCCTGTTCACTCCAGCTCCAGCCGTTGCGGGCCATCATTTGGGGAGTGAATCAGAGGATGAAAGATCTCTTTACCTATCACTCTCTGTAACTCTGCCTTTTAAATAAAAATAAAAGTACTTGGGATTAAGTCTCACCTCTGCTTCTGATCCAGCTTACTTCTGATGCATCTGGGAGGAAGCAGATACTACTACCCATGTGGGAAGACCTGGCTGGAGTTCCTGGCTCCTGACTTCAGCAGAGTCCAGCCCTGGTTGCTTTGGGCATTTGAGGAGTGAACCAGCAGATGGAAGTACTCTCTCTCTCTCTCTGTTCCTGTCACTTTTTCAAATAAACAATTTTAAAAAAAAAAAAAACAAAACACAAATGTTTAAAAATAAAAAAAATCACCAAGTTCCAAATGATCCGATAACATTGCAGGTAAAGATTACAACCACTGCCTACATAATGCACAAAGTATTCACATCATACAGCCAGCCTGTCCTCCCCAGTTCATCCTTCACCTTTCTGATTTCATCTGCAGTTCCACACATGTGCCCCCTCCCACTACGCAAGAAACCACAGCGCTCAGACAAAAACGGAATCAGGGGCATGAGCAGCAGCAGCACTGACTTGGACCCAGGCTCTCCTACTGCAGTTCCACAGCACAGAAAACCAACAGACCACTTCTGCATGGACTCCAGCGGTGCCTCCTGGGGTAAACCAATTCTGACACATTCTACGTGGAGACAGCAGCCAATCCTAGAGGTCGAGGACTGTTTCAGTTCAGATGCCAGTCCCAAGTTCCAGGCTCTTTTACTGTGCTCCTGGCCGAGACTGTAAACAGGGATTCCCACGCCTCCTCCTCAAGCCTGATTAACTTGCTACAGCATCACCAAGGGCGCGGGGAAATCCAGACATTTCTCAGATAACTAATGGATATTACGAAGGACACAGCGATGCATCAAGCCAAGCAGTGAGAAGTAGTGCAGTGCCTCCACACCCTGTCCGGGTGCCAACCTCCAAGCTGTGCTATCAGGAGTTCCCCAAACCCTGTCCTGTGACACAGGCTTGCCTGACCTCACTGGCCACTTCTTCAGTCCTTCTCCCCTTCCCAGAAGTTGGAGGGAGAAGGGGAAAATGTCCCAACCCTCTCATCCTGTCTTGGTTTCTAATAGTTTGTGAGGTTTTTTTTAGATTTTATTTGAAAAACAGAGTTACAGAGAGAGGTCTTCCATCTATTGGTTCACTCCCCAAATGGCCCCAACAGCAGGCACTGGACCAGGCTGAAACCAGGAGCCAGGAGCGTCTTCTGGGACTCACACGTGGGCACAGGGGCCCAGGGACTTGGACGATCCTCTGCTCCTTTCTTGGGCACATTAGCAGGATCAGAAGTGGAACAGGCAGGGGCTTTAACCTGCTGTGCCACAGTGCCAGCCCCCATCTTAGTTTCTACAGGCACCAGGCTCCAGCTACTTAGGACTGCCAGCCATCAGTCCACTAATTAGTACTCTGAAGACCTCAAGTATTTTAGGAGTTGTATGAAGGGAACAACACTCGGAAACTCGGTCAATGACACACGCACACAAGAACCTAATGAAAATGGCAACTCACTTCAACACGTCAAGTTACTGAGAAATACCCATCACCGGTACTCGTCACGGAAAGGGCCTATGGAGCTCCACCGCAGAAGTGAGTCTTACAGCTTCCGACTACTGGGAAGGAAGGTGAATGCCGCACACCGGATATGCGTGTGCAGGGCACACACAGGAAATCCACAGGGGTGCCAGGTGTCTGACATGTGCATGGTCCATGTGGCTGGGTACGAGTTTCCGTGTTCACCAAGTATCTCTCACTGGGCACCGCAAACGCACATCTCCCATTATGTTTCAACTTTTCCGTAACATATTCATCCCAATGGAACAAAATCAACCTTCCAAAAGAAACTGAGCCCCCGCACAGTCAGGGCTTTGATGTAGGTACTGGATACTACTCTGAAACTTTCTTTTTTTTTTTTTTTTTTTTTTTGACAGGCAGAGTGGACAGTGAGAGAGAGAGAGAGACAGAGAGAAAGGTCTTCCTTTGCCGTTGGTTCACCCTCCAATGGCCGCCGCGGCCGGCGCACCGCGCTGATCCGATGGCAGGAGCCAGGAGCCAGGTGCTTCTCCTGGTCTCCCATGGGGTGCAGGGCCCAAGCACCTGGGCCATCCTCCACTGCACTCCCGGGCCACAGCAGAGAGCTGGCCTGGAAGAGGGGCAACCGGGACAGAATCCGGCGCCCCAACAGGGACTAGAACCCGGTGTGCTAGCGCCGCTAGGCGGAGGATTGGCCTATTGAGCCGCGGTGCCGGACTGAAACTTTCTTTATCTCTTTGCTTAAAGTTTCTTTGGCCTTCTGGGTTACTAAAATTAACTCATTAAATTAAAAGTAATACAACCAGCCCTACAGGGTCCATCCATCACTAAACCCATGAGGTCACTCATCACCCCTGAAGATAAATCCTGGCAGGGCTGTTACTAGGAACCATCACCCCTGACCAAGCAAGTACCACCTGCCACCCAAATTCCCACAAGAACACAATACTGCTGATCCATCAAAGGAGAGCCAGGTACTGCAGCCCAACCAGGCACTCGCACAGGAACCGGCCCAGGTTCAATGGATCAGATTCTTCTACTCCCTGATCCAGTGTGGGAAGGGACAGCTGCTCAGCTCCTGGCTCTGGGCTTTGCAGCACCTTTGCCCCACCACCTCTGTGTGACTCTCCTGCTGCACGCTGGGTAGACCCAAGTGTGGGGGTTCTGGGTTAGAGCAGAACCAACCACACTGTCCGCGAGGCACCGCGGCTGTCTGTCTCCCCCTCACGGTTCCTTCCTGTTGTGGTGCCATAATGTGCTAAGGAAAGGAGTCCTGCCGCTCCCACCCCGTGGGTAATTTCTGCGCATCCTTCAAGACCTAGCTCAAAGGTTTCTCCCATTCCTCTCATTCCATTTAGTCCTCATTTAATTCTGTTGTACTTCCTTAACACAATAAACACAACTCTGGATCAAGTACTTATCACAAACTACTCTCCCTCTAGCACAGCAGTTGGCACAAACACGTGAATAAAGACTTTTTATTTATTTTTTAAAAAATTTATTTAGTTATTTGAAAGCCAGAATTACAGAGAGACAGAGACAGGCAGAGAAAGATAGCTTCCATCTGCTGGTTCACTCCCCAGATGGCTGCAATGGCTGGAGCTGTGCCGATCTAAAGCCAGGAGCCAGGAGCCTCTCCCTATGGCCCCCACGCAGGAGCAGGGGCCCAAGCACCAGGCCATCTTCCACTGCTTTCCCAGGCCATAGCAGAGAGCTGGATCGGAAGTGGAGCAGCCGGGACTCCAACTGGTGTCCACATGGGATGCCAGCACTGCGGGTGTGGCTTTACCTGCGCTAAGCCACAGCGCTGGCGCCATGACTGAAGGCTTCTTCCCCACTGAAATTACCAAGTATCTGAGAAGCTTGAAAGGGATGAATGCTTTTGAGAATTAAAAAAAAGAATTTCAGAGATGGGGGAAATGAGCCTCACACTACCAGTACAAAAATACAGCCACCTTCAGGAAATGAAGGGAGACTTCAAAACACACGATCACGAGGGGACAAGTCAGACTATCTGTCCCAGGCATGTCCAACCTGCAGGAGGCCAGAGCACACTGAGAGCCATCAAGAAAGTGCTGAGAAGAAAAGCCGACTTCAGGGGCTGGCGTAGTGGGTTAAGCTGTGGGGATCCCACATCGGAGTGCAGGTTTGAGTCCTAGCTACTCCGCTTCTGGCCCGGCTTCCTGCTAATGCTCCTGGAAAGGGAGTGGATAATGGCCCAAATGGAGTTCCCGGCTCCTGGCTTCAGCCTGGTCTACTCCCGGCTGTTGTGAGCATTTGGGGAGTGAAACAGCAGAAAGATCTGCCTCTTTGTCACTATGTCTTTCAAATAAATAAATCTTAAAAAAAAAAAGCAGCAAACGTTCAGTTACAAAGAACGCTTTAATTAGCAAGCAACAGAATTTAGTAATAATTTGGCTAAAGTTAAGAGGTGAGGTGTAGGGACTGGTGTGGCACAGTAGGTTTAGCCACCACCTGTGACACTGGCATCCCATCCTGGAGTGCTAGTTTAAGTCCCAGCTGCTCTGCTTCCAATACAGCTCCCTGCTCACGTACCTGGGAAAGCGGCAGCAGATGGCCCAACTATTTGAGGCTCTGCTCCCATATCATATGGGAAACACTGATGGAGTTCCAGGCTCCTGGCTTTGGCTTGGCTTGGCCTAGCCACAACCATACCCATTGAGGCCATCTGGGAATTGAACCAGTGGATGGAAGATCTTTCTTCCTTTCTGTCTCTCCCTCTAACAGTCTACCTTTCAAACAAAATAAACATTTATTAAAAAAAAGAAGAAGAGGTAGCAGACAGGGGAATCACCCCACTGGCAGGGAAGAGAAACTCAGGAACAGCAATGACATTTTCTAGAAATACAACACTGTCACTAAGAATAAAGCTTCTTGAAAATGTTTATAATCAGATCTCTCTTAAAAGAAACATGATCCTCTGCCTGCAGCGCCGGTACACTGGGTTCTAGTCCCAGTCGGGACACCGGATTCTGTCCCGGTTGTCCCTCTTCCAGGCCAGCTCTCTGCTGTGGCCAGGGAGTGCAGTGGAGGATGGCCCAAGTGCTTGGGCCCTGTACCCCATGGGAGACCAGGAGAAGCACCTGGCTTCTGCCATCCGATCAGTGCGGTGCGCCGGCCACAGCGCACCGGCCACGGCAGCCATTGGAGGGTGAACCAACAGCAAAGGAAGACTCTCTCTCTCTCTCTCTCACTGTCCACTCTGCCTGTCAAAAGAAAAAAAGAAACATGAAAATAAAGATAACTTCATCATTTAACCTCACTTTTTTTATTTTTATTACCTGAAGTATACTAGAAACACCAGCCACGCCTTTTCCTACCACAGAAAAAAGATGACACAGCAAAGCCCAACACAAGCTAGGGTTAAGATGCTAGCTCTGCTGACACTATGCGACCCTGATCTCCCAGTGCCTCAGGACAAGTGACGTGAGGGTTTAACACAAGTATTGCGGGTGATTCTGTAAGAGACAGTAAGAAACAGGGCCTCAAGACCCAAAAGTAACCATCATATTCCTAACATCAACATTACTATTATGATTCCAAAATAAAAAGATGTCATTTAGCAGATATTCTTTCATTTTAAATTTATGCATGTAAAATAAACCTACACACCAGACTCATTTCCTCAGCCTGCAAGACATTCTGCAGCTAATATACCTTAATAAGAGAACCAGCAAACCATGTGGCTTAAAAAAGAATACTCCAGGTGGGGGCCGGCGCTGTGGCACAGCGGGTTAAAGCCCAGCCTGAAGCGCTGGCATCCCATCTGGGCGCCAGTTCTAGTCCCGGCTGCTCCTCTTCCGATCCAGCTCTCTGCTGTGTCCTGGGAAAGCAGAAGAAGATGGCCCAAGTGCTTGGGCCCCTGCACCTGTGTGGGAGACCCAGAAGCTCCTGGCTTCAGATGGGCGCAGCTCTGGCCGTTGCAGCCACCTGGGGAGTGAACCAGCGGATGAAGACCACTCTCTCTGTCTCTACGTCTCTCTAACTCTGTCAAATAATTAAAGTAAATAAAAAAAAAAAATACTCCAGGAAAGCTTTGTGGTCACAAAGTCTCTTCTGAAGTCTGAAGGCATGCTAATGCTACTGCTCATCTAGAAGCCTCCAGGCCTTTGCTACCCTTCGTGATGCAGTACCAGTGAACTTGCCATCCTTATTGTGCCCCAAAATTACTTCCAAGTAAAATCACGGAGGCCTACAGCATCATCCTCCATTTCCTAACTCAAACCTCACATTCTCACCTCAGAATGTCTTGGCTCTGGAATTCTGAGTCTTGCTAAGGAACAAGATATTTAAGAAATGTAATGCAGGGGACAGCATTGTGATGTAGCAGGTTGGGCTACCAACTCTGCTTCCAATCCAGCTCCCTGCTAATGTGCCTGCACCCCTGTCACCCTTCTGGGACACCCGGATGGATTGTTGAGGGAACTTGGGGAGTGCACCAGCAAGTGAACCATCTGTCTTTGCTGTCACTCTACTTTTCAAAAACAAAAGCTGTAAGAGCACACATGGAGGCTGGCATTGTGGCACAGCGGGTTGAGCCGCCATCTTTAGGGCCAGCATCCCATATGGGCAAGTCCCAGCTGCTCTGCTTCACATCCAGCTCCCTGCCAATGTGCCTGAGAAAGCAGCAAGGCATGGCCCAAGTCCTTGGGCCCCTGCACCCATATAGGAGACCTGGATGAAGCTCCTGGCTCCCGTTTGGCCCAGCCCTGGCCATTGCAGCCATCTAGGGAGTGAACCAGCAGATGAAGATCTCTGTCTTTCCCTTTCTCTCTGTAACTCTTTCAAATAAATTTTTTAAAAATAAAAAAACGAGCACATAAATTATATAACTCAGCAATAGCCAACCCTGTAACATTCTACATGAGCCAACTTATCTTCTAAAATCCCTATTTTAGGAACAGTTCAAGATGTTGGTAAATCGGGCCGGCGCCGCGGCTCACTAGGCTAATCCTCCGCCTAGCGGCGCCGGCACACCGGGTTCTAGTCCCGGTTGGGGCGCCGGATTCTGTCCCGGTTGCCCCTCTTCCAGGCCAGCTCTCTGCTGTGGCCCGGGAGTGCAGTGGAGGATGGTCCAAGTGCTTGGGCCCTGCACCCCATGGGAGACCAGGAAAAGCACCTGGCTCCTGCCATTGGATCAACGCGGTGCGCCGGCCGCAGCGCGCCGGCCGCGGCGGCCATTGGAGGGTGAACCAACGGCAAAGGAAGACCTTTCTCTCTGTCTCTCTCTCACTGTCCACTCTGCCTGTCAAAAAATAAATAAATAAATAATAATAAAAAAAAGATGTTGGTAAATCATTTCAAATGAAACACTGTTAACACACAAAGACCAAACCCAGCCACCTGCATAGAGCATACACACCAACTGCTTTGTGCACATATTTTTCCTGATTGCCCCCACCCGTCCCAGAAGCTGGTGGGAGTGAAAAGCACTGGCAATGTCCCACACAAGTTCTGCCCCAGGCACTGCCTTGGTCCATGTTACCTGTTCTCCTCCTGTCCAGCCCCAAAGCCACCAGCCTTATTCACGTTTCTAACTGAACCTTTTCAGGGCAATTTTTCTAAAATATGACTCTAACTGTGTTACTTCCTAGTTTAAAACTCAACTTCATGTTTGCCACTTGGCAGTAAAACAAGTAATTCTGAAACCCTCTCCATGGGGGACACTTCCAAGACCTCCGCGGCTGGATCCTGCGTGTGTCTCCAGTCTGTCTCATCTCTCTGGATCCTGCGTGTGTCTCCAGTCTGTCTCATCTCTCTGGATCCTGCGTGTGTCTCCAGTCTGTCTCATCTCTCTGGATCCTGCGTGTGCCTCCAGTCTGTCTCATCTCTCTGGATCCTGCGTGTGTCTCCAGTCTGTCTCATCTCTCTGGATCCTGCGTGTGTCTCCAGTCTGTGCCATCTCTCTGGATCCTGCGTGTGTCTCCAGTCTGTGCCATCTCTCTGGTTCCTGCACGTGTCTCCAGTCTGTCTCATCTCTCTGGTTCCTGCGTGTGTCTCCAGTCTGTGCCATCTCTCTGGATCCTGCGTGTGTCTCCAGTCTGTGCCATCTCTCTGGTTCCTGCGTGTGTCTCCAGTCTGTGCCATCTCTCTGGATCCTGCGTGTGTCTCCAGTCTGTCTCATCTCTCTGGATCCTGCGTGTGTCTCCAGTCTGTCTCATCTCTCTGGATCCTGCGTGTGTCTCCAGTCTGTGCCATCTCTCTGGATCCTGCACGTGTCTCCAGTCTGTCTCATCTCTCTGGATCCTGCGTGTGTCTCCAGTCTGTGCCATCTCTCTGGTTCCTGCACGTGTCTCCAGTCTGTGCCATCTCTCTGGATCCTGTGTGTGTCTCCAGTCTGTGTCATCTCTGGATCCTGCGTGTGTCTCCAGTCTGTCTCATCTCTGATTCCTGCGTGTGTCTCCAGTCTGTGCCATCTCTCTGGATCCTGCGTGTGTCTCCAGTCTGTCTCATCTCTCTGGTTCCTGCGTGTGTCTCCAGTCTGTCTCATCTCTCTGGATCCTGCGTGTGTCTCCAGTCTGTCTCATCTCTCTGGATCCTGCATGTGTCTCCAGTCTGTCTCATCTCTCTGGATCCTGCGTGTGTCTCCAGTCTGTCTCATCTCTCTGGTTCCTGCGTGTGCCTCCAGTCTGTGCCATCTCTCTGGATCCTGCGTGTGCCTCCAGTCTGTGCCATCTCTCTGGATCCTGCGTGTGTCTCCAGTCTGTCTCATCTCTCTGGATCCTGCGTGTGTCTCCAGTCTGTCTCATCTCTCTGGATCCTGCGTGTGTCTCCAGTCTGTGCCATTTCTCTGGATCCTGCGTGTGTCTCCAGTCTGTCTCATCTCTCTGGATCCTGCGTGTGTCTCCAGTCTGTCTCATCTCTCTGGATCCTGCGTGTGTCTCCAGTCTGTCTCATCTCTCTGGATCCTGCGTGTGCCTCCAGTCTGTCTCATCTCTCTGGATCCTGCGTGTGTCTCCAGTCTGTGCCATCTCTCTGGATCCTGCGTGTGTCTCCAGTCTGTCCCATCTCTCTGGATCCTGCACGTGTCTCCAGTCTGTCTCATCTCTCTGGATCCTGCGTGTGCCTCCAGTCTGTGCCATCTCTCTGGATCCTGCGTGTGTCTCCAGTCTGTGCCATCTCTCTGGATCCTGCGTGTGTCTCCAGTCTGTCCCATCTCTCTGGATCCTGCACGTGTCTCCAGTCTGTCTCATCTCTCTGGATCCTGCGTGTGCCTCCAGTCTGTGCCATCTCTCTGGATCCTGCGTGTGTCTCCAGTCTGTGCCATCTCTCTGGATCCTGCGTGTGTCTCCAGTCTGTCTCATCTCTCTGGATCCTGCACGTGTCTCCAGTCTGTCTCATCTCTCTGGATCCTGCGTGTGCCTCCAGTCTGTCTCATCTCTCTGGATCCTGCGTGTGCCTCCAGTCTGTCTCATCTCTCTGGATCCTGCGTGTGTCTCCAGTCTGTGCCATCTCTCTGGATCCTGCGTGTGTCTCCAGTCTGTCCCATCTCTCTGGTTCCTGCGTGTGTCTCCAGTCTGTGCCATCTCTCTGGATCCTGCGTGTGTCTCCAGTCTGTCTCATCTCTCTGGATCCTGCGTGTGCCTCCAGTCTGTGCCATCTCTCTGGATCCTGCGTGTGTCTCCAGTCTGTGCCATCTCTCTGGATCCTGCGTGTGTCTCCAGTCTGTCCCATCTCTCTGGATCCTGCACGTGTCTCCAGTCTGTCTCATCTCTCTGGATCCTGCGTGTGCCTCCAGTCTGTGCCATCTCTCTGGATCCTGCGTGTGTCTCCAGTCTGTGCCATCTCTCTGGATCCTGCGTGTGCCTCCAGTCTGTCTCATCTCTCTGGATCCTGCATGTGTCTCCAGTCTGTCTCATCTCTCTGGATCCTGCGTGTGCCTCCAGTCTGTGCCATCTCTCTGGATCCTGCGTGTGTCTCCAGTCTGTCCCATCTCTCTGGATCCTGCACGTGTCTCCAGTCTGTCTCATCTCTCTGGATCCTGCGTGTGCCTCCAGTCTGTGCCATCTCTCTGGATCCTGCGTGTGTCTCCAGTCTGTGCCATCTCTCTGGATCCTGCGTGTGCCTCCAGTCTGTCTCATCTCTCTGGATCCTGCATGTGTCTCCAGTCTGTCTCATCTCTCTGGATCCTGCGTGTGTCTCCAGTCTGTGCCATCTCTCTGGATCCTGCGTGTGTCTCCAGTCTGTGCCATCTCTCTGGATCCTGCGTGTGTCTCCAGTCTGTCTCATCTCTCTGGATCCTGCGTGTGCCTCCAGTCTGTCTCATCTCTCTGGATCCTGCGTGTGTCTCCAGTCTGTCTCATCTCTCTGGATCCTGCGTGTGTCTCCAGTCTGTCTCATCTCTCTGGATCCTGCGTGTGTCTCCAGTCTGTCCCATCTCTCGGGATCCTGCGTGTGTCTCCAGTCTGTCCCATCTCTTGCCACACTTCCTGCACAGTCTGTACTTCAGTGTCAGGGACTTTCTGGGTCTCTCAGCCCTTAGCTCCAGGAGAGGCACCACATTCCTATTTTGTTCACTGTTGTAATCCACTACTGTTTGCTTCAAAACTGTGCTCAGAATATTAAAGTGTGTCTTCTGAAAGAGGGTGAAAAATCCTACTTATTTTATGTATTAAGAACAGATACATGGGGGCCAGCGCTGTAGCGTAGCAGGTAAAGCCGCAGCCTGCAGTGCAGGCATCCCATACGGCCACCGGTTTGAGTCCTGGCTGCTCTACTCCCCATGCAGCTCTCTGCTGTGGCCTGGGAAAGCAGTAGAGGATGGCCCAAGTGCTTGGGCCCTGCACCCGTGTGGGAGACCCGGAAGAAGCTCCTGGCTCCTGGCTTTGGAACAGTGCAGCTCCGGCCGTTGTAGCCATCTGGGGAGTGAACCAGCAGATGGAAGACCTCTATCTCTCTACCTCTCCTCTCTCTCTGTAATTCTACCAAGTGAATAAATAAATCTTTAAAAAAAAAAAAGAACAGATATATGTACAGTACACAAAGGACATACCATAGGAGCCAGCACTCTGGTGTAGCAGTTTCAGCCTCCCAAATGGAAGCCACTGGAATCCCAGCTGCTGCACTTCCAATCCCAAGCCCTGCTAATGCGCCCGGGAAGCAGATGGCCCCAGTGCTTGGGCCCTGGGCCGCCTTGGGAGACTCAGATAAAGCTCCTGGCTTCCACCCAGCCCAGCCCTGGTTACGGCGGCCATTTGGGGAGTGAACCAACAGATGAAGATCTGTCTCTCCCTTTCTCTACAGATGTTCACAGAATAAAAACCAGACACACAGTATGCCCATATACGCGGCCCTAACGTCATGGCGGCGAGCAGTCGGGACCCTCTTAAGCGTCATTAGTGAGGTTCCGGGTCAGGACTGGAAGGTCAAGTTCAAGCAACACAACGACCCCAAACTCACAAGCAAAACCGACCCAGAGCAAAAAAATCCCCTTCAACGCCGCCGCCTCCCACGGCCACACGGCCCGCACTCCGGGTCCCGCAGCTAGAACTCGGCTCCACCGTGCGACCGCGGGCCGCCCGCCTCACCCCCCAGGACCCCGGCACGGCTGCGCAGGCCGAGACCCCGAGCGTCCGCGGGCGCCGCAGGAAGACAAAAGCTGCATCCCGCAGGCGCGGCTCGCCCAGGCTCGGCCCTCCCCGCCCGAGGTGGACGCTGGTGGGCGCCCGGGGGTCCGCCGCGGGCTCCTACACGGGCCTCCGGGGCGGCGGCCACACGCTGCACCCGGAAGCGCGGGCTCCCCGGTTCCAGGCCCCGCGCCCAGCCGAGCCGAGCAGCGCGCCCGCCACGCGGCCAGGCGTTCCGGCGAGCTCGCGGGCCCCCGACGGCGGGCGGCGGCGCCAGCACAAAGGAGGACACGAGCCTTCACTGCCTCCCCGCCGCCGGCAGGCCCGGGCGCCTCTCCCGTGACCTTGGGCGCCCCGGCCCGAGCCTCAGTTTCCCTCTCGGAGTTCCGAGCCCGGTCGTGCGGCCGCGCCGGGGGAGCCCCCTAGACCTCCTCTCCCGCGCCCAGCGAGGCTCGGGACGCCGGCGCAGGCGGCGGGGCGGGTGGGCAGAGGCGGCCCGAAGTCCCGGCAGGCCCGGCCGGCCACGGGGCCCGCAGCGGGTCGCGCCGCGCTGGGCGGCCGCCGGAGGCGCGGACGCCGAGGCCTGGACAGGCCGCGCGAACGCGGCGTCTGCTGGGCCCGGCCGCCGCTCCCTCCCCGAGGAGCGGGCCTTACTCGGAGCTGCTCCGGTCCGGGAGGCACCGCCGCCACTGTCCTGGAGCGAGGAAGCACCTCTAAGCCGCTGAGGAGAAGCCCCCGAGCCAGGCGCCGCCGCCTCCACAGCAGTCCACTTCCGCTCCCGAGGCCCAGGCCCCGCCCCCCGCGCGTCCCCAGTGGCCGCCGCCTCCCCTTCGCCCGCGGCTGCCGGGGAAGGAGCCCTGTTTCCAATTCTATTGGATAAGGAAGACGTCCATTACCACTTTGAACCGCGTCGCTTCCGGCCCCGCCCACGCTCGCGCGCCTCAGCCCCCGCATTCCCGCGAGAGAGCTTGTCCGCGCCGCGCCGCCTGCAAGGCCTGTCGGGAGTTGTAGTCTGAGGGTGGTCCGAGCGCTTGGCCCGCGGCAGCTGCCCGCCGACCCCCGGTGACCCGCTCTCCGGAGCCGAGGGGGCTCCGAACGGTCCCGGTCCTGCGCTGCCACCCCGCACAGCAGCCACCATGGCGCTAACTTACGAGGCCGGCCGGCGACGTCAAGCTGGACGTTGGTCCAGACCAGACGTTGCGCCCAGCTCCCCGGGCCTGTTTCCTTGCCTGTTAACGAGACCTTGGAGAGGAATATTCCCGGGGCACGAGCTGGAAGCCGGGCCTGGATCAGCGCCGCCTGGTACCAGGCCCTGGACGGGGCGGGGCGGTCACCGTCCCCGCGAGGACCGGGCCCAGTCCCCACTGGCGAGCCCAGAGGGGCCCTAAACCGGCTTGTCTGGGAGGGCTGTCCAGAGGAAGCGAGCTTGGGGCCAAGAGCCGGAGTACCGGGCGGAAGAAGCAGAGAGTTGGGCAGGAAGCAGGGAGCTGGGTGTCCCGCAGCCTGGGGAGGGGAGTCAGGGTGTCAGGGGCCGGGTGGGCAGGAGGGGTGGGCGAGGGCCCGCAGGGAAGGCACCCCAGGACCGGCCTGGAGAAAGGTGTCCTCCCAGCCCCGGGCGCGGGCGGAGCCCTGGATGCCTCCTGCGGGCATCTGAGCCCCCGGGTCTCAGCCTGCCCTCACCTGTGATCCCCACACCGCCCTGGCAGGTGTGAGCCCCGCGGAGCTCCAGGCCCTGCGCTGGAGCCGGGCCTGTGATGCTGAGGCTGGCTGGACCCCTGAGTCCCAGCCCCGGCTCTTCCTTCCTAAACTTCGCTCTGAGTTGAGGCAGTGGGCACTTATCTCCCCTGCAGATAGCATCTGGACCCTAGGTCTGGCCTTGAGGGATTTTCTTTCCAGGAACTACTATGAGGGGTGGACAGGCAGGTGGGAGGTTAGGTCAGTACCCACAGGCATTTTGTCAAGGCTACACAGAATTATCATCCCTGCCTTCTGACTAGCTGTCACGCTGTTCCTCCACCTCTGGTTAGGTCTAGGTCTGGTTTTCAGAAAGGGGCCAGAGAGCCTTCATTTAAAAGGCAGTCATGGGGCCAGTGCTGTGGTGTAGCGGGTAAAGCCACCGCCTGCAGTGCCAGCATCCCATGTGGGCGCCAGTTCAAGTCCTGGCTGCTCCACTTCCAATCCAGCTCTCTGCTAATGCACCTGGGAAAGCAGCAGAAGACAGCCCAAGTCCTGGGGCCCTGCATCGGCGTGGGAGACCAGGAGGAGGCTCCTGGCTTCGGATCAGCACAGCTCCAGCCATTTTGAACATCTGCGGAGTGGACCAACAGACAGGAGACCTCTCTCCCTCTCTCTCTCTCTGCTTCTCCACCTCTCTCTAACTCTGCCTTTCAAATAAATGAAGAAATCTTAAAAAAAAATTAAAATAAAAAGGCAGTTGTGTGACCCACCCCAGCCCACCCCTGCAGGTGCTGTGGCATAGCAGGTTAAGCCACCTGCAGCACCTTATGGGTGCTGCTTTGAGTCCTAAGTGCTCCACTTCTGATCCAGCTCCATGCTCATGTGCCTGGGAAAGCAGGGAGGATGGCCCAAATGTTTGGGCCCCTGTACCTGTTAGGTAGGAGGTCAGAAATTTAGCCTGTGTGTTCATGAGAAAGCCTGAAGCCCAGCTCCTACTGCGGAAGCCCCGGAAGCCCAGCATCTGGCACTTCCAAGTCCTGCCCAGACCCTGATGACCTCCCAGGTGGTCCCAGCCCTTCCCCCAAGGAGAGCTCCCAGGAGACTGCTCTCTCCTCAGGACCAGATGGTTACCTGACCTGATACCACGGGGCAGTAAAGCCTTCACAGACCTCCGAGGGAAGCCCCTCTGCCAGCAGATCTGGGGAGGAATTTGCTAATTTTCACCCAGCAAACCCATGCTTTGTCCTGGAGGAGATGGGAAGGTGGTAAACAGACTCCCTTAAAAACCTAGGGAGTCCAGACCGACTGCGCACTCTGTCCTTTCTCTCTCTGCTGAGCCGCCCGCCTGGTGTGTTGTCTCCACTCAACTACGTAACCGTGCAACCTGCAAGGTGTCCGGCGCATAACAAATCTTCCCAGGCAGACGAATCAATTAATTCACAGGCTTTTATTGGGGCTCCGCTCCCGGGCAAGGTTCCGCGGTCCCAACAGAGCAACTGAGGGGGGGGGGCGGGGAAGTCGCGCGTCAGAGGTTGGGAGGAATCCTTTTATAGATTCAGGGCATGGGGGTTAAAGTGCAGGCGGGTCTGATCCTCACTGGTTGACCTTTAGGCACCCGCAGCGACCTTGACAAGGACTTTTCTTCCCTGGAAGTACAGGTGGGGACTCTCCATTCCCGGAAGTGTAGGCCTTCCCTCCTTGCGGGTCCCAAAGCCACCACAACCTCGCTCTCCCCCAGTCTGAGTAACTGGGGCGCTCTCTCCCCGTCGCTTCCATCCTGACAGATGCCCTGTCCCCAGTAAAGCCTATCACTTTGCCTGAATCTTTCTTGTGTGAAGACAAGAGCCCCACGGCTCCCACAGCCTGTTCTCTGGTGACATATCCATGAGGGAGACCCAAAAGAAGCTCCTGGCTGATGGTTGCAGCCTGGCTCAGCGCTGGCCATTGTGGTCACTCTGGGAGACCTCTCTCTGTGTGTCTCCTCTTTCTCTCTGTAACCCCGCCTTTCAAATAAATGAAATAATAACAGTAATAAAAAGACAGCCCCCCCCCCCCCCGGCTTAACTGGCACCTCCTCCCTTGGAGTCCCGCTCCTGTCTGCTGTGGTGGCAGCTTTTCGCTGTCAATAGATTCTTTGCTCACTGTTCCTGTGGAAATTCTCCACTGTGACAAGAACTGAGATCAACACTCCCGCCTGCACGTAGAGAGAGTGCAGTCACTCAGACTGGGGGAGAGCGAGGTTACATGGCTGAGTGGAGGGATTCTACCTGGGCAGGCAGGTGGGCGGCTCAGCAGAGGCCAAGGCTGAGCCGCCTTCCGGTTTTTAAGGGGATGGGTCCTGCCTTCCCGCCTCTGCTCCTCCTGGAACAAAGGGCTTTTTGGATGTAAAACGAAAAGTTCCTTTCTGAGTTTCCCCCTTGAAGTTATCAGACAGGGGGAAGCCTGGCCAGAAGGACGGTTCTGGGGTAGAAGGGGCGGGCGTTTGAGTGCAGATCCTGGCTGCACCTGGAAGGTTGTCGGGATGACTTTGGGATGCGGATGCTGGACCTGGATGTCAGTGCCTTAGGTCTTTGTCACACACACATTTCTGACTTCCTACCTAACAGTCCGGAGGACCCTGTCCCTGGGGATAGTCTCCTTACAGGGGTTCTTTAACTTGAAGGCTGAGCCATATCTGGGAATGACAGATTGGACCTGGAGCATTTATGTCTTTGTGTTGAGTTACAATCTCTGTCTTTGATATCCTAAGGGGCTTTGGTATGGTAGAGTGGAGATGCGTCCAGTGGTTGTGTTCCTACCACCCGTGTGGGAGACCGGGCTGGAGTCCCAGCTGTTCAGCTTTGGCGTGCCCACCCCCACCCCCACCCCCACCCCATGCCCCGATGCAGGCATTGGGGAGAGAATCAGTAGATATTAAAATTTATTTTTTAATAAGAATGGTTAAAAATAACCACATCGATAAACAGAATTCAAGAATAGGAACTTGTATTTTATAGACTAATGAATAGTTAGGATATTTAATTTAATTGAGACAGAATGTAAAAATGTATTTGAGAAGTAGAGACACAAGGACAGAGAGACAGAAACAGACATCTTGGGGCCGGCGCTGTGGGCAGCAGGTTAACCCTCGTCTGCAGGGCTGCCATCCCATATGGGCGCCAGTTCAAGTCCTGGCTGCTCCTCTTCCAATTCAGCTCTCTGCTGTGGCCTGGGAAAGCAGTGGAAGATGGCTCAAGTCCTTGGACCCCTGCACCTGTGTGGGATACCGGAAGAAGCTCCTGGCTCCTGGCTGGGGAATGAACCAGCGGATGTAAGACCTTTCTCTCTGTCTCTCCTCTCACTGTAACTCTACCTCTCAAATAAATAAATAAATCTTAAAAAAAAAAAAAAAAAAAAAAAAACCGAGAGAGAGGGAGAGAACATTTTCCAACTGCTGGTTCACTCCCTAAATGCCCATGATAGCTATGGCTGGGCCAGGCTGAAGCCAGGAGCCATGAGCTCCCTCGGGGCCTCCCACCCGGGTGGCAGTAACCCGAGCGCGGAGCCATCACCTGCTGCCTCCCAGGGTGCACATCTGCAGGACACTGGAAGCAGATGCAGAGCCAGGACTTGAACCCACTCAGATCTAGGATGCAGGTGTCCCACGCAGTTTCTTAACCGCTTTGCTGAATGCCCACCCCCCTTAACTGTCTCTAAAGGGCCCCGCCTACATGGGTCTCTGGAGCCGTCAGAGGGTCTTCTTACTAGCGTGTGCTCAGGCAGTGTCAGCCCCCGAGGTGGTGCAGCCAAGAGAGCCCAGAGCGTGTTCAGCACAGTGGGGCCACACCCCTGGCTGCCTTGATTGCCTCTCCAAGGGCTTGTGCAGGGAGGGTGAGGCAGGGGCCCCGATGTGAAGGCTGCTGCTTTGCAACAAATCAAAGCTCAGAACTTTTTAAGATTTATTTATTTATTTGAAAAGCAGAGTTACAGAGACGCATAGGCAAAGGGAAAGAGAGAGGTCTTCCATCCACTGGTTCACTCCCAGATGGCAATGGCCAGAGCTATGCCCGTCCAAAGCCAGCAGCCAGGAGCTTCTTCCAGGTCTCCCACGCGGGAACAGGGGCCCGAGGACTTGGACCATCTTCCACTGCTTTCCCAGGCCACAGCAGAGAGCTGGATTGGAAGAGGAGCAGCCGGGACTCGATCCGGTGCCCATATGGGATGCCGGTACTGCAGGTGGCTGCTTTACCTGCTACGCCACAGCGCCGGCCCCCAAAGCTCAGAACTTCAAACAAGAGGTGTGTGTTGCCGTTGTACAAGTCAGCTGGGGCGGCGGGGGGAGGGGGGGCGGGTTCTGGTCCTGGCCAGCCTCACAGGCTGGGGTCTGTGGTTCTAGGGCAGTCTAGCATGGCTCCTGGGACAACTGTCTCTCTTCCACACGGTGCCTTCTCCCAGCCGGACACCTTGGTCGGCTCACACAGGGCCTGGGCAGGGTTTCAGGAGAACAAGTAGAGGCCAGCACTGGGCATAGCAGGTAAAGCTGCCACCTGCAGCACCGGCATCCCATATGGGCACCAGTTCAAGTCCTGGCTGCTCCACTTCCCATCCAGCTCTCTGCTATAGCCTGGGAAAGCAGTATAAGATGGTCCAAGTCCTCGGGTCCCTGCACCCATGTGGGAGACCCAGAGAAAGCTCCAGGCTCCTGTTCGGATCAGCCCAGCCCCCGCCATGGTGGCCATTTGTGGAGTGAACCAGTGGATGGAAGACCTCTCTCTCTCTCTCTCTGCCTCTGCCTCTCTGTAACTCTGTCTTTCAAATAAAGAAATACATCTTTAAAAAATAAATAAATAGGCCGGCGCCGCGGCTCACTAGGCTAATCCTCCACCTTGCGGCGTCGGCACACCGGGTTCTAGTCCCGGTTGGGGCGCCGGATTCTGTCCCGGTTGCCCCTCTTCCAGGCCAGCTCTCTGCTGTGGCCAGGGAGTGCAGTGGAGGATGGCCCAAGTCCTTGGGCCCTGCACCCCATGGGAGACCAGGAGAAGCACCTGGCTCCTGCCATCGGATCAGTGCGGCGCGCCGGCCGCAGTGCGCCGGCTACAGTGGCCATTGAGGGGTGAACCAACCGCAAAGGAAGACCTTTCTCTCTCTGTCTCTCTCTCTCACTGTCCACTCTGCCTGTCAAAAAAATAAAATAAATAAATAAATAAATAAATATGCTGGTGCCACGGCTCAATAGGCTAATCCTCCGCCTGTGGCACTGGCACCCAGGGTTCTAGTCCAGGTCGGGGCGGTGAACCAACGGAAAAAGGAAGACCTTTCTCTCTGTCTCTCTTTCTCGCTGTCCACTCTGCCTGTCAAAAATAAATTAAAAAAAGAAAAATAAATAAATAAATAAATAAATAAAAGAGAACAAGTAGAAGCTCCAAGGCCACTTGAGGCTCAGGCTCAGAACTGGGCCACCGGGCACCGGGGCCGGCACCGTGGTGCAGCAGGTTAAGCTCTGCCGGCAATGCCAGCATCCCATACAGGCACCAGATGGAATCCTGGCTGTTCCCTTTCTGACCCGGTTCCCTGCTAATGGCCTGGGAAAAGCAGCGAAAAATGGCCCCAGAGTTTGGGCTCCTAAACCCACAGAGGAGACCCAGGAGAGATCCTGGCTCTGTTGTGACCATCTGGGTAGTGAACTAGCAGATGATGGTTCTCTGTCTCTGTCTCTCCCTCTCTCCATGTAATTCCAACTTTCAAATAAATAAATAATCCTTAAAAAAAAACAACCGGGGCACTGTCACCTCGGCTGCAGCCTACTAACGAAAGTCAGGAGGCCGTACCAGAGGCACAGACACGGGGTGCAGATGTAACCTCTTGACTGGGGGTGTAGTCACAAGTGGAGGTGTGGACGCAGGGAGACACCTGCCGTCCATCTACCCACAACACCTACCCTTAGGCCACACCTTCAGGGGACAGTGCCAGGCCTGCTCCCACCCAGGTAGGCGTGGCAGAGTGGGGAGGGCAGCTTGCATTGTTGCCGGCAGCGCTCGGGTTTGTGGGGGCCCAGGTTCCTCCGGCGGAGGCCGGCCTGGTAGAAGGCTCCCGCCCCTCCTTGCCACCAGACTTGCTCAGGCCACCGTGTAGACCCCTCGTCCCCCACGCCAGCTCCACACGTTCAGGGTCAGTGGGGCTGCAGCACCTGTTGCATGTTCCTGAGACTGGACCTGCTACCCCGCTGGAGGTCGGCACAGGCTGCAGCCACCCTCCTTCGGATCGCCAGTTCCAGGAGCTAGGAAGTCCCCTTTCAAAGCCCCCAGGGCTGCAGGGGTCTCTGGATCAGCAACCATTGATGTACCCCTCAATGTCAGATAAAGCGGGCTTACACATCACAAGGTGGCAAAACTTTTATTTGTTGAGACGGAATTTAATCTGCTCCCAGCTCGGATTCAACAGCGACGGGAATCCCTCTTTACCACCCCGGCTTGCGGGAAGTCTGATAGGATGCAGCATAGTGGAGGGCTCCACTTCCATCTGTTCTTGTCAGTGCCGGGATGCCCCCTTCCTGAGTGCTCCCTGGGACCGAGGTGGCCTCTCTGCAGGCCCCAGGAGGAAGGGGAAGGTGTGGGGGGTCTCTCTCCTGGACACAGCTCCTGGCCTGTTTACTCCCTTCCCCTGCGGACTGCCCGTATGGTAATGTGCTTTACCTTTTTAAAATTTATTTATTTCAAAGGCAGAGAGACAAAGAGAGAGTGGTCCTATTCACGGGTTCCCTCCCCTGCCGGTAACAGCAGGGGCTGGGCCAGGCGGAACCAGGAACCGGGAGCTCAGTCCAGGCCTGCACGCGGGTGGAAGGACCCAGCCATTTCAGCCACCAGCTGCTGCCTGCTTGCCAGGGGGCCCGGTAGCTGGATTTGGAAAAGGCGCCCGGCATTCAGGGTGGGCCTCGGCGGCTAGGCCAAACACCTGCCCCGTTCTTTACTTTTCCTGCTGTTTTTCCATCCTGGTTCCTGCCGGGGGCCAGCTCATGCCTCCAAGCAGTCCCGGTTTTGCTGAAGCAGGGCTCCTGCAGTGATGCGGAGAGGATGTGGGGGTGCTCAACTTGGGGGCGGCCTCACCCTTGCCTGGCATTGTGAGGGCTGCAGGGGACAGGCCCGGGAAGGGCCAGTCCTTAGCTGTTGCCCAAGAATCCTGCCCACTTTCCTTGGCCCGTTTCGCAGGAGAAGAAACCCGCCTAGGGGCACAGGGTGGGGACTCCAGGTTCTGGGAGCTCCAGAGGGCAGGGCCCGAGAACGCCTTGCCCTGGACCGCGGGGAAGGGCTGGGACCCGGGCCAGCGCGGCCAGATTTAGCATGTGAAAATACAGGGCACCCAGTCAAACTTTAATTCCATATGAAGAGCGGACACTCCTCCAGCGTAAGTTTCTCCCGTGCCGTAACTGGGCGTCTCGCCTCTGCTCTGGCCAGTCTGCTCCGGGCAGGTGGCGACGGTGGAGAACAGGTGCGCGCCGCCGGCCGCGCGCGCCGCCCGGGCGGGGCTCAGGCGGCCTCGAGGCGGGGCGCGGGCCCGGGAGGGGCGTCCCCGCGCTGCAGCGCCCGCAGCCTGCGCTCCCGGCTCCGCCCCAGCTCCTGCCAGTGCTGCGCCTCCGCCGGACCCTGTCGGGAAACGCGCGGCGGAGCGTCACCCCCGCGGCCTCCCGCGCTCCCCGCCCCGCCAGGGCCTGGCCCGCCTGCCCGCCCAGCGTCCACAGCCCCTGCCCGCGGCGCCGGGACCCCTGCTCACCGCGGCCGGGGGTCGCGCTGTCCTGGGCGCCACCACGTGCAGCAGGGCCGCCTGCCTGCGGCGCTCGGTCGCCCGCTCCTCCACTCTGCGCCGCAGCTCCTGCACGCGCTCGTCCCCGGAGCGGTCCCTCGGGGCCGCCGCCTGCGCTTTCTTCTCCTCCCACCTGGCCGGCAACAGGGCGGGTTTAGGAGCGGCGCCAAGGCCTGACCCGGCCCCGGATGGGACACCGGCCCAGGCCCAGATGGCCGCCATGGCGGGGGCTGAACTTCACCCAGGGGGCAGGGGCTCAGGGACTTGGGCCATCTTCCACTGTGTCCGAGGCCCATTGGCAGGGAGCCGGATAGGAAGAGGAGCAGCTGGGACCCGAACCCGCGTCCTGTGGGATCCCAGAGTCATAGGAGGCAGCCTGTGCCACACGCTGGCCCCAACATTTCTTTAAGCATTATGTATTAACTACACGTAAAATTGGGGTAAAATGTGGACGGCAGGGCAGGTGCAGCAAGGTGACAGCCCTGCATCCCACGTGGGAGTGCAAGTTGTAGTCCCGGCTGCTCTGCTTCTGATCCAGCTCCCTGCTCCGGCTCCTGGGAGGCAGTGGGGATGTCCCCACCCGGGTACTTGGATCCCTGCCACACTCCGGGGAGACCGGGATGGAGTTCCTGGCTCCTGGCTTCCACCTGGCCCAGCCCCGGCTCGACCATTGGATAGAAGGTCTCTCTCTCTCTCTCTCTCTCTCACTCTTTTAAGCGATGGGGAAGCCCCTTTGTCACCTCGCTGCTCTTTGGGGTCCCCGCTGACAGCCTGTGGTGTGTGCCCTCAGGCCATCGCTGGAGGCGCATCACAGCGCCCGGGCATTCTTAGGGGCTGTTCCCCGTCTCTGTCCACTAAAATGCTCCTGGTGAGTTGCTGCCACGGGATCGGCCCCACTCATGAGGGCGCTCCCGGAACGTCGGTGGCACCTGCTGGCTCTTGGAGTCCTCCGGGCTGAGGCCAGCCGCTGGCAAGTGGTGAGGTTTCCCACGTGTGTGCCGCCTCGGGGGCCTGCCAGCGGCCAGCCCACAGCGGTGTGGATTGAACCAGAGTAGCAGTCACTCGGAGGGACAGTGGTGACGGGTTCTCTGCTAGGACACTCACCTGGGCCCTGTGGCCACTGTCGTCACCCACTACTCAGACACGCCTCTGGAGCCCTGTGTGCCAGGCTCAGAGCCAGGTCCGGGTGCTGCCTCCCTAGGCGTCAGGCCAGGGCCCACGGAGGTTGGGAAAAGCCACCACACAGTCCCCAAAACCAAATAAAGGGGGGGGGGGTTGCCCACAGGGGTATGTGTGACTCTCAGCCAGAGGCTGGTTAGAAAACTGTTGCAGCAAATGCTGTCTAAAATTCTTAGCCAAGTCTGGGGGCCCCTGGAGAAATGTGGATACAGACAAGATATTCAGGTGATGTTGCAAATTTCTGCGAATTTTTCTGGCTGTTCATGGTGCTGTGGTTATGTAGGACAATGCTGTCACGAACGCGTTTAGGAGCAAAGCCTCGGAGGCCTGCAGCCCCTTCCAACAGCCAGCAAGCGAGGCAGAGCCCCGGGGGGGTCACACTCGGGCAGCATCTGTGTCACGCACAGCTGCACCCGACCTTCCCACCGGTTCTGGGCCTGGGAGCCACCCAGTGCAGCAGTAGGGGCGGGGGTCGTTAGAGACCTAGTGGGCAGGAAGCTGGGGGGCCCACCCAGGAGGGCAGGGGCCGCCTGGACCCGGACCCCCTCGCCCTCCACACGGACCTCAAGGCTGCGGCCCGTCCCATGGCCGCTCGGCACAGCGAGATCTGCTCCAGCGTGGTGCGCAGCTCCTGGCTCCTGGCGCGCTTGCCCTGGATGATCTGATCCCGCTTCTCCTCCTCCTGGCGCCGCTGGCTCTCTCTGAGCAGGGCCAGGCGCTCACGCAGCTCCACCACCGACATCTCCCCTTCCAGGCCGTACCCTGGGATCTGGGGGGGGGGGGGAGGCCGCAGGCTGGGAGCTGGGCTGGGCCCGGGCGGAGCCCACACAGCCCTCCCTTGTGTACCGTGCTGGGTTCCTGCTTGGGTAACCGGCTGCTGTGCCCTGCCCCGCCCCAGCTTCTCTGCCTCTCTGCCCCCAGGGTCACCATCTGTCCCAGTGTGGGGCTAGCGGTGAGTTCCAGGACCAGCGCGGCCTTTGTGGACAGCCGGCGGCGCCCGAGGAGGCTCCTCACCTGGGTCAGGTCCACCAGCTTGCCCTTGCGCGTGGGCTGCGTCTCCAGCGCCCGCCGCTGAGAGGTGAGCTCCCAGCGCCGCCTCTGCTCCTCCCTGGCCGCCTCCGCGGTGCGCTGCAGCAGCTCCCGGCTCTCCTCCGCCACTTCCTGAACTTGGGGGCCAGGCGGGGTGCTGAGGGGGCACCCACGGGCCAGGGCCGCCACCTAGGAGGTCCTGGGCCGCCCCCGCCTCCCGCTCCCTGTGGTAGCTTGCTCGGGCCCCCGGGGGTGCTGGGCAGGGCCGTGGGCCCTGGCTGCCCCGGTACCTATCTGCCGCCGGTCCTGGACCAGCTTCGCCTGAGCCGCCTTCACGTTCTTCTGCGCCTCCACCACCTGCTGCACCAGCTCTCTCACCGACCGCTCCTCCTGCAGCCGCCTCGCTGCACACTGCCGCATCAGCTCTGCCGTCTGCTCGGACAGAGGGCCGCCGCGGTGAGCCTGCTCCCTCTGGGCCTGCCCCAGCTCAGGGAGCAGCACCGGGTGTAGGGGTGGACCCCACCCACCCCTGAATTGCCCCGGGACCCAGATCTAAGCCCACCAGCTCCTGGGGGGGAGGCTCCACCCCACGTCCTCCTCCTGGTGGTGGTGTAGGGGTGAACTTCTGCCCTAAGCCACCCTGTTAGTGGTGCTTGGTTACGGCAGCCTGGAAGGCTAATGGGAACCGTGCACGGTAGAGGCACCGGCTGGGGAGTACATGGGAGCTGGCCGAGCTCTGCTGTGACGTTTCTGTAAATCTCAGCTCCATCCCAAGATTAAAAAAATACTCTCAAAGCTTTCTTTTTTTTTATTTTTTGACAGGCAGAGTGGACAGTGAGACAGAGACAGAGAGAAAGGTCTTCCTTTGCCGTTGGTTCACCCTCCAATGGCCGCTGCGGCCAGCGCACCGCGCTGATCCGATGGCAGGAGCCAGGTGCTTCTCCTGGTCTCCCATGGGGTGCAGGGCCCAAGCACTTGGGCCATCCTCCACTGCACTCCCTGGCCACAGCAGAGAGCTGGCCTGGAAGAGGGGCAACCGGGACAGAATCCGGCGCCCCGACCGGGACTAGAACCCGGTGTGCAGGCGCCGCTAGGTGCAGGATTAGCCTAGTGAGCCGCAGCACCGGCCTTCTTAAAGCTTCCTGAGAGGTTGGAGAACTGTGTGCGGAACCAGGAGGTGGGCTGGCGACTGCCAGCAGCGCGGGGGTCTCGAGGAGGTAAGCAGTGCAGAGGCCCCACCCCCACCCCAGCTCCAACCAGCAGCTCCTGTGAACACACCGGGAAGGAGGTGCAGCCTGGGTCTGTGCAGGAGGTGCCGGCTCGGGAGCGGGAGGCGTGGGGCTTTGGGTTCTGCTTCCCTGAGCCCAGCCAGCTGCGTGGCCTCAGGCAGGTCACAGGCCTCCTGGAAGAGGCTGCGCTGGGTGCGGGCCCAGCAGGGGGCAGGGTGCACAGTCACCTTCAGCAACTGCATCGCATCAGCACTGGGAGACGGCGGGGCAAGGAGGAGAGGTGCGGCAACTGGGAGGACAGCCGCAGTGCCTGGCCCGCGACGAGGCGGTGGTCACCTGGCCCGCGTCCAGGGGAGGTCGCCCAGCTCTGTCTGCCCCCAGGCAGCTCTGAGTCCCGGTGCAGCCTTGGAGCCCACTCTGGCGGTCCTGCCAGGCTTCCCCACATCCCCGTGGCCCCTCCACAGCAGAGCACCCCTCGCCCAGGGGCTGCCCACGAGCTCACCCACAGTGGGAATTGCCGTTACCTACCCAGAGACACCTCGTAATGAAAGCCAACACAGAACACAGAACAGCCCTGGCATGACCCTGGTGCCACAGACTGAGCAGACCTGACCCAGGGCACAGGTAAGCAGCGCGGACAGAGCACGGAGCTGGGCACGGGTAAGCAGCGCGGACAGAGCACGGAGCTGGGCACGGGTAAGCAGCGCGGACAGAGCACGGAGCTGGGCACGGGTAAGCAGCGCGGACAGAGCACGGAGCTGGGCACGGGTAAGCAGACCCAGCTGAGCACAGAGCTGGGCACGGGTAAGCAGACCCAACTGAGCACGGAGCTGGGCACGGGTAAGCAGCGTGGACAGAGCACGGAGCTGGGCACGGGTAAGCAGTGTGGACAGAGCACGGAGCTGACCACATGTACTTGAAGAATGCTCGCCCGGCAGCCCGACAGCCTGCGGGCTGTCACCCAGTGGGCTTAGGGTTAACGCTGGGACGTCCACCCTGGAGCCAGTCCGCTGTGACAGTGAGTGAAAAACCCAGTAACGAGGGCTGAGCGCAGTGGGTGAAGTCACTGCGGGGACGCCGACTCCCGTACCAGAGCCCCGGTTCAAGTCCCGGATGCTCGGCACTTCTGGTGCTGCTTCCTGCAGATGCGCCTGGGAAGGCAGCAGACGCTGCGCCCACGTGGGACCTGGCTTGGGGCCCTGGCCCAGCCCAGCCCGACCCAGCCCGGCCCAGCCCCGGCCGTTGTGACCTTCTGGGGAGTGAACCAGTGGAGGGGAGATCTCTCTCTCTCTAACTGCCTTTTAAATAAATAATTTTTTAAAAAAAGTCTAATTATCTGAGCTTTATTCATGTTATTCAATATATCTATTTGTATGGTTCATCAAATTATTTTACAAAGGAGATAAAATTCTTGAGGTGAGAAAAATACATTAAAGGCGTTTAAGACAATGTTAATGTCAACTTAAAATATTGTTACACTCAAGATTTTAAAATATATCCTAAGGCCAGCATTGTGGCATAGCAGGTAAAACTACCGCCCGTGATGCCAGTATCCCAGATGGGTGACAATTCGAGTCCCTGTTGTTCTGCTTATTATTTTTTTTTTTTTTTGACAGGCAGAGTGGACAGTGAGAGAGAGACAGAGAGAAAGGTTTTCCTTTTCCGTTGATTCACCCCACAATGGCTGCTCCAGCCGGCACGCTGCGCTGATCCGAAGCCAGGAGCCAGGTGCTTTTCCTGGTCTCCCCTGTGGGTGCAGGGCCCAAGCACTTGGGCCATCCTCCACTGCACTCCCGGGCCACAGCAGAGAGCTGGCCTGGAAGAGGAGCAACCGGGACAGAATCCGGCGCCCCAACCGGGACTAGAACCTGGGGTGCTGGCGCCGCAGGCGGAGGATTAGCCTAGTGAGCCGCAGCACCGGCCTGTTCTGCTTATGATACAGCTCTCTCTAATGGCCAGAGAAAAGCAGTGGAGATGACCCAAGTGTTTGTTTGGGCCCCTGCCACCCCTGTGGAGACCCCTTCACCTGGATTTTGGCTTTGGCCTGGCCCAGTGCTGGCTGATGTGGTTACCTGGGGAGTGAACCAGCAGATGCAAGATCTCTCTCTCTGTCAATCTGACTCAAATACATTTTAAAAAATTAGCTTTGTGTAGCCATTCCATAATGTATATACATTTTATCTGGTTTGAAGACTTATTTATTTGAAATGCAAAGGACAGAGAGGGAGAAATAGAGAGAGCTCTCTCATTTTCTGATTTACTCCCAAATGCCCACAAAAGCCAGGCCGGGCCAGGTTGAAGCCAGGAGTCAGGAGCTCCATCCGGGTCTCCCGTGAGGATGGCAGGAAGCCAAGCGCTTGGGCCATCACCAGCTGCCCCACGATGCACTAGCAGGAGGCTGGGATTCAGCTGGCATTGCAGAAGGGACACAGGCCTCCCAAGCAGCAGCTTAACCTGCAGGGCCACAACAGCTGCCCCGTGCGCGTATTTTAAAACGCCATGTTTTGTGCCATGAATGTGTCTTGTCCACTTAAATAATCAAGTACATGAAACAAATAACTCCATTTCCTCCCAAGTCTAGGAAGTGAAAATCAAAAGCTCAGTAGAAAATGGAGAAGAGAATTCACCAAAAAAAAAAAAAAAAAAAAAAAGGATAAAGGACTGAAATAAGTGAAATTATGCTCAAATTCACACAGAAAAATGAAATGCAAATCAGAATTTTCCCAAGATAGCATCCGTCACCAAGAGAGTGGCAAAAACTCAGAAATTCGGAACAGAACCCGGTGCAGTCGGGGGCAGGGATCTGGCCCTCTCACTGCTGGGCTCGTGAGGATGGTCCCCGTACCCCAGCAACGGCAAGACCCCTCCGTCGGGGAACGGTTCGGCTCAGCGTCCTCGGGAAAGTCCCTGCAGATACAGCTCCGCTGCACAGCAGTATTCACTGCACAGGAAGCCGGGGAGACGGACGGAGCACAGGGAAGTGTGTCCCCGGAGGAGAAAGAGCGGCCCTGGCACGTCGGGGCCCTGCTCCCGAGGGAGACAGCACCATGCGCAAGTAGGCCGGCTTCCAGAAGCTTCCGCCAGAACCCAGGGCTTCTCTCAGAGGTGCCTGGGGGTCTGTGGACCAACCGACCCTGCTGGTGGGGCAGGGATGGGGGCAGCAAGACCACAGTCAGCCTGCGGGTCCTAGGAGGAAAGACCAGGGCGACCCCGAAATCCAACAGCCATGAGAGCCGCCGGCCCCACAGCCTGCCCGTTGCTGCACGGTCACCTCCTCCTTCTTCTGGTCGGCCTTCTGCCTGTTCTCCTGCACGTGGCTGTGCCGGGCCAGCACCGCCTCCTGCTGGCTGAGCTTCCCCCGCAGCCGCCGGCACTCGTCCGCGGCCAGCTGCTCCTCCCGGTCCTTGGCCAGCATCTGCTTCTGCCACTCGAGGAACTCAGAGATGTCCCCGGCCCCGTCCACAAGCTGGTCAACCCTAGGGAAGGAGGTACAGGGCACAGCTTTCGATCTCTCCTGTGATCTGGGCCACCAGGAGCACAGATTTCCCCGTGGGGTGGTGGGCTGTGGTCACTCAGCACCCGGCCACACTGCCCAGCCCCAGCCCCACCCCTACCACCCCCCACTGCCTGCCGGGCCCCTCCTGACACAGCCTCCCACCGGGACCTTCAACCGTGCCTACCCTTGCTCTGTCTACCTGTCTACTGCCCCTCCCCCCACCTCTCCTTCCATCAACTCTGTCCTGCTGTCCACCACCTGTCTGGCCACCACATCCCCATCCAGCCAGTCAACCACCCAAGCTGCCACCCACAGCCCAGCCTGCATACATGGAAAGACCAGTGCACGCATGACATAAGCACAGGGCCGTCTGGGAGAGGGGCCCTGGGAAGGGGTCCATGGAAGAGGGGAAGCCGGGGCGGCCCAGGTATTTGCTGCTGCCGCCTGCCCCAGGCTCCCTCGCTGAGCTGTTCTCTTGTAAGATGGGGCCTCAGCCCTGACATAGGCCTGCCGGCCATCCGCTGGCCATCTGCACCCCTGCAGGACTACGGCCTGGTCACGACCTCTGTGATGTCCTGAACTGTACTTGACCTTCGGCCTGCTTCCTGGCATACAGCTCTTTTTTTTTTTTTAATTTTTTTTTTTTTTTTGACAGGCAGGAGTGGACAGTGAGAGAGAGAGACAGAGAGAAAGGTCTTCCTTTTTTGCCGTTGGTTCACCCTCCAATGGCCGCCGCGGCCGGCGCGCTGCAACCAGCGCACCGCGCCGATCCGATGGCAGGAGCCAGGTACTTATCCTGGTCTCCAATGGGATGCAGAGCCCAAGGACTTGGGCCATCCTCCACTGCACTCCCTGGCCACAGCAGAGAGCTGGCCTGGAAGAGGGGCAACCGGGACAGAATCCGGTGCCCCGACCGGGACTAGAACCGGGTGTGCCGGCGCCGCAAGGCGGAGGATTAGCCTAGTGAGCCGCGGTGCCGGCCGGCATACAGCTCTTAAGGCCCTAGGAGGCTTCAGCGTGGTAAGTGATGCATTGACTCCTGGGTAGCTGCAGGATGGGTTACGGGTCACCAGGAAAACCAAGGCAGGACTCCAGGGTTGCAGTCAGCCCCACCCCCAACCTCCAGGGGAGGGGCTAACGGTTGATTACCAATGGCCAGCGATTTAATCAATCATGCCTATGTGATAAAGCTTCCATCAACCCCCTAAGGCTAGGGTTGGAGAGCTTCCGGGTAGCCAAGCAGGTGGGTGGCCCTGGAGGTGGAATGCCCCTTCCCTCGCCTCCCCCCATGCATCGTCCTCTGTGTGCTCTGTAATGTCCTTCCTAATGAACGTGTAGTCCTGAACTCCAGCAAATTAATGGGACCTGAAGAGGGGAGAGTGGGAAACCCAACTGGCGCCGGCGGTCCCAGGCACAGGTAAACAACCTCGGGCTTGCATGTGGCCTGTGGAGGCGCGCAGGTCTTGAGTTCTGTGTGGTCTGAAGCTACTCCAGGAGGACAGCGGCAGGCTGGGCCGAACTGGAGGACGCCTGCAGACCACTGCTGCAGCACTGCGCGTGTGGTGTGGGGGACCCTCCGTGCCTGGCGTCAGCGATGTGCTGCTGGGGGACGACGCAGGATAAACTGAGTTGGAGTCTGCTGTCTTGTCCCCCCAGCAGCTTCAGATTCGGGGCCAGGAGTGGGATTTGCCGGCCTGGCTCGGATTCACAGAAATGTCCGGTCGGGAAGAAAAACGAGAAAACGCTGGGGCACGAGGAGCCTTGGATTCCTGGGGGCCACGTGGTTCTCCATGGAGGGAAAAGTCACCAGTGGAGTTTAGAGGCTTCCAGTTGCCAGGGAGCCGGTTCACTGGATCCACTAGGAAATGCAGACCAATCGAAGTAACCAGGATATCCTATCTCTCGATTGTCCTTAGCTGTCAGAGCGGAAATGAGGTTGCAGGAGGGCTAGGTTGGACCTTGGCATAGATTTCAAGGCCAAGTATGGATTTCAGCTGGTCCGGCTTTGACCCGTCACCCAGGGCAGCGCTATGAAGGGACAACAGAAGCTGAGCCCACACAGTACGTCTGATGTGGACACGAGACACCACGAGGCCCCAGTCTCAGCTTACAATCTGGTCCTGCCTCCAGGGTCCTTGCTAAAACTGATTTGAGGGAGAGGTACCCTCGGCCCCCTAGGGGCCCTGGGCACATGACTCACGAGGTCATCATGTCCCCTATAGAAGCATTGTGATGTCGGCCTGGTCCCGAGGGCTTTCCCGTATGGGATGCTGGCACTGCAGGCGGCGGCTTTCCCCGCTACGCCACAGCGCTGGCCCCTCTGCTTGGGATTTTGGGGAAGTAAACCAGCATGTGGAGTTCCCTCCTCCTGACTCTGCCTCTCAGGAAAGAACTGGTTTTACTACAACACTACTGAAGGATGGGTGGACCACAGGGAGCTCCCGCTGGTCCCACACCATTAAAAGGCCCAAACACGTTTGCTGCGTTGGCCCCAGTTTGCAGAAATTTAGAAAGTCACCAGGCAAGAACTAAACGAGATGTCCATGTGCAACGGCCTGGAGGCAGGCGGATTAATCAGCGTGAGGGCCAGGGCTTCCTCAGCGCAGCCCTCCTGCTGCAGACCCACAGCTTTTTGTACCAGAGGAGGAAGCTCCTGAGAGCAGAGTGTCGCGTGGACAGGACGACACCGCCAGGTGCTCAGCAGGCTTTCTGTAAAGGAGCTGTCTCTCTACCCGCCTGTGCCAACAACGTTTAAACCAAAACCTGTTGGTAAAGCTTGAACGGAGGCTACAGTTGGGACAGCCATCACACGTCCCTGGGGAGTGTTGGCCCAGTGAAGTAGATGATGCAGCCAACACCAGAGACAACACCCAAGCCGCACACACCGCCCAGGGCCCATGGCCCACAGTGTGGCACGCCCACTCCTCCTCATGCAGCTAGGCTTTGCTGTCCACCACGCTCCGGACCCCACGACACCTTCCTGGCGACCATAGCGTGCACGGCAGCCCCACCCCACGTCTGTCTCCCGGGGCTGTAATCGGTTCCTGCTCCGAGCACCACCTGTACCTATAAAAGGATGACCCAGACCGATGTGGCCAGTTCTCTTCCTGGACGCTGCCAGCACTCCTGCCTGTGTGTGTGCTCTGTGTGCTGCCCCTCGGCCTTTCAGTAAATCCCGCCTCCTGCTCCGGGTGTCCCAGTTGTATTCCTACTGGTAGGAAGACAAGACCCTGAACCAAGTTTAGCTGGGGGTCTCTCTGAGCCTCGCAAACCCCACAACAGTAGTACTGTCAAACCTGCCCTGCAGGCCACATAAACTGGGGGCACTAAACGGGGACCAGTGGGATTGTCCGAGCCCATGCTGCGTAGAACAGACACTGGCGCTTGGCTGGGACAGAGTCTGCCCTCGACACCCCTGTGTGACGTCTGCCAGCAACCGCCATGGGGTCGTGGGACTGGAGAGCTCCCCTTGGGGCACTCGGTGCCTTGCTATGGAACACAGCCGGCTCCTAAGCCACTCCTGTGACCGAAAGACACAAAACCAACACCCCTGCGCCTGTCCCAAGTGAGACCCAGACACGTCCCCTAATGAAACAGAAACGGTGCCCCCTGGGCGATCCAGGGAGCCTCTGTCCCCCAGGTCGACTCTGGAGCTGTGTGGGGAGCTGCTCGGCTCTCTGGCCACTTGGGCAGTGCCTCCTCCACAGTCCTCAGCTGGCCAGCAGAGAACTGCCGGGCGTGCGGAGGCGGCCAAGGTGACGGGCCCCCACCCTGTGTGCAGGACGACTAAGGCCAGGAAGAACTCGGCTCAGGAGTGACGGAGACAGCCCCCATGTTTGGGCTGTCCAGGCTCAGCCAGGCACACCACGGACGCCAGTTTGCAGGCCCAGGGACACGTGAGGTGCCCCTTAAAGGAGGACACGTTCTGTGCCTGTGTGATTCTCGCCCAGGGAGGTGTGCACCGCGTAAGGATGATGGGTTTTTCTTCCTTCCTGCATCACCTCAATTTCCCCCACCGGCTGCTGCGGCCACAGGACCAGGAAGACGGACAGGCGCTGGAAGCGAGGGGCCGGGACTGTGCAGCCCCACGGACTTGCCCGAGCCCTCAAGGGGTGGCCGTGCCTCCACCCCGGCTGCTCAGGGTTCTGTTGCTATCTGAGCGGAGTGGGCTACACCAGCAAAGCCACCTGCAGTGTAGACCAGCACCGTCCCCCAAATAGGTGGAAAAATCTGGGTGTAAAGGAACGAGTATGTGGGTCACGTAATCAGTGCCAGAGAGCTCAGAGCCAGCGCCTGCTAGGGCTGCGCACCCGGGGGCCTCACAGGTACGACGCCGACTGGACTGAGTGGGCTTCTGGGAGCGGGCAGTGCCTTCTGATGGGGGGATTGTCTGAAGCAGGAGTGGAACGAGGTTGTGAGATACGTATTTGGTTTCTTGGCACTTAGCTCCTAAAATCTTGGAATCTTCACAGTGATGGTTAAAAAAGATTTTTTTTTTTTTTTTTTGAGAGACAGACGGGGGGAGAGAGAAAGCTTCCACTGGCCGGTTAAGCCCGAAATGGTCTGGATTGAGGCAGGAACTCAATCCAGGTCTCCCATCTGGGTGGCAGAGGCTCAGTTACTTGAGCCAGAAAGTGACAATGCCTTTTACTACCCTAGGGAGACGACTGAGGGAAAGCAGCCCCCGTGGCTCCAGGGTGGGGCTGGCCACCAAGGACCGAGGTGCGAGCAGAGGGCTGGGAATCCCGCTTCACCCCCCCCCCGCCGCCCACCCTCCGGGAGGGGCGGGGCTGAACACTGCTCACCCTGGCAGACGAAGTCAGAAGTCATCGGTGGTGACTGGGTAATCAGAACCCACAGAACCGGCTCCGTGCCCCTCCCCGCCACCTCCACCATGCCTCTGCTCCTCTGGACTCCTTGGGAGGGCACTGACGATAAGTCAGCCAACCCGTTTCCCTGGGTTCTGGGAGCCCCCTGAGTTAGAGGTGCCCTGGGCAGGGCTGCGGGAACCCCGGTTTGTAGCACAGGAAACCCGTCTGGGGTTGTGACTGGTTGTCGCTCCCCCTCTTCATGGAGGAACGACACAGGACCCTGCACTGTTCTTTCGTCTGCTCGGCCCTCCCCGGGTTTGCTGCTGGTTCTTCCCGGGCTGGCCACCGTCCCTTCCACCTCCGTGGAAGGGCGGTTCCCCCTGCCACATTCCCCACTTCCGCAGGGGAGCGGCACACCGCCGGCCGGCTCTCTCAGGGGCTGCACAGGTGTTCCCCTTAGATGTTCCTCTTAGATGTTCCTGGTGCATGTCGTCTCTCTCCTCCTTTATAGTCCTCTTCCACCAATCCCAACTCCGCCACCCACACGCCAAGTACGCTGCTCTCCTCCAATCAGGAGCAGGTCCCACAGTTTATTGGTTGAACTGGAGGCAGCTGTGTAGAAGCTGTTTACTTCTCTCCCAGAGCCATATTGTGGGAGAGCAGATGCATAGAATAAGTCTTAATTCCAGTAACTCAGTCCAGTCTGGGCTGCTCCCCACAGATCCCCCTTTCTTTTTATTTTTGGCGTTGATACGCACCTGTCTTCGGTGCCCCATAGCACACACTCTGCTCTGCTTGCTAGAGTTGCCACAGGTTCTTACAAGTCCTATCAATCAGGCAAACCGAATCCGGGTCCTCTCTTCGCCATGTTGTGAGGAGGTTTTTAGGCGCTGATGTGTGCCTGTATTCGGTGCCCTGCAGCGCATGCTCTGCTCTGCCTGCAGGGGCTTACAAGCCCTAACAATCAGGCAAACCGAATCCAAGCCTTCTCATTGCCGTATTGTGGGGGAGACTTATTAGTGTTGGTTCGTGCCTATCTTCAGTGACCTGCAGCTCATACTCTGGTCGAGCTGCCTGCTGGTGCTTACCGCCTTAATCAGGCAGACCGAATCCAAGCTCTCACATAGCAGTGTTGTGGGGAGGCCTTATTGATGTTAATTCGTGCCTGTCTTCGGTGACCTGCGGCGCATAAGCTGCTAGCCGCCGCAGGTGCTCATCGCCTCACTTAATCAGGCAGACCGAATCCAAGCTCTCTCATTGCCATGTTGAGGGGAGGCCTTTCTATTTCTCTATTTCTCTATCTCCGGGCATTCCTATTTCTCCCATTTTACTTCTATCTTCCAGCATTCCTATTTCTCTCACTTTGCTTCTAAACTTCTATTTCTCTTATCCCTGCAGCTTTCCGGTGCCCGCCCCGAGACTGCTTCTCGGCGGCTTCCCGGCTCTGAGCCGCTTCAGCCCGCGCTTCTCCGATCTGCGCGGCTTCCCGGCTTTGCGCGGCTTCCCGGCGCCTCGCCCCGCGGCAGCTTCACGGCTCTGCGCGGCTTCCCGGCGCCTCGCCCCGCCGGCGGGTTCCCGGCTCTGCGCGCACGCTCCGCGGTCTCCACGCACTTCGCGCCCGCACCACGGCCTTGCGCCAACGCCCCGTGCTCTCTCTGCACGCGGCGGCTTCCGCGAATGTTTCCGCCACCACCGGCATTCAGTCCAAGTTCCCCGGACTAACCTGGCGAATCCTGGCGGCCCACGTCTCTGCCTCTGGTTCCAGATCTTCGCCTCTTGCTCCCCGGGGTGACTTGAAGAATTCCAAGGTGGCTTATATCTCCGCCTCGGCCTGCACTCGCGGCTTCATCCTCCCTAACATTTCTCTCTACCCGGTATGTTTCCTTAAGTTTTCTTCCAACAATATTCCTCTCATTTCTCCTGGCTTCTCCCCACAGTCCGTATCCGAGTCCAAGCCTCCTCCAGGTTTCACTTTCGCTTTCAGTCTCCTAGCTTCCCCGCCATAGTCCGCATCCGAGTCTATGAAAGCTTTCACTTTCGCTGTCAATCCTAACTTCTTTCCCACAGTCCATATCCGAGTCTATGCCTAGGCTTTCAATAGCTTCTTCCGGCACCTTTCTCGTCTGGCTTTCCCCTAGGCTCTTCGCTAGTCTCTCTCTCCGGTATTTTCCACTTCTTCCCGTTTCTTCCCTCCTAAGTTTCCTATCCGAGTCATTTCTTCCCTCCTAAGTTTCCTTATCCGTTCTAGGTTTCCTATCCGAGTCAGGTTTCCTATCCGAGTCACGGCACCATTATGTCGCTCCCCCTCTTCATGGAGGAACGACACAGGACCCTGCGCTGTTCTTTCGTCTGCTCGGCCCTCCCCGGGTTTGCTGCTGGTTCTTCCCGGGTTGGCTACTATCCCTTCCACCTCCGTGGAAGGGCGGTTCCCCCTGCCACATTCCCCACTTCCGCAGGAGAGCGGCACACCGCCGGCCGGCTCTCTCAGGGGCTGCACAGGTGTTCCCCTTAGATGTTCCTCTTAGATGTTTCTGGTGCATGTCGTCTCTCTCCTCCTTTATAGTCCTCTTCCACCAATCCCAACTCCGCCACCCACACGCCAAGTATGCTGCTCTCCTCCAATCAGGAGCAGGTCCCACAGTTTATTGGTTGAACTGGAGGCAGCTGTGTAGAAGCTGTTTACTTCTCTCCCAGAGCCATATTGTGGGAGAGCAGATGCATAGAATAAGTCTTAATTCCAGTAACTCAGTCCAGTCTGGGCTGCTCCCCACAACTGGTGTCTTGTGGGGAGGGTCTTGGGGACAGAGCCCTCGATGTGGGGTCTGGGTGCACGGCATCAGAGCTGAACCACACTTGCCCCGCTGGTGAGCGGCCAGTGGGGGCGGCTGGGCTCCAAGTTGCTTCCTTCCTCAGTATCTCCTAGGCGCTCTCTGCGGAGCCACCCACCCAGCCCCCAGCCCCCAGCCCCCGGGGCTCCCTCTGTGAAGGCGGGGCCGAGGGGAGCCTCAGACCTGCGCGCTCACCTTTGCAGCTCTCGCTCCACCTGCCGCTGGTATAAGGCCCCTTCCCGCAGGATGGCTGCGGTGTTCAGCTTGACGGGGGCGTTGTCCGGCTGTGGTGGGAGGGGAGGGCTGGCTGGGGCGGCCGCACACAGGAGCAGCAAGTGACCTCCTGCCCTCCTGCCCAGGTGCTTCCTCGGCCGCAAGGGTGTGGCAGTCCTTGGGGGTCTCTGGGCCGTCTGCCTCTGGGAGCAGGACAGGTGGGGAGGGGTGGGTGCCAGGGAGAGGGGCTGCGTGGCCAGGTGCACCCCTCACCATGTAGAAGGTCAGCTTTGGAGTCTTTCGAATTCGAGGTGGGATCTGGGGTTGCAGCTGCTTCTTGCATTCCTGCAGAAACCAGGGCAGAGGCTGCAGCTTGGCGTACCCACAGGTGCCCCCAAGCACAGCTGGGTGTTGGCTCAGCGAGCCCTGGGAGACCACCCTGCTCCCCCGTCCTCCCACCCAGCCCCGCCTGCCCCGGCAGCATCTCTCCCCCAGTGCCTGGCCAAGCCCCCTTGCTTGGTGCTGCACGGTGCAGGGCCTTTGGGGGGGGCGGGGGTCCCCACACAGGATGGCCTGGCCTCAGGGCTCAGCACCCATCTTTCCAGTGCCCCCCACAGGGCTGCTCTCTGAACCCGTCTGCCCCTGCCCCATCTCCTGCTGCCCCGTTGACAAGCACCCAGGAGGTGGACACCACACCACCAGCCACGGTGTGGACAGCGCCTGCTGAGAGGCCACTGTGGGGGAACTCAGCCATTTAGACCCCCAGCCTCGGACCTGCTGTTAGCAGGTGCCTGACCCTGGACCTGCCCCGCAGCTGGGGAGGGGCCCCTCTGAGCCCCTGAGGGAGCGTCGCCCATCAGACCAGCGATTCCTCCGCCTGCTCCCTGCTTGGCGTGTGGGCAGACACCTGGGTTTCCCTACAGGAGAACTCAGGGCTCAGAGAGAAGGGGACATGCGGAGGACCCGGATCCCCTGGCCGAGGCTCGCTCTGCGAGGTGCAGTCCCCCATTCCGGGGGCCCCGTGTGGGGAGGGACGTTTGTGTGGTCACCACTGAGACTGGCCTTGGGATGGGGGGCCAGGCGCACCTGTGCCGGCTTCTCCCCGCGGGCCCTGGGCATCGCGCACCGCAGCTCCTCCAGGTTCGCCTTCAGCAGCAGCTCCTGAGCGGCAGCACACGGGTCCTGGGCTGCCCCGGGCAACCGCCGACCGGCTGCTCCCTCCTTCCAGGGGCTCCCGGCTCACCTCGGCCCTGCGGCGGTTGTCTCTCTTGATCATCTCCAGCTGCTGCTGCTCCTTGGGCACCTGGTAGGTGCTCCGGGGCACCTGTGTCGGCGGGGGGGGGGGGGTTATGAGGACGATAGCCGGCCGAGGTCAGTGGCCTAGGCTCCTGGCTGAAGGAGCTGCAGATGGGGTAACTGTGGGGTTGCTCAGCAACAGGTCCCCATCGACCACCCACCCTCCTATCCACCCAAGTAATTACCTACCCTCCCAACCACCCATCTACCCACTTACCCACCTAACCATCCATCCATCCACCCACACACCAACCCACCCACCCACCTATCCACCCACCCACCCAATTATCTACCCACCCAACCACCCATCTACCCATTTACCCACCTAATCATCCATCCATCCACCTACCCATGTACCAACCCACCCACCTAACTATCCACCCACCCACCTAACCATCCATCCACCATTCACCCACCCATCCACCTATCCATCCAGCTGATTATCCACCCACCCAACCACGCACCCGCCCACTTATCGACCCACCCACCCAGCTACACGCCTGCACTCACTGCTTTCATCTTGGCCAAGCTGGGGACTGGCTCCGGCACTGGGATGGCGCGGGGCCTGGGGACGGTCAGGTTGAATTCCTTGGGCTCTGTGGCCTTAGCCTTGGACTTCAGAAGGGGGACTTGACATGCCGACACTCCCTCCAGCTGGCTGATCAGCTCCTGGACCTTCGGTTGCCATCTTGAGGGCAGACATGGAGAGCCTCTCAGGCCCCGAGCGTGGTGTCTACCTCGGGTGGGCCTCCTGCTCGGGGCACCGTGCCAGCCACACCCTGCAGCACCACTCTCAGTGTCCCTCTTGTACAGGTGGGGAAACTGAGGCGCAGAGGGACGGGGACATCGCTGCTGCAGGAGGGGGGGGTTTGGGGACGAGCAGCCGCTGGGACTTGGAGCTAGTCTGGGCCAGAGCAGACAGCACTGGCGAAGGAGGGCGGGGGTGGGGAGAGGGAGCCATCGAAGGCCAGGAGCGCTCCGGAGGGCAGCAGGTGGTGAGGCAGCTGGGGGGTCGGGCAGGGCAAGGGCGGCGTCCATTGCAGGGAGCCATCTGGGGAGGGGGAGAGGGAGGGGGCGGTACGACTTGCAGAGCTCCTGCCTCACATAGCCACCCTGAGGTGGGAAGGCCACCTTAGGGCTGGCCCTGTGTTCCCGCCTTTGGGGCAGGAGGTATGGGATGGGACGCAGGGAATCCCGCATAGGAAGCTGCAGAACCTGACTGGGCAGCTGCCCAGAGGCAGCATTGCAGGCCATGGCCCTGCGGGCATCCTGTGGACAGGCAGTAGGTCCAGCCTGGTCATCGGGGAGGTGGGCCAGCAGGGCCATGCCCGCTGTTGTGCAGGCTTAGCCCGACTGCAGTGGCGTGCTGGCCCCTGCTGCGGACGTCCCTTGGTGCAGTGCAGCTCCCCTGCCCTGCCAGGCCTCCCGCTCACAGCTGGAACCCACTGGCCTCTCTGCTGACCCCTGGAGGCAAGGTGACCCCTGTGCTATCGGAGCCACGAGGCCAAGGGGGGATGAAGCGGGGATGCTGACCCTGGGCGGAGGCAGGGAAGGCCTGGGAGCAGGGCAGGGGGTCACTAGATTTAGGCTGGAACCCACCACAGCTGAACTGCTGGCTGCTCAGGCGGCCCCTGCCCTACACCCACCCTTCTTGGGGTCCACAGAGAGGCAGAGTGGGTGGGTTCCAGGGAAGAAGCTCACGGCCTCTGGTCCAGGCTGGCCCTGAAACCCAGCATGGAGGGAGCCAGAATGCTGGACCACAGCCGGCCCCTCTGCCCAAGGCCGTGGCCGCCCCCCAGTCTGGACACAGGGCTTCTGTAGCCCTCTCCCTCCCACACGGTGACTACAGACCCTCAGAGCTGCTGTGATCAGGGAGGGGGGCTGGGAGGTCCCGTGCCCACCGAGGCCCCCGTGTCTCCCACCTCATCAGGGGGTCGATCCAGTTCTCCTTCACGTAGTTTGTCTCGTAAATGAGGCTCCACTCGTCCTTGATCCAGGAACACAGGTTTACGGGGTTGAAGAAGAACCCGAGGAACTGAGGGAGGGTAGGGGCTGTCAGGGAGGCCGGAGCCTTGGCCCAGACCCCCAAGCTGGCGAAGCCCCCGGGGCCCCTCAGTGGGGAAAGTCTGGGCGGGGGGCAGTTCGGCTCAGGGTCGCTGCTGCGCGCGTGTGGTAGGGAAGAAGCCCCATCTCTCGGGACAGTCTGGGTGGGGCAGGGGCTCCGCCCCTCCCCAGCCCAGCTTCCCAGGACCTGGAAGGACCCACGCCTCCTCTGGGCAAGTTGTGCTGGACCTAGAATCCCAAGAATGAACCCAACTCCGTCCTTGCCCAGGGCGTGGTCTGCGGACAGGTCTGGGTAGAGAGCTGGGGGTCCCGCCCTCCCTGGGGGGGGGGGAGCATGTCTGCCTGGCCCCTGGCAGTGGGGGTCTGGGCCCTGGCCTGGGCAGAGCCTGGCCCTGGGGGCTCGCAGGCTGTTTCCAGGCTCCTGGGTCCTGGCCTCCCGGACTGGGCTCCAGCAGACGCAGGACCTGTTAACTCACCAGGCAGAGCCCACGTCCCTGGGAGCTCTAGGTGCAGGGGTCCCAGAAGCTGAAAATATGACCAGCTTACAGGGCTTTGTCCAGCAAGGGTGTCACTGGAGACCCCTGCATCCGGGCCTGAGGTCCTGAGAGCCCAGCACCCCGCACCACTCTCCCCCAGGCAGACTCATGGTGAGACAGGAAACACGGCCCCTGGGTCTGGGTCCCCGCAGCTCACCCTGGTCCTGGGCCTTGGGAGGTAAAGCTGTCTAGCGAGGGGGCAGCAGCAGGCAGAGTGCCCCACCCCCGCAGCCTCCCCAGGGCCTCCACACCCCTCTCCAGTCACCAGCCCCCTCTGCCCTCGGCCACCCGCCCTCACCCACCCTGTGGCCTCTTCCAGCCTCCCCTGCTCCCCTGGGGTCCTTACCTTCCTCCTGCCCCACCCCCTTCACATCTCTGCCTCACCAAACCCTGCATCCCTGCCCCGGCACACACACACGTCCCAGCTCACTCTCTCTCTCTCACACACACACATCTCAGCTCACACACACGCAGCACACATGTCCCAGCTCACGCACAGCACACACACACATATTTCAGCTCTCACTCTCTCTCTCTCACAGCACACACACACCTCCCAGCTCTCATTCTCTCTCACAGCACACACAAATACATCTCAGCTCTCTCTCTCTCACACACACACACACATCTCAGCTCTCTCTCACACACACACACACCTTCCAGCTCTCTCTCTCACACACACACACACACACACACCTCCCAGCTCTCACTCTCTCACACACACACTCACATGTCCCAGCTGATACACACACAGCACACATGTCCCAGATCACACACACAGCACACATGTGCCAGCTCTCACACACATGTACATGTCCCAGATCACACACACACAGCTCACACACACAGCTCTCATACACACACAACACACATGTCCCAGCTCTCTCATACACACACAGTACACATGTCCCAGCTCTCTTTCTCTCTCTCTCTCACACACACACATACGCACACAACACACATCCCAGCTTATACACAAACAGATCATGCGCACACACAGCTCACACACACACACAACACACAGCTCTCATACACACACAACACACATGTCCCAGCTCTCTCTCTCTCTCTCTCTCTCTCTCTCTCTCTCACACACACACACACACGCGTGCGCGCGTCCCAGCTGGGCTGCTGCCTCCACCACCATGGCCAGGAGGCCACACGGACCTGCAGTGGGGGTGGTCTGGGACAGCCCTCTGCCGGCAGCATGTCAGTTGGGGGTTCCTCATAGGCAGGACCACCCCCCGGGGGTTGGCCCTGGCTCCTGTGAAGGTCACGGGCCCAGGCTGCCTGACGTGCCGGGGTGTGGGTGGCGGGGCTTCCTTGCAGAGGCTTTGGGACAGCGTCCTGTGCCAGTCTCTTCCTGGAGTGGGAGGCAGGCAGAGGAACCTACTCCCTAGGGAGCCTGGCCTTGCCCGGGGCACCTGGGGCTTGGGGCTGGGAGGGGGGCCCCGTAGGGCTGCCACCCGCTCCTGCACTTCCAGGAATCTCCTCCCAGCAGCCGTCAGATGGGTCCTCGCCCAGGTGCCTGTGCCAGGCGCGCCATGCTAACCCCGGTGCCGAGTGTGGCCAGCGCCCCGCCGTCCTGTGAGCCCGCGGCAAGCCCTGGGCACTCTGTCCCGGGCCAGCGTTCTGGGGCTCTGCGGGTCACCGTCGGTCGGGCGGCTCCACACCTGCAGAATCAGGGCCCTTGCTCAACAGTTATGAAGAATTTACGGCGGCAGCTGAGCACGAACCAGCGCAAGCCGCTCTGAGCTCGGGGAAGCCGGCCTTGAGTCGGCCCCAAGGCGTCTCTCAGAAAATGTGCTTCTTTTCCATGAAAAACAAGCCCGCTGCTTAAAGCAACCACGTGAATGCTGACGGTGAGTTCCCTAAGGAGAAGGGAAAGCAGTGCTTCTGCTCCCCGCACCTGTCCGCGGGCCACGGGCCTGCGTGGGCCCTGGTCCTGGAACTCTGGACTGTGGCCCCGGCGGGCGCTGCTGCTCCAAGTCCCTCCCATCTCCCCGGGACGCGAGCAGCCCCTCCAGAGCTGGCCGCTTCCTTCCAAGAGGCCCCGAGCACTCCTGGGCCTGGGGCTCCCCGTCCCCTCCAGAGAAGGGTCCTGGTGGCAACGTCCCCTCTCCGAACGGAGCAAGGAGGGGCAGCTGTTTGTGCTCCTCACGGGCTGTGTGGCCTCTGGCAAGTCACATGACCTCTCGGTGCCCCCCCCCCCACACCCTCCATCGCGCTGAGTACCGCATGGGAGCTGCCATGCGGTCACTGTGAGGACCAAGCACTGGGAGCTCCTGGACGCAGCGGACGCGAGCGGGCAGGGAGCAGCAGCCTTGGCAATACACTGTGGTCAGCCCGCCCAGCTGCCCACAGAGTGGCCCCAGGCAGACGGAGTTGTGAGCTCCTGTAGGCTCCCCTCAGCCCCGCCAGGACCCTTCCCTGGGCTCTGACGCTGCGTGGGTACCTGGGCAAGGGGACACTCTGCTGCACCTAAGGTTGGGTCTGGGAGGCTCCAAAACGCAGTCGGAGGTCGCGGGAGGTCAGCACCCGCCCGCACAGAGGGGAAGTGGCATCAGCTCTCCCTGGAGTTGGCGGGCACTGGGCACAGTGTGCACTTCTGATGCACCTTCCTGCTCCTGCGCACCCAGGAGGCAGCAGGTGATGGCTCAAGTCCCCGGGTCCCTGCCGCCCACGTGGGAGACTCTACTGAGTTCCTGGCTTTGGTCTGGCACAGCCCTGGCTCTTCTAGGCCTTTGGGGGGTGCACCAGGGGATGGAAGTGTGCTCTCTCTCTCCCCCTCCATCCCTCTCCCTCTCTCTCTCTCTCTCTCTCTCTCTCTCTCTCTCTCTCTTTCTCCTGCCGTCTTCTCCCCTCTTTCAAACAAAATGGGGAAAAAATCAAAATAAAAAAGGAAAAATCCCCCAGGACAGAAACCTCACGTGGAAGGGTGTCACAGCATAAACCCACCAGAGTCTCTTTTGTCAAAACGAAGCAGAGAGGGGGGCCCGGGGCAAGACAGACCTCGTGCTCCCGGTCTCTCGCCGCCCTGGAAGGGGGGAGGCAGGTGTGGGGCGTTCACCTTGCGCATCTTGTCCACGGGCTGGGCCCTGATGATGTCACAGAAGAGTGGGAAGCCAAGCTCCTCCAGCTGGAAGGTGGCCAGGTAGCAGGTCACTGGGGAGACAAGACGGGGCTGGCACGGCGAGGAGGCCGGCACCGCCTCCTCCACGGAGCCCGCCCTTGGATCTTGGGGAGAGTCTGCGGGGGCTTCGCAGGTGCCCTGGGGAGGCAGTGGAGCCACAGGCCAGGGCCCCGCCCCTGCAGGGAGCATGGCAGCTTGTGCTCACTGTCTCACACGTGCAGGGCGCCTGTGGCTTCAAAGCACTTCCCAGATATGATTTCATCTGAGAAACGAGAGAAATCGGGAATCCCAAACGTCCCCGGGGCTGAAAATGAGATCGTTTTGGATTTTTGTTCCATTCTGAGAAGCTGAAATGGCCCCAAGCCGATCGGAACGGGATGAGCCTGGACGAGGAGCCCTCAGCACGGCAGGCTGCGCTCAGGCCCCTGCTGGGGGGCCCAGACGTGCTGCAGGCCACACAACCCAGGCTGGGCGGCCAGGGACTGCGCACGAGCCCAGCTCTGGACCTGGCATAGGGCGCCTCTCCTCCCTGGCAGCGTCCCAGAGCTGGACCCACCTCCCCTGCAGTCCAGTCTTGTCCCCAGTGGCCACCCTGCCAATGAAATGGCACCCTGTGGGCAGGTGTCGGTCGAACCCAAGCAGGAGGCCCGGGCACAGATGTCTCATATTGGGTCTGCCCGGGATCAGCCCACTGTAGCGTCGGGGTTAAAGTTCAGGAAGCCAGGGCTCGGCCGCTGCCTCCCTCCACCCAGGCTGCATGCAGCCTCAGCCAGGCCAGGCCTCCCTCAGGGGCCAGAGTCTCTGGACAGGGACAGCAGAGCCGAGGTCTTTCTGCCGTGAGCCTGGGACAGTGGACCTGAAGTCTCCATGCTCCTGTCTGGGGGGTGAGAAACACACCCACCCTGGCCCCAAACGCACGGGCAGCCAGGGAGGGGCTGCTGCAGAAACACGGGGGCTGGACTCCCCAGGCCCAAGCCACACCCATCGGCCACTTCTCACTGGTGGGAGGGCAGCAGGCACAGCTGCCGGGGGTGTGGGATGTGCACGTACCCTCGAAGAGGCTGTAGTCGGCCCACAGGCAGAGCCGGCCAGCCCGCACGTAGAAGGCGTCCACCACGACGGTCAGTAGCTTCTGGTACTCCAGACACCCGGACAGGAGCTCCAGAACAAAGGCCTGCTTCTGCGGGCTCACAGCCTGGAAGAGAAACGGCCAGGGACTGCCGGAACGGACCAAGAGGAGAGCAGGGCCAAGCAGGGGACAGGCCCCCCAGGGCTGGGAAGGGGCAGTTAGCAGGGCCCCCGCCCCTGGACTGCAACATCGGAATGGGCCCGAGGCGGCCCCATGGTTCTCTCAGGCTGGTGACCACCGGGTGAGTGGACAGAGGAGGTGAACCCACAAAACCATGAGCCGACAGAAAGCATTTAAGAACACAGAGGTCATGCAGGTGCAGTTAGGTGAGAACAGGGCTGGGGGGCAGAGAGGGGATGGGGAGCACAGACGTGCGGGTGCACTTAGGTGAGAACCGGGCTGGAGGGCGGGAGAAGGGATGAGAGGTTGTGGCTAACGGGGACAGAGTTACGTGATCCACTTATAAACGGCACACTTGGGAATGGTTGCGGCAGTAGATTTGGGCCGTGTTTGGTGTAGCGAGTAAAGCCCCTACCTGTGACACCAGCATCCCATAGGAGTGTTTGTGTCCTGGCTGCTCCACTTCCCATCCAGCTCTCTGCTGTGGCCTGGGAAAGCAGTAGAAGATGTCCCAAGTGCTTGGGCCCCTGCACCTGCATGGGAGACCTGGAAGAAGCTCCTGGCTCCTGGCTTCTGCCTGGCCCGGCCATTGCAGCCACTTAGGGGAATGAATCAGCAGATGGAAGATCTCTATCTCTGTGTCTGTCCCTGTTTCTCTGATTTTCAAAATAAACAAAACAAAATCTTTAAAAGAAAATAGATTTGTCATGTGTATTTTGTCATAATATTTTTTGAAGATATATTTCCAGATATATTCCAGAGAGAGAGAGAGAAAGGGAGAGAAAGAGAGAGAGAGAGAGAGAGAGAAAGAGAGAGAGAGAGAGAGAGAGAAAGAAAGAGAGAGAGAGAGAGAGAGAGATCCTCCATCTGCTGGGGCTGAGCCAGGCTGAAGCCAGGAGCCAGGAGCCTTTTCCGGGTCTCCCACGTGGGTGCAGGGCCCAAGGACTTGGGACATCCTCTGTTGCCTTCCCAGGGTGTTAGCAGGGAGCTGGATAAGAAGTGGAGCAGCCGGGACTTGAACTTGTGCACCTATGGGATTCTGGTGTCGCAGGTGACGGCTCCACACACCACACTACACTGCTGGCCCCCATAATAATTCTTAAACCTGAGTGCATATAAAGGTTTTTACACAAATGGGTTAAAAAATATCTGAAAAGATGCAAGTGCAAACAAGGAAAACGTCCGTCTGAAAGCAGGATGGGAGTGGATGTTGGGCCTAGCCTGGATCTGAATCCCAGCTCTGGATCCAGAATGCAAACCCTGGGAGATGATGGGGAGAGCGCAGGGGACTGGGCTCCTGCAGCCAACAGCCTGGGAGACCTGGGTTGAGTTCTGGACACACTGGCCCAGGCCTGGCCGTTTGCAGAGTGAACTAGCTGGTGGGAGCTCTCCCTCTCTTTGTTTCTTAAAAAAAATATGGCAGGCCGGCGCCGCGGCTCACTAGGCTAATCCTCCGCCTTGCGGCGCCGGCACACCGGGTTCTAGTCCCGGTCGGGGCGCCGGATTCTGTCCCGGTTGCTCCTCTTCCAGGCCAGCCCTCTGCTGTGGCCAGGGAGTGCAGTGGAGGATGGCCCAGGTGCTTGGGCCCTGCACCCCATGGGAGACCAGGAAAAGCACCTGGCTCCTGGCTCCTGCCATCGGATCAGCGCGGCGCGCCGGCCGCGGTGGCCATTGGAGGGTGAACCAACGGCAAAGGAAGACCTTTCTCTCTGTCTCTCTCTCACTGTCCACTCTGCCTGTCAAAAAAAAAAAAAAAATATGGCAGGGTGGGGGGTGGGGGAGCAAGATGGGAATCAGCATCTCGCAGGAGCGGTTTTGTCCCCTTGGGGTCCAGCGAGCTGGCGCTGCAGGCGCTGATGTCCCCAATGACCGGAGGCACATTCTGGTGTTTGAAACCCGTGCATGACCTCATTGCTTCATTGGAACAAGTCACCGGCTCTGCAGGTGGAGCATTGCAAAGGAACTAGGTTGTTTTTTTCTTTTTTTTTCTTAATTTATTTGACAGAGTTAGACAGTGTGACAGAGAGACAGAAAGAAAGGTCTTCCTTCCATTGGTTCACTCCCCAAATGGCTGCTACGGCCGGAGCTGCAGCGATCCTGGTCTCCCATGTGGTTGCAGGGGCCCAAGCACTTGGGCCATCCTCCACTGCCCTCCCGGGCCACAGCAGAGAGCTGGCCTGGAAGAGGGGCAGCCGGGACTAGAACCCGGCGCCCATATGGGATGCTGGCACCGCAGGTGGAGGATTAACCAAGTGAGCCATGGCGCTGGCCCCAGGAACTAGGTTTTTGAGAACATGCAGGGTTGCCCGCACGGCAGGGGGGAGGCTGGGTGGGACAGGCGGCTGCGGAGCCCTTTCCAGAAGCAGTGTGGAGACAGGTCCCAGGGACCCTGCATTTGCTCCTCCAGGAATCAAGGGAGCCGTCCAGGAAGCAGAGGACATTCATGCCCCAGCTGCTAGGGCGCCGGAACGCCGGGTGGTTCCTCGGTGCTGCCACGGGCACGGCGCGCCCTCCACAGGTGCTCCTGGAGAGCCCCCGAGGAGGGGACAAGGCGGTCAGCGCAGGCGAGGTGGACACACTGGGCGTGGGCGGCTCCGTGGGCGCCGGGTGCCTCTGCCCGGTGTGCTGTTTCTCCACGCACGACTTCCTGAATCGGCAAGGGCCACTTCCACGGCAACTTAGAAACGGCTAACGGTTTTCCTTCAGCAAGTTGGTCCTTTCTGGACGTGTCCAGTGCCTTCCTGGGTGTCTGCACTGACAAACGCAGAGCTCAGAGCCGGGGGGCGGACGTGGGGCGGGGTGGCTTGGGGCTCCCACATCCCATCTCCGAGTGCCGGGGTTCAAGTCCTCGTGCTGCTTCTCACCCAGCTTCCTGATGTGCACCCAGGAGGCAGCAGGTGGTGGCTTAAGTACTTGGGTCCTTAGCACCCACACGGGGGACCCGGATTGAGTTCTGACCTCCTGGCTTCGGGCTGGTCCAGCCCTGGCGGGTGTATTTGCAGAGTGAACCAGGCAGACAGAAGTGCTCTCTGGGGCCGGCGCCGCGGCTCACTAGGTTAATCCTCCGCCTAGCAGCGCCGGCACACCGGGTTCTAGTCCCGGTCGGGGCGCCGGATTCTGTCCCGGTTGCCCCTCTTCTAGGCCAGCTCTCTGCTGTGGCCAGGGAGTGCAGTGGAGGATGGCCCAGGTCCTTGGGCCCTGCACCCCATGGGAGACCAGGAGAAGCACCTGGCTCCTGCCATCGGATCAGCGCGGTGCACCGGCTGCGGTGGCCACTGGAGGCTGAACCAACGGCAAAGGAAGACCTTTCTCTCTGTCTCTCTCTCTCACTGTCCACTCTTCCTGTCAAAAAAAAAAAAAAAAAAAGAAAGAAGTGCTCTCTGTCTGTCTGTCTCTCCCTTCCTCTCTCTGTTGCTCTGCCTTTCAAATAAATAATAATAAACAAGTAAAACTTCTTTTTTAAAAGATTTATTTATTTGAAAGGCAGTTACAGATAGAGAGAGAAAGAGAGAGAGAGAGAATCTTCAATTGCTGGTTCACTCCCCAAACGGCTGCAACAGCTGGGGCTGGGCCAGGCCAGAGCCAGGAACCCGAACTCCATCTGGGTCCCCGCGTAGGTGCAGGCCCGAGCACTTGGGCCTCATCTGCTGCCTCCCTCCCCGGGTGCATCAGCAGGGAGTTGGGTCAGAAGCAGAGGAACCAGCACCCCTATATGCGATTCAGTGGCAGCCCCACCTGCTGGGCCACGACCCCGCCCCCGTCTTTCCCTTCCATTGTTTTCAGACTTGAAACACAGCAGGGCAGTGAGAAAGCCTGAGTGACCTGGAGCCAGCTTCCACCTGTGTGACCAGGAGCATTCTGTCTGGGCAGATGGCGGCGTCCCCGCTGCCTTCCCCGCACCACAGGGGCCAGGAGGCTGAGACCGTCTTCCGCACGCCTCGCCCCTCTGCGTTGCGGCCGCGGTCGGAGCTGTGCCAGGAGACCACCACCAGGAGAGTGGAGGTGCCGGGCAGGCGCTGAGCCTCCCAGGACACAGTCCTGAGCGCCCGGCGGCTGTGTCTCTGCAGTGCCAGGACCTGCCACACAGAGCCGGGCTGGCTGCCCGGCTCCTGCTGGAAGGCGGCCCCTGTCGGCCTGGCTGTAGGTTCCCCTCCCCCCGACACCGCAGAGGGTCTCGGCTCAACTCCCAGCTCGTTCTCTGCCCACGCTTCTCCCAGCTTCAAGGCTGCGTCCAGCCCAGTGACCGGGACGCCTCGCTCCTCGCTCCCAAAGCCCCACACCCAGGGCTGCCCCCCCAGCCTCTCCTCTGCCCCCTCCTCACTCTGCTTCCCAGCCCAGCACCCAGAGCAGTCACGTCCCTCAGAACCTTCCAGAACAAGGGCCTGCTGATTACGTGCAAGCGAGCGCCTGCAGCCTGAGTGGGCTGGATCTGCCAGCATGCGCTGGGGGCCAGTGAGTGACAGCTGTGTCCATGCCCAGGCCGGGCCCACGGCCAGGTCCTCACCACCGGGAAAGTCAGGGCACTGGTGCTGGGCTGGCAGCCCCAGGACGTGAGGCGTCCCGCCTGGGAGGCTCTGGGCGCGTCCCTGCAGGAGGTGGTGAGGAGGCTAGCGGGACCCTGGTCCTGAGCCCCCGTTACTGTGTGTGGCACTGTCTTGGCCAGCCACCGTGAGGGCGGCCACGGCGGCCTGGAGGCCTCCACCGTCACTACAGCCTCCTCCCCCGGGCAGGAGTCCACCCGCGTTCCCAGGAACGAGCTTGTCTGCTGGGACCCCGGGTTAGGGTTCGGCGGGGCCGGGTGGAGCCACCTGCCCACAGCACAGGATCTGCAGCTCCATTGGTAACGCCTCCAGTCAGAGACGCGGAGACAGTCAGCCAGAGAAGTGGGCAAAGGCCCATGTGGGAGACCCAGGGGAAGCGCCCGGCCTCGCCTGGCCCAGCCCCGGCTGTTGCGGCTAACCGGGGAGTGAACCAGTGGATGGAAGATTCTCCCTCTTTCTCTGACTCTGCCTTTCAAGTAAATAAATAAGCAAACAAACAAACAATCAGCAAAGAAAAGCAGTCAGAGGAAGCTGAGGCTCTGGGTGCCACGCGACACCCCCTCCCCTCCCCTCCCCTCCCCTCCCCTCCCCTCCCCTCCCGGGGATGGCAGCGTGCTGGGCTGAAGCCACAGCCCCCAACTCCCCTGGCTGACAGCCACGTGGCAATGGTAACCAAGGAGCTGTAACGCCAAACCGCTAGCCATGGCTCTTCGAAAGGAAGGCGGATTCAGCCGGCACTTGCCTTGTGCTGTTGGCCTTTCTTTCCTCTCCCCTCACCCGAGTTCTGGATGCAGGGCTAGAGGGTGGGCAGCCGTTTAGTGACTATGAGGCGAAGGTTCATGCTACGGGTGGCTGAGCAGAGAGGAAGTGGGATGAGTTCCTACTGGCACCCCCAGCTGCCTAACGTTCTCTGGGCGGCAGACTGCTTTTTTTTTTTTTTAATTAAAGATTTATTTATGTATTTGAAAGTCAGAGTTACACACAGAGAGAAGGAGAGACAGAGAGAGAGGTCTTCCATCTGCTGGTTCACTCCCCAGTTGGCCGCAATGGCTGGAGCTGTGCTGATCCGAAGCCAGGAGCCAGGAGCTTCTCCTGGGTCTCCCACGCGGGTGCAGGGGCCCAAGCACTTGGGCCATCTTCCACTGCTTTCCCAGGCCACAGCAGGGAGCTGGATGGGAAGCGGAGCAGCCGGGACTGGAACTGGCGCCCATATGGGATGCTGGCACTGCAGGCGGCGGCTTTACCCCCTAGGCCACAGGGCCAGCCCTGGCAGACTGCTTCTTTACGCACAAAGTCACCTCTAAATTCTTTGGGCCACTGGTTTCCTAGATCCTGGCACAGCCAAGCACAGGTTCCTCATGGATGCAGGCCCAAGCAGGCGGCGTGAAAAGGAAAGACAGTTCCAAAACTGGTGGAGATGCAAGGGAGCGCTGGCTATAACCACGCCAAGCACATTCTCACCTACTTGACTGGCAAAGACACCAAGGTGTGCCGCACGCTAGGCTGGCGGTGGCATGGGGCACAAGTGCTGCCCACCTGCCGGGAGAGCAGCCACGAGCACCTGCTGCAGCCACGGGGGCCCGTAACACCCTCACAGCTGGAATCTGGGTGCATCTGCCAGGGGCTGGGGCACAAGCGGGCCCACAGCAGCTGGACAGAGGAAAGGCCAGAGGGACGGGGGTGGTCACGTTGGCCACGACGCAGCCAGGCCTGCCGCCCGCATCTGGCCCATGCCAGGGTGCCGGGGCGGGCAGCAGAGCTGGGACGCCTCCCACGAAGCCGGGCTCAGTGAGGAAAGCCGAGTCAGGACTGCGTCGCGGCACTGCTGCCTTGCCGAGAAGTCCTAAGATGCCCGCCTGCTCTGTCTTCATTTTCTGTGGCAGTCACGGAACAGCTGCGGGCGGTCATCGGGAGGGGCTTCTCTGTGTCACGGTTCTGGACGCTCACGGCATCCGTGGGGCTCTGGTGAAGGCCTCACAGGGCTCCACGCCTGGGGGGAAGCTGGGGTGGGGGCGCCGGTGCCTGCTCTGCCACAGCCCGTTCTCCTGGGAACTACCCCAGTGCCGCCCGCCCCCCCCCCCCGCTCTCCTGGGAACTACCCCAGTGCTGTCTGCCCCCACCTTGCTCAGCTGGGAACTAACCCAGTGCCCCCCGGGCCCCCCCCGGCACTACCCCAGTGCTGCCCGCACCCCCCCGGGCACTACCCCAGTGCCACCCCGCCCCCCCGGGAACTACCCCAGTGCCCCCCGCCCCCCCGGGAACTACCCCAGTGCCCCCCGGCCCCCTCCTGCCACGGCCGTGTCCAGGCATCGAGTCTCCACCTGGGGCCTGCCGGGCACCAGCCACAGCACTGTTTGCCTGTCACACGCGTGGCTGTGTGCTTACTTTTACGTGTAAAGTTGATAGAATCTGAACACATTTTTGGCCGCACACAGGCCAGGTGTGGCCGGTCTCCGGAAGGGAGCATGGGGGACACCTCTGCTGGGGTCCCCGGGGCCAGTGTGGACGGGAGGCCCCCACTGAACCACTCAGAACCCGTTGGGTTTCTAATTTCGTCAGCCACCTTAAGATAACAGATCTTGGGGCCGGTGCTGTGCCAGCATCCCAAACGGGTGCCGGTTCAAATCCCAGCTGCTCCACGTCCAATCCAGCTCTCTGCTGTGGCCTGGGAAAGTAGCAGCAGATGACCCAAGTGCTTGGGCCCCTGCACTCAACTGGGAGACCTGGAGGAAGCTCGTAGCTCCTGGCTTCGGATCCGCCCAGCTCTGGCCGTTGCGGCCATTTGAGGAGTAAACCAGCAGATGGAAGACCTCTCTCTCTGTCTTTCCCTCTCTCTGTCTGCATCTCTACCTCTCAAATAGATAAAATCTTTAAAAAAAAAAGAGAGAGATAAAAGATCTTTCCTGAGCCCAGGCTTTCTTTGAAATGGTTGACAGGAAAAGTAAACACCAAGCATTGTGGGACATGGCCCCATGGGAGGAGGCCCCGGCCCTGCTCGGCCCCTCTGGGGCGGGTCCTCAGCCCCTGCTGAAAGCCGGTTCAGACCCCTGGGCTTCCTGGATGCCCCAGGCCTTGGTGATGCTCCAGATATCTGTGTCCCCCAGGCTGGTGACCATGGCCACTCTGGCCGGGAAGGCAGGGTCTCGGGGCCTGGGGTAGGTGAAGGAGTGACCGAAGGCCATGCCCAGGGAGTGAGGCCACCTGAGTCTACCCAAGTCACCCCTCACAGAAAACTCACAGTCCTGGGGCAGAGCTGGAGGCAAAAGGACTGACCTGGGCACCTCTTGAGCTGCCCAGGGCCCTGGAGGATGGGGGCGCAGAGAGCTGGCAGCAGGAGGTACTGCAGGGAGGGGGCTCCCTCAGGCTCTGCTCCCTCCCTGAGGGCCTGGCCAAGCTGCCCGGAGCACCCTCTTGCTGGCCGCTGGCCACGATCTGCTGTCCTGGCCTGGCTCCAGGCTGCCCACCTGTGCTTGGTCCTGCGCCTCCCTGATGCTGGTCCCTCTGGCCGCCTCCATTTCCCTAGACTGACCTGGCTCAACTCCATTCCGAGGGTGGCATCTGGAGGGGCCCCTCTGCCACCTGCAGGGCCCGTGCGCGTCCAGCGCTGCCTCTCTGATCCATGGACGGGACTCCAATGAGTTCATGGAAAACGTGTTTTGGTGCAGAAAAATTTGAAACCCATGCATAAGTTTTTCATAATATGCATTTCCCATAGATTTTTTTAAAAAGATTTATTTATTTATTTGAAAGACGAGTTACAGAGGGGTGGGGCAGAGGCAGAGACAGAGACAGAGAGAGGTCTTCCATCTGCTGGTTCACTTCCCAGTTGGCCACAATGGCCAGAGCTGTGCCGATCTAAAGCCAGGAGCCAGAGGCTTCTTCCAGGTCTCTCACGTGAGTGTAGGGACCCAAGGACCTGGGCCATCTTCCACTGCTTTCTCAGGCATAGCAGAGACCTGGATCAGCTGGGACTCAAACCAGCGCCCATATGGGATGCCAGTACTGCAGGCGGAGGCTTTACCTGCTATGCCACAGCGCTGGCCCCATCCCATAGATTTCTTAAAAGTGCTTTTATTATTTATTTCTATTTATTTGAAAGGCAGAGAGAGAGAGAGAGAGAAAGAACTGCTGGTTCACTCTTCAAAGGCCCCTAAGACCTGGGCTGGCCAGGCCAAAACCAGGAGCCAGGAGCTCCTTCTGGGTCTGTCACGTGGGTGCAGGGCCAGGCACTGAGGCTGCGCATTAGCAGGGAGCTGGATCCGAGGCGGAGGTGGGGCTTGGTCCCAGGCACTCGACCTGCGGCACCAGAACAGCCGTGAGACGTCTCTGCTGCCCGGGAAGGAGTGCCACTTGGGGTACCCCTTCCAGCGCAGGTCTGCAGAGGCCTGGGAGGCTGCTCCGTGTGCATGCGTGTGTGTGTGTGTGTGCACGTGTGCGTGTGTTACTGGTGAATGGCAGGGTTCTCATCTTCGCACAAGAAAGAATTCAGGCGTGAGACAGAGAGTAGTGGGAGGTAAAATAGCAAGGTTTATTAGGGCAGGGACATCCGTAAGGACGGATGGGCACCTCTCCAGACAGGACCTGGGAGAGAGAGCCCAGTCGCCTGGATGGGGGGGGGGGTTACATGGTTGAGTGGAGAGAGTACACCTGGGCAGCCAGGTGGGCGGCTCAGCATCGAGGCAGAGGGCTAAGCCACCGTCTGGTTGAGGCCAGGGAGGGGTTTAAGGAGATAGGTCTTGCCTCCCCACCTCTGCTCCTCTTGGAACAAAAGACTTTTTGGATGTAAATAGAAAAACTCCTATCTGAGTTTTCCCCCTGAAGTTATCAGACAGGGGGAAGCCTGACTTGGCTTCCCCCGCCTTAGAGGAGCCTTAGAGGAAGGATGGTTATGGGTAGAAGGGGCAGGGTGCGTTTAAAGTGCAGATACTGGGCTGCACCTGGAAGGTTATCAGGCAGAAGGGACGAGGACCCCCACCTGGCAGGTTACCCGGTAGAAGGGGCAGGGCAGGATGCAGACGTTATTGGGATGACTTTGAGATGCAGATGCTGGACCCAAATGTCTCCTTAGGCCTTTGTCACGCACACATAAGCTCATACCTGACTTCCTACCTAACGTGTGTGTGTGTGTGTGTGTGTGTGTGTGTGTGGCTTCCAGGTGAAGGAGTGCCACGCGGGGTATCCCTGGCAGCGCAGGTCTGCAGAGGGCTGGGAGGCTGCTCCATGTGTGTGTGTGCTTGTGTGTGCGTGTGTTCTTGTGTGTGCGCGTGTGCATGTGTGTAGCTTCTACGTGTACACGCGGGGAGGAGAAGCCACCACAGACCCGCTGCTCCTTGTACCGTCCCCAGGGCCCAGCACTCCAGCAGGAACTCTGAGCTGTTCCGGAGCCCCAGTCCCACCCTGGCGCCTCTGTCCTCAGCCTTCCCGGGGAGGTCCACGTCTGAAGAGGATCCTGGGTGGCTGGCGACAACAGTCACCTCTCTCCCCGCCCTGGCACGGGAGGGCTGCTGCAGGCTCCACGGCTCCCAGCTCCTGGGCCTCCGGCCGGTCCCTGCACCCTCAGTGGCTCTGGGCTCTGCGTGCCCGAGTCAGAGGACACCGTGGTTAGACCAGGGCCTCCCTCAGCCAAGGATGACCTCATCCCCAAACCCTCAGGCAGTGACACCTGTGCGGACTGTCCGGATAAAGGCACAGTCACAGGAAACCGGGTTAGCACTGCTGCAATGCTTTGTTATTCATTGATTCAAATTTTAGAATGTGTTTATTTATTTGAAAGACACAGAGAGAAAGGCAGAGCCCCTGCCTGCTGAGTCACCCCCAGATGCCCACAGCAGCCTGAGCTGGGCAAAGCCAGCAGCAAAGAACCCAGCCCAGGCCCCGCAGCTGGGTGGCAGGAGCCCAGCGCCTGGAGCCAGCGCGTTAGCAGGCAGCTGGAGCTGTGATCTGGAGCTGGGACTTGAACCCAGGCCCTGTGATGCGGGATGCAGGCACCCCTAGGCCACGTGCTGCCCCTACATATTCAGGGGCCACAGTTTAAGCCACGGCACTGCCGTCACCACAGCCTACCGGCCGAGGGGCTCTACTCAGACAGCAGAGGCCCAGCCCTGCTTCTGAGACAGGAGCTGCCTGTGCACTGGGCGCAGCTCCTTGGGGTGAGCTGGCCCTGCCCGCCGCTGCCTGTCTGCTCAGTGTGTTGGGTGCTGGGCTTCACGGGATTGCACAGCGCTGGCCGACCTATTGTGACCCAGCAGGTAACTGCCAGGACTCACTGTTAATAACCTGTCGGCTAAGCCTCTGCCTGCGGCACCAGCATCCCACACGGGTGCCCGTTCAAGTCTCAGCTGCTCCACTTTGGATCCAGCTCCCTGCTAATGCCCCTGGGAGAGCAGTGGAGGATGCCCAAGTCCTTGGGCCCCTCCCACCCACGTGGGAGACCCAGAAGAAGCTCCTGGCTCCTGGCTTCGGGTTGGCCCAGCTCCGGCCATTGTGGTCATTTGGGGAGTGAACCAGTGGATGGAAGATCTGTCTCTCTCTCTCTAAACTCTGCCTCTCAAATAAATAAGTAAATAAAGTAATAATAATCTGCTGATTGTGGGGAAAAAACTCTCAAGCCGTTTGTTATAACATTCTTCGCCCTCTGTAACAAAGATAGCCACTTTATCATTTCTTGCTTATAGAAAGTGCCCCTTCTCTGCCCAGGGGCTGTATGGGCTGAGCAGCCCAGTACAGAATCTTAGGAAACGTGTTCCAGTGGGAGAGACACAGTGCAGGGCATCTGGGGGAGCGTGTGGAATGTTCCAGAAGCACTAGGAGGCCAACATATCCAGAGCAGAGCGGATTTGAGAGGCCAGGTGGGGGCACCGCGAGGCCACAGCTGCTGCTCTGGTTGTGATGGGAGGGCAGCGAGGTTCTGAGCACGGAGGGAACCTTCTGTGTGACATTCTAGAACATTCCCTGTGGCTCCTGGGGGAGGAGAGGCAGTGGAGGGGCAGTGTGCAAACGAGGAAGCCAGTGGGTGGCTTGGCAGTGGGCGTGATGGGTGGAGTGGCAGGCACGTGCAGTCGCCGTGGAGTTGACCACGGGCAGATGGGCCCCAGGGGCTCCAGGGCTCCCCCACACCGAGGAAGGGCAGACAGAGGTGCTGCTGGCTGAGCCGGGGCCAGCGGCAGTATGGGGCATCAATGGATCGTTCACTTCTGGGTGGGTCACACTGGAGGTGCCCAGAGAACATCCAGCGAGGTCCTGAGTTTGAGTCCAGGGCTCGGGGGAGGAGCTGAGGGCTGCTGGCTGGTGAGGTGACCGGGAGGGCGCAGAGATGAGGGGAGTACAGCCCCGTGCGCCCCGATGTAGCACGGTTAGCGCCTGGGAAGGAGCAGAGGGTGAGAGGAAACCCTGCCGCGGGCTGTGCCAGGAGCCGACGGAGCGTCCCAGGGCTGGGGTCAGCTGGCTCACAGGTGGGGTGAGAACGGACACACAGATCTGGTGCAGGGAGGTGGGGGCCTAGATGTGAGCTGTCAGTGTGGGGGGCGGAGTCGGCTTGGGGCTCTGTGGTCTGGGAGCTGTGGCAGGGGTCAGAGACGCAAACTCAGGGCCATGTGCTGAGGACTGGTTTTCAGAAGGTCTCTCTCTGTCGCTCTCAGTCTCTGTCTCTGTCTCTCTGTCTCTATCTCTGTCTCTGTCTCTCTCTCTCCCACCCCACTTCGCTCCACCATGAATGGCAAAGCAGGAGGGGCCTGGCCAGGAGCTGGGCCTGGACTTGGGCTCCCTGCCTCCAGCACTGAGGCTGTTAGTCCTCAGCTCCCAGTCTCAGGCACACAGGGGCTAAGGCTGAGGGTTTGAGACAGAAGGGGGAAGAGCTGCCAGCGGGCAGGGCGTCAGTCGGGCTGCCAGAAGGGGGTCTGGGCGGGCGAGGGGACAGCCCTCTGCTTGCTCTGCCAGGGGCCAGTGCTGGCAGGAGCAGGGCGGGCTGCACTGAGGCCTTCCCGTGGGCTCTGGGCGGGCAGAGGAGCAGAGTGGGTGCACCTGGCCCTCAGTGGCTTTCATCGCCTCTGTGGATGCTCAGGGTCTCAGGGGAGCTGGAGGCAGGGGGTGCTGAGGCGGAGGAGGGAGCCACGAGCACTGGGGTCCCTTCCCTCTGCAGACAAGCTTTGCGCCCCTCCCCCGAGCCCCAGCTGGAGGCCACGGCCCTTCTGGTAGTCAGGGGCCCAGGCTTCCTGGCGCTGGCCCGGCACCCATGAGCTTCTGCACACTCATCCACCCTCAGGGCTTTCTGGCTGCTACCTGCAGGTGGCAAGGGAGGCGGGCTCTGACTGTGGCCTGGTGACACTCAAGCTGGGGATGGGCCCTGGCTGGAGCGGTCTGCATGGGGGACCGACTCATATGGGCACAGGAACAATGGGGCCACAGAAAGGCGGCAGCGCTGACCAGAGGCAGGCGTCCCCAGAGAACGCTCCTGCTCCCACGGCCCCTCTGATCTGGCTGGGGCGTCCCTAGGTATTCACGTGTTGGGAGTGCGGTCCTCAGGGTGGCGGAGCCTTCAAGAGGTGGGGCCCAATGGGAGGGCCCTGGGTCACAAATGCAAACCACAGGTGGCTGGGACCCCGGTTAGTTCTGGCGAGAGAGGCTGTAATGACCGAGCGAGCCTGCCCGCACGTGTGTCCCACCCCGACACCAACTGCCAAGGTGTGATGTGGGGGTGGGGGGCCCACCTGAGCCGGTGCCGTGCTGTTTGGACTTCAGCCTCAGAAGTGAGCTAAGCAAACCTGTCTCTGCAGATGGCCCAGCCTCGGGTACTGTGTGACAGCAACAGAAAACAGCCTAGGACACCCTCCCGGGCTGGGGCAGGCACGCCGTCCCAGGACCATGGACGGGCCTGGCCTGTGTGACAGTCCAGCAGCTCTGTCCTGGGGGGTCAGTGGGGGACTAGACCTCAGAATCCTGACAGCAGGACCCCTGTGGTGCACGCCTCTGCTCTCTGGGCCCCTGCCCTGGACGGCCAAGAGACACAAGGGTCAGAGACGTGGGGCTGGGGCTGGGTCGGCGGTGGGGGGCACCAAGTGGGGCAGGCTGCGGTGGTGGCCAGGGTGCCACAGGTGACATGAACTGGGATGCAGCCCCCCTCCCAGGCTCCAGGACTTCAGCTGGGGAGACCACAGCCTCCTGACTTGCAACAGGGAAGAAGAAGACAGGACATACGGGGACAAGGGCTGAGGAGCACGTGGCTGGCCTCGGGGTGTGGGGGTCCTCACTGCCTGGGCAAGCCCCTCTCCTCCCCGTCAGAGGCCTGGGCGACTACGGGAGCCGTGGCCCCTGCACGGTGAGGGGGTCCAGGGCTGAATCCTGGTATCTGTGTTGGTTCAGCCCGCAGCCACCCCGTGACCTCAAGTCCTTGCATTGCTGCCAGTGCCTTGCTCCCCGATTTCCTGGGTGACCCGGGGCGTGTCTGCAGGAGGCAGTGTCGGCCCCGGGACGGTGGACAGAGGGCACCGTCGCTGGCCACTCCCCAGGCTCTCAGGAAACAAGCCCACGCTGTTTTCCGGGAGGCCCACAGCCACGTGGCAGGCAGGTGTCGTGGACTCGCCTCCCGGGGCCCTGAGCCCCCGGGCCCTACCTGCAGCGAGGCAGACACGGCCTCCAGGAACTGCTCCGGGTGGTCCTTCTCAGGCTGAAACTTGTCCAGCTGCTCGACGGCCAGCTCCACGCACTTCCTGTAGTAGGCCATCTCCCGGGGCACGGCCCTGAAAACACAGGTCACGCTCTGCACCACCCCCGGTGGCCGGCCTCATTGGCCCCTCCAAGTCCACTGGGTCACCAGGAGCCTCAGGTGGTGGGCGCTGGACACCTGGAGCTGGAAACCCGAGGGCCACTTCCTGAACTGAACCCTCCCGAGCCGGGCCTCCTGCCCCCTGCCCTGTGGCCTGAGGCTCGCGGCCAGGCTGCGGACGGCAGCAACCTCTGGGAAGGGCCCAGGCCGGACAGCACAGGCCTCTCGTGAGCCAGACTCTGGGCGTCCCTCAGGCCAGCCCGGGTGGTGACTGCTCAGCAACAATGCCTGGGGGTGGCAGGTCCCGGGTGGGGGTGACCTAACACAGAACGTAGGGGAAAGGAGCAGCCTGCGGCCCCCAGGTTCAAAACCGCCAAACCTCCATTTATTTATTTTAGTTGATTTATCATTTATTTGAAAGGTAGAATGACAGGGTGGCAGAGACGGGGGTGGGGACAGGGAGGGAGAGGGAGACAGGCAGGAAGAGAGAGAGAGAGAGAATCTCCCATCTGCTGGTTCACTCCCCAGATGGTTGCCACACCCCGAGCTGGGCCAGGCCAGAGCCAGGAGCCTGGCACTCCATCTTGGTTTCCCGCGTGGGTGGCAGGGACGTGAATTATGAGCCCTCATCTGTTACTTCCCAGGCACATCAGCAGGGAGCTGCACTGGAAGCACGGAGCAGCCAGGACTCGAATCACGCACTCTGATATGGGATGAGGGCGTCCCAAGCACGGCTTACACCCGGTGCCCACCACGAAGACGAGGGAGGCCGGGGCCCGAGGGGCTGCGCAGACGGAGTGGTCCAGTGCAGGCGCGGTGGGAGTCTGGCTGCCCAGAGCCTGTGTCTGGGAGCCCTGGGAGGGGCAGCTTGGGGAGGCAGGGGTCTGGCTGCAGTGACAACAGGTGGCCTCAGCAGCACAGGTTCTCACGTGCCCAGGGGCAGTTCTGGCTCCCGGCCGGCCGCTTCCCGCTCCGCAAACTCTGGCCTCCCTGGAGCCAGCGAATGCTAGGCTGCTGGTGCTCTGGGCACAGCAGGGGCCCCTCGGTCCCTCGCCCAAGGGGCAGGGCGGCTCCCAGACACAGACCTGGCAGGCTTGGCCGGACTGAGCAAACCATGGTCTGAGGCTGGCCAACCCTGCCCCTTCCCCCCACCCTCACTCCCCGCCGTATTTAAAGAGGAGGGTGGCCAGGTGTTACCAGACATGAAGCAGAACGGAAGACTCTAGCAAAGAAAGGACTAGGAGGAGACACACCAGGCACAGAGCAGGCACAGAGCAGGGGAACGCCCGGAAACCAGCAGCCGGCCCTCCGGGGGAGACTGGCGTCCAGGAAACAAGGGACTGGGTTGGGGGCGGGGAGAAGAGCTGCCGGGAGGCCCACTGTGAGCGTGGCTGACAGCCCAAACGGAGGGCGTGGGGCGGCAAGGGTGGGCACTCCCCCAGGGAACGGGCAAGACCAGGTCACAGGAGACTTCCAAGACGCCCAAAGTCCAGCGCCATTCCATGAGGACAGCGGCGACACACAAAGCCAGACCACGCGCCAGAACTGGAGGACTGGGTTTCCAGGCGGACGGGCCCCCTGCGTGGGCAGCCCATGAGCGGAGCGCGACATTCCTGAGTGGACGTGCCCTGTGGGCCTTGCGCTTGGACACCTGGCAGCCACTGGAGACCCACCAGCCCAGAAGGCCCCGCCTTGTCTTTCACAGGTGAGCCCGGAAAGGCGTGGATGCGGTCTGGGGAGCTGCGGCTGCACTCAAGCAAGGATCTCGTGCAGGACTTCCTGGACGGTGACAGACGCACAGCATGGCGGGCAGAGGCTCCAGGGGGTCTGGACCAGAGGGAGCCTGCCCCTGGCGTGACCCCTGGGTGGGTTTCACTGAATGGTGGGGAAGGAGGCCGCCTGCCCCTGCTGCCGACATCGCCCTGGGCCCGTGTCTTCACCCCTCGCTGGCTGGGCCTCTGGGCCCCTGCACCACTGACAACCAAGGCCTGGTCTGGGGCTGTTCCCTTAGGGGTGGCTTCGGCACCCAGCTCGGGCTCTGCACAGACACAGGCCAGCAGGGAGCTTTTTAAGGAGCCCTAGAGGAGCCTCTTGGAATTTGGAAAAGTGGGCTGCAATGGGCTTAAAGCCCTAGTTCAGTGACAGGCCCTGGGGACCAACTCCCAGGAAACCCAGTGAGTGGGGTCCAAGCGGACGGCGTGAGCTGCCTGGTCGAACCATCAGGACGGCCAGGGCCACGTGGTGAGGCCCAGGGAAGAGGCGGCCTTGGGCCTGGCCCTGGCAGGCACCTGCCCCACCCCCAGGCAGTCTGGCTTCCTTGCGAGGGCCTGGGTGACGCCAGAGTGAGCATTCACACAGCTCACAGATGCTGAGGCAGGGCTCTGCCGCCGGGACGGAGAGCTCCCTGTGAGGCTGGCCGTGCCCGCCCTGCCCCCGCCTACCTTCCTGAGCGCCTCCCACCTCCCCAGACCCCCTCACAGGAAACCCCTGCTCCTTGGAAGGCTGGGCAGTGGACCAGGCCATTCCCTTGCCTGCCTGGGCCCCGTTTCTCTTGCTGGCCCACTCTCCAGACACCACACATTCAGAGCAGGGCCTCTGCCTGTGACAGGCCTTGCACTCAGTGTGGCAGGGGCGGGGGTGGGAGCGGGGGTGGGGAGCTGGCCTGGTGACACCAGGGTCCACGGAGCTGTGCCCGGCCAGGAGGGCAATGCTGTCTTGCTAGGGCAGGAAGCACTTTTCTGGGGCATTGCTCTGTGGGTGAGCTCAGGGCTTGGCGATTCTGGTCCCTGTGTTTCGGGGTCACCACATGGAAGCGCCTTTTAAAGCCACAGCATAACTGGGGCCTTGGAGGGCTGGGTGGGGGGCAGTCAGGGCAGACATGGGTGGCTGAACAGCATTGCTGGCTGTGCATGGAGTGTTGGCTCACGCGCTGAGGGCTTGCCTAGTTTTAGCCTTGGGAGTGACAGGGCCATCGATAAAACAGGAAGTAAAGGGACAGCCCCTTGTCCCCATCCTGTGGCTCGGGCGGGGGCACCTGCAGGAGGAGTGTGGCCTTGGGCCAGGCCGGGTGTGGGGCTGTGCAGTCCTCCGGGCTTGAGTGGTGGGTCAGCTGGGCTACTGGAGACAAGTGTCCTAGCTTCTCTGTGCCCCAGGCTCTGCTGGCTGGGGAGGGAACACGGGTGGGCAGGCCCAGAGTGGACGTCGTTCCCATGGGGTTGAGGACAGCTAGGGGTGGGGAGTCAAGGGCAGTGACAGGTTGTTCCAGGGGCTTTGATGCTGCTGCGATGGGGACCTGGTGCCGGGGTCCAGGACCCAGAGCCCCTCCCTGACAGCTTCCTGCCAGGCCTGCCCAGGCCTGACTCCTGGTGTCCTTCTCAGGGGGTTCCTGCCCTAGCCCCGCCTCTGTCCTGTTGGCCCCAACCCAGCGTGGGTGATCTCCCTGTCCCCTCAGGCCCTGATGTCAGGGCCACACAGGGCCACTGTGCTGGCACGGCTCTGGGACTCTTTGTTCCAGTCTAGCTCACTCCTAAACGGAAAACAACTCCAGCCACAGCAGGATGTCCCAGGCCCATGGCAGCCCAGGGCCCCCAGCCCAGCCTGGGAGCCAGCAGCAATGCTGCAGGGCAGCCTGGGGCCATGGAAGGAACCTGAGACACCCACTTCCCATCCCAAGGCTTGCAGCGAGCAAAGGCGGAAGGAAAAGACATTGGGAAGGTCAGTCACAAAGGCTGGGCGGACCTGTCCTGGTGACCCTGCTCAGTCTGGCCACTCCTCCTGGCCCCTCCCACCAGTACCAGAATGCAGCAGGTGCTCCTGAGAGACTGGGCTGTTGGGGGGGAGGGGCAGGGAGACCCCAGGCTGTCAGCCTGAGCTGCTGTGGGTGCTAGGTGAGGTTTGGTGGGGAGAGGCTCCAGGGCTCCTCCACGCATCGTGAACAAACCCCCCAGGTTCTCAGCTGCTGTGAGACCCGGGGTCCTCTCAGTCTGTCCTAACCCTTCACAGCCTGCGGTCACCAGTCCTCGGGGCCCTCTTCCTCCTCCCTCTCCCCCTGCTCTGCAGCTCAGGGCACTGGGCCTCTTGCTGGCCTTGAATCCTCCCTCCTCTACTTGTTGAGCTCCTGGGCATCCCTCAACACCCCACTCAAACATCGTCACCTGTGTAGACCCCCCCCAGTTCCTCCCTTCTCTGTGCCTCCTCTGGTGTCACCCAAGCTTCATTAAGCCACCGTGAGTGCCTTGGGCAGGGCTCTGCCCCAGCGCGGGAGCTGGGATCTGCCAGCACCTCGGCAACAGCTGCGGGCCAGCGCCCTGGCTCAGACGCGCACCCGTCGTCGAGTCCCTGGCTGCTCTGCTTCCGGTCCAGCTCCTGGCTAATGTGCCTGGGAGAAGCAGTGCCCTGGTGCCTGGACCCCGCGCCCCGATGGCGCCCTGGCTCCTGGCTTCAGCCTGGCCCAGCCTGACTGCTGTGGCCATTTGAGGAGTGAACCAACAGAAGGAGACCTCTTTCTCTCTACCTCTGCCTTTCAAGTAAACAAAATAAATCTTTTTTTTTTTTTTTTTTTTTTTTTGACAGGCAGAGTGGACAGTGAGAGAGAGAGACAGAGAGAAAGGTCTTCCTTTTGCCGTTGGTTCACCCTCCAATGGCCGCCGCCGCCGGCGCGCTGCGGCCGGCGCACCGCGCTGATCCGATGGCAGGAGCCAGGTGCTTTTCCTGGTCTCTCATGGGGTGCAGGGCCCAAGCACTTGGGCCATCCTCCACTGCACTCCCTGGCCACAGCAGAGGGCTGGCCTGGAAGAGGGGCAACCGGGACAGAATCCGGCGCCCCGACCGGGACTAGAACCCGGTGTGCCGGCGCCGCTAGGCGGAGGATTAGCCTAGTGAGCCGCGGCGCCGGCTTAACAAAATAAATCTTAAAAAAAAAAAATATCTGTGGGTCGGGCACTCAGCCTGGCTGTTGAGACTCCTGCCCCCCACAGTGCAGCCCCTGGGTCCGCGTCCTGGCATGGTCACTCCAGACTCCAGTTCCCTGCTAACACGCACCCTGGGAGGCAGCAGGCGGCGGCCCAAGCCCTTGGGTCCCTGCGGCCCAGGGAGGCCAGTGCTGGGCTCTGGGCACCTGGCTTTGACCTGGCCCAGCCCTGGCTGTTGCAGGCATCTGGACGGTGAGCCAGTGGATGGAAGAGCTCTGTCTCTGTGCCTTTCAAGTAAACTGACGATAAACAGAACTTCGAAAAAAAGAAACGCTCGTGGCATGAAAAGCCTGGTGTGAAACTGTGAAAGGATCACCTAGCGCCCTTGACTATGCTTTTATCAGAAGCAGTTCGGCTTCAAAAATAAGGTCTGCACGTCTGCACAGGGATCACCCCAGCTTCTCTATAAGGTGCACACGGGATCACCCCAGCTTCTCTATGAGGTCTGCACGGAGATCACCCCAGCTTCTCTATAAGGTCTGCATGGAGATCACCCAGCTTCTCTATAAGGTGCACACGGGATCACCCAGCTTCTCTATAAGGTCTGCACGGAGATCACCCAGCTTCTCTATAAGGTGTGTATGGAGATCACCCCAGCTTCTCTATAAGGTGCACATGGGATCACCCCAGCTTCTCTATAAGGTCTGCACGGAGATCACCCAGCTTCTCTATAAGGTGTGTATGGAGATCACCCCAGCTTCTCTATAAGGTGCACATGGGATCACCCCAGCTTCTCTATAAGGTCTGCACGGAGGTCGCCCAGCTTCTCTATAAGGTGCACACGGGATCACCCCAGCTTCTCTATAAGGTCTGCACGGAGATCACTCCAGCTTCTCTACAAGGTCTGCATGGAGATCACCCAGCTTCTCTATAAGGTGTGCATGGAGATCACCCAGCTTCTCTATAAGGTGCACACGGGATCACCCCAGCTTCTCTATAAGGTCTGCACGGAGATCACCCAGCTTCTCTATAAGGTCTGCAGAGAGATCACCCCAGCTTCTCTATAAGGTGCACACGGGATCACCCCAGCTTCTCTATAAGGTGTGCATGGAGGTCGCCCAGCTTCTCTGTAAGGTGTGCACGGAGGTCACCCCAGCTTCTCTATAAGGTGTGCACGGAGGTCACCCCAGCTTCTCTATAAGGTGCACGGAGGTCACCCCAGCTTCTCTATAAGGTCTGCACGGAGATCACCCCAGCTTCTCTATAAGGTGTGCACGGAGGTCACCCCAGCTTCTCTATAAGGTGCACGGAGGTCACCCCAGCTTCTCTATAAGGTGTGCACGGGATCACCCCAGCTTCTCTATAAGGTGTGCACGGAGGTCGCCCAGCTTCTCTGTAAGGTGTGCACGGAGGTCACCCCAGCTTCTCTATAAGGTGCACGGAGGTCACCCCAGCTTCTCTATAAGGTGTGCACGGAGGTCACCCAGCTTCTCTGTAAGGTGTGCACGGAGGTCACCCCAGCTTCTCTATAAGGTGCACGGAGGTCACCCCAGCTTCTCTATAAGGTGTGCACGGAGGTCACCCCAGCTTCTCTATAAGGTGTGCACGGAGGTCACCCCAGCTTCTCTATAAGGTGCACGGAGGTCACCCCAGCTTCTCTATAAGGTGTGCACGGAGGTCACCCCAGCTTCTCTATAAGGTGCACGGAGGTCGCCCCAGCTTCTCTATAAGGTGCACGGAGGTCACCCAGCTTCTCTATAAGGTGTGCACGGAGGTCGCCCAGCTTCTCTATAAGGTCTGCATAGAGATCACTCCAGCTTCTCTATAAGGTGCACACGGGATCACCCCAGCTTCTCTATAAGGTGTGCACGGAGGTCACCCAGCTTCTCTATAAGGTCTGCATAGAGATCACTCCAGCTTCTCTATAAGGTGTGCACGGAGATCACCCCAGCTTCTCTATAAGGTGCACACGGGATCACCCCAGCTTCTCTATAAGGTGTGCACGGAGGTCGCCCAGCTTCTCTATAAGGTCTGCACAGGGATCACCCCAGCTTCTCTATAAGGTGCACACGGGATCACCCCAGCTTCTCTATGAGGTCTGCACGGAGATCACCCCAGCTTCTCTATAAGGTCTGCATGGAGATCACCCAGCTTCTCTATAAGGTGCACACGGGATCACCCCAGCTTCTCTATAAGGTGCACACGGGATCACCCCAGCTTCTCTATAAGGTCTGCACGGAGATCACCCCAGCTTCTCTATAAGGTCTGCATGGAGATCACCCAGCTTCTCTATAAGGTGCACACGGGATCACCCAGCTTCTCTATAAGGTCTGCATGGAGATCACCCAGCTTCTCTATAAGGTGCACACGGGATCACCCCAGCTTCTCTATAAGGTCTGCACGGAGGTCACCCAGCTTCTCTATAAGGTGTGCACGGAGATCACCCAGCTTCTCTATAAGGTGTGCACACGGGATCACCCCAGCTTCTCTATAAGGTCTGCACGGAGGTCACCCAGCTTCTCTATAAGGTGTGCACGGAGGTCGTCCAGCTTCTCTATAAGGTGCACACGGGATCACCCCAGCTTCTCTATAAGGTGTGCACGGAGGTCACCCAGCTTCTCTATAAGGTCCGCATGGAGGTCGCCCAGCTTCTCTATAAGGTCCGCACGGAGGTTGCCCAGCTTCTCTATAAGGTGCACACGGGATCACCCAGCTTCTCTATAAGGTCTGCATGGAGATCACCCAGCTTCTCTGTAAGGTGTGCACGGGATCACCCCAGCTTCTCTATAAGGTGTGCACGGAGGTCGCCCAGCTTCTCTTTCCACGGCTGTTTCAGAACGTCACAAGTCCGTGCTGCACTATTCAGCTTTGCTGCCTCATCTAACTGGAAGACAGCAGGTGTCCCGATGACCCTTTATGAGGAGGTGAGAGGACAGCTTCCGCCTGGGCTGGGTTTGGGGTGGGGCTCAGTCGCCCCGTCCCCAGGGGAGACTTCCTAGCTGTGTGAGGGCCTGAGGCTCACGGGAGCCCCGTGACAAGACCCCTCACCAACATGAAAGGGAAACAGGGCTGGCACGGGGAAAGAAGAGCTGAGGCTAACTCAGCTCCAATAGAGACAAGCAGTCACGCTGCAGGGGGTGCCCTGGGAGGGGCCTCCTGCCCCAGTGTCCGGAACCTGCTGGGGACACGGCGCTGCCCGGCAGGCCATGGGACTCCTGGGAGCGGGACCGTCGGTGTGTGCCTGGCGGGAGCTGGCGGTCCTAGAGCCTGGAACCTTCTGAGGAAGGCAGGAGCTGAGGAGCCCTCTGGTGCCGTAGGTCATGGAGAGGCAAGAGAAGCGTGCCAAGCTCTGCCCTCCGGCGACCTAGACAGGATGAACCGGAAGGAGCAGATGAGCCAGGTTCCACATGGGGCTTGCAGGCAGGCCTAAGGGTTCATGTCCACCTGCACACGTGGCACAGGGCAGGTGCTCCAGGAGGGTGGACATGAGGAACAGACACGTTTGCATGCCGAATCCCCACAGAGGTTAGCCGAGGGATGCGCAGTAGTCCCGCCTTTGAGTTCGTCCGATTCTGACGCCCGCTTGCAGTGCCTGCTTGCTGCTTCCTTCACTCACTCATCTGCTCATGCCCAGCGTGGCTTCAACGGTGAAACGTTGTCAGCGTGGGAAGTGGGCTTAACTCCCGAGCTTACTGATGCTTTGCCCCCGCTGGTCGGAATTGGCACTCCACTACCCGGGACTCCACGGTAAAAGTGGGCTGGACCAAAGCTTGTCTCTTCTCAGCAAATCTTGTAGAGGGGCCCCAGAGCGTGTGAGCCAGCCTGCTTCTCCCTCCTGGGACCAGCCTGCCCACTGCCTTGCAATCTGGATCCAGCCGTTAGATGAGACAGAGACAGAGACAGAGAGGGAGAGACAGGGAGAAGGAGAGACAGAAAGGGAGAAGGAGGGAGAGGGAGAGGGAGAGGGAGAGGGAGAGGGAGAGGGAGATGGGGTAGGGAGACAGAGAAGGAGAAGGAGAGACGGGGGGACGGGGTGGGGAGACAGAGAGGGAGAAGGAGGGGGGAGAGGGAGAGGGACAGACAGGGGGAGGGAGAGACAGAGAGGGAGAGGGAGAGGGAGATGGGGTGGGGAGATAGAGAGGGAGAAGGAGAGACAGAGAGAGAGAGAGGGAGAGGGAGAGGCAGAGACAGAGAGAGAGAGAGAGAGAGAGAGAGAGAGACAGACGGGGGAGACAGAGAGGGAGAAGGAGAATCAGAGAGGGAGAGAGACAGAGAGAGAATGGGAGAAAGAGCGAGAGAGTGAGAGGGAGAGACAGAGAGAGGGAGAAAGAGAGAGTAAGAGTGAGAGTGAGAGAGGGAGAGACAGAGAGAGAGCAAGAGAAGGAGGGAGAGGGAGAGACAGAGAGAAAGAGAGAGAGCGAGAGAGAGAGAGAGAGAGGGAGGGAGAGGGAGAGAGATTTTACATCTTCTGGTTCACTCCCCAAATGGCTACAATGGATAGGGCTGGACCAGATAGAAGCCAGGAGCCAGGAGCTTCTTCCGGGTGTCCCACGTGGGTGCAGGGGCCCAGAAACTTGGGCCATCTTCTGCTGCTTCTCCAGGCCACAGCAGAGAGCTGGATGGGAAGTGGAGCAGCCGGGGTAGGAATGGGCGCCCATGTGGGATGCTGGCATTGTAGGCGGTGGCTCTAACTGCTGTGCCATAACGCCAGCCAGTGTGGGGATGCTTGGTTACACGGGGCTGGTCCTAACCCTAACTGCCACAGCCACTTCCCTGAGTGAGCCTGTGTCCTGAGCACAACTTCAAACGGTGACTTAGACGGGAGCCTCAGCACACACAGCTGCCCCACGTCTGGGAGGCAAGGACGCGTCGGCCGAATGTCTACTCAGATCTTACGGGCCAGCCCACGGAGAGGGCAAGAGAGCAAGCCAGGCTGTATCTGTGGGTTCACTCCCCGAATGCCTGCAACCGACGGAGGGGGCTCAGCTGGGCCAAAGTCAAGAGTCCACTCTGGGTCTCCCACATGGGTGCCAAGAACCCAGTCGCTCGAGGTGGGGTAGGAGCCAGAGCTGGGAGGCAAACCCAGGTACTCTGACCCTCACTGGACGCAGGTGTCTTAACTGCTTGCCCCAGTACCCGACTCAAGGAGGGGCACACTTTACCCAGAGATACTGAGAGTGGCTTGGAGCTGGATTTGAAGGGATCTGTTAAGGTGTTCAGAGAGTGGAGAAGACATAGACGGGTCTGGAGGCCCCGGGTTCAGGCAGGGACTGCAAGGTTTGGGGTGGTTGTTTGCCAAACCACGTGACTGGAGGAAACCACCCAGGGCAGGGGTGGATGGAGCGGCTTCCAAGGACCTTGTCCTGGGCCCCCAGGGTCAGGCTGTCAAGGAGACTGAGAAGGAGCAGGTGCGGGGGCAGGGTGGGGGGAGGGGAGGAAGAGGAGTGGCAGGTGCAATGCGCTCCAGGCACGTGAGACCGTGTGTCTCCAGGTCAGCTGGGTGACCGGCTCACGTTCAAGGGAGAGGGAGAGTTCAGCCCTGACCACCGGACTTGGCAGCATCGAGGTCGAGAATGGCTTTGATGGTGGTCTTCAGAGGAGGGGCTGGGCGCAGGTTCGGGGAAGAACAGGTGGGGAGGAACAGCTCTGGCGGGTGCAGGGAAACTGCGTGTGAGTGAGCTGGGGGGGCGGGGGGGGGTGGGCTCCGCCTGCTGCAGCCAAAGCGCCCCAGCCCCATTCAAGCCTCAGGTTCAGGGGAAGACGCGTGTGTGTTTCTGGCGCTCTGCTTGACTCGTAACAGGTACTCAGATTTTGGTGAATGTCTTCATAGATTCAACTTAGGGCACCCCTTGGGGAAAGCAGTGACGACGGCATATATATATATATATATATATATATATATGTATGTATATATAGTGTGTGTGTGTGTATAAGCGCTGTTTATTGTGCCGATTCAAACATTAACTGTACTCAAGGCGGGGGGGAAAAAAAAACAAGCAAGCAAGACGGAACCCGCTTGCAGGTGACAGAAAGTCGCCGAATGGAAGAGAGAGGGGCTGGCGCGCCTGGCCCCTGTTCCTCGTCCCGCACCCGCAGCCGCACCCGCAGCCGCACGCTCACCTGTCGGCCCGCTCCCGGCCGCCGGGCAGCCCCTCGCGCCTCCGCCTGCCGCCGCAGAGGTTCCCCGGGTCCGCGGGAGCCGGGCGCCCCGGCGATCGCTGGCTGCCGCCGACTTTTCTCGACTTTCTCGGGGTGGCCCAAGACCTCAGCAGCCGCCGGACTGGGGCGCGTCGTTGGGGCGTCGTCACCTAGCAACGGCGGGCGCCCCGCCCCCGCGGGGGACTACAAGCCCCGCCACGCGCCGCGCGCAGGCCCCGCCCCCGCGCCGCGCGCCGGGCGTGGAGTCCGGGCCCGGCCTGCGGGGAGCGCGCCTCGGGCGGGGCGCGGCGCCGCGCGGGGATTGGGCGGCCTCGGCCCGGCGGCCCCGCCCGCGGCTCGCGGCGGGCCGGGGGCTCGCGGCGCCTCGGCGCATGTGCGGCGCGGGGCAGCCGTGACCGGCGGAGGCGCGGGGTGTCCGCGGGCCGCGAGGACCGCGCGCCCCCGTGCCCGCGTCGGCCCGTGCGCGCTGTGCGCCCGCCCGCCCGCCCGCAGGTCTGCGGGTCTGCCCGGCGCCGCTGGCCGAGCATCCTCTGCACCGCGCACCTGCCCCACGCACCTGCCCGCCGGCCGCTGGCAGCCCCGCGCTCTGCTGGCGCTCAGCTGCCCTCGGGCCGCGCGGGGCCCCGGCCTGGCTCCGGCCCTGCTTCCGCGTTCGCCCCGCGCCGCGGCCCGGCCCGGGCGCAGCGCTGCGGAGGGCGAGGGCCGGCCGGCGCCCGGCCGGGGCAGGCGCGGCGATGATGAACAGGTTCCGAAAGTGGCTGTACAAACCCAAGGTGAGCGGCCCCCGCCCCGGGCCGGACGCCCCCGCGCCCCGCGCTCTGCTCCACCCGCAGGGAGTGGTGACCTCCTGCCGGTGGCCAGCGCCGTCCCCCCGGCTCGCCTCCCCTCTGCTCCTCGCCCTGCCCGCGAACGGCCCAAACCCCGCTTCCCGAGCGTGGGTCCCGGACGGACCCCTTACCCTCACTCTGCGGCCTGGGTGCGTTGCCCTCCCCCGCGCCTGCGGCCGGAGCGGGGCCCCCTCCTAGCCGGGTGTCGAATAGACCTGGGCTCGCACCTGGGGGTCTCCGGCCCGCGGGCCGAAGCAGACCCCTCACTACTTCTCCTGGGTCGCCCTCCCCGCACCGGGGCTGGCCCTCTCCCCATCCCCCGCCTGGTCCTGGGCCGGGAAGCGCCCTCCCAGCCTCCCTCCGCACTCTGATCAGACCCGCTCCCCACTTCCCCGGTTCCAGGGGAGCCCCCATTTCTCAGTGCCGGGCCTCCCGCACCTCCGCCCAGCTCGCGTCCCCACCCTTCTCCCCTCTGCCCGGGCCCCGCAGCCGCGCCCCTCCCAGCTCCGCGGGGTCGGGGTCCGGGCCGCGGCGGCTGCGCCAGTCGCACTGCGGGCGTTGCGTCCCCGCCGCCCGCGTGGGGCTTGGCATCCGCCGCGGCGCGAGGGGTCGGGCGCGCGGTCCTGGGAGCGCCCTCCGCATCCAGGCGCGGCACGCTGGGGGACGGCGCGGGGTCTTGCGGGGCACGGCTCGGGTGGAGTCACTGCGGCGACCGCGGGCGGGATCGCGGCCAGCCTCCGCGTCGCCGCCGGGCCCGCAGCCTGCCCCCTCCCCCCGCAGCTAGCCACTTCTGTCGGTCGGGTCCCAGCCCCCTGTTCCCCGTGACGGAGCTCTCAGGGCAGGGGCTCCCTAGCATCCGTGCCTCTCTGGTGCGCCCAGGGCAGGGGCTCCCTAGAATCCGTGCCTCTCTGGTGCACCCGGGAGAAGCAGCAGGTGGGCTCGGGCGACCCCAGGGGCCCGGAGCTCTCGCGCCTTCGTGGCCTTTGAAGTTTGGGTCTGAGTTTGTGTGGGTTAAGGGCGCGGTGCGTGGGGCCTTGGCCCGCGCCAGGGGCGCGCGGGTGCCGACCTCCTCGTCGGGGGTCGGGGGTGGCTCCCGTGTGCGCGGGCGCCGGGTGCGGCTCGTGGCCTCGCCCGCGCCTGGCCACGCCTGCAGCGTGCGGCGCTGGCGCAGTCCCTCGGAGGAGAGCCTCTGAGTTCTGCGGCCTCTGCACCGCGCATCTGGGCAGGCGGTGGCTTTGCGTTCCAGTGACTTTTTCTCGCCCGTTTAGGGAAAAAACAGTCCTGAGAAGGTCGTCCGGGGGTGGGCAGCGGCGTGGTTAGTGTTTCTCGCAGGGGCAGGTGAGGAGGTACAGCGTGGTGGCTCTGAAACCCGGGGAGGGAGGCCTTGGCCGCAGCGGGAGGGAACGGGAGCCGCTGACCGCCCGGTCTCTGCAGCCTGGCCGCTTAGCGGGGCTCTGCTGCGTCCAGTTTAGGAAAAGACTTTAAAAGTGCAGAGTGACCCCGCCTGGTCGCTGCTGCCCAGAATTAAGAATCCTGCCCCTTGTCTTCCGGCTGCTGTCCCGGCGAGCCCCGGGGGTGGAAGTCGGTGAAATGACCAGTCCTAGTGAGCCGGCACCAAGCTGTGTGCTGGGGGGACAGGCCTCCCAGACCTCACTGGCTTTGCTGCTGTCCCTTATTCCCTTATCGGCCTGCTGTCTGCTGTTTGTCCCCACCCCCTGCCCGTGGCTCTCGCTGGGACCCCAGCTCTGCCGGCAGCCTGAACCTGGGCTGTCCCCAGCCCGAGCTCTCTCCTTGGAGTTAAGCATTTTGACTGTTAAAGGCGTCGAGTACTGTGGTACCTCACCCCAGCAGCTTTTCATCCTCCAAACCCAAGCTCGGAATTCTGCCTCGGATCAGGGATCGGATTTCATGCCTCTTTTTCCAGTCTAACAGCACACACTTTGGCACGGGCGAGCAGGAAGCCAGGCCCCGGAAGGTTCTGGGCCTGGGAGAGTTGAGGCGGTGGATGCTGGCGTGGGAGGAGCACGCGTGTGCGGGACACTGCTGCCCTCGCTTAGGGTTTGTTTTTCATTTATGTATTTAGATGTACAGTTCAAACTGCATTTTTGGTTTAACCCTGTTCCGGCTGAAAACTGGACGCTGAGCTCCTTGTGCACTGCGGCGCGGTGGAAAACATTCTGAACTAAAAATTACTTATTGTTCCATTAGTTCTAAAAGCAATTGGAGGGGCGGCGCTGTGGCACAGTGGGGAAAGCCACCACGTGTAGTGCTGACATCCCATATGGGCGCCGGTTCCAGTCCCGGCTGCTCCACTTCCCATCCAGCTCCCTGCTGTGGCCTGGGAGAGCAGTGGAAGATGCCCAAGTGCTTGGGCCCTGCACCCACGTGGGAGACCTGGAAGAAGCTCCTGGCTTTGGCCTGGCTCAGTCATTGTGACCATTTGGGGAGTGAAGCAGCCGATGAAAGAGCTCTCTCTAACTCTGCCTTTCAAATAAATAAAATAAATCTTTTTTTAAGAAAGCAATTGAAAATGCTTAAAATATCCTCAGATGACATAAATTTTGATACCTGAATCATTAATAGCGACCTGAGTTAAAAATACCCGATGAATAATACAATAGTTTAACATTAAAATGACATGTGCACATTATATTCCCATTCGTTTTATAGAAACCCATCTCTTAAACCCCAGTGTGACTTTCCGTGATGAGAAGCCCGTGTGTCCCGTGGCTCTGCGGGCTGCGTGGACGGGGCAGTGTGCAGGGGAGGCGTCACCTGTGTCCTCGCCGCTGCTGCTGGCTCCCGCTTCCGCTGCTCGAGACACAGTGGCTCTTGGAGAAGGCGGGGTGTTGTGGCTCCACTGGTGACGTCACCGAAACCAGGGTACCTGTGCTGGTTCTGACTGCACGGATCCGACTGGTGGAGAAAACCTGGTCTCCAGGAAGGGCGCAGACGTCCTGGCGTGGGGGAGGGGGCCCGGGATGCAGACCCGACCCCGCTGGGGTTTCTCAGCCATCATCACAGAGCACGGTAAGAGCCCCCGTGATGTGTGACACTGGGGACGTCCCCCTGCTGGCTGGTCCCCGTGCTCAGCCGTGCGCCCCACAGAGCTCTCTCCATCTGTCCCCGGGGCCCCTGTTTGCAGGGAATGCTCCTGTCTGCTTCACGTTTATCTGGGAACTTTGTGTAATTCCAGGCTCAGATCAGAGATGAGGTGACCTTTGCCAAGAGCACCCCAGAGACTTGCCTGGGGGGCGCTTTGCTTTTATGTTTTATTTATTCATTTATTTATTTGAAAGGCAGAGAGAAAGAGTGTGTGTGTGTTCCATCTGCTGGTTCACTCCCCAGATGTCCACAACAGCCAGGGCCGAGGGCAGAGTCCTGGAATTCAATGTAAGTCTCCCACCCAGGAGGCAGGGACTCATCACCACTGCCTCCTGGGGTTGCATCCGTAGGAAGCAGGAATCAGAGCGGAGCTGGGACTGGACCCAGGGTCTCTGACACGGGACGTGGGTGTCCTGAGTACCAACCCAGCTGCTGCACCAAGCGCCTTCCCCATGTGTGTGCCTTTTTTTAAAATCTTTATTTATTTGAAAGATGCTTACAACAGCCAGGGCTGGGCCCAGTCAAAGCAGGAGACCCACCCTCCACCTGGGTCTCCTGTGTGGCTGGGGGGTGACAGAGACTCGAGTGCTGAGCCGTCCCGGCTGCCTCCTGGTCACGTTTGCAGGAGGCTGGGTTGGAAGCAGAGCTGGGACTCAATGCTGGCACTTGGATGTGGGGGGTGGGTGCTCCAAGTGGCAGCTTAACTCGCTGCACGGCAACCCCTGTCCCCATGGATGAATTTAAGGGTTTGGCAAAGCCGGCCAGCCTGGGTGCACACCCGGCGGCGTGTTTGTGGGACCAGGCAGCTGGGCAGCACGAAGCTTGGGCTTTGTGCACGCTGTGTGTCGAGTTTTCTGTTTCAGCCCGCGGGGCGTTGATCGGTGCTCAGGTTCCTTGTGGGTTTCCCAGGGCCCTGGGCCGGCCCTCTGTGCCTTGACCACCTTGCTGATGGGGTGGCACCTTGAAGTGAGTGGCCAGCAGGGCAGGTCCCAGGGGGAAGGGGCAGAGGCCCGGGTTTGTGTCTGGATGGCCCCCAGTGCGTATCAACGAGGTGCAGTCTGGTCTTCCCTGTAAGGCTCCACCTTGATGGATAAGAATTAGGGGTGACATGGAGCCAGCAGCCCCTGAGGCCCGGAGCGCCATGGGCAGGGTCTTCCATGACCTGGGCCCTCCCCGCTGCGGGATCCGGACGGGTGCGTGGCCTGCGAGAGCCTTCATTTCCCTGCTCTGTGTCGTATGGGCAGTGGGCTGCTGTCCTGCAGTCCGTTAGCTCCCTGCGCCAGGCATCCACCCTGTCCTGGCTTGGGATCTGAGCGGTAGCTTCTAGCCAGGCTGCTAACTGATCGGCTTACATCCCGTAAATTCTGGGTGCCCAGCTGTGGCCAGGCGGCGCGTGGATGCTGGGAAGGGCATGTTTGTCTCTGAGATGAGCTACCGGAAGGCCATTGCTCACCGGCCAGGCCAGGGCCAGGTCGCTCTCCCGGCAGGCGCCTGGCCCCGAGCCAGGCTCAGAAAGCCCTGGGAGGGATGCTGGGCAGTGCTGAGTCAGGCTGGCTCGGCCGGGCCCGCACACCACGCTGTTGCCCAGGGTGCCCCGACTGCAGAAGGCACTGGGTCCCCCCTTCCCCGCCCCCCCAGAGCGCCTTCCTTGGGACAGCCTGGTACTCGTCTGTCTCTTAAGGTGGTTTCACAGGCAGTGGCTGTGCACGGGCAGCTGGGTCTCGCTGTGGTCTCTGTGTGGTCCGGGAAAGCCGGTGGCATTGTGGGCAAGGGTGAGGCCGCGACGGCCACCACTGGGGCTCCACGTTCGGCAGGCAGAGCGCGGTGATTAGCTGAAATGTGGGACATGGTTTCTGTTACGTGGGCGAGCAGGGGCGAGGGCGTCCAGGGCGTCGTGGAGTTGATGTTTGGACTCAGTGGCCCCCGGCAGGAGGGTGGTGTGGGGGCAGGCACCGGGGCCTGGCACTGCTCCACCTCCAAGCAGGAGGCCTGGGAGGCAGTTTCGTTCGCCCTAAGAGGAGAGATGGGGTGGTTTAAGGACGCGCTAGTGCGTGGTTGGAGCCGCCGAGAATTCCCAGAACGCTAGCTTTGCTTGCGAATGTGCGAAGCTGCACTTCTGAGAGCCACTGAGTGGCTGCCGCGGCCTGGTCTCGCCTGGGCTCATGGTGTGCCGGTGCCCCTGCACGGCAAGCAACCGCGCGCTGACTGCAGTGCGAAGGAACTGAGCACTTCTGGAAAGCGTGGGTTTTAAGTATTGCTTTTTTTTTTTTTTCTACAGGCAGAGTGGACAGGGAGAGAGAGAGACAGAGAGAAAGGTCTTCCTTTGCCGTTGGTTCACCCTCCAATGGCCGCCGCGTCCAGTGTGCTGCGGCCGGCGCACCGCGCTGATCCAAAGGCAGGAGCCAGGAGCCAGGTGCTTCTCCTGGTCTCCCATGGGGTGCAGGGCCCAAGCACTTGGGCCATCCTCCACTGCACTCCTGGGCCACAGCAGAGAGCTGGCCTGGAAGAGGGGCAACCGGGACAGAACCCGGCACCCCGACCGGGACTAGAACCCGGTGTGCCGGCGCCGCAAGGCTGAGGATTAGCCTAGTGAGCCGCGGCACCGGCCAGTATTGCATTTTTTTAATTATCTGAAATTTTGCTGCCCTCCGTAGCTTATATGTCTAAATAGCATGGGAGGGGCCGACGCTGTGGTGTGGTGGGTAAAGCCGCCGCCTGCAGTGCTGGCATCCCATATGGACGCTGGTTCGAGTCCTGGCTGCTCCACTTCCGATCCAGCTCTCTGCTGTGGCCTGGGAAAGCAGCAGAAGATGGCACAAGTCCTTGGAGTCCTGCATCCGAGTGGGAGACCCAGAAGAAGCTCCTGGCTCCTGGCTTCAGATCGGCACAGCTCCTGCTGTTGCAGCCTCTTGGGGAGTAAACTATCGGATGGAAGACTCTCTCTCTCTCTCTCTCTCTCTCTCTCTCTCTCTGCCTCTCCTTCTCTCTGCATAACTCTGACTTTCAAATAAATAAATAAATCTTTAAAAAATAAATAACTAGCGTGGGGGCCACAGATGGGAGCCTCCCTAGTCCTGTGCCTCAGTTTCCCTGGCTGTCAGTGGGGGAGCAGCCGTGCCTGTGGAATTGCTGGGAGCAAAGGCTCAGTCACAGCTGGCCCCTGTCCGTCCTAGTGAGGGGAAAGCTGTGGGTTTGGGGCCGGCGCTGTGGCGCAGTGGATTAACTCCCTGGCCTGAAGTGCTGGCATCCCTATGGGCGCTGGTTCGGGTCCTGGCTGCTCCAGTTCTGATCCAGCTCTCTGCTGTGGCCTGGGAAAGCAGTAGAAGATGGCCCAAGTCCTTGGGTCCCTGCACCCGCATGGGAGACCCGGAAGAAGCTCCTGGCTCCTGGCTTTGGACTGGTGCAGGTCCGGCCCTTGCGGCCAATTGAAGAGTGAACCAGCGGATGAAAGACCTCCCCCCCACCCACCTGCCTCTCCTCTCTCTGTGTAACTCTGACTTTCAAATAAATAAATAAATTTTAAAAAACGAAGTTGTGGATTTATTACAGGCCCACCGCTGAGGTGGTGAGGGCTTAGCGTCCATACTCCATCGCGTCCCAGAGGTCAGCCTTGGCCTCCACTCCTCCTGCTGAGTAATTCTGAGGGTGAAATGTCCGCTGCCCCTCCCCCTTCTCTTCTGGTGGCCTGGGAAGAAGAGCCTGCCTCAGTTCACCTCGGCACCCTCATGGGCCCGGTTACAGATGACCACAGTAATGAAAGATAAGGAGGGCCTCCTGTGCTCTCCTGGGACAAAGGTGTGGCTGTGCCCCCCGCTGGGCGCCCACCTCCCCATGTGGCTGGGAGGCCTGGGCAGCAGGCCTGGGCCCCCCGCCTACGCAGCCGTCCCCCGTGGCCTGCATCCCCTGTTTGTGGCTGGATGCTCGGGATCCAGTGGAGGACTCAAGGGCCAGGCGTGGCAGGCGTGAGGGGCAGGGGGCTGGGCACCAACACCACCTCCCGAGGATGTGCGTCCGCGGAGGGTGCAGCCGGGTGCTCCAACCACGCCTGAACCGGTGGGCCAAATGCCGACTCTCGACTCGCCTTAAAAAGGGGCGGGCCAGCCTGGGCTGCGCTCGTCTCTTATCTCCTGGGCTCTGATTTGACAGCTGACAGAGTTCCCTTGGTTAAGGCATCGAGGTTTCTGGGTTGTCTTTTAATGTCTAGGCCATCCTATACACTCTGTTTTCCAAATGAGGTCTCAGAGAGGACCAGGTTGCTGGGGCTGTCACAGCCAGGAAGAGGCAGAGCTGGGATTTGAACTCAGTTCTGCTGGACCCCAGAGCTGGAATCTGCGGGCAGCACTGCCCCGAGCCGTGTGTGTGTCAGGTGACGTCGCGTTCTCTGCAGGAAGGCGCTAGCCGTCGCCGGTTTCTACGTAAGTCCCGTGTGGTGAAACACTTTCCCACTTTCTCAGTTGATTGCAGAGAAACCTAGATATTGATGGGTAATTCAAGTATTTGAAGGAAGAAGACAAAAATGAATGGATTTTTAAAAACTGAATAGATTAAGGAGAAGTTAGAATAGAACATTTCATATTATGATAATTTATGTAGAGTAGTGGGTAAGATGAATGGAATACATTTTTTCCTTACAGTAAGTGTTTGGAAGCTCTCTATTTTCCATTGTTTTCCTGCTGGATGGAGGCGGTGGGGGGCTGTGGGGGCACTTCTGGTGGGGCTGCGTTCACGGTCCTCAGAGCTTTGCACGGCTGGATCTTTGTGTGCTGTGTGTGGGGTTTGTTTCCAGCTGGGTTCCCCCTGCCGGTCCCCCACCGGCCCAGACTCCGGCTTCCCTGGGAGATGCAGCCAGCACCCCCAGTTGGTGATGGTGTCCTTGGCACAGGCATTGTTTTCGTCGTATTTCAGTTTTAAAGAATATTTCCAGTTTTTAAGAAAGATTTATTTTATTTCTTTGAAATGCAGAGTTACAGAGAGAGAGAGGTCTTCCATCTGCTGGTTCACTCCCCAAATGGCCACAATGGCCAGAGCTGGGCTGATCTGAAGCCAGGAGCCAGGAGCTTCTTCCTGGTCTCCCGCATTGCAGGGGCCCAAGGACTTGGGCCGTCTTCTGCTGCTTTCCCAGGTGCATTAGCAGGGAGCTGGATCGGAAGTGCAGCAGCCAGGACTCAAACCAGTGCCCATATGGGATGCCGGCACTGCAGGCGGCAGCTTTACCCGCTACACCACGGTTCCGGCCCCAGCGTCTCCAATTATTTTTATGGCAAGTCGAGAGTCGGCAGCTGGCCTTCTGGTTGAGGCGTGGGCTGGAGCACCTGGGTTTGACACCTGGCTCCAGCACCTCACTGCACCTTCCTGCTCACGCATCTTCGGGAGCCGGCGATGGTGGCTCGAGTAACTGGGGCCCAGCCACCGCGTGGGGGCCTGGACCAAGTCCTCACTTCCTGGCGCTGGCCTGGCCCAGCCCCGGCTGCTGTGAGCATCTGTGGAGTCCTCAGCCCACGGGAGCTCTGCGTGTTCATAACCACCGAAAGGTGGGAACCGCCCCAGCGCCCGGCAAGGGCTGGCTGGCAAACAAGATGGACGTTGTCTTTCATGCCCCGGAGACACCAGGAGGAACCCGTGACATGAGGCCGCGTGCCGTGCGGTTCCGCTCGTGTGGATGTCCAGGCCCCTTAAGCAGGCTGGGGACTGCCGGGGGCTCAGTGGGGCTGGCTGCTTACGGGGATGGATGGGGTTTCCTTCAGGAGTGGTAAAGTTCTAGATGTGGGAGGCAGCGGTGGAACCGCGCGGGGAATGCACGGCCGACTGCGTGCTGCGCGGGTTTCGCAGAGGAACTACAGGGGCTGCCACTTTGTTTCTGAGGTTGTTCCAGCAGGAACTACAGGGGCTGCCACTTTGTTTCTGAGGTTGTTCCGTAAGGGACAAGATGCTCAGCCCAGGGGCTTGAGGCCGCCCTGCCCCCCTTGCCAGCCCCCTCACTGGAGCTCCCCAGAAGGGGCTCAGGCCTCTGCTCGGCCTCCCCGCCCGCGGGGTTCCCAGAAGATGGCAGTTGGCAGGCGGCAGCCCCCTGGGAGCTTTGTGGCCCCAGGCCAGGCTCCGAAGGGCAGACTGCGATCAGTGAGAGGCAGAGAGTCCCAAAGGGGTGGACGTGAACGGGCGGCGGGGAAGGCCTGGTGGCCTGCAGGGCGGCAGGCGAGCCACGTCCGGAGTTCGGCTGGGACGGCGCACAGGCACTGAGGGTCTGCCGCTGGGGGTCCTTGCAGGCCTGGTGCAGGGTCAGCTCAGCCCTGGAACCGGGACCTGCGGGGGCCTCCCGTGGGAGCTGGGCAGCAGCTGACTGAGTAAGGGGTGGGTGGTGGGGGACTAAGACCCCACGTGTGTGGGGAGCAACTCGGACTAGACTAAGTTACTGGAATTAAGACTTATTCTATGCATCTGCTCTCCCACAATATGGCGCTGGGAGAGGAGAAAACAGCTTCTACCCAGCTGCCTTTCACCAACTTGACAAGCTGCAGGAGCTGCTCCTGATTGGAGGAGAGCAGCGTACTCGGCGTGTGGGTAGCAGAGTTGGGATTGGTGGAAGAGGACTATAAAGGAGGAGAGAGACAACATGCACCAGGAACATCTAAGGGGAACATCTATCTAAAGGAACACCTGTGCAGCCCCCAGAGAGCCGGCCGGCGGTGTGCCGCTCCCCTGCGGAAGTGGGGAAAGTGGCAGGGGGAACCGCCCTTCCACGGAGGTGGAAGGGTCGGTAGCCAACCCGGGAAGAACCAGCAGCAAACCCGGGGAGGGCCGAGCAGACAAAAGAACAGTGCGGGGTCCTGTGTCATTCCTCCACGAAGAGGGGGAGCGACACACGTGGAGCGTAGGAGGGTTCACACCAGACCGAATGCTTTGAACTGTAGCCTGCTGTCTCCTTCCCCCCTGCCCAGTGGCTCTGTTCCTGGGCTGGGGGTTAAGCATGGTGGGATGGACTGGCAAGGGGGCTTCAGTGGTCGTGCCTGGGCCGTTGTCTGCCATCTCTGTCCTCTGGGAATCTGACGGGAGATTTGGTTGGTGAGGGTCTGGGGACAGCGGAGACCTACGGTTGGGTGCATCAGGCCCAGCGTGGAGGTCACACAGTGTCTCCTCCATTTTAGGGGCTCCGGGGTCACACAGGGATGGGGAGAAAGGTGTATCAGGGGGCTCGTGGTGGTGGCTGTGGGGTGCAGCCCCGGGAGGTAAGGGGTCTTCCAGAGGTGGGAAGGGTCAGGGAGCGTCTGGGGTGGGGGTGGGGCCTGCGGGACAGCAGAGAGAAACAGGAGACTGCTTGTAGCTGGCGAGTGTTTTCCTGATTGGCAGGTCAGGTTCCATAAGCCCAAGTCCCACACGGGATGGACGGTGGTAGACGCAGGGTGAGTCCCAGTGGACCTGAGGCCGCTGTGTCGCAGGGCCCCAGGGAAGAGGAGGCCAGGACTGCCCGGCTGCTGCGCCTGCTGCAGCCCCGGCCCGGGACGGCTAGGCGATCGTTCCAGCCAGTTCCAAGTAAGCTCTGCTGAGCAGAGGGACGTGGAAGGCGGTTTTTGATTCAGGCAGGCAAAAAAGGAACCGCCCCCAAATCCCTGCCGGAGAAAATGTACTGCAAATGGAAAATCAGAGTCGGAAGGGAGCAGTGGGAGGCAAGAAGCCAGGGCGGAGGCGGGAGGCGTGGGCGTCAAAGCTGCAGTGGCCGGGCGTGGCATCCGGGCCCAGGGCTCCCCTTGCCGCTTGAGCGGCCCCGGAAACAAGCGAACGGGAATCTGGACCTCGGGCCTGGGAGGTCCGGGGGTCCACGGCTCGGTGGTCGGCGTTGAGGCTCAGGGTGGCGGTGGACTTCAGACCGTGAGTTCAGTGTGTGAATTAGCACGGAGCAAATGCTGGGGTAATCCATACGGAGTGGATAACTTCCAAACCAGGAGAGCGCGAAAAGAGGAATAAGCTGACATCCAGCCAGTCACCGCAGGAGGGGAGGGGGGGCAGCAGAGAAAGCGGCCGGGTGAAGGGGCGGGCATCTGGCAGTGCCTGGGTTCAGTGCCCAGCCCCGGCTTCCTGCCAGCGCAGACGTGCCGCCCACATGGGCGTCCTGGGTTGATGTCTCGGTGCGCAGCCTCACCCCAGCCTCGTCCCAGTGCGTGGGAGCTCTGTCCGTCTCTGCCTTTCGAGTAAGTAAGTGGGCAGAGAACCACACAGAGCCAAAAAGTGAAGCTGCAGAAGTAAGTGCGGCTCCACCGTGGTCACAGTAGGTGGGAATGGAGCGACCGCACTGGTCAAAGACAGGCCTGATTGCACTGAAGTTCAGCTGTGCCCAGCGCTGGTGGTTAGGACGCTGGACCGCCTGGTTCCAGTTCTTGCTAATGCAGACCCTGGGCGGCAGCAGGCGGTGCTCAAGTCCCCCCTTCCCCCACCTGGGTTGTGTGCTTGGCTCCTGGCTTCAGTCCTTGCTTGGCCCCAGCCACCACTGATTTGGAGAGTGAACTGGTGAAAGAGGGGCGGAGCGTCTCTTTGTCTGTCCATCTCAAATTTCAAAACAAGCGGAAAACCCCCACCCAGCTGCCTGCCATTGGCCGGAATGTCTGTAAGGCAGCTTCTCAGAGTGACAGGACCAGGAAAGACCCCCAAAGCGAGGCCTCCAGGCTTTGTGGGTGGTAGGTAAGAGGTGGGGCAAGGCTACCGAGGGGGAGGCCTGCCCGGCAGACTCATGCCTCCTGCAGGTCGCTGGTTTTCTGGGGGCCTGCAGACCTTTCTGGAAGGAACAGAAGGGTGGGGGCTGGTTTGCCACCTGGCTCAGCGGAGGCCTGGGAGCTGGGCTGGACCTCCAGGGAGGGCCTCTCCACCTCTGCGGAGCCAGTGGCAGTGGGGGCTGCGCCTGCAGGGCCCTGCCTGGGCTGGGGCAGGTGGGGGCCGAGCCCTGCAGGTCTGCAGGGCAGGTCATCTCGGGCTCCGACCAGTGCCTCTTGCTGGTGTTGAGTCCTCTGCTTCCGGTGTCAGGCTAGGAGCTCCTTGAGGAAGCTGGCGGGTGCTTAAGAGATGTGTCAGATCAGCTGTTGGACAGTGCATAAATTAGGCATGAGTGTTTTTAAGATTTATTTTTTATTTATATGAAGGCAGAGTTAGGGGGCGTTCGAGCTTCCATCTGCTGGTTCATGCCTCAAATGACTGCAATGGCCGGGACTGGGTCAGGCTGAAGCCAGGAGCCAGGAGCTTCTTCCAGGTCTCCCACGTGGGTGCAGGGGCCCAAGCACTTGGGCCATCTTCCAGTGCTTTCCCAGGCCACATCAGAGAGCTGGATTGGTAGAGGAACAGCCGGGACGCGAACCGGCGCCCATGTGGGATGCCGGGACTGAAAGCGGTTTTAGCCACTGTGCCACAGCGCCGGCCCCAGGTGTGCGTTTTTAAAAATCACTTTGATGCGCATATTTGTGGCCAGGCACACAGAGCTTCTGTGAGCCATAGAGAGAGGGTCCTGTGCAGATCCTGGGTGCTGGACAGGACCTTGAGTGTGGAGGACGTCCTGGCCTGGGACGCTTTCACTCTGGGTGTCTGTGCTCCTGGTGATTAGACGTTGGTCTCTGCTTTGAGGTGAAGGTGAAGGTGACGGCAGCGGCCACGTTTCCCGAGACTGGGGGGGGTGTGCTGGCCGAATCGGGCTCCTCTTCACAGGACTCCCTCCTGGCCCTGGACGTGAACCTCTGAGGAGCCTGAGATTGCTGATAGAAGCCCGCCCACCAGTGGCCACCAGGAGCCATGTGGACGGCGCAAGCCCAGGACTGGGCTCGGGGAGCTGGGGTCAGCTGCGGTGTTCGCAGGTGCCAGCAGGTGCACCGTGGGCGGTACTGCGTGTGCATGCTCCACTACAGGGAGTCCATGGCCCCAGAGAGCCTGTGCCCAAGCCCTCGCCGTTTTGGACTCAGGGGTGGGCTGGCTGGGGGCTCTGGCAGTACCTGGAGGGCCTCTCCTGGCACCTCCCGGGTGGCATAGGCTGTGTGTGAGGATTAGCACTCAAAGCTGGATGTGGCTGGTCGTCTCTGACGCCCCCGGTGCCACACAGTTTGAGCGTTGTCCTTGGGCTGTTTTTGGAGAAGGAGCTTTATGATGGAGCTTCTCAGGGGACACCTGGTGGCCCTGCCATGCAGATGACAAGAACCCAGCTCCCCGTGACCCGAGTGACTGAAGTCTGGGCTGGTGTGGTCTGTGTCCAGCCGGCGTTGGGTTGGGATGACGGCCCGAGCTCTGCTCCGAGTAAGTGACCTTTGCCATCTATTCTGTGCCTTTTCCTTCCTGGCAGAGATATGGGGAGAGACAGAGGGCTGGTTCGCCCCCTAAAAGGCCTCAGCGGCTGAAGCTGGGCAGATGCAAAGCCAGGAGCCAGGAGCGTCTTTCTGGGTCTCCCATGTGGGTGGGCCATCTTCTTCTGCTTTCCAGGCGCACCAGCAGGGGGCTGGACTGGAAGTGGAGCAGCTGGGGCTGGAACCCGTGCCCATATGGGATGCGGGCACTGCAGGTGGCTTAGCCCACCACAGCACAGTGCCAGGCCTGGCAGCATGAGGACAGACAGCTCTTTACCTTGACTGCAGTGGCTCTGTGAACCCCCGCGTGATAACTCACCCGAGGCTGACACACACAGGTGCCCGTGAGTACAGGGAGACCAGGGGGGCAGGCTGTGATGCCAGCCGCACTCTGCACCTTCTACCACCGAGGGAGACGAGGTCAGAGGCACACAGGGCCCAGCTATCATTTTTACAACTCGATGTGCGTGTATCGTCACCCATGCCTTACCCACTTACTTGGAAAACACCAAGCCTCACAATAGGCTGCATTTAAAGTGGACAGTGTGGTAAGTGTGCACGTGTGGAACCGCCATGGGCGCTGTTGTAGGGCAGTGGGTTAAGCCACCAGCTGGGACACCACACCTCATATTAGAGCTCTGGCTCCAGTCTCGACTTCTTCACTTCCAGTCCTCAAGTGCTGGGGCCCCCACCACCCACTTGGAAGGCCCAGGTGTAGCGCCTGGCTCCTGGCTTTGGCCTGGTCCGGCCCTGGCTGCTGTGGGCATTTGGGGAGTGAACCATAGATGAGAGATGTGTCCGTCTGTCTGTCTGTCTCTCTGTTGTTCTGCCTTTCAAGGAGATGGAAAAAAATAGACGTTAGAAAGAAGAAGCCGTGAGGTGCGATGGGGGACACAGTCACCACCCCCAGCTGTGTCCTGGCCCCTTCCCTCCCTCCTCCTGCCCTCGCTGCAGACGGAAGCCGATCTGCTCGCCGCCAGGGCTGCTCGCCGAGGCACACGGCCAAGGAGAACCGCGGGAACGCCGGAGGCCTGGCTTCCTCGGCTTGGATGGAAGTTTCGGGAAAGTCTGTGAGCATCAGGACGGGGTTAAGGAGGGCGCCAGGGACGGGAGCTGCTCCCACGGCAGAAGCCCTGCCTCCAACACCCGCTTAGGAAAGGCCGAGGAGCGACTAATGAGACCCCGCGAGTGCTGGGTCTCACCCCTGCTTTCACCCCGGGTGCCGGATCTCACCTCTGGATCACACGCCTGCACAGGAGCACACACATGTACACATGCATGCACACACGTGCACATACAGGAGCACACACATGTACACATGCATGCACACACATGCATGTACAGGAGCACACACATGCAATACACCTGCACAGGAGCACACACCTGCACACACACCTGCACAGGAGCACACACGTACACATGCATGCACACACATGCATGTACAGGAGCACACACATGTACACATACACGCATGCACAGGAGCACACACATGTACACATGCATGCACAAACGTGCATGTACAGGAGCACACACATGTACACATGCATGCACACACATGCATGTACAGGAGCACACACATGCAATACACCTGCACAGGAGCACACACCTGCACACACACCTGCACAGGAGCACACACATGTACACATGCATGCACACACGTGCATGTACAGGAGCACACACATGTACACATACACGCATGCACAGGAGCACACACATGTACACACGCATGCACACACGTGCATGTACAGGAGCACACATGCACACATACACGCATGCATAGGAGTACACACATGCATGTACAGGAGCACACACATGCACATATACATGCATGCACCGGAGCATGCACATAGGAACTCACATGTACACATACATGCATGTACAGGAGCACACACATGCACAGGAATACTCACATGTACACATACATGCAAGCACTGGAGCATGCACATCCGTGCATGTACATACACGTGCACTGGAGCACACATGCACACACACATGCATGCACACACGTGCATGTACAGGAGCATGCACATGTACACATACACCTGCACTGGAGCATGCACGCACACATGCATGTATAGGAGCACACACATGTACACACGTACATGTATAGGAGCATGCACATGTACACACACGTGCATGTATAGGAGCACACACATGTACACACGTGCATGTATAGGAGCACACACACGTGCACGGGAGCACACATGCACAGGAACACTCACGTGTACACATACACGCATGTACAGGAGCACACATGAACATACATGTGCACTGGGGTACACATACATGCATGCACTGGAGCACACATACATGCGTGTACAGGAGCACACGTGCACATGCACATGCACTGGGTCTCACACAATGGAGCACACATGTGTACACATCACACAGGCATTGGGTCTCATGCACTGGAGCACACATGTACGACACATGTGTGCACTGGGTCTCATGTCCTGGGGTGTGCACACACACACACACACACACACACACACCGTGCACAGGCCTCACCCTTTCTGCCTCTTCAGGAAGCTCCCTGCAGCTCTGGGCCCTCTCTGCCTCCTGGATGTTCTCACAGCGTGTCAACCTGCTGCGACCCTCCCCCAGCACACGTGCCTCCTCCCCCTCCCCCAGCACACGTGCCTCCTCCCCCTCCCCCAGCACACGTGCCTCCTCCCCCCTCCCCCAGCACACGTGCCTCCTCCCTCCTACCCCAGCACACGTGCCTCCTCCCTCCTACCCCAGCACAGCCGTGCCCACCTCCCCCCTCCCCCAGCACACGTGCCTCCTCCCCCCTACCCCAGCACACGTGCCTCCTCCCCTACCCCAGCACACGTGCCTCCTCCCCCTCCCCCAGCACACGTGCCTCCTCCCCTACCCCAGCACACGTGCCTCCTCCCCCCTCCCCCAGCACACGTGCCTCCTCCCCCTCCCCCAGCACACGTGCCTCCTCCCCTACCCCAGCACACGTGCCTCCTCCCCCCTCCCCCAGCACACGTGCCTCCTCCCCCCTACCCCAGCACACGTGCCTCCTCCCTCCTACCCCAGCACAGCCGTGCCCACCTCCCTCCCACCCCAGCACACGTGCCTCCTCCCTCCTACCCCAGCACACGTGCCTCCTCCCTCCTACCCCAGCACACGTGCCTCCTCCCCCCTACCCCAGCACACGTGCCTCCTCCCTCCTACCCCAGCACACGTGCCTCCTCCCTCCTACCCCAGTACAGCCGTGCCCACCTCCCCCCTACCCCAGCACAGCCGTGCCCTCCTCCCCTCTACCCCAGCACAGCCGTGCCCACCGCCCCCCTACCCCAGCACAGCCGTCCCACCTCCCTCCTACCCCAGCACAGCTGTGCCTCCTCCCTCCTACCCCAGCACACGTGCCTCCTCCCTCCTACCCCAGCACAGCCGTGCCCACCTCCCTCCTACCCCAGCGCAGCCGTGCCCACCTCCCTCCTACCCCAGCACAGCCGTGCCCACCTCCCCCCTACCCCAGCACACGTGCCTCCTCCCTCCTACCCCAGCACACGTGCCTCCTCCCTCCCACCCCAGCACACGTGCCTCCTCCCCCCTACCCCAGCACACGTGCCTCCTCCCTCCTACCCCAGCACACGTGCCTCCTCCCCCCTACCCCAGCACACGTGCCTCCTCCCTCCTACCCCAGCACACGTGCCTCCTCCCCCTCCCCCAGCACACGTGCCTCCTCCCCCTCCCCCAGCACACGTGCCTCCTCCCTCCTACCCCAGCACACGTGCCTCCTCCCTCCTACCCCAGCACAGCCGTGCCCACCTCCCTCCTACCCCAGCGCAGCCGTGCCCACCTCCCTCCTACCCCAGCACAGCCGTGCCCTCCTCCCCCTACCCCAGCGCAGCCGTGCCACCTCCCTCCTACCCCAGCACACGTGCCTCCTCCCTCCTACCCCAGCACAGCCGTGCCCACCTCCCTCCTACCCCAGCACACGTGCCTCCTCCCTCCTACCCCAGCACAGCCGTGCCCACCTCCCTCCTACCCCAGCACACGTGCCTCCTCCCTCCTACCCCAGCACAGCCGTGCCCACCTCCCTCCTACCCCAGCACACGTGCCTCCTCCCTCCTACCCCAGCACACGTGCCTCAACCCTCCTACCCCAGCACAGCCGTGCCCACCTCCCTCCTACCCCAGCACACGTGCCTCCTCCCTCCTACCCCAGCGCAGCCGTGCCCACCTCCCTGCTACCCCAGCACAGCCGTGCCCACCTCCCTCCTACCCCAGCACAGCCGTGCCCTCCTCCCCCCTCCCCCAGCACAGCCGTGCCCACCTCCCCCCTACCCCAGCACAGCCGTCCCACCTCCCTCCTACCCCAGCACAGCCGTGCCCTCCTCCCCCCTACCCCAGCACAGCCGTGCCCACCTTCCCCCTACCCCAGCACAGCCGTGCCCACCTCCCTCCTACCCCAGCACAGCCGTGCCCACCTCCCCCCTCCCCCAGCACAGCCGTGCCCACCTCCCCCCACCCCAGCACACGTGCCTCCTCCCCCCTACCCCAGCACACGTGCCTCCTCCCTCCTACCCCAGCACACGTGCCTCCTCCCCCCTACCCCAGCACACGTGCCTCCTCCCTCCTACCCCAGCACACGTGCCTCCTCCCTCCTACCCCAGCACACGTGCCTCCTCCCCCCTACCCCAGCACACGTGCCCACCTCCCCCCTACCCCAGCACAGCCCTGCCCACCTCCCCCCTACCCCAGCACAGCCCTGCCCACCTCCCCCCTACCCCAGCACAGCCGTGCCCACCTCCCCCCTACCCCAGCACAGCCGTGCCCACCTCCCCCCTACCCCTACTGCAGCTGTGCCCACCACCCCTCGTGCCCAACCCCCTCCGTGCCCACCGCCCCTGATGCCTCCGCCCCTCCTACCCCTACTGCAGCTGTGCCCACCGCCCCTGGTGCCTCCTGGTCCTGCCTCGGTGAAGGCTGTGAAGGAGCTCCCGTCTCACCTGCTTCCTGCCTGTCCGGTTGTCACAGTGGTCACCCATGTCCTCCCCCAACCCAGGTCCCATCTAGTCGATGGCTATCCCGTCTCTCCCCTCCAGGACTCCATGCTGCTAGTGTCCCCCTCCCATCCCCTGCCCACCCCCAGAGTGGGGTGTGTGTGGAGCATTGTCCATTGGTGGCAGCTCGGTCACACTGCCGCGATGTCCCTTGTGCTTGTATCTCTAGCTGGGCTCAGGGCACAGCTGCCCCTCGGGGGTGTCTGCCAGGTGTTTCCACCTCACCTGCCACCATCTCCTCCCATCCCTCCGTCTCCATCCCTGTTCCCAGGGTGCCAGACCCCACCCAGCCTGTCCTCGCCTCCTGGCGTCTCACTGTACACCTACCAGTGAGCCCAGGGGCGTGTCCTCACCCACCAGTGAGCCCAGGGGCGTGTCCTCACCCACCAGTGAGCCCCCGGGGTGTGTCCTCACCCACCAGGAAGCCCTGGGGTACATCCTCACCCACCAGGAAGCCCTGGGGTGCGTCCTCACCCACCAGGAAGCCCCGTGGGTGTGTGCTCACCCACCAGTGAGCCCCGGGGCGTGTGCTCACCCACCAGTGAGCCCTGGGGTGGGTTCTCACCCACCAGTAAGCCCCGGGTGTGTCCTCACCCACCAGGAAACCCTGTGGGTGTGTCCTCACCTACCAGTGAGCCCCGTGGGTGTGTCCTCACCCACCAGTGAGCCCCGGGGTGCGCCCTCACCCACCAGGAAGCCCCGGGGTGTGTCCTCACCTACCAGGAAACCCCGTGGGCATGTCCTCACCTACCAGTGAGCCCTGGGGTGGGTCCTCACCCACCAGGAAGCCCCGGGGTGTGTCCTCACCCACCAGGAAGCTCCGGGGTGCGTCCTCACCCACCAGGAAGCCCCGGGGTGCGTCCTCACCCACCAGGAAGCCCCGGGGTGCGTCCTCACCCACCAGGAAGCCCCATGGGCACGTCCTCTGAGGCGTTTGCAGGAGCACAGCAGGAGCACTCGGTAGCCGGGCCAGGCAACACCAGGTGCCCCTCGGTGGGTGAGTGGACGAGAAGAAGGCTTGCACTCCAGTCAGGAGTTCCCACACTTGCCACCCCACAGACGCGCCGTGGAGACAGGAGCCCCTGAAGCACGTCAGCCGTAAGGAGCCACGCTCCGTGGTGCCTCTGCTCGGGTCGCCCAGGTGCACAGGGAAAGAGAGCCGAGCGGTGACTGACAGCTGGGCCAGGCTGGCTGGTGTCTGATGGGGACAGTTCTGGAGGGGGGTGGTGGTGGCCACACAGCATGCAGCCCAGTCCACGCTTGCCATGGTCGGTTTCACGTTGCGTAAGTGCTGCAGCGTTCCCGGGAGATGACCCCTTCTGACGCCCTGCAGGAGCCTCTGAACCTCTCTCCTCTGCCCCCCCCCCCGCCCCCCGGCTGTTCTCAACACAGCAGGCAGAAGCATTTTTTTTTCTTTTTAAAGATTTACTCATTTATTTGAAAGGCAGAATTACAAAGAAAGTGAGAGAGAGAGAGAGAGAGAGAGATATCTTTCATCTTCTGGTTCACTACCCAAATGGCCGCAATGACCAGGGCTGGGCCAGGCCAAAGCCAGGAGCCAGGAGCTTCTTCCAGGTCTCCCATGTGGGTGGCAGGGGCCAAGCACTTGGGCCATCTTCTGCTGCTTTCCCAGGCCACAGCAGGGAGCTGGATGGGAAGTGGAGCAGCCGGGACTGGAACCGGCACCCATATGGGATGCCCGTGTCGCAGGTGGCGGCCCCTGGAAGTATCTTTTAAACACGGGTTGGTAACTGGATCCTGTCTTTCCTCCTGGAAGCCCCAGTGACGCCCACATCAGTCAGCGCAAGCGGCTGGCCCTCCTGGGCCTCCCGGCCCTCCCCCACTCCTGCCTGGGCGCGGCAGCAACACGTGCCCTTTCCTGGGGGTGCCCCCCCTAGGTGGCTCCTGCCTCGTCAGCGCTCCCTTAGGATTCTACCATATGGGAGACCCTTGTCCAGGGGTTTTCAGCTGCGGGTGGTTTTGACCTCTGGGCAACCTTTGGCAAAGTCTGGGGATGTTTCTGGTTGTCACGGGCTGATTCTGGTCACCATCCCGCAGGAGCCCCCAGCCAGAGTTGCCCAGGTGGAGAGCCCCCTCTCCTTTCGAGGTCCCCCTCCCGCTGGCCCTGGCCCCTCGTCCTGTCCTGCTTTCACCACTGTCTGAGTTGGGAGCAGCGTATGGTCACAAGCTGTCTCTCCTGGCCGGGTGTTCTTGGCGCCCTTGACCATGGCAGGGCTGGGGGATGAACCTCAGGGAGCCCCTGAGTTCCAGCCGGTGCTGGGGGCGGGGGGGCTCTGGGGCCTCTGGTCCTGCTCTGAGTGTGCAGCCCTCGAGTGTCCCTCCAGCCGCCCCACCCCACCCCTTGAGGCCTGCGCAGGGTGTCATTCAGACGGAGATGTGCCCACGTGCGAGTGCAGCTGCTGCCCTTGGCGCTGCTGTCCACGCTGGGAGAACGGCCATGTGAGTGAGGGTTTCTCGTGGAATGCTAGGCATCGTTCTGAATTCCTCTCTGCTCAGTCTCTTAAAACCCGGAATAAAGGAAGCATTGAGGCTGTTAGAGTTCTTTTCCGACCCTGCGTAGCAGTGACAGGGGAGCGGCCGGGGGTGTGAACAAAAAGGGGTTTGGCACTCGGAGGCCCCGGCAGCCCCCGTGGTTTCGTTCTTCTCACAGAGAGAGGAGAGCGGCTTCTCCCGGCTGAGTGAGGCTGGGTTTGTAACGGGCGGGTCAGAGGGTTCGCGGGCCGGCCTCACTCTCGGCAAGGAGCGGATTTCGCCATCCTGCCGTGGCCGGGTATCTGTGGAGCGCCTGCCTGTGCTGCGTGTCCTGGACAGCAGAAGACACGGCTGATGGCAGAGCGAGGACAGCTCTGGCCGAAACATGGCAAGGCGGGTGTGCAGTGTGGAGACCACGCGTGGGACTGCAGGCCCCGTGTGCCGCGCGGCCCCAGCCGGAAGTGTTTGATTTGACAGCAGGTCTCACGTGTGCAGAGCCGGGGGCCCCAGAACCCGCGGTTGTGACCCTGGTTGGGTGGTACCCCGCCCTGGGAAGAGAAACTCAGCGACACTCGGGGCTGAGAGTGCGCGTCATCGCCGAAGCACACGTCTGCCATTTGGCTGGCAGCATGGAGTCCTCCAGGTGCAGATGCCAGGGTTGGTGTGGAGCCGGGGGCGGCACAAACAGTCCCCCGGAGCCCGTGAGTGTGTGACGTAGTGTGGTGAGGCGGAGCCGCGCCTGTAGATGCGCTGACCTTGAAGTAGTGACATGTCCCTGGGATGCATGGCAGGCCCAAAAAGTGGGACAGAGGGCAAGCGTGTGGCCTGGCGGCTAGGATGCTGGTTACGACATCCGGGTTCCACTCCCGGTTCTGGCTCCCGACCCCAGCTTCCCGCCAGTGCCCGTCCTGAGAGGCAGCAGGGGTGAGTGGAGTAGCTGGGTGCCTGCCAATTAACGTGGGAGACCAGGGTTTGGCCCTCTGGCTACTGTGAGCATCTGGGGCGTGCATCAGTGGTGGAAGCACTCTGTCTCAGTCTCTCCGCCTCTCAAATAAGAATAAAGTGGGAGAGGGAGGCGGGAGACTCAGGCAAGTTCAAGGCTCTGGAGATGGCGGTGGGGGTGCTGTGCGGGAGGGCGGTGGCCTCTGCAGGGGCTGGGGGCGGAGGCTGAGTCTTCCCTGGGGCTCCTGCAGGGAGCAGCCCTGTGCCACTTGGACTTCAGCCTGGTGAGGCTCAGCTGGAATTCTGTCCTCCAGAATTGGAAGAGAAGGAACTTCTGTCAGCTTTAAGCCCGCGAGCTCATGCTGATTTGTTAACGGAGCTGGGGGAACTCTCCCGTGCCTCCAGGGGACAGGCACCTGCAGCCAGGGGCGGGCGAGCAAGTTCACCGACTAAAGACCTGAGGTGTCCAGGGGCCCCTCTGCACTGTGGGTGTGCACCCAGGGGCTGTCGGGCGAGAGCCACAAGCAGCATCATGTTAGGTGAGAAGAGCCCGTCTCAAAATACCGCATACGCAGGGTGCTTTTTATAGCGTTGAAAACAATAAGAAATACATTTGGGGACTACATTTGGCAACAAGCGAGCCAGATGGGAGGGGCCGTGGGAGCCGGGGCTCGGGGAGAAGAGGCAGGTCCCACCTACGTGTCACCTGGCGTGGCCAAAAATAGCTGCTGTGCCGGCTAACCTTTCGCATAGGTGAGGAATACGGAGCTGTCGCTGGGTCCTCTGTGGCCTGCCTCCCGGGGCATCCCCCAGCAGGTGCGTTAATGTTGTCCACGTGTCATGTGCAAGACAGCGAGCTCTGCAGGCCCTGGGTTGTCCTGCATTTGGAAAGGAGAAGGCAGGGGTGTTCTGTGTCTGGAGAAGGGGGGTGATCCTTGCCACCTGCTCTGAGCCCCTGGGTGCTGAGGAGTGGGGGCCCTTCCCCCCCCTCCCCCCGCAGTGAGGAACAGACGGCTGCCGGGAATCAATGAGATGATGAGACAGACGCCTGCGGTCCTTCTAGGGGGAGGCGGGGAGCTCGTAAACCTGCTTCTTTCCAAGACAGGAGCAGAAATCCTATTTGCCTGGATCCCGAAAGGGATAGCAGCTCTTGTCTTCCCGTGGGACCCTGAATCGATTCCTCGCGGGGATGGTCAGCTGCCTTTTCGTGAGTCCTTGCAGTGGAGGCGTGTGAACACGGGTCGGAGCGAAGCGTCTCCAGTGACGCAGCTTCCGTGTTGCCGCGGGAGGCGGGGAGGCGGGGAGGCGGGGGCTGACGGGATTAAGACGGCAGCGCCTTTCCTTTATGGCCTCCGGTAAACCTGCATTGTCAGCGGAGGGAACGGTGAACGAGGAAGCTTATAAAGGATGCATCTCGAGCTGCAAAATTTGGTTGTATTTGGACGCTTTTGTAAGAGGCAGTAAGGTCCACAAGCACCTTAAAAGTGAGAAGGAAGCCGCAGCAGGAGAGTCGCCCTGAGGACCCTGGTTTTCATTCACTGTAAAGGGTAAATCGGCCCACCTGTTTGTAAGCGTTTGTTTAAGGATTTATTTATGTATTTGAAAGGAAGAGTGACAGAGACGAAAGGGAGGGGAGGGAGGGAGGGAGGTCTTCCATCCACTGGCTCACTTCCCAGAGGGCTGGGCCAGGTTGGAGCCAGGAGCCAGGAGCCCCACCCAGGTCTCCCACGTGGCGGCAGGGCCCCAGGACTTGGGCCTCATCTGCTGCCTCCCAGGCGCATCAGCAGGGAGCTGGACTGGAAGCGGAGCAGCTGGGACTCGAACTGGTGCTCCTGCGTGGGGTGCCGGTGTCCCAAGTGGCAGCTGACCCCCTGCACCATGCCAGTGCCTAAACACCAGCTTTATTTTTGTTAAAGATTTATTTGTTTATTTGTTTGAAAGGCAGAGCTACAGAGAGGCAGAGAGAAAGAGAGGTCTTCTATCCACTGGTTTACTCCCCAGATGGCTGCAACAGCTGGAGCTGGGCCAGCCCTTAGCCAGGAGCCAGGAGCTTCCTCCGGGTCTCCCACGCGGGTGCAGGGGCCCAAGCACTTGGGCCATCTTCCACTGCTTTCCCAGGCCACAGCAGGGAGCTGGAGTGGAAGTAGAGCAGCCAGGACTCAAACCAGATGGCGCCCATTCAGGATGCTGGCACTGCAGGAGGTGGCTTTACCCGCTATGCCACAGCGCCGGCCCCTAAACGTTGGCATTAAATGATCTCTTTCCCAAATTGCATTATGGTAAAACCCGTAAATGAAGAGTAGGTAGCACAGATACACTGTTCTGGAGCAACGTGCCTAGTTTTGTTTACAATATTTTATTTATTTATTTTGAAAGGCAGAGTTACAGACAGAGAGGGAGAGACCCTCTACACCGTAGCGCCGGCCCCTTGGGTCCACTTTGTTTCCAGTGTAGCCTCTCCTTGGGTGCTGGATTTTCAGCCTGGCTGGAGAATCAGTGCTTGGCTCGAGGTCCGCCGGATACGCGGGTGCCGTTGATCTGGGCCAGGCAGGCTGTGGAAGGGGCGGCGGCTCCCCGGGATGTACCACGCGGGGAACTGCTTTTTTCCCCCAAGGCACATTTTTAAAATTACACAGAACCCTGGTAACATAGAGTCAACCATTTTGAAGTGAATACTTACATGGCACTCAGTACATACGCAGTGTATATATGTAGCTCTAAAGCATTGTCATCCCCCAGACGGAAACGCCATCCCATTCGGCAGCCCCGCCTCCTGACCCCCCCCCCCCCCCAACCACCCACCTGCTGAGGAGCGGCTTTTGAGAGCACAAGAAACAGCTTAAAAAGATTAACTTTGGTTTTGAGATGACTCATCACCATTAGCATATTTAAGTCAGATGGAGGTGAACAGAGCACGGGGCTCAGCCCAGGGGCTCCTCGGTGGGTGGCTGAGAGCTGCCGGGTCCTGGCCCGGGAGACCCCAACCAGTGCCTTGGCCTCCCTGCCCCTCAGTTTCTGCATCACCCCATGGGGCCGCCCGGGGAGGAGGGGAGATGGTGGGGAGGCTGCAGGAGCCGGGAATGCAGCGCCCGCAGTGCACCGCACGCAGCGTGCGGTGTGATCAGGAGGTAGAATCTCGGCTCTGAAGGCATGCGTGCGGTTTCTTCGTGGACAAGTTCACATCACGACAGCTTGACAAGCCCCATCGTCACCACGGTGGGCTACTGCTCCCACGGAGACGTGGATACACCCCAAGGAAACATCGCACCCCCCAGTAAGGAGGGAATGTCGACAGCCCACACATCTTGAGCTCGCAGAGAGCTGAGGGCGCAGGTAGGCAGGCCTGGTTCTAAAATTGGCCCCCGAAGGTTGCACGTCCTCGTCCCTGGAACCTGCTGGTGTGATGGGTTTCACTCCCACGGCTGTCACCTCCTGTGGCATCACACACGACGAGGTGGAGCCTCCCCAGGCCAGCCTGGTCTGGTCCTGGAAGTCCGTGGTGGCAGGAGCTCCCTACGGCTGCTGGCAGCAGCAAGGGGACTTGGTGCACTGTCGCTTCGATGACTGAGTGGTCCCCACATGCCAAGGGATGCGGGTAGCCTTGAGCAGAGACAGCCTGCAGGGGGGAGGGACCCCAGACAGGAGCCACAAGGAACGCTTCCATACTGAATGAGCTGGAGGGGATACGGAGCCACAGGGAACGAGCCCGTACCTGAATGAGCCGGAGGGGATTCCTCCACAGACTCTTGGGCCTGGGCGGAGCGAAGCCGACACCTTGGTTCCAGCCTCCCAGACTGGGCAGGAACCAGCTGTGCGGCACTGAGTTAAACTGGTGGTGTCCCTTTAAGCCACTAAGTGTGTGGTATGTTACTCAGCGCAGGTGGCAGGTGAACCGGATTCCCTGTGGGACAAGCCCCTCCAGGGAGGGGGGGACTCAGCACCAGCTCTGTCGCTCCCCCTCTTCGTGGAGGAACGACACAGGACCCTGCGCTGTTCTTTCGTCTGCTCGGCCCTCCCCGGGTTTGCTGCTGGTTCTTCCCGGGTTGGCTACCGACCCTTCCACCTCCGTGGAAGGGCGGTTCCCCCTGGCCACATTCCCCACTTCCGCAGGGGAGCGGCACACCTCCGGCCGGCTCTCTCGGGGGCTGCACAGGTGTTCCTTCAGATAGATGTTCCTGGTGCATGTTGTCTCTCTCCTCCTTTATAGTTCTCTTCCACCAATCCCAACTCTGCTACCCACACGCCGAGCACGCTGCTCTCCTCCAATCAGGAGCAGGATCAGCTCCTGGAGGTCATCACTCAAGCTGGCGAGAGGCAGCTGCGTAGAAGTTGTTACTCCCTTCTCAGCGCCATATTGTGGGAGAGCAGATGCATAGAATAAGTCTTAATTCCAGTAACAGTCTAGTCCGAGTTGCTCCCAGTTGCTCCCCACAAGCTCACCTTTGGCAGAATCTGGGCAAGGAGTGGCCCCGCTGAAGTGGACAGCAGTCCGTCCTGGTCTCAGGGGCCCCGTCTTGGCTGTGTGACAGTGCAGTGCTGGGAGCTCCGGATGGAAGGTCAGGCCTTTCCTAGGAGCTGATGCTCCCAGACGCGCCGGCATGAACACAGGAGATACTTGTTCTGCCCTCAACCTGCTTTAAAAGCAAACGGACATCTGAGGTAGGTATGGTCCAAGTCCAGGGACGGTGGACTGGGTCGCTGGGGGCCGGGAGGCTGAGAAGGTTCCGGAGAGGCAGCATGCTATGGCTGCACAACGGGGTGACTGTCCTGGGCGTCACTGGGTTGTGCCTTTGAAAGTGGGTATAGCGGGGGCAGGTACTTCGCCCAGTTGAGACCCTGGTGTCCCACACTGCACCTGGCTGTGATCCCAGCGCTGGCTCTGCACGCCAGCTCCCTGCTGACGCAGATTCTGAGAGACGGCAGTGAGGGCTCAGTGGTTGGCTCCTGCCGCCCCGTGGAGCCCTGGATTGAGTTCCCACCTCCTGGTGTTGGCCCTGGCCCAGCCCCGGACATCGCAGGCATCCGGGGCTCTCTTGCTCTCTCTCTGCCTCTAGGGAGGAAGGAAAGGCTAAAGCGGTAAATCCTGTTACATGTATTTACTACAATGAAAGATAAAGAAAAAAGATCATTGGCCTGGGGCTTTATAAGACGAATGTGTGACCCTGGCCCAAAGACAGGAAGGAGGGGAGGATGTCTGTGTCATAGCACGTGTGCAGGGGTCACGTGACGCTTGAACATGGCTGCAAGAGCCGCCACCAGGACATGGAAGAGACGGTGTAGCGGGAAACCCGGACAGAGGCAGGACACGCCAAGGCTCTTCACAGGAGTGTTCTGCGATGGCCCGGAGGGGAGTGCTGGCTCTGGACTCGGCCCCGAACAAAGCAGGGTGTTGTCTCGGGAACCCCGGCGCCAGCGACCGTGACCTTCCTAATCCGTGTGCAGCTGCACATCTTTTGATTGGCTATCTTAGAGTTGCAGGAAGGGGCAGTCTCGGGACAATGTGACAGAGCGGGCTGCAGGGTGAGGACAGCCGCTGCTTGGTCATCTAGGGGGACCCAGGGCAGGGCTGGAGCGTCGCAGGGCGTGGTGGGAGTTCTGGTGCCGGCTTCACGCCGCCGGGCGGGGTCAGCCTCTCAGGCAGTGGCTTCAGCTGAAGCATCACTGCCTAAGGACGTGTTTTCCGGTAGCAGAGAGAGTCCAACAGGAGGACCCCATCTGGACGTGGTTCCGCGACTGGCTGTCCCAGGCTCGGGGGGAGCCCTGCCGGCAGCAGGGGCCTTGCTTTCCTGTGAAAGAAAAGCAACTCAGTTGTCCTCTGCTGTAGCATCTGAAGCAGCAGTAGGCACTTCCTGTAGAGTAAGCACAAGCTTCAGGTGGGTAAGTAGCCAAAAGGAACCCGTCCCCCAGAACCCGCGCTGGCATTTAGGAGTGCCTTGCCCGATTTTTCGCTTTACACGCCCAGGGTCATGTGGCGTTTGTAAAAGTACCGCGTGCAGGGAATATTCCTGGAACACAAAGCTGGCTCGGCCGCTGCCCTGCTCCTGGCACCTCCAGTTCCGTCAGCTTCAGACCCCGTTCAGCACAGTGCGGCCCCTCCTCCATCTCCTGCGGGGTGGGGGAGGGGGGTGCCTCCTCAACAAGACTGGGAGCAGGGCGCTCCCTGCGCTGTGTATGCCTGCCTCGGTTTCTCTAGCTGCTGTTAACAGACGACATCTGGGGACGTAAAAGCAAATGCATTCTGTCACAGCCTGCAGGACAGAAATACGAAGTCCCCGTGGAGCAGGGCGGGTCCCTCCTGTAACGGGCCACGCCTCTCCCGGTCTCGCCAGGCTGCCGGCGCTCCTTGGCATTCCCTGTCCTGTGCCGTCTCTCCAGTCTCTGCCTAAACCTGGTCCCCTGCTCTCCGGATTTGGCCTTGCCAGTGCCCATCCACATAATCCAGGATCTTACGTGAGATCCTTGACTTAATCACACCTTTGCCAAACAAGTCACGATGCCAGGTTCCAGACGGACTTTCTCTTTTGGAGCACCGTTTAACCCACTACCGCGGCAACTGTGGTGGTGGTGGGGGTGGTCTGCGGAGCAAGGCAGGGTGCAGATGCAGGGCTGGAGGGGCTGAGACTGGCGTGTTCCCAGTGGGCAGGGGGAGCACCACGGTGTGTTTTCTTGCCGTCCATGAGTTGGGAGTTACCGGCAGGCAACTCAGGGCTCAACTTGGTGCCCAGAACCTCTGCCATGCCACCTCCCCTTAGGGGCCTCTGCTCTGTCACCCTGATTCTGGGGTCTCCCTACATTGTGGGTACCAAAGCCCAGGAGAAGACCAGGGCAGAGTGTTTGTGGGCGTACGGGGTCAGAGAGGGAACCTCAGGCTGGCTGGCCTCTCACTGCACAGGTGCTGGCCCCATGGCCAAGCCAAGCTGGTGAGACCCAGGAGGGCTGTGGGTGCTCCTTACCCACAGAGGTCCGAACCCTCCCTGGCCGGAGAGGCTGACTGGCTGAGGGTGTGAATGAGGACAGGTTCTGGCCACTGGGACGATGGGAGACGGGGCGGATCCAGGAGACAGGGGCCCTGTTCTGGGCAGTCAGGACAGTGCTGGTGGGGGGAAGGAACTGGGGTCCTCCTGGGCACCCCGGATTCTTTACCTCCAGTAGGAAGGACGGTAGAAGTGGGGACCAGGACGGCCACTGGAAGTGGGCCTTTCGCTGTGCCCCAGCCCACCGCCCTCCTCCATGGACAGGACTCTTCCCCTGCCCTCGTGCATACCTTCAAAGGACAAGTCATGTTCCCACATTTTCAGTTGAAACTTACAGTCTCTGCTCTCTGCTTTCCACCTGGGTGGGGGGCTGGGTAGTTTGGTGCCCTGCCCCCCCCCCTTACTGCCCTTCTGTTGGGTGGCTGAGGCTCCTCTGACCCCTGGGACGCGTAGCTCCCAGCCCTTCGCCCACGTGTAGTCAGCAGCTGCCGCCGTCAGCGCATGGCTGGCAGGAGCCCTTCTCTAGGTGAAATCGCCGGAGCGGGGCGGCAGCCAGGTGGCTCTTAGGGCTCCGGGACTCCCACGCTCGCAGGCGCTCACGGGAGGGCGCACAGTAATGCTGCAGTGGGAGCCTTCGCCGCCTCACTGTGCCTCCGACCGTGCCTCTGGGCTCCAGGAGTTCTCTCCATGAGGTAATGGCGCTTGGGATCACCATGACTAGGCGTGACCTTGAGGAACTAATTGGGAAATTAACGTCAGGAAGGCTTTTAATTGGCCTCTCCTGACAGATACACACTTAATAGGGTCATAACCAGTTTTTATGTGCCTCCAAGTCCTACATTTATGCCCGGCCTTGAAGAGAATTTACGAGGAGCGGCCCTGAGGGATAAGTCAAGGCTCGCTCGGAGGGCGACCGGCGGTGCGTGGCCGCGCGCCTCTCCCGCAGCCAGGGAGCTGGCGCTGGCGCTGGCGGGCGAGTGCGGGGAGGAAATGCGGGCACAGAGCCCTCCTCCGCCTTTGTGCAGCAGCCCTACACGGGAGCGGCCGTGGATTCTCCCTCCTGTGGGCCCTCAGGGCGTCCCACGCAGGGAATTCCCGGCCCCGGGCAGTCCTGAGACCCTTCATACCCGTCGGACTGGACCCGCGTAGACGATTTTGGTGTTTTTCCCCTGACCAATGATTTCCTTTCTCTAAGACGTGCTCTGGGCAGAGGCCCGGGAGGCGTTTTTCACGGCTGACCTCAGCGTTCCAGAACTTTCCGGAACCTCCTCACTCATGTGCCCCTCGGGCCTAGGGTGTCGGTCTGCAGCGGCTTTGTCTCTGTGCCCGAGGCTCCTCTGGTCAAGGCCTGGGAGGGTCGCGCAGCCCAGGCCCACCCCGCAGTCCTGGAGCCCCTCAGGGCCGGCGCCCATCACGGCGTGCCTCAGCCTCGGTTTCCCGCCGCGGAGCAAGGAGGACCACGTGACCGTGTTTCGCCAGTGAGTGGTGAGCGGGGCAGCGCGGCTTCCGGCCGCCGCCCAGCCGGTGACTGCGTGGAGGCTCTGCAGGACCTAGGCCCTCGGGGGGCCGCCCCACGGAGTGGACCCCCAGGGTCCCAGCGCCCTGGTGTGCGGGCTTGGAAACCAAGGCTTGTTCCCCAAGCTTGACCTGTGCCCCCGGGTTCTCAGAGGCTGCCCGTGAGCCTGGGGCCGACCCACGGGCAGGCCCAGGGGGCAGCGAGCCTGGGGAGGCGCGGGGTCAGGGACAGGGCCTGGGGAGGCCGCGGCCAGGGCCAGGGCGTCTCCCGGCGGGCGAGGCCAGCTCCTTCCCACCAGCACTTCCTGCCGGGCTTGCGCGTCCCTCTCGTCCACTGGCTGTCCGCTGGCCCTCGGCTGGCTGTCCGCTCCGCAGTGCCTGAGCTCGCCAGAGAGACGCCCACTTTCGCTTCACACTGGGCCCTGGAGGGGCGTTCAGGCGTCCGCGGGCAGCCCAGGGGTTCGGGCAGTGGCGGTGTGAAGCACCTGGGAGAGAAGCCGGCGGTAGCAGGGCTGGGAGAAGGGAAGGAAGGAAACGGGGCCTTTGGGGGAGAGAAGACGCATCTGGCATCAGCTCGTGGGTGCGGAGGTGACCCTCCTGCTTGGCTGGGTGAGGATGCGCCCGCAGTTTTGGGGGGGCTCAGAAGCTGCTCCTTAGGGGGCTGCAGACCTGCTGACGAGCCCGGATGGTGACTTCTTCCCACAGGACCGACTGTTGGGGAGTGTGGGGCACGCCTCTGTGTGGCTGTTGGGCAAGGGGGCAGTAGGAGGCTGAGGTGGTGCGGGGGTGTCAGGGCCCCCCTTTAACAGCCTGTTTTCATGTTGTGGGGATAAGGGGAAGCTGCAGAGGCTCAGCTCCAGGTGGTGGGTGCCCCGCTTCTGTTCCCCTGAACAGGTGGGCCAGGTCCTTACCAGGCCGGCTCTGGAGAGCTAGAGGCCTCCTGAGGGCCATGTGGGCAGTCTTGGCACTGCTGGGCCCCACATTGTCCCAGAAACGAGGGGAGCCTGCGGCCTGTTTGGCCTGGCCCTGTGGCCGGGATCTGCCCCGCGGGGGACTCCAGGCAGGCCGTGGCACCCAGGTGAGGTCCCAGGCGGGCTCTGGCAGCCCCAGGCCGGGTGGTCTGCTGCTCTGGCCCCAGATTCCCGCTTTGCCGGGGCAGTGCTGTCACGAGTACTGAGCTGTTTGCAGAGAAGCGGAATCCGGTCACTGCCGTCCTCTGTAGGGAAAGGGGAGTCTAGACGGTTAACTGCAAGGAAAGGGGAGTCTAGACGGTTAACTGTAAGGAAAGGGGAGTCTAGACGGTTAACTGTAAGGAAAGGGGAGTCTAGACGGTTAACTCGTTACTGTGCTAAAACCAAAGGTAGGGAGAGATGCAGACAAGCGTGTCTTCATTCCGGAGTAGGGAAGACTTGGGGGGGGGGGGGCAGAAACAGCAACAGAAGTGATTTAGCAGCGTAAGAACTAGAAGTTTTCCCCAGTGACAGGAGACTACCAGAGAGATAAAATACAAGAGACAGGAGACAGCACTGGTGATGCTATAGCGGGCAAACCTCTGGTTTACTTACATATATAAGTCAGAAAAAGGTAAGCGTTGCAGGGAAGCGTAGACAAGGGCACAGGCTCCAGCAGGGTTAGGTGTAGCGCATGTGGTGGATGGTGGAACTACAGCCTGGGGAGCAGGTGTGTCCGTGGTGCCTTAGCATCCTCAGCCTGTGGCTTACATTTCCTGAACCCAGGTAGCCCCTGGGAGCCAGCCATCACACCTGCATTCCAGCCAATGGTAATGCAGCTTCTTTCTTGCATCCCATTGGCCAGAGCCAAAACTGTAGCTGCAAGGGAGGCAAGGAGCTGCAGTTTTATCCAGGGAGCCATGTAAGCCGCTGGAAACTGAGGGATTTTGCTGCAGTGAGAAGAATGGAGAGTGGTTATGGGATCAGGCATAATCTACCATAGGCACAGACAGTAAAAGAAAGAGATTAATAAATGGATGAACATGTGTGGCCTCACCTGCAGTCAGGTGGCTATCAAAGCAAGACACCGTTTTCCACCTGTTGGTGACCGTGTGAATCCTGGGCTTGTCTCTGCTCTGCACCTGGGATGGGGCGCGAAACCTTACATTTTCTCAAACTTCTGCGTTTCCTGGCTTCTGGCCGGGTTTGGCTAACAGGAAGCTCTGGTGGAGAGTGGGGGTAGTGGGAAGGGAGAAGCCAGCGCTCTCCCGTTCTGCCTGGGCTTTGCCTCCAGCAGCAGCTGCGTGGATTCTGCCCGTGTCTTGAGTTCTGCCCGGGTACCTGCAGCCTGAGGGTAGTTCTGTTGGCTTCTCAGCCCTTCCGGCATCCGGGTCAGCAGTTCCTGCATCCACCTCCTTTGCTTTAGGTCCCCAGCATGATTCTTGTTTTCCAGATGGGGTCCTGCTCTGATGCAGGGTTTAGCTTGGGGGGGGGGGGACTGTCTGGGGGACATGAGCTGGGTCCTGCTTTGCAGTTCCACCACAGAATCTTTGGGAACCGGGGCAGGCGCCGTGGCTCACTTGGTTAATCCTCTGCCTGCCGTGCTGGCATCCCATATGGGCACTGGGTTCTAGTCCCGGTTGCTCCTCTTCCAGGCCAGCTCTCTGCTATGGCCCAGGAAGGCAGTGGAGGATGGCCCAAGTGCTTGGGCCCTGCACCCGCATGGGAGACCAGGAGGAAGCACCTGGCTCCTGGCTTCGGATCGGTGCAGCACGCTGGCCGTAGCGGCCAGTTGAGGGGTGAAGCAACGGAAGGAAGACCTTTCTCTTTGTCTCTCTCACTGTCTACAACTCTACCTGTCAAATAAAAACAAACAAAAAAGAATCTTTGGGAACCAAGGTGTTGGCAGCATGTAAGGAAAAGCAAAAAATATGCATCTAATTATAATTCTACTAGGATTTTTTTTAAGATCGATTTATTTATTTGAAAGTCAGAGTCACAGAGAGAGGAAGAGAGAGAAATCTTCTGCTGGTTCACTCCCCACATGGCCGCAATGACCAGGGCTGGGCTGGTCCAAAACCAGGAACCAGGAGCTTCCTCTGGGTCACCTCTGTGGGTGCAGGGGCCCAAGGATGTGGGCCATCCTCCACTGCTTTTCCAGGCCATAGCAGAGAGCTGGATCAGAAGTGGAGCGGCCAGGACTCGAACCAGTGCCCATATGGGATGCCAGCACTGCAGGCAGTGGCCTAACCTGCCGCCATGGCCCCCTCCTTTATAAAAAGATTTATTTATTTATTTAGAAAGTGACAGCTACAGAGAGAGAGAGAGAGATTGAGAGAGATTTTCTAACTCTTGGTTCACTTTCCAGATGACCACAAAAGCCAGGATTGAGCCAGGCCAAAGCCAGGAGCCAGGAGCTTCATCAGGGTCTCCCGCGTGGGTGGCAGGGCCCGAACACTTGGGCCATCCTCTGCTGCTTTTCTCAGGCCATTAGTAGGGAGCTGGATCAGAGGTGGAGCAGCCAGGGCACAAATTGATGCCCATGTGGGTGACAGTGGGGGCCACCACAGCGCTGGCCCCAGAGTGTGTTCCAAGGAAGTAACTTACACGTGTTGGTAGGACATACATGAAGTTCATAGCAGTGAAGCCAGGAAACCTCACCTCTGAAAGGTGCGTTAGTGGTGTGGCTATGAAATCAGTCAGGGCAGGCGTCCGGCGCAGCGGTGAGGGTGCTGACGGGGATCCCACGTTTCACGTCACAGGGCCTGGGTTCCAATCCCAGCTCCCACTGATGCAGTCCTTGGAGGCAGCAGCTGATGGTTCAAGAGTTGGGCTCCTGCACCTGTGGAGGGAGGCCTGTTCTGAGCTGTTGGCTCCCAGCTTCAGCCTGGCTCAGGCCTGGCCATTGTGGGCATTTGAGGAATGAACCAGCAAATGGGAGCTTGTTCTCTGTCTCTCAAATAAAATAAATAAGAATCACAATATTGCCGTGTGGTGAAAGGTGCAGCCATAGTGTGTGGTATAGAAACCTGGTAAATAACAAGATGAAGTAGGGTTCCTTTTATTTATTTATTTTTTTTGAAGACTTATTTATTTGAATGAGTGACAGATTGATTTTCCATCTGCTGACTCACTGCGCCACATGGCCCCAGTGGCTGAGCTGGGCCGGGCTGGGCTGGGCTGGGCTGGGCCGGGCCAGGCCAGTCTAGTCCTAAACTAGGAGCCAGGAACTCCAGAGCAGTGCTGCCCAGTAGCAGAAGGACACAAACGTCGGTGCAAGCCACAATTGTAACTTCAGGTTTTCTAGTAGCTACATTAAAGAAAGTGAAGCTGATGTTTAACCAACTAGACCTGGAATGTTCTTTCAACACGATCACTATATGAAAAGAAGAAACCGTGTTCTTCGGTCTGTGACATCTGGGAAACCAGCCGGGGTGTGTGTTGAAGCCCAGCTCATGTGGAGGGCCCATCTCGGGGCTCTGTGGCCCTGGTGGTGCTGGCTGTCACTGTGGACCCTAGGATCAGAAGGGTGAGTGCGGGATGGCCTGGTGCCCGTGGAGGTTCAGTCTCGGCCTGCGGTGGAAGATGGTGGTGACCCGGTGCAGGCCTTCTGCCTCACCTTGTTCCCTGGAAGATTTGAGGCACAGTGTTCGTGGTGTTTGCCTCCTTGGACAGTTCCTCGTTGGAGCTCACCTTCCTGCGAGCGCGAGCCGGGAGGGGCTGTGGCGGGGTGCCAGCCCACCCCAGGGAGTGGATTTGTCTCTTCTGGCCGGGGAGTCATGGCGGCATCTGGGGTCCACTGGAAGAAGGAGAGCCTGGCCGGGACGGCGTACTCCGTGGGAGGTGGCTCCAGGCACAGCCTCAAGGCCGCCGGGCGACTGACCCTGGCCCTGAGGGCCTTGCTGGAGCTACCCCCTTCCCACAGGGAGTGGCTTGACGGGCGGAACGACTTACCTGTGACGCTTTTGTGTAAAATGGTGGCGATAGGAGAAGGGAGCTGCAGTGGCGGCAGGGAGGGGCCTCGGGCCGGGGCCGCCTGTGCGGGGCAGTGGCTGCGCCGGTTCTCAGCCGTTTGGTGTGGCGTTTCTGTACGCGGCCGAGAGGGAATTGGGAGAATTCCGCTCCGGCAGCGCAGACCCTTCTGTGGGGCTCCTGTGCCCACTCGTACCTCAGAGCCCACCAAGGCCGAGCTGGGTGTGGCTCACTGGGCTGGGGACTTGCCCGGAGGTCGGTGCAGCCGGGCAGCAGCCGTGGAGTCTGATGTCAGGTTTGGTGTGGCTAGATTTTTAACTCTTAGATTGGTTTCATAAATCTTAGATTTAGATTTTTAACTCTTAGATTGGTTTGATACTGACTTTGGGTGTCTTTCCATTTGCGCACACAGACTTACTGAAAAATACCAACTTCTGTCTGGGCCTCGACAGCTCTCAGCTTGTGAAGCGTGTGCTGGAAGCCGTGTCGCTTCCTCCTAAGAGACCTCGTGCATCGCTCCTCCCTGTGTGATCCTGCTCCCGCAGCCCTGCGGCTTTTTGCAGGGGAGGGGCTTGGAGTGACCGTGCGAGCCTCGTGGCTTGAGTCGGAAGTGACCATTTGTTGATCACGGGAGCTCCTTAGGGCCTGCGTGCAGGATGAGACCCATCTCCGTGGCCTGGGGACGTCCGGCTTCAGGGTCAAGACTGGCCAGGGTGGGGCAGGGAATGCAGAGCCAGGGCTGGGGGAAGAGCAGCTCCAGGGCTGGGGAGAGAGAGATAGAGAGAGGGGGAGAGAGCGAGCGAGCGAGAGAGCTCAAGCGAGCGAGCAGGGGAGGCAAGCTCGCGGGGCCCTGGGCGGGAGCGTCTGCGTGCCTGTCGCCCGTGGTTTCTGACGGTGCAGGGACGTGGTCCGCGCTCTCCGGCTGTTCTCGGTGCCGTGTCCTGTGCCGTTTGCGTCGTCTAGCTGCTTGGGTGAGCTGAACGCATCAGTGCCTTTGTGACTCCGAGGAACGCGTTTCTGCCCAGACTTCAGCGTGTGTGCTCACTGCTTGTGGGTTCCAGGCGTCCTCCTTGATGGCTTTCAGAAGCCCAGGGTGGTACAGCATTTCAGCTCTGGGGAACGCGCCCTTCTCTGCTATTTTTTTTTTTTTTAGAATTTACATAGTTTTACAGTCAAAATTTGTGCTTAAAAGGCACTTGAGGCAGGCACCGTGGCTCACTAGGCTAATCTAGTTCCAGTCGGGGCGCCGGATTCTGTCCCGGTTGCCCCTCTTCCAGGCCAGCTCTCTGCTGTGGCCCGGGAGTGCAGTGGAGGATGGCCCAAGTGCTTGGGCCCTGCACCCCATGGGAGACCAGGATAAGTACCTGGCTCCTGCCATCGGATCAGCGCGGTGCACCGGCCGCAGCACGCCGGCCGCGGCGGCCATTGGAGGGTGAACCAATGGCAAAGGAAGACCTTTCTCTCTGTCTCTCTCTCTCACTGTCCACTCTGCCTGTCAAAAATAAATAAATAAATAAATAAATAAAATAAAATAAAATAAAAAAAAGGCACTTGAGGGGTGGGTGTTTGTTGCAGCCATTGGTCAGCTGCCGGGACGGCGCATCCCACACTGCGTGCCTGTCTCTGATCTCCAGTTGCTGCTGCCGCAGCTTCCTGCTGATGTGTACCCTGGCGATGGCTCAAGGACTTGGGTCCTGCCACCCGCGTAGGAGACTGAGATAATGACGTTCTGGGCTCCTGGCTTTGGTTTGGCCCAGCCCTGCTGTTGCAAGCATTTGTGGAGTGAACCAGTAGACGAGGATCTCTCTCAAAATGAAATGGATCCTTTTATCCCGGTGTTTAATGTGCTCTGTCAGGGCACGGCCGATCGATCGTTCAGGAAGCTGGCGCGTGGCTGAGTTGTTGAGGTGACGGCAGAATGCTGCTTGTCAGCCCAGGGCAGCTGTAGGGCGGTTGCTGGCCTGGGCGTGGGAGGAGCCCCAAGGGATAGCCCAGAGACGTGGGGGCCTTCCGTGGGGCGTGCTTCCTGTGCGCTGCGGCTGCCTGCGGGTCTGCGGGGCCTGGGCTGCTCGGGGTAGAACAGAGGCCTGCAGCCCACGGACGTGGCATGCATGCTGGGTGCAGGCTGCTGGTAGGCTTGCCTTGGTGAGGGTAGGGTTTTTGGGGTGTGCAGATCCTTGGTCCAGGTGGGAAGTCTGTTCTGCTGGTCCACATCCTAGGCATTTTGGTGGCCACCTGTGGTTTTGACTTGCCAGATCAGCGTGCTCCCTGTATCTGTGGGGACTGAGGCAGCCAGGGCTCATCCCATCCTGTCCTGTGCAGGGCCATCCTCTTGTGTGCAGTCCGTGGTCGGCACCCCTGGCTGGCCCCGCACCTCTCCTTTCCACCTGTGTGAGGCTGGGGCGCCGTGCTGTGCAGAGACCCTGGGAGGGTGAGGGGAAGTTCAAGGGCTAGGGCCTGGGGTCTGGCGTTCGCCAGACGTGCTTAAGGAGCAGGAAGGCGGAGCCTGGGCCCCGGAGCCGTGACAGGCCCCTGGGACGAGGCGTGGCTGCTGGTGTCTGGGCTGAGTGCTGACACGGGGCAGGGGCGGGGCGGGTGGGGCAGCGCACTTGGGGGCTCTGGCTGGCCCCCTCAGCTGGCGATAGCCATCATCTCTCAGCCGTCTTGGGACCAGGCTCACCGCCACCACTGGCCTCTGTGCGGAATCTCTGGCTCCTCTTGGTCTCACGAATACCTGGTCGGCAAGTGGAATGTTCACCCTCCAGTGCCAAGGGATGTCCGTGAGCTGCAGTGACCACACAGACGACCGGCCAAAGCAAGAACCACCCCCTCCTGCCTCTGCTGAGCTGACCCAAGGGTCGTGGTCGTCTGGGCCCACTGCGCTCATGGCTCCCCCTCTGCTGGGTTGAGGCTTGCCCCCCACCCCCACCCACCCAGTGAGCCTTGGTAACTGGAGCACACCTTTTCCAGTTTGGCTTTGGCCCTGAAAGACACTGGTGTCGGCTGTGCCTGCCTCCCCATTCGGTCCTGCCCTCTTGGCTGTGGGAGTGACCCCTGTGCCCACGGGTAGCCCAGGCTTTGGGCAGGGGCTGCTGCATCCCAGGGGCGGTCCAGGAAGGCAGGTGGTTAGAGCTGACTTGGGCCTTCTCCCCACCCCTGGAAGCATCTGTGAGGAGGACTCCGGCCCTGACCCCCTGGGAATGCCTCCAGGCAGAACCATGCCCTCAGCCCCTCACCCTGGATGTCCCTGAGCTGTGGTCTGGTCCTTGTGGCTCCCTGCGTTGACGTGAGACACTGAGGGTGGTGCTGGGCCGGTTGTGGTGGTGTGGCTTGCATTTTCCAGAAGTGTGTCGGTGGAATCCAGTGCCAGTACAGCACACGCCCCTTTGTGGTCTGGCTGCTTCAGCTCGGCCCGAGCGTTCTGAGACGCATCCGCGTCGTGACAGGTGTCAGTCATTGGTTCCTTTTTCTGTTGCCAAGTGTCTTCTGTGGGTGGACTCGCCGCCATGTGTGTCTCTGGTCTCATGTGCAACCTCGGGCTGTTTCCAGGTTTTGGCTGTTAGCAAGGAAGCTCCTCTGAAACGTGTGCAGAGCTCCAAGAGTGCGTGTGTGCCCTCAGCCCTCGGGAGGACCGGGGTGGAGTGGCTGCGTGGTGTGGTGGGCACCTCACTTTGCAAGAAGCTGCCAGCCTGTTTTCCAAAGGCTGGTCGTCACGTCTCCACCAGGAGGACGTGAGGGCTCTGGCCCCGTGAGCCCTGCCGACGCTCGGGGTAGCCGCTTCTCAAAACGCTAGCGTTCTTGTGAGCGTGAAGTGGCATCTCCTTGTGGTTCGAATGATTTGCGTTTCCCTAAGATGTCAGTGCTATTTGCATCTGCTTGTTCTTCCTGGAGGTTTCTTAGGGGCCTTTGAGGTATTTATTCTGTGCTGGAAGTCAGCTGCCCTCTTTCTGAGCTGTCAGACTTCGTGGTGGTTTTTGAGTCCGAGCCCTCTGGAATAGTCGCGTCTGGCTAACGCTTCGCCTGGGACTCGGTTTTCATTTCCTTAGCAAGATTTGTGAAGAGCAAATTTTAATGTTGATGAAGTCCAGTTTATTGATTTTTTTTCCTCTTATAGTTTGTGCTTTTTTGTGAACTGTTTAAGAAATCTTTGCCAAGCCCAAGGTTTTTCTGTCCTGACGTTTGAGGAGTTTCTGTGCGTGGCCATCCAGTGGACCCAGCACTGTTTGTTGAAAAGAGTCTTCTTTCCCATCAGATTTCTTTGGCACCTTTGTCGGAAATCAATTGACTGTGTGTTGGGGGTGGGGTATTTCTGGGCCCTGCATGTGGCATTCCCCAGGCGTCGTGGCAACCAGAACCATCCATAGGTACATCCAGATGCCCACCTGGGTGGGTGCTGGCTCTGGGTTAGTTTAAAAGCCTGAAGCCCCGCGTGCAGCATTTGTGCTCTTAGATTGTAGAAGGTTGCACTTACCCAGCAGAAGCATGGTCTGAAGACACGAGGTCTGCCCTCGGCTGGAGAGTATCCCAGCGCTAGAAGGAGAAAACGCTCCTCCTCTGTCGGCCATTGTGCTGTGAGCTGCTCCCTGGACTTCCCCTCCGGCACTGGACTCTGCTGCCAGAGCCCTCAGTGGACTTCTTTGCAGATGTGGACTGAGGTCTGACCTTGGGCCGTTTGCCCTGTCTGGCTCCAGGAGGGCCTGGCACTTGGGGTATGCCCTGCAAGTCCCCACTTTCAGCCCCAGCCCCTCGCCCCTCAGCGGCACCCTGGGTTCTAGTCCCAATTGGGGCACCAGGTTCTAGTCCCAGTTGCTCCTCTTCCAGTCTGGTTCTCTGCTGTGGCCTGGGAGGGCAGAGGAGGATGGCCCAAGTGCTTGGGCCCTGCACCCGCATGGGAGACCAGGAGGAAGTACCCGGCTCTTGGCTTCGGATTGGCACAGCGCCAGCCATAGCAGCCATTAGGGGGTGAACCAATGGAAGGAAGACCTTTCTCTCTGTCTCTCTCTCTCACTGTCTAACTCTAAAAAACTCTAAAAAAATAAAAAATAAAAAATGTTTATTTATTTAAAGGGGGGAGGGTGGGGAAGAGAGAGAGAGAGAGAGAGAGAGAGAGAGAGAGAGAGAATCTTCCGTGTGCTGATTTACTTCCCAAATGGCTGCAACAGCCAGTGCTGGGCCAGGCTGGAGCCAAAAGCCAGGAACTCCATCCAGATCTGCTACATGAAGTCAGGTGCCCAGGCATGTGGGCCACCCTGCACTGCCTTCCCAGGCACATTGGCGGGAAGCTGGATTGGGAACAGAGCAGCCAGGTCCTGAACCGGCACTCCAGTATGGCAGGTGGGCCTTGTAGGTGGGAGCTTAACCCACTGTGCCACGACGCCAGGCCCCCGTGTAAGCATTTTAAACAAAGACTTAGTGACGTTCAAGTCTCTGTCTCAGAATTCATGTGCACATTCTCCTGGGTGTGGGCGAGATTTCATAACTATTTTTGGCTAGAGTAACTGATTGCTCTAATTATGCATTTCACTGCCCCCCTAAAATCTCTAAGTAGTGTGGCCCTCTCCCCTTCTTAATTTGAGAGGCAGAAAGAGCGACCGCCTATCTGCTGGTCACAGTGCCGGGGCTGGGCCCAGTCCAGGCCTCCCACGTGGGCGGCAGGGATCCAACGACTTGAGCCCCAGGATGTGCTTTAGCGGGTGCTGGAGCTGGGACTCCCATTTGGGATACAGCCAGTGCTGGCCCCGGGGTGCTGCCTCTGTGGGTGTCCACCTGCAGCGTTGGGGCGGGCGGGCGGCTGTGTTGGGGAGGAGCCGTCCTGGGCCATCTCTCGAGGTTGGATTTCCTGTCCTCCCCTTGGTTTCCTGGGAGCGGACCCAGGCTGCATCTCTGCCCTGCCTCGCGGTGTGCCGTAGTGGGGAGCAGCCCTCACTCCCAGTCTGGACCCCAGAGGCCGGGACACAAACACGTGTACCCCATTTCCCTTTGGGATTCTTTCTACCGCCAGCACACCTGGGGTCTTGTGGTGGCAGCAGAGCCTCTGGGAGCTCCTAACTCAGAGTTCAGCTGAGGACCCCAGCAGGGGCCTGGGGAGAGTCCTCCTGCTGTGGCCAGCTCGGCGCCCTGGAACCAAGTCCCCGCTGGCCGGCAGTGACCATCTTTGAATCCAAGTGGGGAAGCGTTTCTCGACCTCAGACAGAATTTGGGCTTTTCACCTGCCCACAGGTGAGGCCCAGGGTTCAGGACTCTGATGGGGCAGAGATTCAGAGCCGGCCTGAAGGCTGAAGGGCCAGGCCAGCGAGAGGATCTGTGGGCCTGGGCTGGCGGGGAGGCACCGCAAAGTGGGTGATCGCTGGCGTGACCTGCTGAGACCCACGAATGAGGCCGACGAGGGCGCGCAGAGGCCCAGCCGGGAGCCGCCAGTCATGCAGGCACACTCACCGGCACTGTGCGTGCGCACACAGGCACCTCGAGGCAGTGGTTGATGGCCCCCAGCATCCTGTCCCTGCAGCTCTTCCCGGTGTCTCTTGGGTAGCCCTGCAGGCTCTGTCCTGGCCTCTGGCCTCTCCACATCCATGTCACTGCACTGGGGGCGCCATTGATCTCCCCGTCCTGACAGGTAGCTGCCTCCTTCACTGTGTCCCCCAGCAGTCCCCTCCCCCTGTGTGGCCCTGCTTGTGTTGGGGGGGGGGTGTCGGGAGCCCCTGGACCCGATCTGACCCTCTCCCCCCCGCCCCTTGCACCAGCCCCTCCCCCTCAAGCTGCTCGCAGCCCGTGTGTGGCCAGGCAGGCCCAGGCTACGTCCCAAAGCTGCCCTTTTGGACTCGCCTGGACGCCTGCCCCACCCTCACCCACTTGTGACTGGCCTGGCCCGGTGGCTGTGCCTGTCCCCGCCTGGGGCTGTTGGCCAGGCACAGCCAGCCAGCAGGAGTCAGTCAGTCCATGACCGACCACCTGGGGTCCTGTGGACTGGAAGCCCACGTGGCACCGGCTGATGGTCCACAGGTAACTGAATGTGTGAGTGAGGCCAGGAATTCAGCACCGATGCCCTGGTCTGCAGACCTGGGTCAGGGCTGATACACACTCCTTGGGCAGTTGGCTTGTGGTGTCTGTGAACTGGCTGGCTGTCGGCACACGCTTTGGACATCACCTTCCCATCTGCTGTCAGCCACCCCCGAGTCCCATCAGGCTGAGCTGCAGAGCCGGCGGTGGGAACGTTCCGCCTCACAGGGCCGTGGCGCCAGCCTGGGTGGCTCCATGCTGCTTTTCCTGTACTACCCCCAGGTGACAGAGTGGGTCGAGCCTTGGGACAGTCGTCCCCACCGCTTGTCAGCTGTGGGATGTTGGGGGAGTTTGTGACCCTCTCTAAGCCTCGGTTCTCTCCTCTGTGGATTGAGAGGGGGTCCCTTTCCCCTCTGCTAGGTGCCCAAAAGAGGACTGCGGCGGTGTGGGAGGTAGCAAGGATCTGGCCACGCCAACCACCCGCAACCCCTGCCCTCTGTGCTCCAGGCTGGGCGAGGCCCACCATGGCCAGGGTATGTCTTGGAGTCTGGTGAGACAGACACACTCACACGAGGTGCCTGAAGCAGTTGTGTTACTTAGAGATGGGCAGCAAGGGGCAGAGGTCCACGCAGGTCCGTGGCAAGCCCGTCCTCCGAGACTGGGAAGCTGCCTGGGGCAGGTGGAGCCGTGTCTGTGTGCCCCACTTTGTACCCCAGCCGGGGAACCCCAAAAGGCAGCCTTCGCGGGTTGTGTACTTGGGGGCTGTGTGACACTGGAGGACTGTGTGCTCCCAGGGGAGAGGGGAGCAGAGTCCCGGCTGTCTTGGCTGTGCTGTGCCTAGCCCCAGAGGTCACCTTCCCCAGGAGGCCCTCAGAGACGGGCCTGGGCTGATCCGGACAGTTCTCAGGATGCCACACTCCCGCACATCCTACAGTTGTCCTTGAGATCTGCGGGCGAGAAACAGGCGAGGCTGGGTCCCGGGCCCCGAGAGAACGGTCCTGCAGTGCTGACCAGTTAGATGACGGGGACCTGTCCGTAGTGACCTGGGGATTCCGCTGTGCCTGGGTCCTGCCCACCAGCTCCTAGGACCTCCTGCGGTGGCTCCCTGAGGGACATTGTGCGGGCAGGGTGGAGGGAATCTGGGGGGTGGGGACGATGACCAGCCCGGGCTGGAGGCTACAGAGAGGGCAGAGAGAGCGGGAGTGGGCGGGGACAAAGCCCTCTCTGATGCCACTCAGGAAGGGGGCAGGGGAGGGACCGTCCCAGCCTCCAGGCTTCCGCCGGGTCTCCTGATCAGAGTGTGGCTGGAAGCTTCCCTGCCTTGGGTGCCTCTCTGAGTCCAGTGCTGGGGTGGAGTCCAGGGCTTCAGCGGAGCTCAGGGCCCAGCTGGGCACGGTGGGCACCTGCTCCCCTCCCTCTGTCCCCTGAAGCCCACGTGTGGCCCCCATCCCAGGCGTCTCCCACATACAGAAGGCAAGCGCGCCAGCATCTCCACGGCTGGTGCCGTGTGGGGTGGTCTGTCCGGGGGCCCTGTTAGGAGCGCGTGGGGTGGTCTGTCCGGGGGCCCTGTTAGGAGCGCGTGGGGTGGTCTGTCCGGGGGCCCTGTTAGGAGCGCGTGGGGTGGTCTGTCCGGGGGCCCTGTTAGGAGCGCGTGGGGTGGTCTGTCCGGGGGCCCTGTTAGGAGCGCGTGGGGTGGTCTGTCCGGGGGCCCTGTTAGGAGCGCGTGGGGTGGTCTGTCCGGGGGCCCTGTTAGGAGCGCGTGGGGTGGTCTGTCCGGGGGCCCTGTTAGGAGCGCGTGGGGTGGTCTGTCCGGGGGCCCTGTTAGGAGCGCGTGGGGTGGTCTGTCCGGGGGCCCTGTTAGGAGCGCGTGGGGTGGTCTGTCCGGGGGCCCTGTTAGGAGCGCGTGGGGTGGTCTGTCCGGGGGCCCTGTTAGGAGCGCGTGGGGTGGTCTGTCCGGGGGCCCTGTTAGGAGCGCGTGGGGTGGTCTGTCCGGGGGCCCTGTTAGGAGCGCGTGGGGTGGTCTGTCCGGGGGCCCTGTTAGGAGCGCGTGGGGTGGTCTGTCCGGGGGCCCTGTTAGGAGCGCGTGGGGTGGTCTGTCCGGAGGCCCTGTTAGGAGCATGGCTTGCGTCCTGGGACAGCTGCTGCGAGGAGGGAGCCGGGCGGGAATCTGGATTCCTCACGTGCCTCGGGCTCCCTTCCATCTCCAGGCTGCCCAGGGGCAGGGGGAGCTGTCCCTGCTGCTCTGGCCACGCTGCCTGTCCTGCCACCTGCCGCTCTTGCTGTCTTCCCCTGCTGGAGCCGGCCAAGAGCGTGATGCCGTGCCCCAGTGTGGTGCCCCAGCTCGGGGATTTACGTCATATTAGGGAAGTGAGAGTGAGAGAGGGATCCAGTCCCGGGCACCCCATGCCCTCTGCTTCTCACGTTTGAGCTGCCTTCTGGCTCTGTGGCATCCAGCACTGTGACCTTGGCCATTTGTTTCCTTCCTGAGCTTTGGGCTCATCTGGGTCGAAGGCTTTGTTGGAGGCCACCTCTGATGAGCAGCGCTCTGAGCAGGGCTGGGGGCTGCCCCCTCCAGGGCTGCTGTGCGGCCAGGCCTGTCCAGGCTGGTGGTGCTGTGCACGCTGAATTCTGCCCCGGCCTGGCCAGCCAGCCCTCAGAGCTGCTGGGGAGCACCTGGCTCCCCCAGGCGCGGCTTGGGCAGGGGCCGGAGCTCAGTTCCGGGCCTGCAGCTGTGCCCGTGTCCGGAGACCCGCACTGACATGCCACACCTGCGGCCCCGTCACGGGCCAGGTGTTTGGCTCGGTGATCACGGGCCAGGTGTTTGGCTCGGTGAGCAGCGAATCGGTCGACTGTTGTGCAGTTTTGATCTTCAAACTGCTTTGTTAGCGCATCTTTCCTCTGCCCTCCTTGAGGATTGATTATTCAGTAGTTGTCTAATCTCCTAAGCAAAACGCTTTCTTTGTGGCTTTTGTCTTTATTTATTTGAAGGTCATCGCTTCTCGGCCTTTTGGCTAAGATCAAGTGTTATTTGAAGGTCAGACTTACAGAATGAGAGAGAGAGTCAGAGAGAGAGCGTCCATCAGCTGGTTCACCCTAGATGGCCCCAGCAGAGCACTGGGGTTGGCTCTCCTCGTGGGGCTTCCCAAGGGTGGCGGGGCCCAAGCACGTGGGCCATCTTCTGCCGCTTTTCCCAGACCATCAGCAGGGAGCTGCGTTGGAAGTGGAGCAGCCGGGACATGAACTGGCACCCACGTGGGGTGCTGGCATCACGGGGCAGCTTTACCCGATACGCCACGATGCCAGCCCCTATTTCTGTCTTGTAGCAGCGAAAACATGCGGTGCTGAGAATTTATTCTTGAGAAAATCGTGGCGTGGCCTGACTGTAGAAGATATTCCTGTTGGGTTCGGATTTATCCTACAACTTTTATTTCAAGATGTTTAGCAGGGTGAGCACATCTTCCTGTTTCTATCACTTGTTTCCCTTGGCTGTGGACATTTTATTTAGGGGCATTTAAAGGTTCTGTTTAACATTTAACGTTAAAATAATGTCGCTGGCTGATTCGCATCTGGAGAGGAAGACGCTCCGCTTGCTCCTGGACACTGACGTCCCCCGTTGGCCAGCCGTGCGCGCTGGCTGGAGGGGCCGGGTCAGCGTGGGTGGTGAGCAGGTGAGGCCTTGATTGCGTCCTGCTCTGCATGCTTAGACGTGGAAATTCCGTACTGGAGTGTTTTTGCTGATTCTGTTCATCAAGACAAATTGAATTTTCTGGCTTGTGTTAATTCATTTCCTGGAACTCCTGCCTGGAGGTGTCTCTCACACAGCACCTGGGGTCTCAGGGGTCTCCGGGTGGGTCTGATTGGCACAGTTGATACAGACTTACTTCCTGCTCCTGCCCTTGCATTGGGGGGGGGGGGGTCTCTTCCTCTGAGTGCTGGTCCTGGGGGGCTGGAAATACAATTTTACACAGCCTGGGCCTTTTGTGTTTGGAGAGCAGTTTGTTATTTTTACCCAGGTCTGTTACTTTGTTCTGCTCAGGGTATGTGTGTGTTGGGGGGGCGTGCGCGTGCTGGGGGGCGTGTGCGCATGTAGCGCTCTCTTTGCTAACGGGCCACACGTTGGTAGCTCCGGCCTTAAGGTCTTTAACATACTGAAACCAAGGTCACAGCAGTTCCTTCCTCTGCATGCCCTCTGGCGCCTTTCTCAGGGGAGGTGGGGGTGGGGTTTACAGAAAGGCCTGTCCCTCAAGGGCACGTTTGGAACCTGGGGAACAGAGGAAGTGTCCGAAGTGTCGGAGCTGTGTGCCCGTGCCCGCGGGTTGTAGACGGCCTGGCGGTTCCCCCAAACGCGAGGGAGACCAAGGCGCTGTGCATTTGCTGCTCCGACGTGCAGACCGGGGCCAAGGAGGGGCCGTCAGGGTGGGCAGGTCACCAGCTTGGGCCAGCTCCAGCCAGGGCTGCTCAGGGCTTTACCACGTCAGTGCGACACAAAGCACCTGCTGCCTGGGCTGCCTGGCGGGGCTCTTTGCTGGATGCAGAGGGAGAGGAGAGGTCTGGGCTGTTAGCTGCTCCCAGCCCTGCCCTGGGCAGGAGACAGCTTCCGGGGGTATCGGCTGGATGGCTTCGATGGCAGACTCTGCTTTCTCAGGGTTGGCCCCTCATAAGGCCTCTCCCAAGTCCTAACCAGGAGGTGGTCCTGCCTCTGTGGGTGTCTGTGTCCTTGGGGTCGCCGCCACTCAAGTGCGCATGCGTGGTAGCTGCTTGTCGGCGTGTCCAGGACATAGGGACACGTGGGTCCTTGTGGCGTGGGTGACCGTTGTGGGCAGGTCGCAGGCAGGGTTTCCCTAGGCCTTTCACGCGCCTTCCTCACTGCCGAGCGGCCTGGGGGCCAGGCTGAGGGTTTGAACAGGCGGCGTCCTGCTACGTGGCCCCAGAGCAGAGGACGACTCTGAGCTGTCCCCGGGCGGGTTTGGCACAGCCTCCCTCAGAAGAAGGTTTCACTCCCTGGAGGCGTCGTCATCCACTGCCCTAAATGAGCTGGCCTGACTGCCAGCAAGTAGCGGTCAGGGCCACGGCGAGGTCTCGCTGCGCGCCATCCCTGCCCTGCCCACCCTCCTCCGAGGGGAAGGGAGCCGGTGGGCTCCCACCCTGAGCTCCCACCAGTCACAGCGGGCCTCAGCCCCACACGGGGAGCCCTCGTAAGAGGTCGCAATGTGTCTGTGACTCCCCTCTCCCTCGACGGGGTGCCATCTGCAGGACCTGGGCTCAGCAGGGGCAGCTGGTGGCCCTGGAGAGGCTGGGCTGGGTCTGGGGATGCTTCTGAGAAGTGGAAAGGGAGGTCCCAAGGCCTGGGAGGCACACCCCACCATGGGGAGGAGCTGGAGCTGCCTGGTGGGCTTCCCTGTCCCCATGATCCTTCGCTTCCAGAAAGCAGACAGGAAATGGGCCAAAAACAGTCTCCCACCTCCCAAACCTACGCTTGTTCCCGTTTCAAGAGAGGGGTCACTGGGTAACTGCAACCTTGTGGCCCTCCCAGGTGAGCGCGCTCAGTCTCATTTAGGGTTTCCGCTCCTCACCCCGGAGCCTTGGCCTGCATCGGGAGCTGACGGGGAGTTGGGCCTGCTGGACGGTCTGTGACTGAGACCTGCACCTGGGACAAGGCTTTGTAGAGGGAGGGGCAGAAGGCCAGAGTGGGTGGGAGGGGTGAGCGGGGCTGAGTTGAAAGGAAACGGGAAACAAAAGTTAGGAAAGTTACAGGTAGATTATAAACACAAGCAGGAGCTGACTCGTAGGTGGAGCCGAGAGGGAAGCGGGGTAGATCTTGTGGTGTGCATCTGTGCATTGTGCTGGCGTTGCCAGCAGATTTGAGCCGTGTGATTTGCTCGTTGTGCGTTGTCTCCCCTGTCTCTCTCTGTGTCACTGTGAAGAGTGCATTTTATAAACACACATCGGAGGACCACTTCATCGCCTTGCCCACAAGTTTCTCTCATGCAAGGGAACAAGCCAGTTGTGCCTGGGGTGCAGGGAGCCTCCTGTGCAAAGGCCCTGAGGCACGTGTGGCCTTGCTGTGTTTGTGGAATAAGGAGACTGGGGACTGCTGGAGGTGAACGGGCTCTGGATGTGGCTCCAAGGATGCCGGTTGCTCTTTCAGACCCAGAGTCAAACACCTTGCGTATTTGATGGGGAGTGGGTGAATTCAGGGTTCCATCCCACAAAGCACTGGCATTTGGGGGTATTACGGAAACTGCTGAGGGGTGCAGAGCCCCTTAGCTGCGTTCTGTGAGAGCTCAGTGTCCAGGGTGCAGCCAGCAGCGTCGGGACCCCCACAGCCCCCTTCTGCGCGGTGGGCCCCCCCGCGGGGGACGCAGAGACGGCAGCCGGGGCTCGACTCCAGCCTTGGTGCAGCCAGCAGCGTCGGGACCCCCACAGCACCCTTCTGCGCGGTGGGCCCCCCCGCGGGGGACGCGGAGCCGGCAGCCGGGGCTCGACTCCAGCCTTGGTGCAGCCAGCAGTGTCTGGATCCCCACAGCCCCCTTCTGTGCGGCGGGCCCCCCCGCGGGGGACACAGAGCCGGCAGCCGGGGCTCGACTCCAGCCTTGGTGCAGCCAGCAGCGTCGGGATCCCCACAGCCCCCTTCTGCGCGGTGGGCCCCCCCGCGGGGGACACAGAGCCGGCAGCCGGGGCTCGACTCCAGCCTTGGTGCAGCCAGCAGCGTCGGGACCCCCACAGCCCCCTTCTGCGCGGTGGACCCCCCACGGGGGACGCAGGGCCGGCAGCCGGGGCTCGACTCCAGCCTTGGTGCAGCCAGCAGCGTCGGGACCCCCACAGCCCCCTTCTGCGCGGTGGGCCCCCCCGTGGGGGACGCAGGGCCGGCAGCCGGGGCTCGACTCCAGCCTTGGTGCAGCCAGCAGCGTCGGGACCCCCACAGCCCCCTTCTGCGTGGTGGACCCCCCGCGGGGGACGCAGGGCCAGCAGCCGGGGCTCGACTCCAGCCTTGGTGCAGCCAGCAGCGTCGGGACCCCCACAGCCCCCTTCTGCGCGGTGGGCCCCCCGCGGGGGACGCAGGGCCGGCAGCCGGGGCTCGACTCCAGCCTTGGTTGTGTCCCTGCAGAAGCACCTGGAGCTGAAGGAAGAGCCACCCCCTGTCAGGGTGGGGTTGCCAGGCTGGGGACCCAGGCCCTGGCGGAGCGGCTGCCCACTCACAGTCCAGGCCTCTGTCCCCACAGAGGTCGGACCCGCAGCTGCTGGCTCAGTTCTACTACGCGGACGAGGAGCTGAACCAGGTGGCCGCGGAGCTGGACAGCCTGGACGGGCGGAAGGACCCCCAGCGGTGCACGCTGCTCGTCAGCCAGTTCCGTTCCTGCCAGGTGAGCTTTGGGGTGGGCGGGGCCTGCCCTGCCTGGGTGGGCTGTGAAGGAGTGGCCGGGGCCTTGTCACCTGCTGTGCTCCACAGGGCTGGTCTCAGGGCCTGCCCAGGAGGTGCTGGAGAGAACCACGCAGGACCCCTTGGGAGAGCGTAGCCATGGGTGGGCAGGAAAGCCCCCACGTCGGAACGAGGAACGCGCCTGCGTGGGGGGACTCCGGATGGGCGGTGATGAGAGCGGGCGCCCTGCTGCTGACTCGCCTGCCGGCTGCTGCTGCGAGGCACTGCTAAAAATACCTCAGCCGGCCAGTCTGCCGCCCCTGCGCCAGGCGCTCCTGGCAGGAGAGCCAGTGGCGTGCTGCCGTTTTGTCCAGCGTCAGTCGTGCCGCCCCTGCGCCAGGCGCTCCTGGCAGGAGAGCCAGTGGCGTGCTGCCGTTTTGTCCAGCCCGGTCGTGCCGCGCGGTCTGGCAGCTGCCACGGTGCACACCGGCTGGGTGTCCTGCGGTCCAGTTCACTTCTGACACTGCCGGGAGGTAGCGCCAGACCTCCCAGGTGGGGTCCCAGCCCTGAAGACTGCCCCCCCACCCCGCCCCAGGTGGTCTGGCCCTCCGTCTGCAAACCAACCTGCCCCGACACCCTCCCGGGGTTTGGTTCACAGAACTCAGGGTAAGGGCGACCTACCCAGCCTGCAGCCCCGCCCTGCAGGAAAGTCCCAACCCTGTAATCCCGCCTTGTTCTTCCTGGTGGCCAGCTCGCATGCTGGCGCTAAGGACCCCAGCCCAGCCCCGCCATCTCATTGCCGTGGGAGCTGTGTGCGGGAACAGGGAGAAGACCGGATACAGATGGCCCGGTGCCTCGCTCTTTCTGACTTCGCTTCCTGGTTCTGGAGACTCGGGGGGGGGGGGTGGCTTTTTGGTAGATTCTTTGTGTGGATGATTGTGCTTCCTGCGGCGGAGGTGTTCTTATTCTTCCTTTGCTGTCTGGCTGTCTCGCTTGTGTGCGTGTGTCTTGTCCTGTTGCATGGCCTAGAAATCCGGAAAGGTGTTGAGAGCGGACGTCTCGTTCTCAGCTCAGGGTGAGGAATCCCTCAGCCTTTCATCGCTCAGTACCGTGCTGATTGTTGGATTTTCTTTTTTTTTTTAATTGATTTTAAAAAGATTTATTTGTTTATTTGAAAGGTAGAATGACAGTGGGAGAGAGAGATTGTTTCACCTATTGGTTCACTCCCCAAATGGCCACAGCAGCCAGTCTGGGCCAGGCCGAAGCCAGGAGCCAGGAACTCCATCCTGGTGTCAAACAGGAGTGACAGGTCCAAGCACTTGAGCCGTCTTCTGCTGCCTTCTCAAGTTCATTGGCAGGAAGCTGGGCTGGAGGCCCAGAGCTGGGAGAGCCGGGACTTGAATTAGCACTCGATCAAGTTCACTGGCAGGAAGGACACCAGCCCGGGGTTTCCTAGATGTCCTTTTCAGGCCGGAGGAAGTTGCCTTCAGTTCCTAGCTTGCTGAGACTTCTTACCAGGGAGGACGCTGGCTTTTTCCCATGCCTCCTTGTGTTTACTGAGATCATTGTGTGTTCATTTGCTCTGGCCAGCGGTATGGATTGGGTGTGTTCCTGCGTCACCCCCTAACAGAGCCTCGCCTGGGCCGGCGCAGCGTGGGCACTCGGAATACAGCTGGAAAAGGAGCACTTGGCCGACAGACCTCGACTTTGATTCTTTGTATTTTTCAGTAACGTGACTTTCCAGTTCTTTTCTGTTTGTGGCCTCACAAAAACAATGGTCAGCGTTGTCAGGCTGCAGAAGTTTGATCCCTTGCTGGTTCGTGCATTCACAGCTGTTTCTAGAGTTAGTGCGGTCTAGCACTGACAGGGGCATTGGCCTGGTCGGGTGCCAGGCCGACCCCCCCATCTCACTGCGTGGCTGAGAACACGAGGTCTGCTCAGACTGTCTCGTCCCCAGCCACGGGAGTAGCGGTAGACGCGGGGCGCCTTGCAGGGTCCCCGCATGGTGTCAGCTCCCAGTGCCTCCGAGAGTGGCAGGGCACGCCTCTTTCAGCCCCCTGGTAAAAGAGAACAGAACCGGCTGGGCATCACACATAGGCCACAAAGATAAATGACAGAATTGGGCTCTGTTCTTTGCAAAAATAGATTTTTATGTATTTGTAAATGTAATGTTTATTTGTTTTCATCTACTTGAAAGGCACAGAGAGAGAGAGAGAGAGAACGCTCCCCCACATGTTGAATCGTTCTCCAGAGGCCTGAGTGGTTGGGCCAGGCCAGCGCTGGGAGCCGGCAGTACAACCCGGTGTCCCCTGCGGGTTGAGTCCTCACTGCCGCCTCTGGAGGTCCGTGTGAGCTGGGACTGGGACCCGGTCCTCCCAGACAGGCCACAGCCTTCGTGACTGCTAGGCTGAATGCCTGCTTCCCAGGAGCTGTTCAGTTTCTGTGGGGAGCAAACCGGACTGGACTGAGTTACTGGAATTAAGACTTATTCTATGCATCTGCTCTCCCACAATATGGCGCTGGGAGAGAAGTAAACAGCTTCCGCACAGCTGCCTCCAGTTCAGCTAATAAACTGTAGGACTTGCTCCTGATTGGAGGAGAGCAGCGTGCTCGGCGTGTGGGCAGCCGAGTTAGGATTGGTGGAGGAGGACTATAAAGGAGGAGAGAGACGGCATGCACCAGGAACATCTATGGGGAACATCTAAGGGAACCCGTGCAGCCCCCGAGAGAGCCGGCCGGCGGTGTGCCGCTCCCCTGCGGAAGTGGGGAATGTGGCCAGGGGGAACTGCCCTTCCACGGAGGTGGAAGGGATAGTAGCCAATCCGGGAAGAACCAGCAGCAAACCCGGGGAGGGCCGAGCAGACGAAAGAACAGCGCAGGGTCTTGTGTCGTTCCTCCACGAAGAGGGGGAGCGACAAGTTTCCAAATATTTAGGAATTTTTCTGGAGATTTTTATGTTGCTGATGTCTAATTTCATTCCACTGTGGTCAGAGTTCGTACTTTGTATGACTTGAGCTACTTTTGCATTTTTGAGGCTTGTTTTATGGCCTAGAATGTGGTCTGTCTTGGTGTATGTTACATGTGCTTTTGGGAAGCATGTGTACCTGCTGTTGCGGATGGAGTGGTCTACAGACGTTGAGTTGGTTACCAGCATTGTTACAATGCGGGCTGTGGCGCAGACGTTGAGTTGGTTACCAGCATTGTTACAATGCGGGCTGTGGCGCAGTTGGTTACCAGCATTGTTACAATGCGGGCTGTGGCACAGTGGTTACCAGCATTGTTACAATGCGGGCTGTGGCGCGGTTGGTTACCAGCACTGTTACAATGCGGGCTGTGGCGCGGCTGGTTACCAGCACTGTTACAATGCGGGCTGTGGCACAGTGGTTACCAGCATTGTTACAATGCGGGCCGTGGCGCAGTTGGTTACCAGCATTGTTACAATGCGGGCCGTGGCGCAGTTGGTTACCAGCATTGTTACAATGCGGGCCGTGGCGCAGTTGGTTACCAGCATTGTTACAATGCGGGCCGTGGCGCAGTTGGTTACCAGCATTGTTACAATGCGGGCCGTGGCGCAGTTGGTTACCAGCATTGTTACAATGCGGGCCGTGGCGCAGTTGGTTACCAGCATTGTTACAATGCGGGCCGTGGCGCAGTTGGTTACCAGCATTGTTACAATGCGGGCCGTGGCACAGTGGTTACCAGCATTGTTACAATGCGGGCCGTGGCGCAGTTGGTTACCAGCATTGTTACAATGCGGGCTGTGGCGCGGTTGGTTACCAGCATTGTTACAATGCGGGCCGTGGCACAGTGGTTACCAGCATTGTTACAATGCGGGCTGTGGCGCGGTTGGTTACCAGCATTGTTACAATGTGGGCTGTGGCGCAGAAGTTAAAGCTGCCACCTGCAACACCAGCATCCAGTATGGGCACCTGTTTGAGTCCCGGCGTTCCACTTCTGATATATTTTTTTTTAAAGATTTGTTTATTTATTTGAAATGCAGAGTTACAGAGAGGCAGAGGCAGAAGGAGAGAGAGGTCTTCCACCTGCTGGTTCACTCCCCAGATGGCCACAACAGCCGGAACTGCACTGATCCGAAGCCTGGAGCCAGGAGCTTCTCCAGGTCTCCCACAGGGGTGCAGAGGTCTAAGCACTTGGGCCGTCTTCCCCTGCTTTCCCAGGCCACAGCAGGGAGCTGGATCAGAAGTGGAGCAGCTGGGACTCAACCAGCACCCATATGGGGTGCCAGCACTGCAGGTGGCAGCTTTACCCGCCATGCCACAGTGCTGGCCCTCAATAATTTTTTTTTTAAAGTACTGTATCCTTGCTGCTTTCCTGCGTACTTTCTATGTCCTCTCAGTTGTTGAGGGAGGGCTCTCTGAGTTGCCAGCGGTCCCCGTGGACATGTGTGTGGAGGCTGGAGCTCTGTTACAGCCGTAAATGCTCGGGGTTGCTACACACGCCTGACAAATGCCGCCTCGTCACCAGGAAGCAATGCTCTTCATCCTCACAAGAACTCTCCAGCCTTCCTGTGACTGGAGTGGGCATGCTGCATTCTTTATATCCTTTTGCCTTTAACCTATTTGTACCTTTTTTGTTATGATTTATTTACTTAGTTAGAAGGCAGAGTGACAGAGAGAGGAGGAGGAGACTCACACAGACACGTACACACACACCGAGTTCCACCTGCTGTTTCACTGCCCCAGTACTTGCAATGGCCACTGCTGGGCCAGGCCGTAACCAGGAGCCTCCGTGGGGGTGGCAGGAACATCGGTGCTTGGATCATCATCTCCTACCTTCCAGGTGTGCTAGCAAGAACACCGGATTGGAAATGCAGAGTAGCCAGGACTTGAAGCAGGCACTCCAGTGTGGGAAGCTGGCGTCCCCGCAGCGCTGAATCCACTGTGTTAGGCCTGCTGGGTCTCACCTCGGGATCTGAACTCCTGCCTTTCAGCAGTGTTGAGTAAACTTTGTCTAACGGGGTCTCTCGCAGGGTTAGGCCCAGCTCTGTCTTGCCGTCTGCTCTCCTTTCCCCTTGCTTCCCTTCTGCGATAGTTGTCTTCTGTGATTTTCCGACTTGTAGTCCTCAGTGTATCCTGTGTCTTCTGATTCTCTGCCCCTTTGCTGACCTCTCGGCCAGGACTCTGTTTTACTGTCTTAGCGGCTGCTTTAGGATTCATAACAATTCTCTTTAGCTAGTGACAGGTACTGTCAGCCGGACTGCGCTGCTTCACGCACAAGTGCCGTGCAAGGACCTCGCCGTCCCTTCCTCGGCCTGGGGCCACTGTTGTTCCATGTTTTGCTGCTCCACATCACAGACCTGCACTGTGCAGCCAGCCAGTGTTTTTTTTTTTTTTAATATTTATTTTTATTTATTTGAAAGAGTTACAGAGAGAGGTAGAGACAGAGAGGTCTTCCATCTGCTGGTTCACACCCCAGATGGCCGCAATGGCCGGAGCTGGGCTGATCCGAAGCCAGGAGCCAGGAGCTTCTTCCAGGTCTCCCACATGGGTGCAGGGCCCAAGCACTTGAGCCGTCTTCCACTGCTTGCCCAGGTGCATTAGCAGGGAGCTGGATCAGAACAGGAGCAACCGAGACTCAAACCGGCACCCGCATGGATACCAGCACTGCAGCTGGAGGATTAACCTACTGCGCCACAGCACCAGCCCCCATAGTTACTTTTAAGATTTTCTCAGCCAGTCCCATGGCTCACTAGGCTAATCCTCCGCCTGTGGCACCGGCACGCCGGGTTCTAGTCCTGGTTGGGGCGCTGGATTCTGTCCCGGTTGCTCCTCTTCTGTCGCTCCCCCTCTTCGTGGAGGAACGACACAGGACCCTGCGCTGTTCTTTTGTCTGCTCGGCCCTTCCCGGGTTTGCTGCTGGTCCTTCCCGGGTTGGCTACTGTCCCTTCCACCTCCGTGGAAGGGCGGTTCCCCCTGGCCACATTCCCCACTTCCGCGGGGGAGCGGCACACCGCCGGCCGGCTCTCTCGGGGGCTGCTCAGATGTTATCCGGATGTTCCTGGTACATGTTGTCTCTCTCCTCCTTTATAGTCCTCTTCCACCAATCCCAACTCTGCTACCCACACGCCGAGTACGCTGCTCTCCTCCAATCAGGAGCAGGATCAGCTCTTGCAGCTTATCAGTCGAACTGGAGGCAGCTGCGTAGAAGTTGTTTACTCCCTTTCAGCGCCATATTGTGGGAGAGCAGATGCATAGAATAAGTCTTAATTCCAGTAACTTAGTCTAGTCCGAGTTGCTCCCCACACTCTTCCAGTCCAGCTCTCTGCTGTGACCTGGGAGTGCAGTGGAGGATGGCCCGAGTCCTTGGGCCCTGCACGGGAGGACCAGGAGAAGCACCTGGCTCCTGGCTTCAGATCGGCGCAGTGCACTGGCCACAGCAGCCATTGGAGGGTGAACCAATGGAAAAAGGAAGACCTTTCTCTTTGTCTCTCTCTCTCACTGTCCACTCTGCCTGTCAGAAATAATAATTAAAAAAAAAGAAGTAAACATAAAAAAAGATTTTCTCGTTTTTGGTGAATCTAATCATGAAATTTAACTTGTAGGGGGGCTGGTGCTGTGGCATAATAGGTTAAGCCTCCACCTACAGCGCTGGCATCCCACATGGGCACCAGTTCATGTCCCAGCTGCTCCTCTTCCTGTCCAGCTCTCTGCTGTGGCCTGGGAAAGCAGTGGAGGATGGCCCAAGTCCTTAGGCCCCTGCACCCACATGGGAGACCCGGATGAAGCTCCTGGCTCCTGACTCTTGGCTTTGGATGGGCACAGCTCTGGCCGTTGTGGCCAGACAGAATAGCTCTCTCTGTATATCTCCCTCTCTCGGTCTGTAGCTGTGCTTCTAAAATAAATGAATAATCTTAATAAAAGAGAGAGAAATTTAACGAGTATAGTTTTCTTCGCTGGTCTTGTGCTTGAGTCCCCGGAACTGGGGGCTGTGTCTGTAGTGATCGCTGAGCTTGGAGACGCTTTGGCAGTTGTCCCCGGCATGGTGTCTGCTCCGCTCCTCCTCCTCTGGAGCTCAGATGCCTGTGTGGCCCGTGGCAGCTGTCCTACAGCTCGTGGAGGCAAGAGGGTTGGTGTTTCCTCGGAGTCTTTCAGACAGTGTCAGCTGTTTTGATCTTCAAGTTCACAGTGTTTTCTTCTGCCATCTCACCTGGATGAATCCTGTATGCTTGGTGTTTTTCATCTCAAACGTCGTGGTTTTCATCTCCTTTTAAAATCTCTTCATTGTCTCCACTTAATTTTTTTTTGTTTAAGATGTTACTTATTGCGCCGGCACACTGGGTTCTAGTCCCGGTCGGGGCGCCGGATTCTGTCCCGGTTGCCCCTCTTCCAGGCCAGCTCTCTGCTGTGGCCAGGGAGTGCAGTGGAGGATGGCCCAGGTGCTTGGGCCCTGCACCCCATGGGAGACCAGGAGAAGCACCTGGCTCCTGGCTTCTGCCATCGGATCAGCGCGGTGCGCCGGCTGCAGCGGTGACCATTGGAGGGTGAACCAACGGCAAAAGGAAGACCTTTCTCTCTCTGTCTCTCTCTCTCACTGTCCACTCTGCCTGTCAAAAAAAAAAAAAAAAAAAAAAAAAAGATGTTACTTATTTATTTGAGAGGCAGAGTGACAGACAGCAGGAGAGTCACAGAGAGATTTTCTATCTGTTGGTTCACTCCTCAAATGGCCACAAAGGCCAGCGCTGGGCCAATCTGAAACCAGGAGCAAGGAGCCTCCTCTGGGTCTCCCGTGTGGGTGCAGGGGCCCAAGCACCTGGGCCATCTTCGCTGCTGTCCCAGGCCACAGCAGAGAGCTGGGTTGGAAGTGGAGCAGCTGGGGCATGCAAACCAGCACTCATAGAGGTGCCAGCAGTGTAGGAGGAGGCTTAACCTGCTACACCACAGTACCAGCTCCTCTACTTAATTTTTTATGACTTTTAAAAAAATTTATTTATTTACTTGAAAGAGTTACGAAGAGTGAGGAGAGACAGATACAGAGATCTTCCATCTGCTTATTTACTCCCCAGTTTGCCATAATGACTAGGGCTGGGCCAGGCCAGAGCCAGGAGCTTCTTCTGGGTCTCCTACATGGGTGCAGGGGCCCAAGCACTTGGGCCACCCTCGGCTGCTTTCCCAGGCCACAGCAGAGAGCTGGATCAGAAGTGGAGCAGCTGGGACTAGAACCAGCGCCCATATGGGATGCTGGCACTGCAGGCCATGGCTTAACCAGCTGTGCCACAGCGCTGGCCCCAACTTTTTATGACTTTTATTTTATTTATTTATTTTTTTGACAGGCAGAGTGGACAGTGAGAGAGAGAGAAAGGTCTTCCTTTTGCCATTGGTTCACCCTCCAATGGCTGCCGTGGCCGGCACGCTGCGGCGGGCGCACCGCGCTGATCCGATGGCAGGAGCCAGGTGCTTCTCCTGATCTCCCATGGGGTGCAGGGCCCAAGTACTTGGGCCATCCTCCACTGCACTCCCTGGCCACAGCAGAGAGCTGGCCTGGAAGAGGGGCAACCGGGACAGAATCCGGTGCCCCAACCAGACTAGAACCCGGTGTGCCAGCGCCGCAAGGCAGAGGATTAGCCTAGTGAGCCGCGGCACCGGCCAACTTTTTATGACTTTTAAAAAATATTTATTTATTTGAAAATCAGAGTTGCAGAGAGAGAGGGAGAGACAGAGATATCTTCCATCTGCTGGCTCACTCCCTCCAAATATGTTTTCATTTTATTTGAAAGTGACAGAGGCAGAGAGAGATCTTCCAACTGCTGGTTAACCCCAGCTGCTTGTCACGGTCAGGGCTGGTCCAGGCTGAATCCAGGAGTCAGGAACTCAGCCTGGGTCTCCCACTGGGCAGCAGGGGTCCAAGTACTTGAGTCACCACCTGCTGCCTCCCAGGTGTGCATTGGCATTAGCAGAACTGGATTGGAGGCAGAGGAGCCACAGCGTACACTGGTCACCCTGACGTAGAATGTGAGTGTTTGGACGCTGCGCCAAATGCCCAGCCTCTGCTAAACACATGGCGATCAGAACCACTGCCTTTATGGTCCTGGGTGCTAGTTCTGTCACCTTTTGAAGTGTGATTCATTCTGGTTGCCTTTTCTTTTCATCATGGTTCCTTTAAACTTACTTGTTTGAGAGGCAGAGACAGACCAACAGCTCTCATCCACTGGTTCCCTCCCCAAGTGCCTGCAGAGGCTGAAACTGTGCTGAGCTGAAGCCGGGAGCTTTGACCTCATCCAGGCCTTCCGCGGGAGTGGCAGGAGCCTGGTTTCTTGTGCCAACTCCACTGCCTCTGAGAATCCTCACTAGCAGGGGCTGGAGGCAGCAGCTGGAGCCTGGTGTTGAACCCAGGCGCTGCAGCATGGGATGTGAGCGCCACGACTGGCGTCTTAACCACCGGGCCAGGCACCTGTCCCACGGTCGTGTCTTCTTCATTCTTTGCAGAGAATTCTTAATTCTTTCCTTTCCCACTACCTCGAGCCCTTCCGGGGCGTCTTTCCTGGTCGTGGGCAGTCTCCTCCCGGCCGTGTGTTGCCGCTCCGTCTGCAGCTCTCCTCGGTGCCGGCTGCGTGGGTCCCACCTGTGCCGAGCCGGTGAGCGCCCCTGTTCTCAGCTCTCAGCGCGCCCTGGCCTCTGCTGCCTGAGGCGGTGTCGTGAGCATCACTCTTACGGCTGTCGGCTAATTCAGTTCCTGTGCCCCATTTTGGCTGGAATTGGAAGTGTCAGCTGATGTTTGTCCGGGTACACTCCGCAGGAGGCGCTGTCCCAGACTGCACCCAGCAGTAAATACTCAGGGCCCTGCTCTCAGGCCGCGGAGGCTCCGGTGGGCCAGCGTGGTGGCCAGCGTCTGAGCACTGCCTCCAGGGAGGGCCGCGACCCCGGGCAAGCCACGCCCCGTCTCTGACGCAGTGAGCGCTGACTTGTACGGAGCATTGGTGTTGATGAGGAGAAAGGGACCCTCCTGTCCAGAGAACCTCCCTCCCTACAGCAGTGGGCAGCACCACTTGCTGTCGGCTGCGGGTAAAGGTCTAAGGTTTTCCTTTCGCTGCAGGACTTCCTGCAGAGCTTGGCTTCCCTTCATGCTGATTTTCCACACCTGCCTCCCAGGACGGTGAAACTGACCCGCCGCGGGGCAGGAGAGACTAAACCTCCGGGGTGAGCGCCCGTGAGTGTGGTGCTCCTGGAAAGCCGGTGCGCAGAACCTCACCGGGGCCCGTCGGGGACTTGCAGCTCATTCTAGAAGCCAGTGGGTCCCGGGGAAGTCCACGCGCACCGTCCCCGTGGTTTCAGGCTTGTTTATGGTTCTACAGAACCAGCAGCCAGAGAGGAGGGCCCGAGGCCGGGAGCTGGTCTTGAGGAGTTGTGACAGCGCCTCCTGCCATAAGGACAGGAGCAGAGCACACAGGACGGTCCCCGTGAGGACAAGAACCGGAGGGAGTTGCCAGTGCCCGTGGATCCTCACCACGGGCACTGTGCCTGCTCTGAACTTTCCATCGCTCCCAGTTTTCCCTGGTGAAAGTGTGGTCCTTGCGTATTCAGCAAGTACAGTGGGAAACAGCAAACTTCCCATCCTCGTAATTCTGTGGAATACGCGGCAGAGGTTCAAAAAGTAGAGTGACCTCAGAGACAAGGTGCCGTCTAATTTAAGCTGCCGTGACGTGCACTCGTGTGCAGGAAGTAAGTGTTCAGAACAGCCTGTTTTGTGGCGGGCGGGAGGAAGTGAGTGAAATAGAAGCTCTGTGTGTGGGGCCGGCCCTGGCCGCAGCCGAGCGGGAGTTTCGCAAGCTCCCCCCCCCCCCCCCCCGCGGTGCCCCTGGGAGCCGGGGACCATCGTCTCCATCTTGCAGATGGGTGCAAAGGGGCCTGTCCCAGGTCGCATAGCTGAGGACGGGCAGGGTCTCCCTCGGGTTGACCGCCTTGCCCTTCTCCATCTGGGACTGGCCCTGACAAAGCTGCCCTCCCCTGACCCCGCGACGCGGGGCTGTGCCCCTGCCTCTGCACACAGGTAAGCCGAGGTTCAGAGACGCCGAGGGCTTTGCCCTGGGTGCCCCTTCGCTGGCAGCCTGCCGACCGCCGGCTCCGGCCCTGGCTGTGCTGATTCCGCTGTGGGGCCAGGCCTGGAGTCCCCTCTGTGGGTGGGCTTCAGAAGGGCTGGTTTCACATGGCGCCCCCTGGGGATGTCCCTCCCTGACAGGACACACACGGGATGGCCCAGGCCTGTCCTGTGAGTAAAAGCAGCATAGCTGTGTTTGCACCCTGTTCTCAGGAATACCTGGGCAGGGGTGCAGAGAGATGTAGTCACTGCACACAGGCTACAGGGAGCCTTGGTGCTGGTCAGGAGGCGGGTGGGCACCGCTTCTGCTGAAGAGCTGCTGCAAAGGGTGCTGGGAAACCTGCTGGTTCCAGTCGCGGAGTGATGTGCCCGCGGGGAGCCCCGGAGAACACGCAGCAGCTCCGGGGGAGGGCAGGCTGCCGCCACCCTCTGGACACTGCGGGGTTGGAGTCCTCTTCCCAGCTGCACCGCAGGCGCGGGTGTCACAGCGGTGTCGGAGGGTCGTGTGTGTCCTCCGGTGGAGCGTGACAGCCACCAGGTGGGCGTGTGCTTCCTCTGTGTTTCAGGACAACGTGTTAAACATCATCAACCAGATCATGGACGAGTGCATCCCCCAGGACCGCGCCCCGCGGGATTTCTGCGTCAAGTTCCCCGAGGAGATCCGGCACGACAACCTGGCCGGCCAGCTGTGGTTTGGCGCCGAGGTAGTGGCCTGGGATCCAGGGTCCTAAAACTGGGTGTTAGCATTTCCCTGTGAACCTGGTCAGCGGGGCAAGCGCAGGACCTGGTGTCTCCCCGGGAGGCACAGGGCCAAGCGCGGGACCTGGTGTCTCCCGGGAGGCACAGGGCCAAGCGCGGGACCTGGTGTCTCCCCCGGGAGGCAGGACCTGGAGCAGCCTGAGCAATCCTTGCAAGTTCCAGAAAAGCCGCGAGCCTGGGCCCCCGAACTGCACGTGCCAGGGAGGTTCCCCACGCGGCTTTCACGAGGTTCTTGGACCGCTTACATCGAGGACCCGCGTGGTTCTTCATAGCAGTAAAGCCATATGGGGTGGTGTTCCCCTCCCCCACCTGCAGCAAAGCATGGGGAGCTGTGCTGGGGACTCAGTGCCACATCTCACCGTAGTCCTTCAGATTTCTCTTTGAAAGAGAGAGAGGGAGAGACAGAGAGAGCTTCCATCCGCTGGTTCACTCCCCAGATGGCCGCAGTCACCAGGGCTGGGCCAGGCCGGCGCCAGGAGCCAGGAACTCCATCCGGGTCTCCTGCATGGGTGGCAGAGGCCCGGCGCTTGGGCCATCTTTCCAAGGCTGCTTTCCTAGGGAGCTGGATCCTAAGTGGAGCAGCCGGGACGTGAACCAGCGCCCATATGGGACGCCTGCGTCACGGGCAGCAGCTTTACTGGCCATGTCACAGGGCTGGCCCCGGTTGTGTTCCAGTGAGGAAACTGGGGTACCAAAAGGAAGATGACGCCCCTGGGAGGTGGCGGGACCCTGAGGACACCCCAGACCCCTGCCCTTGGTCCCTCTGGGAGATGGTGGGGACTCGGGGTCTGACTGCAGCCCTGACAGCGTGCTGTCCCCGTCCTCCCTGCCTGACCTCTCTGTGAGTCTCTGGAATGCCTGAGCTTTACCTGAACTGCCTGGCCCCGTGCCCCATTTTATCCTGGCCCCTGCACTGATGGTTGCACTCGTCCTTCCTCCCAGCCTCAGTGTTTGCCTCTGTAAAGTGGGCCTGGAGGGCAGCTGCCTGCTGGCCTGGTGGGCACTTGTGCTCAGGGGCTGCCACCTGCTGTCACATCTCTGGCACCTGCAGGCCCCACACTGTCCTCAGGGCTCCTGGGAGGTCAGCAGCCTCCTCTGTCACCCACAAATTTGCCTCTCACCCTGCTCCGCCGGCCAGCCATGGATGGGGGTTGCCTGGAGGGTTGGCTTTATCCAGCCTGGTGAGGCCTGGCCCGTGATGAGCACCCACATCCTGACAGCCCCACTCGGGCTCCGTGTCACCGCACATACACGGGGAGCTGCCTCTCATACCCAGGCAGCTGTGGGTGGTCTCTAGGTACAAAATGGGGGACCTGCCAGGGGCTGGTGACTCTGGGCTGATGAACCTCTGTTCTAAGGAAAGTGGTGCTGACAGGAGCTGTCTGTGACTCCCAGGAAGTCACAGCCCTGAGTGTGGTGTCTGGGAGCATTGACCTGGGGGTCCCCAGCGTGGAGACCCCAGACCCAAGGGCCTCACATCGACCCTCCCCCAGCCGCATGGGCCATGGTAAGAGACACTTGTCCCTGCCGTGATTGCTCTGAACTGGACAGAACCCTCCTGAGAGGGCCCAGGGATAGGTGCCAGGTCCTGGCCCAGAGAGGGGAGCTGGGCACGGAGACCAGGGGCACCCCCTGAGCATGCCGCCCCCCCCCCCGCCGTGGCCGCTCCTGAGGGCGTCCTCCCGCCCACAGTGCCTGGCTGCTGGCTCCATCATCATGAACCGCGAGCTGGAGAGCATGGCCATGCGGCCGCTGGCCAAAGAGCTGACCCGCAGCCTGGAGGAGGTGCGCGGCGCCCTGCGCGACCAGGCGCTGCGGGACCTCAACGCCTACACCGAGAAGATGCGGGAGGCGCTGCGGCACTTCGACGTGCTGTTTGCGGAGTTCGAGCTGAGGTGACGTGGAGGCCCCGGTGTGCGCTGTGCCCTGGGCACTGGGTGACGGAAGCTCTCGGGGCAGGAGCCGGGCTGGCGCGGAGCTCAGGGTGGGAGTGAGGGGTCCAGGGGCTTGGGAGCCCCAAGAGAAGGACTTCAGAGAGGCCCGAGGCCCAGGCCCCCTGCGATGTGGTCGCAGGTGCAGTGCCACTCACGGCCCGTGAGAGAAAGCAGGATCTCCATTAACGAGCATTGTCAACCGCTAGAGGAAAATCAGCCAAAATGTCAGAGAGACTCTGGGCAGTGCGAGTGCGAGCACAGAGCTCCAGGTCTCTCTCGCCCCGTCTTCTCCAGGTCCCACGGCAGCTTTCACGAGAAAGTCAGAGGGGTTTAGGTGGGAAGACGGCACTGTCGGAATGGCTGGCCGCCTGTCGCTTCCCTGCCGCCCTCAGGCGGGCTCCACAGCTGCCGAGGGCCGCGAGCTGGCGCCGCCCGTGCTGGGGCGCCCGGGGTGGCTCACCAGGAAGTCTGTGCGGGGTGGGGAGCGGCACCGCTCCCAGGCAGTGGGGCAGGGCTGTGGCGGTCCCAGGGGGCCTGGCCTAGCCCGCCTTGCAGGAGCTTTGATGGGAAGGATCTGTTGGAAGCCCAGGTTGTGCATTTGGTGCCAAGCCGAGGGCCTGGTGCAGCGTGGCAGCATCAAGGCGCCCCTCGTCCTGACGCCCCTCACCGTGTCTGCAGCTACGTCTCGGCCATGGTGCCCGTGAAGTCCCCCAGGGAGTACTACGTGCAGCAGGAGGTCATCGTGCTGTTCTGCGAGACGGTGGAGAGGTGAGCAAGGGCCCGGCCGCCCGGGGAACGCGCCCTGTCCAGGCGCCATTGCCCTCCACCCAGGTGCCTTCTGCCCCCCACATCTGCCCGGCCCCTGCCTCTGCGCCCTCAGGGTGGATCCCACAGTCACCTCCTCACTGTCACAGCTCATTCCCTCACCCCTCACCTCCTCTCCCTGCATCTCCACATCGCCTCACCCCTCACCTCTACATGTCCTCACCTCCTCACTCCATACCTCCTCACCCTTTACAATCTCCCTCCTCACCCCTCACCTCCTCACCTCCCCACCCCTCACCTCCCCTCTCCTCACCCCTCACCTCTACATCTCACCTCCTCACTCCATACCTCCTCACCCTTTACAATCTCACTCCTCACCCCTCACCTCCTCACCTCCCCACCCCTCACCCCTCACCTCTACATCTCACCTCCTCACTCCATACCTCCTCACCCTTTACAATCTCACTCCTCACCCCTCACCTCCTCACCTCCCCACCCCTCACCTCCCCTCTCCTCACCCCTCACCTCTACATCTCACCTCCTCACTCCATACCTCCTCACCCTTTACAATCTCACTCCTCACCCCTAAATCCCCTCTCCTCACCCCTCACCTCCCCTCTCCTCACCCCTCACCTCTACATCTCACCTCCTCACTCCATACCTCCTCACCCTTTACAATCTCACTCCTCACCCCTCACCTCCTCACCCCTCATCCCGCCTCCTCACTTCCCCTCTCACCTCCCCTCTCCTCACCCTTTATCTCCTCACCCTTCACCTCCTCACCCCTCCCCTCATACCTCCCCTCTCCTCACCTCCTCACTTTTCACCTCCCCTCTCCTCACCTCTCGCCCCTCACCTCCTCACCTCTCACCTTCCCCCTCTTCACCTCCCCTCTCACCTCCCCTCTTCTCACCCTTTATCTCCTCACCCCCTCACCCTTCATCTCCTCACCTCCTCACCCCTTACCTTCTCACCTCTCACCTCCTCACCTCTCACCTCCTCACCCCTCCCCTCTCCTCACCTCCTCACTTCTATTGTCCCTCACCTCCTCACCTCTCACCTCTCACCCCTCACCCCTCACCTCCCCTCTCCTCACCTCCTCACTTCTATCGTCCCTCACCTCCTCACCTCTCACCCCTCACCCCTCACCCCTCCCCTCCCCTCTCCTCACCTCACTGCTGTCGTCCCTCACCTCCGCAGGCTGGGATGCAGTGGGGTTTTGTGCCTGATGAAGAGAATTTGGGGTGAATCATCAGTGTTCTGTCAGGCACGTGCAGTAATTTGAAGTCAGGGTTTTGGACTGGCTTTGGCCCTAAAGTGTAACCTAGAATGTTTCTGCACTGTAACTTGTGCCGTAGGCTTAGGTAAATCTTGAAATTGACTAATATTACATTAAGTGCTTTTTGAATTAAACAGAGCCACGCTCCTAGCCTGTTTATTTGAGAGGCACAGTAACACACACACACACACACAGACACACATCTTGGATCCACCTGTTCACACCTCAAATGCCCACGACAGCTGGAACTGGGTCAGGCTGAAGTCAGGAACCTGGGCCTCCCTACAGGTCTCCCGCAGGGGTGGCAACTCCTTGCTCCATCACCGCTGCCTCCCAGGGCGCGCTTTGGCAGGAAGCTGGAATCGGAATAGGGAGGAGTGGGACTGGAATCTGAACCCTGCGTCCTTAAGAGGGGCGCAGGCATCGCAAGTGGTGTCCGACGGCTGTGCTAAACACTGTTTAGCCTTTACATGTTACATCATTGTGCCAGAAAAGAGATGAGAAGTATGGTGCCTGCAGCGCCTGCCCGTGGGTGTGGAGAGAGGCCTTTGTGTTTGCCCAGGAGGGAAAGGGAATCCAGGTGCTCGGGGAAGCGTCCGCTCCTGTGGGGCCCACACTTCCTCTGACACTCGAGTTGTTTCGATGTCCTGGGTGACCTTTTATTTTGTTCTGGTGGACGTCGCAGCTGTCCTTACGCATTTCACTCACACCCTGCGTCTTCCGTCCTGCCTGGGGCAGTGAGGGGAGTAGGCAGGTGTCGAGCGCAAAGGTCGAGCAAGGCCGCCTCTGCCAAGGCCTCCAGGTGCCGGCTCCTGCAGCTCTGGCCTTGGTGCACTTGATGGGGACGGTGGCCTAGGTTGCTCTCTGGACCCGACTGAGCCTGCTGTCTGGCTCCCACCCCCGACTCAGGGCTGACCAGTGGAAGTGCTGGGGGCCAGCCCTTACCCCGCTCGCTCTCTCTCCCCTGGCCAGGGCCCTGGACTTCGGCTACCTGACCCAGGACATGATTGATGACTACGAACCGGCCCTCATGTTCACTATCCCAAGGCTGGCCATTGTGTGGTGAGTGCCCCCTTCCCCTGCCTGGGAAATGGTGGCCCTGCCAGCTGGCTTAGCCACCTGCTGTGTGCCCTCAGCAAGTGAGGGGCAGCGTTCCAGGTGCCACGACTTGTCCCGCCCAGGACACGGGTGGCTGCACTCCTGCTGATACTGGACAGGGAAGGCGGCCAGCGGCGCGTTGGTCACAGACACTCGCGCCCAGAGTCCCCTGCACGTGCTGGGTCAGTGACCCCACCGGGCTGTGGGAGCTGGGGGCAAGGTGCACCTGGCTCCCGGGAGGACGCGTTGGTCCGTTGGAATGATTCAGAGCAAGCACTGCCTGACTCTGGAGGTGTTCCCAGAGCTGCTCTGACAGCGCCGTGCCCCGGCCGCTCCTTCCTTATTGGTCCTCTCCTCACAGAGCTGGCGGGGCTGGCAGGGAGGGAGGCCCAGGAGGCTGCAGCGCCTCTCGCTCTGGGTGGGGGCATAGCTGGGAGAGCCGGGAGCTCACAGGTGCCCCAGCAGCATAGGGATCTTAAATACATCGAGACAAGAAGAGCTTGTTCAGCTGGGACCAAGAGCAGAGCCTGGGGGTCTACTGCTGCCCCCACACCAAACTCAGACCGACCCTTCCTCCCTCCCCTCCTCCCTGCTCATCTCCCCTCGTGCCAGGCAGGCTGTCACGGGGGTGCGAGGGAAGTGTCATGGAGAGCTCCGTGGGGTGGCCCCGAGGGCAGCTGGCGTGCAGGGATGGCACTGGGGGTGGGGAGTTCTGTGGATGGAGGCCCACTGGAGACACGGATGTGGGGAAGGTGGAGAGGGCTCGGAGGCCAGCCTAGGGCCAGGCTCAGGCTGTGGACCACCAGGGGCCCTGTGGAAGGGGAGCGAGACACACGCAGTGGTGTGCAGGGGTGGCACTGGGGGTGGCTAGACCCTGCCTCCCACTGAGGAACAGGGAACAGAGTTGCAGCCTGGTGCAGTGGGACAGGGCCAGCGCCCAGGGCCAGCGAGGTGGGGCACTGGGCATGAATCCCCCCTGGCCCCAGGCCAGGCCATTTGCTCACCTGGGTCCTCAGAGGCACCTTCTCATGGGGTCTCCCCGGTGGTCTTTGGATGCTAACTGGGCTGGGGGCTTTCCCAAACCCCTCAAGCAGCCAGTGTCCCTGGCTTGATCCTTCTGTCACCTCCCGTTTCCCCACAGAGCGGGGCAGGGCAGTGGTAAGCTTCACCGGAAGACGCAGGAGTCAGGGGTCAGGGAGTCTCCAGCGGCCAGCGCGGCGTCTGCTCGGGGTGGCACATCCTGCTTGGCGTGACACCTCTCGACTGGGATGCAAACATCTCTCTGTGGCCACTCGACTTGCACAGCAAGGCTGGTCAGGGCCTTGGTGCCGCTGCCCTGGGGGCGGGAGGCGAACTTTCCTTGAAGAGCAGGGCCGCTTGGCCCCCTTCGTCTGCCCTGAGGTCAGCTGCTGCTTCCAGGACACACTGCAATCCCTGCCCCTCTCTTTTGTTGAAGAAGATAACTGGGGCCACCTGTGACACTGGCGTCCCTTATGGGTCCTGGTTCAAGTGCCAGCCGCTCTGCGTCCAGTCCAGCTCCCTGCTGTGGCCTGGGAAGGCAGTGGAAGATGGCCAAGTGCTTGGGCCCCTGCACCCATGTGGGAGACCTGGGTGGAGCTCCCAACTCCCAGCTTCTGCTTGGCCTAGGCCTGGCGGTTGTGGCCATTTGGGAAGTGAACTGCAGATGTAAGAGTCTCATCCTCACTCTTTCTCTGCCTCTCTGTTACTCTGCCTTTCAAATAAACAAAATAAATCTCTTTTTAAAGATAAATTTATTTATTGTTTAATTTATTTGGAAGACAGAGAGTTCCCCTCTGCCGATTCACTCCCTGAATACCTGCCACAGCCAGGCTGGGCCATGCCAAAGCCAGGAGCCTGGAACACAATCCAGGTCTTCCTTGTGGATGGCAGGGACCCAAGTACCTGTGCCATCACCTGCTGCCTCCCATGGGGCACAGTGGCAGGAGGCTGGACTTGGAAGCTGAGTCAGGACTTGAACCCAGACCCTCGAATCGCGTGCAAGCCTCCTAAGGCACGCAGCACTCACTTGCTCATCTCCCGTGGGGGTTCACAGCCTGCTTTCCCCTGGAAGGCCTGCAGGGCAGGGCAGGGCAAGCCACCATTCTCCGTTCTGGGGTGTGTGTGGTCCCCCTCCCAGTCAGGCAGAGGGAACCTGTGAGAACCCCCTGGGGCAGCCTCCAGGGCTCTCTGCGGTAGCGTGCCAGATTCGGAACGAGCACGCGGGCAGGCGGCTGGCTGCCGTGCGCCGTGGTCTGACTTTCCCTGCTGCAGCTGGGTGCCTGTGTGTGTTCAGCTTCTCCTCGGCCTCCCCAGCGCCACTGGCGCCCGTGTGTCCTGTGTGCTGCCCACATGATCCGCCCTTCTGCCACCCGAGCTTTTGCTCCTTCCGTCCTGTCTGGGTCAGGAGCCCACCAGGGAGCCCTCATCTGGGAGGCAGAGTGAGGGCTGGGCCCCTGAGGGCGGGGGCTTTGTCCTCCCGTCGGTGGGAGCTTAGATCTCCCGTGTGCTGATTCACTCCCCAAATGCCTGGAACAGCCAGAGCTGGGCTAGACTGAAGCCAGCAGCCAGGAGCTCCTTCCACACCTCCCACTTGGGTGACAAGAACCCGAGTGTTTGGGTTACCCCTGCTGCCTCCCAGGGCGTGCGTCAGCAGGGAGCTAGAATGGAGAGTGGAGCTGGGACTTAATCTGGGCGCTCCCAGTATGGGACAGAGGTGTCCCGAGCGGTGGATAGACTGGCGCACCAGATGGTCACCCCTTAGTGCTGTTTTAAACAAGAGGGTTGAAATAACGTTCAAAAGAACAGACCCTTGGGATAAGTTTATCCAAGGAGGTGAAAGACGTGGACTCTTAACACGAAAACATTGCTGACAAAATGAAAGACGTCATTAAGTAGACATTGCTTGTTCCTGGATTGGAAAACCTGATAGAGTTAGGATGGCTGTAGTCCCCAAAGTGACCTACAGGTTCCCTGGAATCCCTGTCAAAACTGCACTGTGTGTGTGCGTGCGTGTGCGTGTGCGCGTGTTTACTTTCACAGAAGTGGAGAAGCCGTTCCTGAAATTCGTGTGGAACCGCAGCAGGTCCTGAGTAGCACCCCCACACGCACACAGCACGGTGGCGCTGGCAGGACAGTTCTGTAGGCCAGCACGGCAGGCCTGGGGGCCAGGAGAAAGCCCCAGCGGCGGTGGCCGCCTGCTCCCTGACAAGGGCGCCACAGCCATCTGGAGAGGAGGGAACTGTGTGTTCAGCAAATGTCGCCGCACGCCTGGACGGCCACACACACAAGAGCGAAGCTGAACTCTGCAGTGGTTCCTTTTGTGTCAACTTGGCCAGGCCACGAGGCCCGGCCACGGGGTCACGTACCAGTCTGGGTGTTGCTGTCAAAGTATTGTAAAGCTGGCGTCAACGTTTACGTCGGTAGTCGGCGAGAACAGCCGGTAGCCCTCCATGCTTAAGGCCCTGGAGACAGCTGATGTGGCAGAGAGGGCACTCCGCCTCCGCTTGCCTTCGTGCGTGAGCTGCAGCCCCAGCTCCGCCCAGCTCCACCCAGCTCCGCCCCACTCCGCCCAGCTCCATCCAGCTCCATCCAGCTCCATCCAGCTCCACCCAGCTCCGCCCAGCCTGCTCGCTGGGGTTGGACTCACAGCCCCACAGTGGAAGCGGGTCCTTCCAGCCGGTCCCTGTCTCTGTCCTCTGTCCCTCTGGACCCCTCTGAGGAAATCTTCAGGTTGTCAGACTTGGTGACAGGTTCTTAGATTTGACACCAGAAGTGCTAACATAAAGAGAAAAAAATGGATAAACTGGACCTCACCAAAATTATTTTTTTTTATTTTATTATTTTTTTTAATTTTTTTGACAGGCAGAGTGGACAGTGAGAGAGACAGAGAGAAAGGTCTTCCTTTGCCGTTGGTTCACCCTCCAATGGCCGCCGCGGCCGGCGCACCGCGCTGATCCGATGGCAGGAGCCAGGAGCCAGGTGCTTCTCCTGGTCTCCCATGGGGTGCAGGGCCCAAGCACCTGGGCCATCCTCCACTGCACTCCCTGGCCACAGCAGAGAGCTGGCCTGGAAGAGGGGCAACCGGGACAGAATCCGGCGCCCCGAACCCGGTGTGCCGGCGCCGCTAGGCGGAGGATTAGCCTAGTGAGCCGTGGCGCCGGCCTGGACCTCACCAAAATTAAAGCTTGGACAACTGGAGGTTAGCCGAACAGTTAAGATGCTCGTGTCCGGGGGCTGCCGTGGTGCAGTGGGTTAAGCTGCTGCCTGTGGTGCCAGCGTCCCCTGTGGGCACTGCTTCGACTCCTGGCTGTTCCACTTCAGATCCAGCTCTCTGCTAATGCGTCTGGGGAAGCAGTGAAGGACGGCCCAAGTGCTTGGGCCCCTGCACCTGTGTGGGAGACCTGGATCAAGTTCCTGGCTCCTGGCTCCAGCTTCGCCTAGGCCTGACTGTTGTGGCCATTTGGAAAATGAACCAGCAGATGGAAGATTCGGCCAATCCCCCTGTACACCCCACCCCCACCCCCAATAACTAACTATGCCTTTCAGGTAAATAAAATAAATCTTAAAGATAGATACCAGTATTCAACATCACAGCACCTGGGTTCAATTCCCAGCTCGCTCGCTCTCTTTAAGAGTTATTTATTTATTTGAGAGGCAGAGGTAGTCAGAGAGAGATAGACAGACAGATCTTCCACCCGCTGGTTCACTCCCCCAAATGGCAACAATGGCTAGAGCTGGGCCAGGCCAACGCCAGGAGCTTTTTCTGGATTTCCCACGTGGATGCAGGGGCCCAAGCACTTGAGCCGCTGCTTTCCCAGGCCACAGCAGAGAGCTGGATCGGAAGAGGAGCAGCTGGGATGCCAGCCATCGCCCATACGGGATGCTGGCACTGCAGGCAGCGGCTTAGCCTACTATGCCACAGTGCCGGCCCCCAGTTCCCAACTCTTGAGCCCTGATTCTGGCTTCCTGCTAATGCAGGTCAGGGAGGCAGTGGTGGTGATTCAAGTGGTTGGATTCCTGCCACCCATGTGGGGCATCTGGATTGAGTTCTCCTGTTCCTGGTGTTAGCCCTGGCCTAGCCCCAGCCATGGCATTTAGGGAGTGAAACAGTGGCTGAGAACTTTCTCTCCCCCTCTCTAAAGCATTTCTTTTAATTTAAGTAAAAAATGTGTGTGTCATTCACAAAAGTGAAAAGTCAGCCTAAAGAATGTGAGAAAATACGTAAATAATGTATCTGATAAAGGGCTTAGAATGCAGAATATATAAAGAACAGAGAGGCCCGGCGCTGTGGTGTAGCTGCGGTGTAGCGGGTAAAGCTGCCGCCTGCAGTGCCGGCATCTCATATGGGCACTGGTTCGAGTCCCGGCTGTTCTACTTCTGATCCAGCTCTCTGCTGTGGCCTGGGAAAGCAGTGGAAGATGGCCCAAGTCCTTGGGCCCCTGCACCCATGTGGGAGACCCAGAAGAAGCTCCTAACTGGTGGCTTTGGATTGGCACAGCTCCAGCCATTGTGGTCATTTGGGGAGTGAACCAGTGGTTGGATGACCCCCCTCTCTCCCTGCCTCTGCCTCTCTGTAACTGCCTTTCAAATAAATAAATACACCTTAAAAAAAAAAAAGGACACCCAGTTTAAAAATGGGTACAGACTTGAGCTGGCGTTTTTCTTGAGACTTACTGATTTGACAGGAAAAGGGCGGGGAGAAACAGGAAGAGAAATCTTCTGTCTGCTGGGTCATTCCCCAGATGGCTGCAGTGGCCAAGATGGCCTGGCCGAAGTCCAGAGCCATGGACTCCAATCACTTGGGCCATTTTCCGCTGCTTTCCCAGGCCATCAGCAGAGAGCTGGGAGCAGGCCTGGCACTCCAAAATGGGGAGCCGGCATCACAGCTGGTGGTTTAACCCACTGTGCCACAGTGCCGGCCCCCTGAACTGTGTTCATAGGAGACACCTGAAAGATGCTGCCCATCTGGCAGTTAAGGAAATGGAAATCAAGACCACAGGGAGACACTTCACACCCGCCCCGTGGCGGTCAGCCGGAATAGCGCGTGCTGGTGGGCATGTGGAGGAATAGGACCCAGCGCGTCTCTGGGAGCATTAGCAGAGCCGCCTGATCCGCGCGGCCCTGCCACACACCCTCCCAGGCACACGCCCACATCTGCCTGTGCACGCAGAAGCCTGCACAGACGCTGTCACGGCAGCACTAGGCAGCCCGGATCCCAGGGCGAATGAGTAGACAGAGCACGTGTGTGCACAGTCGTAGGAGCAGCAGAGCGCTCACACTGCCACCTCACGATGGACCCTGGAAACCTCGCCCAGGGGCAGGAGCCCGGCCCCCGAGGTCGTGTGCCACGTGTTCTCACCCTGACGAGATGCCGAGACAGCACACGCGTGCAGACAGAGGCTAGAGCCCAGGTCGCCGGGGTGAGGACGACTACTTACAGAAATGGGGGATTCTGCTGGGGAGAATGGTTTGAACTAGAAACAGGCGATGGAGCGCCCCGTGGAGGCGCTCACTGCCACAGAGCTGTGGAGCGAGAGTGTCGTCTCAGTTCTCTAAAGGAGATTGGCCTCCCGCCCTTCCCGCAGGGGCCTGGCCACCCGCCCTGGCGCCCACCCGGTGCGCACATCCTCTCACCTGTTCACCTGGGCTGCACTGGGCCAGCCCCCACTGCGCCCTCCACGTGCCCTGCCCACACCCAGCCTCCGTGATCCACCTGCTGCCTGCCAGCCTCAGCTCCTCGGGGCGACTTGGGCCGTGGCCCGGGCCTGTCCTGAGCCATCAGCAGTAGCTGTGGGTGGCAGCTCCGCCCCACCCAGCTGTTCTCTTCCACACTCATTCCCTGGCCTCATTCTTCAGCTGCCTCCCGGCCCCCAGCTGGGTTTCTGCAGATGCTGGGGCGCAGGGACACTGCATCCCCGTTGTCCTCTGTGCTCCAGTACCTGGGCCAGCCGGACACTGACTTGGACCTGGAGACAAGCCTCGCCCTCCTGCTCAGGACACAGCCGACTGCCCTGCGTCTTCTCTGCCCAATATGGCAGCACAGCCCATGTTTTCCTGGGGTTTTGAATCTTCTTTTTGTACCTGAGATCCAATCTTAGGGACAGCCAGTCCCTTATTCAGTTCTTGTTAAAAAACGTTTATTTATTTTCATTTTATTTGGAAGGCAGAGAGAAAGAGACAGAATCTTTTATCTGCTGGTTCACTTCCCAAATGCCTACAGCAGCTGGGGCTGGTCAGGCAGGAGTCGGGACTCTGTATCTCCCATGTGGGTGGCAAAGAGTCAAGTACTTAAGCCATCACCTGCTGCCCCCCAGGGTGCACATGGCGGGAGGCTGGATCAGAGCAGAGCCGGAACTCTGACACGGGATGCAGCCACCCCACGTGGTGTCTACACCACTGCTGCAGACACCGGTCGCTTCATTCAGTCCTGGTGATGCCTTTTTCTTTTTTAAAGATTTATTTATTTATTTGAAAGAGTTACAGAGAAGGAGATACAGAGGCAGAGAGAGATCTCCCAGCCCCTGGTTCACTCCCCAGATGGCTGCAACAGTCAGGACTGGGCCAGGCTGAAGCCAGGAATTTCATCTGGGTCTTCCATGTGGTGCAGGGACCCAACCCCTTGGGCCATCTTATGCTGCTTCCCAGGCGCATCAGCAGAGAGCTGGATCAGAAGTGGAGCAGCCAGGGCTTGAACCGGTGTCCATATGGGATGCTAGTGCTGCAGGCAGTGGCTTTACCTGCTATGCCACAGCACCAGCCTCCCCTCCCCCTCTTTTGTTAAAGATTTATTTATTTGGGGCTGGCACTGTGCCAAGCAGGTAAAGCTGCCACCTACAGTGCTGGCATCCCATATGGACACCAGTTCAAGTCCTGGCTGCTCCACTTCTGATCCAGCTCTCTGCTATGCCCTGGAAGGGCAGTAGAAGATGGCCCAAGTCTTTGGGTCCCTATACCCAAGGGGGGACCTGGAGAAAGCTCCAGACATTGCAGCCATCTAGGGAGTGAACCAGTGGATGGAAGACGTTCTCTCTGTTTCTCTCTGTCTGCCTCTGCCTCTCTGCAACTCTTTCAAATAAGAAAATAAATCTAAAAATATTTATTTATTCTGGAGGTAGATTACAGACAGACAGAGGGAGAGACAGAGGGTCTTCCATCGATCCCTTTTCCTTACTGTGCTGGATGTGTAGACAAGAACCCTGTTCCAGAGCGGATACTGTTGGGAGGTGACTGGGCATCTGGGCTGCCCGGTCCTGTGACCAGGCCGGAGGGCCCCGCAGAGGTCCTCGGGTCGCCGCTCTCAGGGAGAGGGCAACACGGTGGAAAAGGCTCTCTCAGGGCCAGCAGGCGTCCGGTGGTGCTGAAGTGGAATCGGGCCTCCGGGAGGAGCACCTGAGCAGCGTTGAGCTGGACGCTGGGTTCCTGCTGGCGGGGACGGCCTGTCCTGGGCAGGGAGCGCCTCTCCAGGCGTGGTGGGCACCCTGGAGGGCCGGTCAGTCCTGGCTGGTGGGAGCACACATGCAGGGGCCCTGTTTGCACTGTAGCCCACGCTGTGCCTTTGGGTAGTGGGCAGTTTCAGGGCCAATTCTCAGAGCCCCCGTAGATAAATTTAACCGCCAATCCTGCCTTTTCCGTTTTCAGGGAGGTTGATTTTAGTAACAAGTCTGGATGCTAATTTATCTGATTGCAGCACTGATGTACTCAGATTTTTATGATAATTTCATGATCTCTCCAGTGAACGTAAGATAAGCAGCCGCAGCAGATGAAGTCTGGGTAATACCTTTTATGTCCTAAACTTACCAAAGCGTCGGTTGCCAGGGCAAACAGTGAGAACTCCCCAGACAGTGTGACCCAAGCTGGGGTTCCCAGGCTAGCTGGAGCACCGGACACCTCACCACACTGGCTTTTGTGTCTCAAATGCAGTGGCCTTGTGGTCTATGCGGATGGACCCTTGAACTTGGACCGAAAGGTAGAAGACATGTCCGAGCTGTTCCGGCCCTTCCACACGCTGCTGCGGAAAATCAGGTGGGGGGACAGGGAGGGGAGGGGTGTGGGGGGGCGTGGGAACCAGGTGCTCAGGCCAGTGTTGAGTCACCACCGGGTCCTCCTTGGCTGGCTCTGTTCCTCTGCTGTGCCGAGCCCTGGGTGTGGCAGACCCAGCACTACTCACGTTCAGCGCACCACACAGCTACTGCTTTCCCCTGTTCACCAACAGCCCCCAGACTCACCTCTGGTTAAGTCCCTGGTTTGTGTCTGTGTAGTCACATTGGCGTCCCTTTAAAACCGCGTGCCTTTCTGTCGGGTGAGTTAGGATCTCTGCCAGGCAGCTGCTCGGAGCTGACAGGCTGGCCGTGGCCTCCTGCAGGGGTGGGGGCACAGGGCTGTGTGTGTCCTGTGGGCGCCTTCCCGGCCCTGTGGCTCTGGATGCTTGGTGCCCTCCCCTGGCCCCTGGGATCCAGGAAGCCCCCTTCCCTGGGTGTTGGAGCAGATGACCCTCTCAGGGTCGTGGGACATCCTGAGGCCTCCCAAGAGCCTGCCTGGTGCAGGGTGGCCTCAGGCACACTGGCTGAAGCCAGGAATCCTCTGGGGACCCTGGGAGCTCAGACCCCTGCCCCACAGCAAGGCAGAAGCGTCTCAAGTCCAGACCCCAGCAGCTTCCCCCTTGGCCCTGTGGACACTGTCGAGCTCTTGGGGCCCCGGCAGTGGCCTTGGCGAGGCGTTGAGCTCAGGCTGGTCTGCTGTTCAGCTGGCTGATGGCTGTTGACCGCTTCCCTTGTCCTGTGGGGTTCCGGGACCCCCGGACTGGGGAGAGGAAACAACAGTGACCAATGAGAGGAGGTGCCCAGTGCAGAGGTCCACGGCAGATGGGGCTTGTAGGAGGGGAGGAGGGGCAGGGCTTGGGCAGGGCGGGGTCTGGGGGGTCTGCACACAGCGCAGGCTGTGAAGAGAAAGCTTGGAGCCGCGGGGCTACGGAGGCAGAATGTCGGCAGGAAGAGGCCCTGGGCGCGGAGCCTTTCTCTAGTAGAGGGGGCTTCCCGGCCACGGGCACTTGGTTGTGGCCGCTTTTCTGTGGTGCAGGCCTGCAGGTGCCGTGGCTGTTGGAACGTGCCCCCTTTGTCTTGTGTCCTGACCCTCGCAGGGACCTGCTGCAGACTCTGACGGAGGAGGAGCTGCACACACTGGAGCGGAGCCTCTGCATTTCCCAGGACGCGGAGCTGCCCATCCGGGCCGACGCCTTCGCCGCCCCACTGCCCCCCGGGGAGCCCCTCACAGCCAAGGCCAAAAACCCAGAGGCAGAGCTGGCCTGCTCCATGCAGTATGATGACCAGGAGCTGGAGCAGCTCAGCCGCATGGTCCACCGGGCTGGGGACGAGATGTCGTCCCTGCTGTCCCCACCCAGCGCCTGCCAGTCCCCTGCGCACAGGCCGGGGGCCGAGGGCAGCCCCCACGCGGAGGCCTCTCCGGGCAGAGCGCGGCCGCGGCTGGGCAGCGACGAGGAGGAGCGAGTGTTCTTCATGGATGATGTGGAGGGCACCGGAGAGGCCCCACACAGCCCGCTTGGGTGGGCAGGCGGCGCCGGGGCCAGTCCCCGGGAGAGGGTGCCACGTGCCGAAGCAGGGGCCACGGACGAGGAGCTGGACTTGAGCAACAACAATGTCGAGGACGCCAAAGTGCGGGCAGCTGGCCTCTCGGGCTCCAACTCCTGCAGCTGCCTGGACTCGCAGCTGTGCCTGGACGGCTGGGAGGGGAGTGCAGACGACGCAGAGACAGCCGAGATGATTGCCCACCGGACGGGCGGCATGAAGCTCTCGGCCACCGTCATCTTCAACCCCAAATCGCCCGCCTCCTTGGACACCACTGCTGCCACCCGGGAGACCCCAGGCCGAGGCGCACCCTCAGCCGCTCCGGTGGCCGAGGGGACAGAGGGCAGTACCCACAAGCCCAGCACCACGGCCGCCAATGGCCTCCTCAACTCCTGCGTGTGCTGTGGGAGCTGTGGGGGCAGCAGGGACGACACAGAGGAGCGCTTGCAGGGGACATGCAGCCCAGGGAGTGTCATCAGCGCCTCCTACGCTGCCGGCCTCGCCAAGGCCAGTGACAAGGACCCCGAGAGCCTGGACGATGCCCAGCCCGCCTCCGAGGTCGCACTGCCCACAGACGGTGCCTCCGACAGGCAGGAGCCCAAAGCCTCTACTTCCGACAAGTGCCTGGTACCCACCCCGGGTGCCCTGGGGGACGCAGCAAGGGGGTCCCAAGGAGTGGATGAGGCTGTGAGGGAGCAGGAGCCTGAGGCCGCAGGACCGCCGAGTCAGCCGGGAGAGACGGCCCCGGAGGAGGGTCAGCCCCTGTCGGGCTCCAGGTAAGAGCTGCTTCTGGGCCAGGGGAGGGCTGTGCTCTGTCTGCATCTGGGACGTGTCATCTTGGCTGATTCTCCACCGAGGGCTTCTTGGCCACCGGCAGGTGCTGGGCCCGGGGCCAGGTGTGTGGTCTGTGTGTGTGAGGAGCTGAGGGGAGACTGGCGGGCTCACCCGACAGAAAGGAAGGCGGCCGATAAATGTACCCCAGGGAGCCCCACTTTCAGGAGATGTGGACTCGGTGCCGAGCCCCTCGACTGCCCTTCTACCATCACGGCCCATCGTGACCCTGGTGTGACCCCTGTGTGGGTGGACTGAGCAGGGTGAGTGGCCATAGCACTAGGGCCTCACCTGTTGCCCTGGGCCATATCCAAGCACACTGGTTACTTTTCTGCCAACCCTGTTGGCTTCTGGGCTCACACAGGGCTGAATCGAGGGCCCAGGCCCTGGAGCCGGCGTGGGATCGGAGACCACCCTCAGGCAAATCTTCTGGCATGTTCTGGGGGCAGTTCCTAGGGCTCCTGCCGCTCCCTGCAGTCAGAGTAGGTGGGGAGGGCTCTCCTCTCTTCTCCCAGCCCTCCCCCCAGGGCTGCCTTCCCTCTCTCCGCTCCTCACTCCGCGGATGTATCCAGAACACAGCAGTTAGCAAGCATCAGGCCAGCACCTTGTCCTTAATGCTGGAGACAGGAAGGAGAGGGAGGCGTGGCCCCACCTCTGATGCTCACACAGGGCTGTGGGCCCAGCAGGCAACTAACCTGTTTCCAGGACTGCCTTCCTGGTCGGGGTGGGCACGGGGCTCAGCCTGAAGTCGGGCCGGCCACAGAGCGGCAGCTTCGGGATGGGGTCGGAGTGAGACTGACGGGCCTGGGCGCCGCGTGGCTGCACACCGGAGGGAAGGGGTAACCGCCTCTGCCTGCGCCTGGGCCTCTCGGGGTAGCACGTGGCCGTGCTGGGCCCCGGTGGCTGTCGGGCACTCTGAGGCCTTGGCTGGGGCTGTGCAGCCCCTCCTGTGCCCCTGGCTGTGGGCTGGGCCCAGGCTCGGGCAGCCTCCCCCCGCCCCAATCCATGCAGAATCCCTCGATGCACGACCTTTTCTGTCGGATCCAGTCTCTGAGCATGGCTTTTTTTTTTTTTTTTTTTTTTTGACAGGCAGAGTGGACAGTGAGAGAGAGAGACAGAGAAAAAGGTCTTCCTTTGCCGTTGGTTCACCCTCCAATGGCCGCCGCGGCCCGCGCGCTGCGGCCGGCGCACCGCGCTGATCCGATGGCAGGAGCCAGGAGCCAGGTGCTTTTCCTGGTCTCCCATGGGGTGCAGGGCCCAAGCACCTGGGCCATCCTCCACTGCACTCCTGGGCCACAGCAGAGAGCTGGCCTGGAAGAGGGGCAACCGGGACAGAATCCAGCGCCCCGACCGGGACTAGAACCCGGTGTGCCGGCGCCGCTAGGCGGAGGATTAGCCTAGTGAGCCGCGGCGCCGGCCTTTTTTTTTTTTTTTTAAGATTTATTTATTTATTTGGAAGGCAGAGCTACAGTGAGGCAGAGGCAGAGAAATCTTCCATCCGCTGGTTCACTCCTCGAATGACCCCAGGAGCCAGGAGCCAGGAGCTTCTGGGTCTCTCACCTGCGTGCAGGGGTCCAAGGACTTGGGGCATCTTTCACTGCTTTCCCAGGTGCATTTGCAGGGAGCTGGATTGAAAGTGGAGCAGCCGGGAGTTGAACCAGCACCCGAATGGGATGCCGGCACAGCAGGCGGCCGCTTAACCCGGTCCACCACAGCGTGGCCCCAAACTTGACGTTTTCAAGGTTCACGGATTCGCGCACAGGGAGGGTGTATCAGAGGTTTTGTTTGGGTGAGCGATCTGCCGCGTGTGGGTGGAGGCCACTTTTGCTCGTCCACTGCCCTGCCGACGGGTGTGTGTGTCGGTTCTAAGTGGTGGCTGTCGGGTGTCCATGTGGATCATGTTTGCAGTTCTTTCGGCACCTGGCTAGGGAGGAATCGGTGGGCTGTACAGCGTCTCTGACTTTTTGAGGGGCTGTCAAACTTTTCCACACTGGCTGTAGCTTACGTCCCACCAGCCCTACACAAGGGTTCTAGTTTCTCCATGTTCTCACCAACACTTATTACTGTCTGAGTTTTTAAAAATTCTTTTATTTGCCATTACTTTTATATTTGTTTATTTGAGAGGCAGAGACAGAGGACTTCCAGCCACTGGTCTCCTCCCCAAATCCTGCAGTAGCCGGGGCTGGGCCAGGCCAGAGTGGGAGCCAGGATTCAGGCAAGGTCTCAGACCCACATGTGTGGCGAGAACCCGACTACTTGAGCCAGCGCTGCTGCCTCCTTGGTCTGTGTCAGCAGGAAGCTAGGATCGGAGCCAGAGCCAGCACTGAGGCCCTGGTGCTCCAGGGTGGACGCGGACATCCCGGGCAGTGACTGAGCCGCTGTGCCCCCCCTCGCCCCCGCCCCCTGCCGCTTGTTTTCAAGCCTCTTGGAGGTGCCCCCGTCTCTGAGGTCAGGCCGCCGATTTTACTCGCCGCCGCTAAGCTTGTCTTGGTTAGCATTTGGTAGCATCGGGTGCGCTGGGCCCAGGACCTCTGCCGTTTATACTCAATTCAGGTCTATAAATCTGTGAAATATTTGCCTGGTTCCCCATCACCTCTGCAAAATAAGATACACTCTGAGCAGTTTGCTCAAGGGATCTTAGTCCCTCCTGCCCCGTTTCTTAAGTTTATCCTTCAACTCCTAAAAATATAAGCAAGGATGTCCAGACAGATGCACGGCCCCACGTGCGTTCCTGCCGCTCACGGCTTCCCAGCCTTGCTTTCCGGGAGTTCCTGCCGGAGCCTGCCCTTGGTACTCTCCAGGGATCCCCGCTTTCCTTTGCAACTGAGCCCCCCGGCAGTGCGGCGGGGCCGGCGCGCACCCCGTGAGGCCCTGGTGCCGGCCTGGGCTGGGATCCAGGCCCCTGCTCTGGCAGGCGGGGCTGCAGTGAGGAGCCTCAGCCGGCCTCCTCCTCTGGACGTGGCCACAGCCCGTGGATGGGTTCTCCCTGGGAGGCTGCGGGATGGCTGCCTGCTCAGCCCCCTGGTGGTGGACTGTCTTTCTGCAAGGCTGATCGGAGACGTCACGGATGTTCTCACAGAGCAGTGTCACTGTCCTGCTGCTGACCTGCCCAGGGGACCACATGTGGGCACCCACCCTGTCCAGAAATTTCTCCCACCAGGGACACCACTCTGCGCATGGAGCCTCAGCCTCCTGGACCTCGTGCACTCAACTGAGCCAAAAACTGCCCAAGCTCACCGAGAAAAGCAGAGGACCCTCCGGGGCCTCATCTCCCACAGAGGTGTTTCTGGAAGGAGCCAAGGATCTGGGGGGGGGGGCATAAAGCAGGTGGTCCGGTGATTGTGACAGCAGTGCACTGGGTCCAAGACCTCAGACAGCGGTGCCTGGGGCCCGGCCGTACCCCCGGAGCTGGGAAGCAGGTCAGCCGGCAGCACGTTGGCCCGTCCTGTCCACAGTCGTCATTCACGCACTCACTCATTTGTGTCACAAGCACATTTCGGGGGGCCTGAGGCAGGTGCTGGAAACCCCCTGAGGGAGGAGACAGGCGTGGCCAGTCCTCGGGAGCATGATCTTGCATCAGGATGGGAGTGGCTGCTATTAAGACGGAGAGGACACCAGCAGCAAACAGTGAGACACCGGACGCCTGGACAGCTGGACATTGGCAGGTGCTGGGTGATGAGCAGCTGGTCTCAGGCACAGGTGTGGGTGTGCTCGCTTCGCCCACATGGCAGCCAGAGTGAGCAAGGCCAAGACGCTGGCCCTCTGCCCTCCTCTGCCTGGAAGAGGCTGGACCCCTCTGCCTCTGCCTGCAGCGAGCCCTGCTGCTCTCCCTCGCCTGGACCTGTCTGGGGACCCACGCATCTGGCAGGTGCCTCTGCAACCCCCATGAGTGTGGCGTGGAGGGCACAGGTGAACCCAGGCTGCGGGGGCCTCTGTGTACTCCAAGGAATTGAAACGTGTGGGACCGAGGCCAAGGATCTGCCTGTGGGGCCGGATTTCCCCGAGACCCCCAGGGCAGGTGCTTCTGGAGATACAGAGGGTGGCCCCAGGCGGGAGGGCAGGGGGGACCCACGCAGGCCAGGAGGTGGGTCTGGAGTCTGGAACCAAGGCCCCGGCCCGGAGAAGCCCCGCTCTGCGTGTTTCCCCAGGCCTGGCCGGTTCCGCCAGCACCATCGTCCCGGGTTCTGGCCTGTTAGGAATGTTCCAGAACCTGTGTCCTTCTGCTGTTTTCACTGGCCCTTTTCTTTTGGAAAAGTTGATGTTTTTAAAACCTCGTTTTCCCCTGGCCCATGCGTCCCGCACCGTTGTCCCCGCAGCCGGCTCTGTGGACGAATGCGCCCTCCCCACCGACAACGCCGGGCCGGCTCCTCCCGTTGCGGGTTCTAGACACAGGCCCTCTTCATTGTAGAAACTTTGGAAAGACTAAAAGAAGGAAACAAAACGCCTCTCAGATCTTACGAGTGTTCGTGATTTTTTTTCACTGTGTGACTTTTTGGTCATTTCTCTGCAAAGTTCTTGGAAAGCGTGGCTCTAGCGGAACCCTGCTCCCTCCGAGGGACGCCTGCTCGTGCCGTCTGTGTTTTCCATGTCTGCATCCTCTCGGAGTGGAGTTGGCCTGCGAGCAGTTTCCTTCCAGGTGCTCTGCCTCTGGCCTCAGTCCTTAGTGGGGAGGCACAGACGTCCCAGGAAACGCCGTGGGGGTGCTGTGCGACTCAGTTTCCCAACCTGAGAGGCCAACCGGGTCCCCCCGGCCCTGTCTCGCGTCTCTGAACGGCGAGCTCTGCGTGCCTTCCTGCTCCGTCTCACCTCTGCCACCTGCCCAGGGACGGCTCACCCCGTGCCCGTGGGGCTTCCTGTTTTCCTTACTGAAAACGCCCCTTTCTCCTCCCTCCTACCAGCCGTTAGCTTTTGCTCATCAATGGCTTCGCTGTGTCTGGTGTGGTCAGGTTGATAAGGATTCTAGAGACAGCTTTTGGTCCCTGGCCGGTTGTGGGTGACTGTGCGTGGCGCGTGCCACGTTTCTCCTGCTCCAGGGATGCGGCGTTCTCCTGGTCTTTGCTGTCCGAGGGCGTGACTGTCGGGAACCTGGCTCTGAAGTCTTGGAAACCTCACTGCTTGTCACGGCCCAGAGGCTCGCCTGCCCCTGGAACCCAGCTCGGTGGGGATTCCCTGCCCTGCCTGGCCGACCTCCCTGGCTGCCGCGTCGGGGAGAGTGCTAGGAGCCTCCTTGTCCCCGAGGAGAGGCTGAGCCCTGCCCTCAGCGGGAGCCACTACTCCTTCCTTGGAGTCTGGTAATGGCCGACGGCTGACGCTGGGGCGCTGGAGAGCTGGGCTGCAGCACTGTGCTTCCTCGCTCCCGGGGGTGTACTCGGGAGGACACACACAGGGAGCAAGGGGAGCTGAAGTCAGGAACTGGCTGCAGGACTTAAGCCTCAGTTTTGTTGTCTGCAAAATGGGCGCAGGAGAGCCCCCAGGTCCCCTGACATCTTGAGGCACCACAGGAGGCTGAGGCGCCCCGAGTCGCAGCACCTCACCGCTGTCCCCGCTCAGCGCCGCTTGTCCCTGGCCGCGCCCTGCCTCGCCTCCTCCCTCGGGACTGTCACCCGGCCTGTTCCTTGCCATCTCTGCTGTTGCCAGCCTGCCTGTGGCTGCCTTGTTGTCATATCGGCACTTCACCGTCTGCTGGCCCATGCCCACTGTTCTCCTGACGGCTAACGTCCCACAGGTGCTTGGTCCTGTGGGTTCCCGCCCCGGCTTCAGCTTCTCATTCAGACTGCTGCTTCCTGCCCAGCTCCTTCTCTGGGGGGCACCTGCCATGCTTCATGGCTCCGCCCCTCTGCCTCCTGAGGGGTTGGGGACCCTGGCTTAGATGTGTCAGGGCCCTCGGGTGCCCTGCCTTCAGCCTCAGGTGGCTGTGGCTACAGAGAGCCTGCATCCTGCCTTCAGCACCATTGAGCAGTAACGGCTTGAGGTCCACGGGGCCTCCCTCGGGCCACGGAGGGCCCTGCAGCCCTCAGCCCAGGCCAATGCCAGGCAGCGGCAGGCAGCAGCTGGCCTGGGGTAGATGAGCTGCTGGTCAGTGCCCTGAGTGGCCCCCTGCACCAGGCGAGCTCCTGTCCAGGGGCCCCCGCGGTCCCCCTGCCCTGAGTGGCCCCCTGCACCAGGTGAGCTCCTGTCCAGGGGCTCCCGCGGTTCCTCAGCCTCGACAGTCTGGAAGGATGTGTTTTCCTTTCCACAGGTCTGGTGCTAGGGTTGCTGGGCGTGGTCCTCCGTGGACCTTCCAGGTAGGGACGGGCAGGGACAGTGTGCCGCTGGGCCAGCTACCAGTCAGTGACCCGAGACACAGTGGAGCTGTCCCCTGCCTGGCTGGGCTCTCCGTGCTGGCCTCCAACAGGCTCCCAGTGGAAAGGGGGCCTCTAGCAGGGCTGCTGGGGCTCAGTGGGAGACGAGCCCGGGATGGGGGTGACGGGGAGACTTGGGGCAGGCGGCCCAGCCTTCCCTGGAGGCTGCAGGACCCCGGGCAGCAGATCCTGCCCCGCAGGCCTCGGCCGCTTCCTGCTGGCAGGTGCTGGCCTGGCCACTGCAGCTGCACTCCCTGGGGCTGCTGCCCCATAGCCTCCCAGCCACTTCACCCCAGGAGGAAGGACAGGAACGACCGAGCAGCTTAGACTGGGAATGGTTTAGGCTCCTGAAAAACAGATCAGGCAGAAAGACCGCGTCAAGTCAGCTGCTCGTGAGCAACGGGCTTCGCGGGCTGACACCGAGTGAGGTGGGGACGAGACCAGAGCTGGTCCGCCGCACACAGGCCTGGGGCGGGTGGGAGGGCCTGTTCTCCCACGCCACTTGCTGGCACTGGCCATGCAACCCCAGCTGTGTGACAGCCGGGTCACTGCACCCCCAGAAGAGCGGTGACCTGGGCCTCGAGCAGCAGGTGCTTCCCTCGTGCCGAGGTCTCCTGCTGAGCCACAGCTGGCCGGCCTGGCCGAGGGGGCAGCTGGCCCTTCAGCCGGACCTGGCCCACCGGCGCTGCTGGCAGCCGGCCTCACAAGGGCCCTGTGCCTGTGGCCTTGCCCTGCAGCCTGGCCTTGGGTCTCTGGCACCATCCACACCCCGCCCCTTTCCTGGCCATCTCCACCTCCTCCAGGGCGCAGACTGCTCCTCCTGCCGTTCGCTCACGGCCCCTTCCCACGGTGCGGTCGGGGCCAGGGAGAAGCCAGCCTGGCTGCAGGAGAGGCAGAGTGCTGGGTGGGGCAGCCCGTGTGAGGGCCGCAAGGTGGTGGCCTGTGCTGAGACCTGAGTGAGGGGGAGGGGCTGGAATAAAGGTGACCCGGGAGCAGGAGCTGCAAGGGCCCCGATGCCAGGTAGGAGCAGTGGGACATGGAGGAGAGCGGGTGTGTGTGTGTGTGTGTGTGTTTGTGACTGTGTTTGTATATTTGTGTTTATACATGTGTATGGGTATGTTGAAGTGTGTATATGTGTGTATGAGTGTTTTTTGTGTGTATGTGAATGTATATGTGTGTATACATATGTGTATATACTATTGTGTGTATTTGTATGTAGTTTTGTGTTTGCATATTTGTGCATATATGTGCATGTGTGTATGTATGTGTGGATGTGTTTGTATATGTGTATGTATGTGTGTATGTATATATGTGTATGTGTTTGTATGTATGTATGTGTGTGTCTATATGTGTATGCGTGTGTTGTGTGTATATGAGTATGTATATATGTATGTATGTGTGTGTATGTATGAGTGTAGCTTGATAATGAGTATGTATATGTGAGTGTATGAGTATGTATGAGTGTGTACATATGAGTGTGTATATGAGCACACATATGTGAGTGTATATATGTGTGTATATATGAGTATATGTGTATATATGAATGTGTGTATATATGAGTATATATGTGAGTGTATATATGTGTGTATATGAGTGTGTGTATATGTGTATATATGTGAGTGTGTATATATGAGTATATGTGTGTATATGAATGTGTGTATATATGAGTATATATGTGAGTGTGTACGTGTGTATGAGTATGTGGATATATGTGTATGTATGTGAGTTTGTAGATGTATATATGTGTTTATATGTGTGTATATGAGGTGTGTATATATGTGTGTCTATGTATGTGTATATATGTGAGTGTGTATATGTGAGTATGTGTGAATGTGTATATGTATGTATATATGTGTGTGTGTATGTGTGCATGAGTGTATATATGTGAATATGTGAGTGTGTGTGTCTATGTGAGTGTGTGTGTCTGTGTGAGTGTGTGTGTGTGTGTGTGCGGATGCAGCGGGGTTTGGAGGGGACTCAGAGCACTGCGGTGGTTCTGTAGGCAGGATTTTTCCTGAGGGGAGGAGCAGCGGCAGAGGCAGTGACGTGGAGCTGGGGGCCGCACGTCTGGTGTGTTCACGGCCACCTTAAAGGGCTCTGCTGAGTATATTGGTGACAACAGATGGCACAAGTGAGGGCTCTGGTTCCTCCGTGCCTGGCCACCACTTCCTGTGACCAACCTTTTGACGGATTCAAGCATTCACGTACTTGAGCGGGCAGAGAGAGCCCCGTAAATGCCCACGGCAGCCCTGGCCACGCTGGGACCTGGGAGCTCCGCCCAGGACCCCCGCGTAGGTGCAGGCACACACCTGGCCGTCCCCCCGGAAGTGAGAGGTGCTGCTCCCGGGGCCTTGGTTTGCCTTCTCTTAAGGAGGACCAAGTCGGCTCCTCTGCAGCTCCTGTGCACCAGCGTGCGCTCGGAGGCGAGGCACCTGCCGGCTACGGCTGCTGCTTCCCGGCGGGCTGGCGTGGGCTTGCTGAGTCCCCTGTGCGTTCCGCGTGCGGGCTCTCTGGGACACACGTGGCCCACGTGCATTTTCTCCCTGACTGGCTGTGTCGTTTGGAAAGTGGAAGTTCGTAATGTGATCAAGTCAGGTTGACTGTTTGCTGCTAGGGATTATGATTTCGGTGTCGTATCTAAGAATCGCTTTCATAACCCAAAGCCACTCGAGTTTTTCCTGTTTCCTTTTGGAGGTTTTATTTTTAGGCCTGTATTCCATTTGGAGTTCACTTCTATGTGTGAAATGGGATGTGGATCAGAGTTCTGTTTTGCATAAGCAGAGTCAGTTCTTTCAGATGTATTCTCTCCACCTGGCTTCCCACCTTTGCCAAAATCAGTTGGCATTATTTGTGCCTAACAGTATAGTTAGAGGTGCCGGCACTGTGGCTTAGCAGGTTAAGCCACCATCTTCAGTGCCAGCATCACATATGGGCACCGGTTCAAGTCCCAGCTGCTCCACTTCCCATCCAGCTCCCTGCTAATGCTCCTGGGAAAGCAGTGGAGGATGGCCCAGGTCCTTGGTCCTCTGCACCACATGGGAGACCTGTATGAGGTTCCTGGCTCCCAGCTTCAGCCTGCCCAGCCCTGGCCTTTGAGGGCCATTTGGAGAGTGAACCAGCAGATGGAAGACCTCTTGCTCTCTGTCTCCCTCTGTCTCTGTGACTCTGACTTTGAAATAAATGGATAAATCTTAAAAAAAAAATCAGAATTCACTGGGCCTGGCATTGTCTTTGTGGGGAGATCTTTAATTGCAAGTTCCATGACTTTATTGGCTGTTTATCAGCCCTCTTATGTGGTGGGTGGAAGAGCCGCATGGTGCCCAGTCTCCACTCTGTGCTCCTGAGTGGCCCTCGGACCCAGTGACAACACCCAGTAGGCCCCTGCCTAGCCCCCTCCAGGGCTCCCCCTCTCCCAGCCCCTTGGCATCAGACCCTTGGTGGCTCGACCCAGTGTAGCAGTCAGCTGTCACCAGGAAGTACCCGGCGCAGGTCGCGCTATGAAGAAGAAAGGTTTCTATTGGCTCATGGTTCTGGGTTGCGAGGTTAGGCTTGTTGCTGGCAGAGCCCTGGGGACAGAGCCAGGAGCGAGCTGGTCTGGTGTCTGACACCATAGGGGTTCAGTCGTGGGGCCCCCACTCTGATGACAACTAGTCCTGATGGACCCCCATGGACCCTACCCCGACCACCACAGTCAGACTGAGTCTTCCCCTCTCAATGCCTCAGTGGGGGCTTTGGGGGACGCTCAGACCCTCTGCAGACCACCGCACCCCGCCCACCCAGCCAGCTCCTGCCCCACATCCCGCATGGCCTTCCACATCCTGTAACTAAACCCGAGTTTGTTCCTAGACATCCACCCCGCGCTCTCCTGCTCCTGGTCCTTGTCTGCTCTCTGGGCCACTGGTTCTTCCCCCACCCCCACCCCCCACCACACACACACTGTTCCTCCTGCCCATCTGCACCAGGTGCCACGTGGGCCCCATGGCCATCGTCGAGCAGGCATTCCGTGGTCACCCCTCCTTCCCCAACTATCGGACTCCAGCTCCATGGCTGCCTGCGGGGCCCATCCTGGGCCACCCACGTACCTTGTGCAGTGTGGCACCGCGTCCTTCCTGCCATCTCCCGAGCACCTGCACGTGACTCGAGATCCTTGCGTGGTCTCCGTATAAAGGTTGTGCCAAGGGCTGACAGGCAGCAGGGTCTCGGAGGACATCCCAGGAGCCAGACACAGGGGTACTTCCCGGGTCTCTCACATCCTTTTCTTCTTTCTTTCTTTCTTTCTTTCTTTCTTTCTTTCTTTCTTTCTTTCTTTCTTTTTTTTTTTTTTTTTGACAGGCAGAGTGGACAGTGAGAGAGAGAGAGACAGAAAGGTCTTCCTTTGCTGTTGGTTCACCCTCCAATGGCCGCCGCAGCCGGCGCACTGCAGCCGGCGCACTGTGCCTATCTGAAGGCAGGAGCCAGGTGCTTCTCCTGGTCTCCCATGGGGTGCAGGGCCCAAGCACCTGGGCCATCCTCCACTGTACTGCCTGGCCACAGCAGAGAGCTGGCCTGGAAGAGGGGCAACCGGGACAGAATCCGGTGCCCCGACCAGGACTAGAACCCGGTGTGCCAGCGCCACAAGGCGGAGGATTAGCCTAGTGAGCCGCGGCGCCGGCCGGTCTCTCACATCCTTGATTCTGAACCCCAGACTCCTGCCTCTGCAGCTTGAGGGCTGTGCCCACCCCTGCTGTTCGTTCTGGTGCAGCCCCAGGGCCCCGGCTTGCCTGGGCTCACACGTACCGGAACAGGGTCCGTAGCCACAGCTGGTGTGTGGAGCATGTGGACCTTGGTGGGTGTGGGAGGCTGCCGCGCAGGGGCCAGCTCCAAAAAGCAGGTGCTCCGAGGGGGTGTGCGTGGGCAGCAAGGCCACTTGCAGGGGACTCCCCAGTCAGGGGCGGAGGCAGGGACCTCCTCAGGAAGCCAGGCTAATACCGGCTGTGGTCCAGCAGCGGCACTGGGGCCTGTGCTCCGAGCACGGCTGGTGGGTCTGGACGGGCGCACAAGCTGCTCGTGTGGCCACGAGATGAGTGTGGGAGAGGGCACTCCAAAGGTTCATGGAAAATGGATCAAAAAGGTGATTTTGGTGCCAGACGCTGACGTCCATGCGTGGTTCTCCCTGCTGCACATTTCGGTGAACTGTGAAGTGCGCACGTGTGTGCCCCCTGCTTCCCTGCAGTCCCCGGTCTCAGATCCCGTGTCCCCCGTGCCGACTCCTTGGCTGAGGCAGGGCCGTGAGGGGCAGGTGGGCATCTCGAGGCCAGGCCCCTCGTGGTCCCTGGCCCCTGGCCTGCAGTGGGAGAGGTGAGGCCGGCCCGGGGAGCTGACTTTCTGAGAGAGGGGGTGAGCCCGGGGCATAAGCAGCTGCTCTGGGGCCCCCCCGGAGACAAGGCGTGGCCTCAAGGCTCTGCCACACCCCACCTCCAGGCCTGGAAGCCGGCCTACACGAGGATGGCGCTGGGCAGGGCAGATGGGCTCGGGGCCTGGTGGGAGGCAAGACGTGATACACACTCACAACTTGTACCCCCGCACGTGTGTGCTCAGTGCACACGCACATTCACGTACTCACGGGTTTCACCAGGTGGGCAAAGGGAGCACCTCAGCTCCAGCCACCCCAGCCTGCAGTGCTGAGGTGGGGAGGGAGCCCCGCCCACTGCCACTCGTGGGCACGGGGCTGAGAGGCCGAGACCCCACGCGGGGGTGGCCCAGGCCGAGAAAGGCCCTGGGGCTGCCTCCCTTCAAGAGGCTTGGAGACTCCGGAGGCGCCCGGGGCCCTCGTCCCCTCCTGGCCACAGCGTCTTCAGGGGGCTGTGAGCTTTGTGGCCTCTGTGGGCGGCAGCACCATCACACCCACCTCTCCCTGCTCAGTGCCATTCGCAGGATGGTTACGGCGAGCAAGCAGCCGCTGGCAGAGCTCGGGCTCCCTTAGACGGTCTGCGCTGTGGTTGGTGTTTGGTGTGACTGCTGCTTCTGAACACTTCGGTGCTTCCCACTTCTGTTGGTTCATTCATTCATTCGAGAGACAGCGACAGCGCCCTCCTCTGGTTCACTCCCCAGGTGCCCGCGGCAGCCCGGGGCCCTGGGAACATGGCCCTCCCCGCGGACAAACTCGAGCCAAATCGCTGTGCTTCTTAAGGAATAGCCAGCCTCAGGTATTCTGTCACAGCAACGCGAAGCAGTAGCACGGGGCTGGGACCCTGTGGCCCCAGGCGTCCGACAAGGCGTTCCTGTGGATGAGGGACTTAGTCCCTGGGCTATAACCGCCCGGGGCGTGCCCTCAGGATGGGGTCCCGGGCTCGCCTCTCGGTGGGTGTGCCGCAGCTGATGCCGCAGCATCTGTGAGCTCAAACAGGAGCGCTCCTTCTCTCATAGCCCCTGCCCCGTGGTGGAGGCCCAGGTGCCGGCACCGGCCCTCGCGCTGAAGGCTCAGCTCAGTATTCCTCAGCTCCTGGCTGCACCCCAGCCCCCGCCTCCGCTGTCACGTGGCCTCTCCTGTCTGTGTCTCCTCTTTGGCCCCTTCTAAGGACACATGTGGATTCAGCGCCCACCCAGCTAACAGGACGCTGTCCCCTCGAGACCTCTAACTTCATCCACCTGTCAGGCAGCAGAGCCTTCTCCATTCGGGCCGCAGGTTCTGGGGGTTGATGTGGACATAGCACATTTGGATGTCCCAGCTGTGTTTCTTTTCTTTTTTTTTTTTTTTTGACAGGCAGAGTGGACAGTGAGAGAGAGAGACAGAGAGAGAAAGGTCTTCCTTTGCCGTTGGTTCACCCTCCAATGGCCGCCGCTGCAGCCGGTGCACCGCGCTGATCCGATGGCAGGAGCCAGGATCCAGGTGCTTTTCCTGGTCTCCCATGGGGTGCAGGGCCCAAGCACCTGGGCCATCCTCCACTGCACTCCTGGGCCACAGCAGAGAGCTGGCCTGGAAGAGGGACAACCGGGACAGAATCCGGTGCCCCAACCGGGACTAGAACCCGGTGTGCCGGCGCCGCAAGGTGGAGGATTAGCCTATTGAGCCACGGCGCCGGCTCCCAGCTGTGTTTCTAACCGCCCAGCTGTCCCCATCCCTGGAGGAGTCGCTGTGTCAGAGAGGGGCCATGGCCGGGGCTGCTGCCCAGAGCCTTCGGCCTCAGCAGGCCACGCCGGGGAACTTCCTTCCCAGACCTGCAGCAGCGGAGTGCAGGGAAGTCTGTTCCCAGAGGGCCCTCATCGCAGCGCTGCGTGCCGGGCCGTCCTGGGGCGGGAGGCGGAGCGGATGCAGCCGCTGTACTGGCTATGGGAGGAGGCCGCTGGGCAGGAGACAAGCGGCAGGAGCCAGACGCAGGGTCAGAGAGAAGGGAGCTTGGGGCCAGGGCTCAGGGAAGGCCTCTCAGAGGAGGGCACTGGATCAGATCCCAGAGGAGCTGGGCCCCGGGGAAGCTGAAGCCAGGCCTGGTCTTCCCGGCAGCAGCGATGCACCTGCCACCTCCCAGGGGGCTGCACCGCAGTGCCCTGTGGGCGTCTGCACTGGGCAGGAGACTTGGGCCAGGTCAGGGGGCAGCCCCAGCCCAGAGCCCCTATGGCCATCCGTCTTCTAGGAGACTGCCTGTCTCCGCTGGGATCAGGAGCTGCCACCGCGGAGTTCTGTGGCCTTGTGTGAGATGCCCGCCCATCGCTGGGGCGTCCATCTGCACATACAGGTCCCCACCTGTGCCGTCACTTGGGCGTCTGCCTGTAGGTGTGAACCCCCACTGAGGATCCTGGGCCCGCCATGGGCCAGCAGTCAGACCGGTCTGTGTCCCCGGGGGTATCTGTCGCTGCAGCGTGGGTGCATGTGACCCACCACTCTCCTGTCGACTTGGACTTGCTCTTCCGGGCCTGCAGCTGACCAAGGACGGCAAGCACAGGTGCTGGGGAGGGCGCGCTTCCTTCCACCCCTCGGCAGGCCTGGGCTCTGATGTGTGGCCCCCACGTCAGGACTCTGCCCGAATGCTTGGGTTTTGCTCCCAGGCCTTTGCCAACGTCTTGGTGACTCAAACACACACTTGCCCACTGGGCTTCCCAGCCAGGCCACACCACCACTCACCACGCATTCAGTGCCTCGGATGGCGCCCAGTTACCGTGTCACAGCTCCAGCCTGACGTCTGGCGTGGCCGGCCTGGGCTCTCTGCTCTGGGGCTTGAGTCAGGCTGGGGGGCAGTGCTGCCTGGCGTCCGGAGCCATCCATGTCCTTATCCACATTTCTTGTGGCATGAGGCAGGACACAGAGTTGTGCAGGAGCGTGGAGCTGTGGACTTGGCAGCCACGGGGGCAGCTCACCCCTGCTCTGCGGGAATGGGGGCTGCCAGATGGTCACTCCCTCGAGGGGCAGCCCTAACACTCAACTCCAAGTGGAGCAGCCAGGATTCGAACTGGTGCCCATAACGGGATGCCGGCACTGCAGGCAATGGCTTTACCTGCTACACCACAGTGCCAGCCCCTGAACTGTGTAACTCCTGACTTGTAGCTGGTGCTTCATCCATGATTATAGGGCAGGTGTGTGAGTGGATGGGTGGGTGGATGGCTGGGTAGAAGATTGGATGAATGGAGAGACCAAGAGGTGAGTGGGAGATGGGTGGGTGGAAGACTGGATGAATGGAAGATTGTATGGTTGAGTGAATGGATGCGTGGAAGACTGGGTGCGTGGTTGGATGGAGTGGATGGGAGTGGAAGATTGGAGGAAAGGACAGACCGAGGGATGGAGAGATGGGCGAGGCATGGGTGGCTGGCTGGGTAGACGGATGGGAGACAGGGGATGGATGGAGAGACAGACGGATGAGCGGACGGAAGGTTGGTGGGTGGGAGGGTGTGTGACCTTCAAGGAGCAGTCAGCCCAGCAGCTACAGCAGGGCCCCGCGTGGCTCGTTAGAACGTGAGATGTCCCAGCTTCTGGTTTCTCCACGTCGGCTCAGCCCCTCCTCGGGAGCCTGTGGATCATTTCTGCTCCTTGTTTCTCTCTCTCTCTCTTTTTTTTTTTTTTTTTTTTTTTTTTTTTGACAGGCAGACTGAATGGACAACGAGAGAGAGAGACAGAGAGAAAGGTCTTCCTTTTACTGTTGGTTCACCCTCCAGTGGCTGCCACGGCCGGCATGCTGCGGCTGGAGCACCGCGCTGATCCAAAGCCAGGAGCCAGGTGCTTCTCCTGGTCTCCCATGCGGGTGCAGGGCCCAAGCACTTGGGCCATCCTCCACTGCCTTCCCGGGCCACAGCAGAGAGCTGGCCTGGAAGAGGGGCAACCAGGACAAAATCCGGTGCCCTGACTGGGACTAGAACCCGGTGTGCTGGCGCCACAAGGCGGAGGATTAGCCTAGTGAACCGCGGCACCGGCCTTGTTTTTCTCTTACTTGGGCCTTTGAAATAGGGTCTCAAGGGTTCGCAGATTAATCCACGTGATGTCATAGCAAGAAACTTCTGTGTTGCAGTTTTGCAGGTTGGGATTCTCTCTTATTTATAGTCTCCTATAAATAAAGACAAAGTCCTTTTTCCTGTCCATACACACAGTTACTCAGTCTTGCCCGCTTCATATCAATTTGGGCTTTGCTGCAGTCTTCCTGTTCAAAAGTGATTGGAAAAAAAAAAGTGATGGGAATTGAAATTTTATTTGTTTGTTTAAGATTTACTTATTTGAAAGGCAGAGTTACAGAGAGAGAGAGAGACAAAGAGAGAGATCGTCCATCCACTGGTTCACCCCCCAGATGGCCACAACGGCCAGCTCTGTACCAGGTCAAAGCCAGGAGCCAGGAGTTTCACACGGGTCTCCCACATGGGTGCCAGGGGCCCGCACACTTGGGCCTCTTCCACTGCTTTTCCCAGGCCATTAACAGGGAGCTGGATTGGGAGTGGAGCAGCCAGGAGTGACCCAGTGCCCATAAGGGATGCTGGCGTCACAGGCCGTGGGTTTACCCGCAGTGCCACACGCTGGCCCCAGAGTGCCTGGCCTTGAATCCTGCCCCTGCTCCCCGTCCAGCTTTCTGCTAATGCAAACCCTGGGAAGAAGTGGTGATGGGTGCAGGCTGAGATCCTGGCCTTGGCCTGGCCCAGCCCCAGTCCCAACAGTTACAAGTATCTGGGGAGTGAACCAACTAGTAGATGTAAGATCTCTCTTTCTTTGCTGCTTTTCAAATAAAGATACATAATATTTTTTTTAAAAGTTTGGAAAATGGAATTTAAAAATGAGTTTGTTTATCTGAAAGGCAGAGAAAGAGAGAGAGAGATCGTCCGCCTGCTGGGTCACTCCCCGCAATGCCAGGGTTGGGCCAGGCTGTAGCCAGGAGCCCGTAACTCCATCTGGGTCTCCTGTGTGGGTGCAGGGCCACGTGCTTGGGCCATCTTCCATTGCTTTCCCAGGAGGTGGGCCAGAAGTAGAGCAAGTGGGACTCAAATCAGTGCTCACTGGGATGCTGCTGTTGCAGGCCACAGCTTACCCTGCTGCGCCAAGCGCTGGCCCCCCAAAATTTATTTTGGTGAAAACAAATTTGAAGTCAATGCTTAGTTTTTTGATAATACGCATTTCCATGAATTCTTTGCAGGCCACTTGTGCACACAGATCTCAAAATGTCCTGCACCAAATTTATGTTTAAATTCCATTTTCCGCGAACTTTCTGAAGTACCCTTGTGTGTGGGTGCACTGACCGTGCACACCCTGTTCCCGCTTCCTCTGCTCCAGCCATGAGCTCAGATGTCACCGCTGTGCCGTTTGAGACTGGTGGGGCCGCCTGGAATTGCACTGTTTATCCAGAAGACGCAAGCCAACAGAGCCGCTGCAGGGACGTGGCCTGCCTTCGGGGAGAGAGAGGGGTGGGAGGCAGGACCCAGGAGGACAGCCACCACGGGGCGTCTGGAAGTTACAGACATCGGGTGAACACGCTGCAGTACCGTTGTCACCTGGGTAGACACCACAGGCGACAAGAGCGTAGACGCTAGTGAGGTGTAGAACGGCCCTGGTGGGGTGGGTGCTCCCCCAGCCTCTGTCTCGTGGCTCGCCGTCCCTTTGTGTCTTGCGCCTTGGCCACATCTCGCCGTCACTGCCCGCACGTTCCCCACAGGGCTGGCCCCTCTGGCACCAGCTGGCCTCAGCTCCGTCTTGTTCACAGGTGCTACTCCACCACTGGACTTGGTTTAGGGGTCACACACGGGGTCTGACACGTCCCTGGGGCCCTGCCCCCTGCCCACTGTGCGTCTAGCATCCATCTCAGGGAATCAGTGCCGTCGTACAGCCAGTGTTGCTGGGTCTCCCAGTGTTCCGCTAGTGACCATCCCAGTGGCCCCAGGCACAGGCTGACTGGACGGGACCCAAAGCTTGGGCTCCGGGGGAGAGCCCGGGTTCTGATTCTGATGTTCTGGTCTTCTGTTGCCCTCAGCCCTTCTCAGCCGAGCCAGCTCCCTGTGGGCAGGGGTGCTGTGACTTCTCTGTGCCAGTCTCCCAGTGGACCCCCGTGACTCTGTCCATCCACTGGCCTCCCCGCTGCTCTGCTGGCACACGAGGCCATCAGGACAGAGCAGCAGGAGAGGGCTCTCGGGGGGGAAGCAGACTATGGTTGGGGGGTTTGACCCCCACAGCCTGCCCAGCCTCAGTCCCAGTCTGTGGCAGGAGGTCCTGGCTCTGCGCCACGCTGCAGGCTGCCGGCTGCATGGCCTTGCCTGGCTCCGCAGTCAGGGCTCAGCAGTGGTGGGACCCTCGACGAGGGCCGGGGGCTGCCAGGCTGGCTGCCTGCCGCCGCCCCGCCCTCCCCCCCTCAGGTGGGCCTGCGGATGCCCAAGTGTTCCCTCGTTTGGATGTGGCCTGCTGACGGAGCCAGCCTACTGACGGACGTGTACGTCACAAACTGCCCCTTCCACAGGCGTTTGCTCGGAGCTCACGTGGAAACCACGTGTTCGGCGCTGGGTGGACCGTCCGTGGCTTCTGGCGCATTCACACAGTCACCCAGCCTTCACCGCTGTCTGGTTCTATAGCGTTTTTACCGCCCCACAAAGAAACCCCGCCCCACTGGCTGTCAGCCCGCTCCCGGCTGCTGCAGCCGCTGACCCACCTGTGGCTCTGCGGCTCCGCCTGTTGCAGCCATGGCACGGAAGCCGAGTCGAGGCCTCTAACAGTGCTTTCCACAGTGGCACGGCCGGCCACGTTTTGTTCATCCCCTCACCTGTTCTCCAAAGCGCACCTGCTGCACTGCACCCCACCCCCGCAGTGTGTGAGGGCCCCCGCTTCTGCACATCCTCACCGTCCTCACCAGCACTTGCTGTCTCTCATGTTTTGAGAAGGACTCTATCCCAGACACCCTGGAGGGTAGAGAGCGCCACGCTGCTGTCCGCTGGCTTCGCATTCTCCAGGCGATCGTGATGACCAGCACCTGTTCCTGTGTCCGTCGCCGCCTGCGCATCTTCCTTGGGAAATGTCGGTTCAAATCATTTCCTATTTTCAGCTGGGCTTTGTGTCTGTCGTCAAGCTGCAGGATTTGTTTCTGTGTTCCAGACACCTGGTTTGCAGATACTGTCCCATGGCCTAAATTTCATTTACTAGATGGTATCCCTCAAAGCATGGGAGCTTTTAACTTTGATGAAGTCCTATTTCTGGTTTTAGCCTGGTTTACAAAGATGGACTGCCCCGTCTGCCTGTAGAATCCACGGTTCCGGCACGCACGGTTCCGAGTTAGCCTTCACCCATGGTGGGAGGCGGGTGCCCCCATCCTCTGCACGGGCTGCGCAGTTCCGTGAGAGGCTCCTCTTGCCTCGGCACAGTGGCTGAGAACCAGCCGCCCCAGACGTGTGGGTTTGCATCTGGACTCTCAGTCCACCCCACTACTTGGAATGTCCGCCCCATGCCAGAGCCGCAGTGTTTTGTGTTTGTTTTTTAATAAAGACTTATTTATTTGAAAGGCAGAGTTACAGAGAGAGCGTGAGGTCTTCATCTGCTGGTTCACTCCCCAGATGGTCACAATGGCAGGAGCAGGGCTGGAGCCAGGAGCTCCTCCGGGTCTCCCACACGGGTGCAGGGGCCCAAGCACTTGGGCCATCCTCTGCTGCTTTCCCAGGCCACAGCAGAGAGCTGGGTGGGAAGCGGAGCAGCCAGGACCTGAACCGGCGCCCTCACGGGATGCCGGCGTCGCACACCGCCGGCCCAGTGCCAGTCTTGATCACTGACGTCTCATGTCAGATTGTGTCGCGAGGGGAAGCGCTCTGGCCTGGTTTTGCTTTTCAAGGTTGTTTGGCGTCCTGGGCCCCTCACGTTTCTGTTTGCTTGCGGATTTCTGCAAAGACAGAGAGGCAGCGGCAGTTGGGTCTGGAGCGCGGACTCTGGAGATGAATTCGGGGGCAGCGCCATCTCCCCGTTGCTCCGGACCACCCCGTTCCTCCAGTGCAGTTCTGTAGTTCAGTTTCACTCCTGCGCTGCTGTTACTCCAGGTGCCTCCTTTGCTGACGCTGTCCTAAGTGGATTTGCCCAACTTTTCAGGCTGAAATACGGTGCCCTGGAGCCCCAGGTGCAGCCCGCAGCCCCGCAGCCCCGCAGCCCCTGGGTGGAAAGCCATGGCAGCCCAGGCCTCTCTGCCATCTGTGCCTCCTCTTCCGCTATCCCCGCGCCCGATTGTTTTTTGTCTCCTGTCCTTAAGTGTGCCGTCCAGACACACTGCTGTCTGCCGTCACCACGCCCGGCCTGCAGAACCGGGCTCATCTTTCCAAGCTGAACTCTGTCCCCACGAAACGCTGCGCCATCCTCCCCTCCCCGTCTACTCCCTGTCCACGGGACGGACTCCTCAAGGGGCCCCGCATGAGTGGAATCCTGCACAGGTTCTGTGCCGCTGTGACCGCCTTATTTCACTTGGGACAGCGTCGCAAGGCTCCTGCTCTTTCATCCTGGGTAACGCCCCAGTGTGCAGGTGGGCCTCCTGGTGCTCAACCATCCACCCATCCTACCGTGCATCCATGCACGCCTGGGTGGCTCCCCCTAGTGGCTGTCAGGAACAGTGCGGCTGTGGCACTGCTGTGCAAGTTTCCCTCTAAGCCTCTGGTCTCAGCTCCCCAGTGAGGCTGGGGGCACGGATGGAAGCTGACCTCCCCGACGGAAGGGGCCACCCCTTCTCTTAGTCCCCTGGGGAGAGGGGGGAGCAGCAAGGCCCACACGCTGAAGGTCCCTGGCTTAGCCTCTGTGGAAATCGGGCCACCTGGGAGGGCGGAGCCGCAGATGATCCCCCAGGTCCGTGCCGAGGACCCATTGCCGCGGCCGGCACCCCGGCCTCCCATTGCTTCTCTGGGTTCCAGGGATGGACGTGAATGTCAGAGCAGGACAAACCCCTGCAGCCTTGCACCCCCCCCACACACACGGGGGCCTTTCCCAGCCCCGAGCCCCCAGAGCCGGCACCAGAGCCGGCCACTGTCCTCGGGGCCTCGCGGGTCTCACCCTCGTGCTCCCGGGCCAGCTCGGCCCTGGCACGTGGTTAGGTCCCCGTCACTCGCAGGTTCTGGCTCCTATCACTTCCTTCCCAAGGATCTGAGGGGCGCCCTGGCCTGTGGAATTCGGGCGGCTCCGGTTCTCCTCCAGTGCCGCAACTCACCCTGCCCCTAGCCAGGCCCGGGGGCCCCGAATGCCGGAGGAAGCTGCCAGCGTCAAAGACCCAGCAAAGGAATCATCTCTGTCCGTAGGAAGGGAAAACAGGGCGGGCCTCTGACGGCAGCTTTAAAAACAAGCGCCATTTCTAGACAGGCCGAAGGTTTTTGCACCTGTGAAACCGTGAGAGCGGGAATCAAAAGGAACTGGGACGTGCAGGGTGCGGGCAGGTGTTCGGCCGAGCCGCCCCTGCGTCCCCTGTTGGGGGGCCCTGGCTCTCAGCCTCCTGCTGGGCAGACCTGGGATGTGGCAGCGATGGCCCAGTAACTGGGCCCCTGCTGCCCACGTGGGAGACGGGCTTGAGATCTTGGCTCCCAGCTCTGACCCAGCCCAGTCTGGTCCTCGTGGGCATCTGGGCAGTGAGGTAGCAGGTGAGGGAGCTCTGTCTGTCTCTGCCTCTCAAATTAGAAAAAGAAAATGTTTCCAAAGTGAAATTGCGGGGCTGGCGCCATGGCGGGGCAGGGGAAGCTGCCCTGCCGCCTGCAGCGTCGGCATCCCGTATGGGCGCGGGTTCTAGTCCCGGCTGCTCCACTTCCCATCCAGCTCTCTGCTGTGGCCTGGGAAAGCAGTGGAAGATGGCCCGTGTACTTGGGCCCCTGCACCCACGTGGGAGACCCAGGAGAAGCTCCTGGCTCCTGGCTTTGGATCGGCTCAGCTCAGTTTGTTACAGCCATTTGGGGAATGAACCAGTGGATAGAATACCTCTCTCTGCCTCTGCCTCTCTGTAACTCTGCCTTTCAAATAAATAAATAAGTCTTTTAAAAAAGAAATTGCACAAAGAAGTTGAGGACATTTCCTAGATGGTGGGACAAAAAGAGAAAGAGATAGAGGACAGGCGATAGTTGTTTTTAAGTGGGAGGGTTGATGCTCACAGCCCCTGAGCTGGGCGAGCTGTTTCCGCAGCCCTGGCAAGAGGCAAGGGCTGGTGGGCGGTGCGTGCGTTTCCCGCGGCAGCCATGACACGGTGCCACAGGCCGGGCCCAGATCACAGAAACTGACCCTCGGGGTCTGCAGGCCGCAAGTGCGCAGCCTGGCAGGGCCACTTTGCCTGCAGCGGCTCCGCGGGAGGAGTCCTCCTGCCCCTCCAGGCCTGCCTGGCTCGTGGCTGCACCACGCCGGCCTCCGCCTGCTCCTTGTGTCTGTGTCTCGGAACCACAGTGGCTGGGTTTCCGGCCCTCAGTGTGACCCAGGATGCCCTCCTCATCCACAGACCCTTCACTGGATCTCGCCGCAGGAAACGGGGGACCAGGGGCTGGGTGCACACATTCAGTCCGGCGCAGCCGGCACGAGCAGTGACCCAGCAGGAAGTTGGTCTGTCGGGCTGAGCTGGGGATGCGAGAATGAGCGGCCTTAGCGTGAGTCAGCGGCAGCTGTCCGTAGCAGGAGACCCGGCGGAGGGACACAGAGGCACTTGGACAGCAGAACAGAGGGCCCAGAGCAGGGAGAGGCTGCCGGGTGAGCGGGCCGAGACGTCACCGGAATCGAGGACAGGCTCCCGTCCTGGCTCGCAGGCCTCCCGCCTCCTCACACACCCCCGTTTGCTTCTCCGTGTAGCGACTCTGCAGCCGCTTCCCGCCCCTCAGACCAGACTGTGCCGGAGGCAGCCCCCACGGCCACCCCCGCCACCCCCGCAGCCACGAGAGAGAAGATCCGATCCAGGTTCCATGGCAGCCACGACCTCATCCACCGCCTCTTTGTCTGTATTTCAGGTGCGGGGCTCTGGGCCAGGGATGGGTGCGCGTGGACCCTGGGGGTGCGCGTGACCTCCCCCTGGCTTTGCCCTGTCTTGCCCTATAAATGCGCCCCCAAGAGGTGAGCTTTCCTTTCCGTGAAGGGTGAGGCAGCGGAAGGCACTCGCTCCACAGGGGCAGGGGAAGTGCCCTCGGCTGGGTGGGGGGTGGCAGCCGGGGCTGGGGAGGTGTGCCCAAGAGCAGGGCGCTGGGCACCGCCCTGGGCAGGCCCCACCCTGGGTGCCCCCATCCTGGGTCCGTATTGCAGTCTGCGGGCAGTTACTTGGGGTGTTGTGTGCGGTGCCAGGGTGGGAGCTTTGCAGGCGCCCTGACGGTGGGCATAGCATGGGGCTCCGTGTGTCCCTGGGCGAGTGGCCAGGGCTGCTGACCTGTGGACGAAGCGCACGAACGTGAACAGCAGCGCTGCCGCGTGGCCCTGACAGTTCTCGTGCCTCGCCTGCCGTCCTGTGACTCGGGGGTTTCTGCTCCTGCTGGAGGAGTCGCCCCCAAGAGCTGGAGGGATTGGGGCCGCGCTGGTCACTGGTCCTGGACTCTGGCCAGCCCGACCCAGCCTCCCCTCTGTCTTTCTGTCCCTCTGTCGTGGTCCTGACCCCCAGGGGTGGCTGACCAGCTGCAGACAAACTACGCAAGTGACCTGAGAAGCATCCTCAAGACACTGTTTGAGGTCATGGCCACCAAGCCTGAAGCCGACGACAAGGAGAAGTTAAAGAAGGGTCAGTGTCCCTTCCGGAGAGTTGGGGTCCCCTCAGGACAGGCTCTGAGACCCTGCTGGCTGCCCTCGGGGGGCGACTGTGCACCCGGAGACTCGTGTGACCTGCCCCACCCCACACGTGCCTGGCCACCTGCTGGTGGAGCCCAGGGACACAGCACAGCCAGGCTGTGCCGGGGGGCCGCGGCCCAGAGAAGCAGCCCCACCCCAGCTCTGCACATGGACCACAACCCCCCACAGGCTCAAGCCTGCGGCACCTGGCTCCCGTCCTCCCTGGCCCTGCCGCAGTCAGGTATTAACTTGCTGCCGACAGTGTGTAGGGAGATGTGTCTGTCCTCTTACAGATGGGACCAGACATGGCGGGGGCCCCTCCCCTCCAGAGTCAGCCACACCCAGACCCAGACATAATGGGGTCCCCCCACCTCAGAGCCACCCACACCCAGACCCAGACATAACGGGGTCCCCCCACCTCAGAGCCACCCACACCCAGACCCAGACATAACGGGGTCCCCCCACCTCAGAGCCACCCACACCCAGACCCAGACATAATGGGGTCCCCCCACCTCAGAGCCACCCACATTCAAGAAAATGAGAAATGGCAAGAAGTCTGCTGCCCGCTATAATTTGCCTCACACTCAGCACACGGCAGGTCCACACGTGCTCTCTCACATGCAGGCACACATGCAGGCACACACATGTTCACACAAGCACACGTGAAGGTGCACATGCACTTGGGCCCGCACATGACGTGGCGTGTATGGGGGGAGGCATCACGGCAGGGACGGATTAGGCGCAAAGAGTTCAGCCCTTGGTTCCTGCAGAGTCCGAAGGCAGAAGTGGGCGCCACCCCTGCTGGCTGCCCCTCGTGCTGGGCTGAGGGTCTGTTCTGGGGGCTTCTGCTGCCGGGGATCTGGGCACACAGGCCGCTGCCCTCCCCGGAGCCCTGGCCGGCAGGGTCCTTGCCCGTGGGAGGAGCCTATGCTGACCAGCTCTGCCCTAGGGTGTGCTGCACGCCCACATCCTGCCGGGGAGTCAGGGCAGGGCGGCACTCTGGAGACCCTGCTTCCAAAAGGCGGCAGTGTGGGCTGACTGTGGACAGGGTTGTGGGCCCCTCGGGCCTCGCCCGCCTGGGGGCCACAGATGCAGGACCCGGGCGGGATGCCCATGAAGAGGGGCAGCTGCACACTCCAGGGTCCCCACAGAGAAGGAGCCATCAGGCTGAAAGACCCTGCCTGCTCCGGTGACGTCCTCCACCTGCCGTGGTCACTGGGTTTGGGGGAGCCGACCCCCTGTGGGCTGCACCAGCTGTGCCCACCGGGCGGGGGACGGTGCATGAGTGTGCACCACACAGCAGCTCTCTCTCTCCTAGTCACCCAGACGCTGCGGAGTGCCGCCTTGGAGGACTGCGCCCTGTGCCAGGAGACCCTGTCGTCCTCCGAGCTCGCAGCCAAGACCTGTGATGGGGACTTTGAAGGTGTGTGGGAAGCTCTGGGCCGCCTGCGGGGCGGAGAGTGACGGGGCCTGCACTGGACGCTTCACCTCTGGCCCAGACACAGGCTCGGGAAGGCAGCTCTCCTCCACCGAGACTCTCCGCAGGCCACCAGGGTGCGCAGCTGCCCTGGGAGCAGCCTCCCACCTGCTTGCCTCCTGGCTTCCCGGTGGGCAACAGGGCCCTCCCTGCCCTGCCGCCTCGCGGCCCTCCCGCGGGCCCGGTCCTCCGTGTCTCAGCCTGGTGGGCAGGAAGTGCAGGGTGCAGGGCTGAGGCCTGGTTGTGGCTCAGGGTCCTGGGGAAAGGGCCCACACCTGACACCCAGCAGTTCACCTGCTACTCCTGGGGACCCAGACCCTCCCTTGACCGCAGGAGTCACAGGAGCCAAGGGCCGTTCGTGTGGGAGCCTCTGCCAGGCGGCCTGGTGGCCGGGTGGGGACTCGGGGCCCATCTGTCAGGAGGGCCCTGTAGCCCATGGTGGGCAGGAGCCTGGTGGCCGGGTGGGGACTCTGGGCCCATCTGTCGGGAGGGCCCTGTAGCCCATGGTGGGCAGGAGCCTGGTGGCCGGGTGGGGACTCGGGGCCCATCTGTCGGGAGGGCCCTGTAGCCCATGGTGGGCAGGAGCCTGGTGGCCGGGTGGGGACTCGGGGCCCATTTGTCGGGAGGGCCCTGTAGTCCATGGTGGGCAGGAGGCCTGGCCGAGGTGCACGGTGCAGGAGAGCACCTGGGCCAGAGCTGCAGGCAGAATCTGGGCAGGAGAGGGCTGGGGCCAGGGTGTGGTCGTCCAGCAGGTGCTCCTGTCACACACACCGTCGGCCCTGGTGGCCTGGCCTGGGGTGAGGCGTGGGCTGCAGCCAGGCACTTGGGTCGCCTGCACAGGGTTTCCTGAATCACAGCCAGGTCAGAGCAGAAGTTGGGGTGGGGGGCAGGGAGGGGGTAGGTGGGAGGCAGCTGCACACACACCCAGGCCTCCACCCCTGCCGCCTGCCCACGTGGTGACGTGCCCCCCGCTCTCGTGACAGATCCCCCGGAGTGGGTGCCCGACGAGGCCTGCGGCTTCTGCACCGCGTGCAAAGCGCCCTTCACTGTCATCCGCAGGAAACACCACTGCCGCAGCTGCGGGAAGGTAGGCGGGGCCGCAGGGTGGGCACTGCCGCAGGTGCGGGGAGGTGGGCGGGGCCGCAGGGTGGGCACTGCCGCAGGTGTGGGGAGGTGGGCGGGGCCTCAGGGTGGGCACTGCCGCAGGTGCGGGGAGGTGGGCGGGGCCGCAGGGTGGGCACTGCCGCAGGTGCGGGGGGAAGGTGGGCGGGGCCGCAGGGTGGGCACTGCCGCAGGTGCGGGGAGGTGGGCGGGGCCGCAGGGTGGGCACTGCCGCAGGTGCGGGGGGAAGGTGGGCGGGGCCGCAGGGTGGGCACTGCCGCAGGTGCGGGGAGGTGGGCGGGGCCGCAGGGTGGGCACTGCCGCAGCTGCGGGGAGGTGGGCGGGGCCGCAGGGTGGGCACTGCCGCAGGTGCGGGGAGGTGGGCGGGGCCGCAGGGGGACCACCTGTGTGTCTGGAAGTCAGGACCCACGCTGCCCTGCGTGGTTGATGGGGCCTTTGGGGTCTTTGTGCAGAGGCCCTGCCGCGACTCCAGGGGCTCAGCCCACGAAGCGTGTGTGCCCAGCCCTGGCCAATCAGAGCCGGGGTGGGGGTGGGGGGACCTTGGCTCTGAACAGGAGCCTGCAGTGGCCGTGGTGCGGGCCTGGAACCCTCCAGAGAGCCCTGCCCAGGGTTTTCTGAGGGTCCCAGCTCCTTAGCCCAACAGCTCCTGCCAGGATGGGAGGAGTCTGGGAAGGGGCGGGCCCCGGGTGGGAGCTGTGCAGGCCCCGCCCGCCAAGCCCATTCCTTCTGCTCCTAGATCTTCTGCTCCCGCTGCTCCTCGCACTCGGCGCCGCTGCCCCGCTACGGGCAGGTGAAGCCCGTGCGCGTGTGCACACACTGCTACATGTTTCACGTCACGCCCTTCTACAGCGACAAGGCGGGCGTCTGACCGCGCCGGCCGGGAGCGCCCGCCTCGCTGCCTCTCATCAAGCTGCCGCTGCCGCAGGACCCCAGACTTCCAGAAAGCCCGCCCCTCCGTCCCTGGCCTCCCCACCCTCAGGGACCCCAGGCCAGCCGCGGGGGGCCAGCAGGAGGTCAGCTTTGCTTGACGGGGGCCCCGGGCTGCTGGCGGGGCAGGGCTAGGTCTGGGCTGCGGGAGCTGGGCCCGGGCTGGACGCGGCCCACACAGCGGCCACTCCGCCGGCCTCCTCTGGCAGAGGAGGGGACGCCCCCTGCTCACCCGGTTCCCCGGCGCCTGCCGCTGCCGCCCCTTCTCAGGACCCCGCTACAAAACACTCATCTCATTTCTCAGAGGGGGAGGGGCGTGGCTGCACCCTGGCGCCTGCCCACCATTGTCCACCTGCGGGGGGACGGGACCTGGCCCGGCACTGCCACCACAGGCAGGGAGGCTTGCCGGGCAGCCCAGCCCCTGTGCAGCCCCTGGGACCCTGGCCCGCTTCCCCAGCCCCAGGGCGGACAGGCCCCGGGCTGAGAGAGCCCAGCACGGACACCTCCTCAGGCTTAAATCTCAGGCTTCACATTGCAATGACGATTGCAGTTTTATTTTTAGGGAGATGACACACCTACTGCTTCTTTTATAGGATAAAACCCAATTACTGTTTCACAGTGGAGCCCACAGGCACAAAACGGCTTCTGTAAGGGAAAAGTCTATCACGGAGGGAAGATGATATATTGAGATTATTATTTTTATTTTCTAAATGCTGTAATTCAAAACCATTTCCATAAATCTATTTAAGGATTGCAGGCGCTCTGGTTTCTGTGCGAGCGCCGACCCCCGGCTGCCGGGGCTCCAGCGGCGAGGCGGCTGCGTCCGGGCCGAGCGCACTCAGCCAGGAGGTGGGACAGCCGAGGCAGGACTTGCTGCTGAGCCGCTGGCCTGTGCTCTTGGCCACCCCTCCTTGGGGCCCGTCCCCTGGTGGCCTTGGTCTCGGGCTGCCTTTGGGGGCCCAGCAGGGAGAACGCAGGGGCTGTGGGGACTTCCGAGCCCAGGCCCATGGAGGGCAGGGCTGTGAGTGGATGGGGGCAGTCCCTGTAGCCACTCACTGGAGAGAAAGTTCCAGAATGCGGGGCTGTCTTTGGCAGCAAAAAAAAAGAGTAGGGGTGCCCAGGGGGCCTCAGTGGCTGCCTATCTCCCTGCCTAGCGGGCAGAGCACAGAGGTGGCCCCCATCCTCGCCACATGGGCTCCTGGGCAGCTGCCCGGCGGGGGCCGGGGGAGCCGGCCCTGCTGCCACTGACCAAGGAGTCAGCCTTGCAGGGAGCCCTCCTGCAGCTACAGCGCCAGGCCTGTCAGGCACCTACAGGCAGGGGTGGGAGGCAGGCAGGTCCCGGAGCCCTCCGGGCCAGCCTCGCCTGCCTGCGTGCAGTGGGGGATGGGGAGCAGGGCAGCCCCTCCCCGAGGAGCCCCCTTCCTGTCTGCGGGGGAGGGGCTCCCTGGACCGGGAAGTTGCTGTACCTCACTCAGCGTGGGGTGGGTCATCCCTTCCTGCAGACGACACCCACCCCAAGGGCAGAGCCCGGATCTGGCAGGGGCGGGGGACTGGCCCAAGGTTAGTGCAGCTAAGGAAGCGCTGGAAGGGTGGGGTGGGGACCTGGGAAAGGTTGGGACGTGCCACGAGCTACGGGGTTGGCGTGAGCCCTGGGGAGCCAGCCTTGAGCTCGGTGAGGTCAGCTCCCCGCGCCTCCGCGTGCCCATCGTCACCGTCCCATGGTCCTTCCCGCTGCCACATCCCGGACTTCGTACCTGCTCTCCCCTCCGCTGTTCGCCAGCCTCGCAAGGCGGCAGGACAGCGAGGAGTCTGGTTCTCAGGAAGTGGCAGAGCTGGTGCTGGGGGTTAGGAGCCAGGAAGCGCTGGCCCTGGCTGCCTGTGCCTGGGACCACTCGCGGCAGGGGGCCAGGGGGCTTCTCTAAGCTGGGAAGAGGGCTGGCAGCACCCCCACAGCCCAGCCCAGCTTCCAGCAACAGGCAGGGGTTGTAGGCCAGGCTGGGCCCTTCCCAGGTGCACGCAGCCTGCAGCAGCCCACAGGCAGGCCAGCAGGTCAAGGCCTGGAAGCCTGGGACACAAAGGTCACCATGGCCAACCTTGGGGAGGTGGCACCAGGGTGGGGAGAGAGGAGTCCCAGGCAGTCTCACCCGCCCTCAGTGCAGACAGCTCAGCCCACAGCCGTGGCCCTAGCACTCTGGCCTCTGGAGCTGCCCCGCTGCCTGCCCCTAGTGGCTCACCCATACAGCTGGCCTGTCTTCGGGAATCCCAGGCCAGCCCAGTCCTGGCTGGGAGGCAGTAAGGCCTCTCACCTCACTCTCCTGCTAGCCATGTGGATGCCCAGGCTAGGCCGGGGTCAGGGAGGCTGGGAACAGAGGCCATATGACCCAAGTGGCAGACACAAGTGAGTCAGGGACCCCCTCCTTCCTGGGCTCCTCCAGGGTCCTGGTTGCAGCTCTTACTGGCCACAAGGGGGCAGCCGACCCCACTGCCTCCTCTCTGCTGTCTGGCTCAAGGAGGAGCCGGAACTGGCAGGGGCGGCCGGCTGTGGTCATGCACCCCAAGTCAGGACAGCCCCCCCAGCTTGTGCAGCCAGACTTGGTGTCCAGGCTCTCGTCTGCAGGGTCCTGCAAATGGGTGAGGGGTCCTCAGAGGCCCACAGCTGGCACAGCAGTGACCAAAGGCGAGGCAAGCTGCTCTAAATGGCTGGGGAGGCTGGGGAAGGGGCTGTCCTGCCCCAGCTGGATGCCCCCACCCCCACCCCACACACAGCAGAGACCCCATCATGCCCCCCGTCCCAGGCTTCCCTCCCCCAGGCCTCTGAGAAGAGCCAGCCAGCGTAGCCATGGGGCTGGGGCCACAGCATGACAGGCTAGGCCCTGTGCCTGCCCCGTCCCAGGCCCCCCACCTCAGTGCCTCGACGCACTCCGCAGCGTGCGGCTCAGCCCACCCCACCCCCATAAAAATGTCTGAAGTCTTACTGTTGCTTTTGGACGTTTCTGCTACGAGAGATCCGAGTTTACAGTTGTCCCGGTTGTCCGGGCTCACCAGCGCCGTGGGGAAAGCCTGCGCAGCGAGCACACCGCCTCCCCGGCAGCTGTCCGCCACGCGGGCGCAAGGTTAGGGCGCACGGACGTTTGATCAGACCTTCGCCTGCATCTTGAAGACAGCGTCTCCCCGAGTGTCAGCTTTCGGGAAGGCCCCTAGGTGCTCAGAGGCCTGGCCCGGGGCCTGCACTGGCCAGCCGGGTGGCCATGGCCCCAGCCCGGGCTGTCCCTGAGCTTGTGGTCCTGCAGGCCTGGCCTCCCACAGGCCCAGCTGCCTGTGGGCAGGGCCAAGGGCAGAAGCGCCGTCCCCTCTGTCCCTGCCACCTCCTAGCCCCCAAGAGGCAGGTACTGTCGCTCCCATCTTACAGGGAAAGAAACCAAGGCTGGGCTGAGTGACGGTCTCAGGGCCGTATCCGAATCCAGGGTATCTCTGGGGAAGAGGCCAGTGACAGGCCCCCCAGGCGTGCCAGGTGCCAGCTCACAACCAGGCCTCCCAGTGCAGGGAGCCCAGCTGGGGGGCGGGGCTCGTCACACCTGGTGACCGTCTCAGGAGCTGTCTGACCAGGCTCCCCAGGCCTGCGCAGAGGCAGGGCTGCAGGTGTGGGAAGCTTCTGACCAGGTGGGCTGGGCAGAGCAGCCTCCTGGCCAAGGGGCTGGAGCACGGTTACCCCAGTGACTGCGGTGGCCAAAGACAGCAGAGGGGGTGGGGTAGGGCCGGGTGCTCCAGGAACCTTGGGGCGGAGGCTCTGCAGGGGCGGGGGTGCTCCAGGGGCCGTGCTGAGCCCCCAGTCACCCTGAGAAGTCTGTGTGTGTAGGAGGTTGATCCTGGGTTCAGAGAAAGGGCACCGGGCGGGGAGGGCCAGGCAGTGTTCTAGAGGGTTCTGTCCCCAGGGTCCCACGGGGTCTGGGGTGGGATCCCTCAGATGGAGGAGCCATGGAAGCCGAGGCCAGGGAGGGGGTGGGGAGAGGGAGCCCGAAGCCCTTCCGCCCAAACGGAGGTGGCCCTTTCTGGGTTCAAGCCTCTATGGGGGCGGGTAGGCCTGGGCTCGCACAAAGCAGTGAGGACCCAGAGGGGAGGCTGAGGGGGTCTGCGGCCTGGTCCAGGCAGGCGGGGTGCAGAAGGGACTCCAGGTTCGCTGGTTTCCACCGGGCGGGTCTGGAACCCCGTTCTGGGGCAGGGGCGGGGAGGGCGGGGATCGAGGGGCACGCCACCCCGTCCTCCCCGGCGACGGCGCCTGGGCCCCGCGGAGCAGGTTAGAGATCCCCGCTCCCAACCCCGACGCCCTCCGCCACCTGCCGCTTCCGGGTCTCCCCGCCCCCCCCCCACCGCCTCCGCCCCCCCCCCCCCAGGCCCACGCAGCCCTGAGCTCACTCACTCGGTGGACTCCGGACTCCGGCGCGTCTGCTCTGAGCAGAACCCACCAGGGGGCCCAAACCTCCCCCAGTGTTGACCGCAAGTGGGGAGCGGCCAGGATGGACCCCCAGGACTGGGTACCCTCCTTGACCACGCGCGGCTCCGCACAGCCCTGCAGACTGACGCGGAGGCGCCGCAGCGCCCGGTGCCTGCTGGCCCTGGTCCAGGCTGCCCCGGGGCAGCATCGGGCTCAGGCCGCGGCCCTGCGGAGCCGGCGCAGAGTGACAGCCGTGGCTCACCGCGCACAGGTGCCCCTGAGCTGTGTAACCAGCCCTGGGTCACGACGCGCTCTGCGGGGATTTGGGGACCATGAGCGTCTCTAACCCAGGGGTCTGTTTCCTTGCCAGTCACTGGGCAGAGACTCGAGGGGCTGCAAACAGGGCGTGCGCGCCGCCCCCGGGAGCCCGCGGACAGCTTGTTTTTCTGGCAGCATCCCCCGCCCCAACCTGGACTTCCATGGGGAGGGTCCAGCCGCCTCATCCCACAAACCTCTCCAGCGCCTCCCAAGCCAGCAACTTCTGAAGCCCGTGAGAGGGGGTTTCCAGGGGCACGCGAGGGGCCGCACCAGTCTGCACCTGCCAATTCTTGCACCTGTTGGGCCAGTCTCGGAACCAGGGGGCCCCTGGGCGACCTCTCCTCGGCCAGGGGGCACCGCGCCTGCCACTGGGGGGGCGCCCACCCTCATACCGGACACGGAACTCTTGCGGACCCCTCCCGACGGGGACGGCGGTTCTTGCTCCCCCTCCACCCGTGGTGTCCACGCGGAGCGCTGAGGGGCCCCTCCCGCTCCGGGCCTCGGCTCCCCCATGGACACCCTCGGGAGGCCTGGCTCTCAGTCCCGACCGTGTGCGTCCCAGCCTTTCCCGACGCCATCCCGGGTCCCGCGGGTGGGGCTTCGTTTGCCGGCCCCGGAGCGGACCGCGGGGCCCCCTCCTCCAGCGGAGCCAGCGGTGGAAGCCGGTCGTGGACAACAGGTTCCCGCGCGCAGCCCGGGGCGCGCCGCGGCCCCTCGCCCCTCGAGGGCTCCCGGTCCTAACGGGCCGCGGCGCGCTCCGCTTCCTCTCGGCAACGCGTCGGGCCGCGGCGTCCTCATTGGCCGCGCGCCCCGCCGCTGGCCATTGGTCCGCCGTCCCTATTTTACATAGGCCGCTCTGGCCCAATCGGCGCGCAGCGCCTACTTAACATGCACGGCGGCCGCCAGTCAGCGAGCGCGGGGGCTGGGCCACCACGTGCTGTTGCTAAGCTTGGGCTTCTAAATTGTTACTACCGCGGCGGGCCTATCGGAGCCGCGCTTCGCATCTGTCAACATTCTCGGTCCGGCCCGAGGCGCTCGGCCCGTCCCCATTGGCCCCGGCCCGGCGCGGCGCCCGCCTCCGGAGCTGGGGCGCCAGCTCCCATTGGCCGCGCCGGCCGCCGCTCGCCCTTATGTGTCAATTTGAGGGCCCGAGGCGGAGGGTGGCGGCCGAGCGCTCAGCGAGTCCACCGGAGTCGGGGAAGTGGTGCCGCCGGGCGCGCGGGGCGGGCGGCGAGCGGAGCCGGCCGGAGCGGGCCGGGCAGCGGCCGCCGCCGTCCCGAATCGCGCGGGCAGGCCCGGGCAGGAGGATGGAGCTGAATTCCCTGCTGATCCTGCTGGAGGCGGCCGAGTACCTGGAGCGCAGGGACCGAGGTAGCGCCCCGCGCGCCCCCTTTGTGCGCCCGGCTGCGGGTGGGCGGGCGGCGGGCCCTGGCGCGGGGCGGGGGCCCGCTGACCGAGCCGTCTGTCCGCAGAGGCCGAGCACGGCTACGCCTCGGTGCTGCCCTTCGACGGCGACTTCGCCAGGAAGAAAACAAAGGCGGCGGGCCTGGTGCGCAAGGCCCCGAACAACAGGTACCGCCCCCCGCCCGGCCCGGCGCCCCGGACCCCCGCGCTGCCCCTCTCCGGGAGTGTCCGCCCCGGGCCCAGATTAACGCCCCGCAGCCCCGGCCGCCGCCGCGCGCCCCGGCGGCCAGCCTGGAGGAGGAGGCGCGCCGGGCCGCGGCCGCAGCCCCGCCCGGCCGGCCCCGCCCGCGCCGTCGCCATCTTCCCGCGGCCGCGCCTCCTCGGCCTCTCTCGTAAACAGTGCCACGCGTACAGCCTGGCCGCCGGGGTCTCCTCCCGCAGCCGCTCCCCGCCCCCAAGTTGTTCTGGACTTTTCCAGGCGGGGAAAAAGTTGTCAGTAGGCTCTGGCTGGTGCCCCTCGTGGGTCCGGGGAAACCGAGGCACAGCCTAGGGTCCCGTGGGGCTGCTGGCCTGGACCCCTGCTTCCCGCAGGAGAGTGGGCCGCCTCGCTCAGCTGCTGGACTGGGCACCCCCATCCCCGGGGGCTTGGACAAAGGCGCTGTGGGAAGGCCCTGCGCTGGGAGCCCACCTGTCCCCAGGGCACCCAGCAGCCCAGCTCAGCCTCCTGAGGCAGTTCGGCTCCAGCCACAGGTGCTAGGGCCCCTCCTTAGGGACAGGGGGACCTGGTTGGGGTGGGGGAGGGGCCAGGTCGGGAAAGCGGCCCCCCTGGCGCCCTGTAGTCCCCCGGAGCCCTGGCCATGGACTAAGTCTGCAGAAACTGGAGCTGGGGGCCGTGCACACCCTTGGGTGGGGAGTGGGCTGCCCCGGCCTGGGCCTCCCCCGGGAATCCCCTCGTGGGGCTGCTGTGGGGACACCGTGGCGCACCTGGCCCTGTGCAGGGGCCCACCTTGGCCCAGCTGCTCTCAGGACCCCAGGCTGGAGCAGAGCTCGCTGGGGGCTTCAGGGCCCCTCGGTGGAGGGTGCGGCTCATTTCTGTGGCTGCCTGTTCTTGGGAAACAGAGCGGCTGGCACAGGGACCCATCTCTGTGGCGTTCTGGGCCTGGCAGGGAACTGGTTGCGTCCCCAGCTGCCCTGGCTGGGAACCATCTCTGAGTCCCAGCCCCTCGCCCCCTGCTGGGGACAGTTTGGGGAAGGACATGGGTGTGTTTTGGGTGGAGGGGACGTCGCTGCTTCTGGCCTCGGTGAGCCGACCCCAGTCCCTGCCTCTCATGGCAAACTCTGGGATGGAACCCCAGGCTCCTGGAGGGCCCCTCATGTCACATGTCGCACCCACGCACACAGGCACACGTCAAGGTGATTTTCGTGTCCGTTTCGTGGCTGAGCATACAGGCATAGTGAAGTTGTTACTTGCCTGCCGTGGCTCGGCCACCTGCCGAGTGGGGTCCTGGCCGACCGCGTTCCGCCGGGACAGAGACCTGGGGGCCCTGGCCAGGGTGCAACCCCATGCAGCTCTCCTGGTCAGGGACTGTGGGGGCCCCGTCCTTGGGGACCCTGGCGCGGCAGGACAGCCCCACACCTGCGAGCCTTCTGTGCCCTGCCAAAGTGGGGAGAGTGGGCGGTGGGCAGGAGGGCAGTGGCGGGGACACTGTGGGCTGCACTGGGGGTCAGCAGGAGGGGCTGGAGCCAGCGTGCCAGGAGGAAGTGAGCAGAAGTGTGGCCGCTGCGCAGCGCCCAAGCCCCAGACGAGCAGACCCATGGGGCCAGGCTGCAGCTTGGGTAAGGGCAGCCCCAGGCAGGTCAGTGAAGAGCGACGGCTGTGCCCCTCCTGGCCCAGCCCACATGGCCAGCGAGCCCGGGAGGACCGTGGAACCTGGTCTGCAGGTCCCCTGGGGCTGCAGGGTGCCCCCCGGGGTGGCTGTGGCAGGCGTTGGGGTGGGCGAGGGAGAGTGGGGCCGGGTGGGCAGTGGCCTGCAGAAGCTTCTGGAAGGAGCAGGGGTTGCGGGCAGGGTTCAAGGCTTGCTGTGGTCGTGTTCCGAGGTGGCCTGAGCCTTCTGCTCGCGTGTGCAACAGCCTGGCAGGCCCGGAGGGCAGATCCCGCCCGGGGCCCCTAGACTGGAGGGTGACGTGGAGCTGGGAGCTTGGTTCCCCTGCTTCATTGTCCTTTTGTGCAGGCTCCCTGAGGGCGCTTCCCCCGGGGGGCCGGCCAGGCGGACGGTGGGCGGCCGTTGCCTCACAGGCGGCCGGTCCTGCTCCCACACAGCCGCCGAGGGGTCTCCGCGTGCCCTGTACCCGCTACCCCAGGAAGCATCTGTGCCCTGGTGGGTTGAGCTGGCCGAGACGGTCGCGTCCCTGGGTGTCCCCGTCTGTACGGTGGCAGCCAGGGGGTGTGGTGGCATCCGGGCAGGACCCCTGGCTCCTGAGGGCCTGGCCTCAGCGAGCCCGTTGTCGGGCTTCTCAGCTGGCCCGTGTTGGCTGCAGGGACGCAGCTGGCCTCGGGGTGTGGCGAGTGGAGAGGGGCAGGCCGCCGAGGAGCTGGGCAGCCGCTCTCCCTGGGCCTCCCCCACCCTTCGAGACAAGGGCCCGGTGCTGCCCGGGCCTCCCTGCATGGGCTGGTGGCCTGCGGTGCCTCGGGCCAGTCCGTGCAGCCCAGCATGTGGTCCCCCAGCCCTAGTTGCCGGCTGCACACCTGCCCGGCCCTTGGCATCCACCCTGGGGCCCAGGCCCGCCTAGCGCGGCCTCCTGGGCCGAGCATCGTTCTTTGTGCCCGGTGGTCGGGCAGCGGAGTGAGCTCTGTCTTTCTGTCTCTCTGAACAGGTCTTCACATAACGAGCTAGAAAAGCACAGGTAAGTGACTCTCCGCCCCTCCCATGGGAGCCCCCACACGCGCCTGGCCCCGCCTCGGGCGGACAGCGTGCTGTGGCCAGCTGTGCGGCCCCGCCTCCCCCCGCCTGACGTGTCCTGCCAGCTCTGCCCTCTCCTGGGAAAGGCTGGGTCTCGGAGGAGGGGCCGGGAGGCAGGAGTGGAGGCTCGGCCCTGGCCTGGGAGCTCGCTCTGGCGCTGGGGGCTTGGAACAGGGTGCCTCGTGCTAGGCGGCAGGCAGGGCCGGCTCGGAGACGGTTCTGCTTAGACTGCCTGACCCCTTTGGGAACAGAGGCTGGCGTCTGACCAGAGGGGTTCAGCCCCCTTGGCCTCTTGGGCCTCTGGCCTGTCTGACCCCTGCGCCTTCTAAGAAGCCACTGAGCCTTGTCCGGGGCCACAGGAGGCCGGAGTCAGACTCCGGCCCAGTGCAGGACTCCCCTGATGCCACTGTGCGTGGCGAGGCCTGGGTCACCAGGGGTCTGCCTGCCCCGGCCGCAGCCCCTGCGGGGACAGGATGGGGTGAGCCGAGCCGCCTCGGGCTGCCAGCGGGTGCTCTGGGTAGGGGCGGAGTCCCCTGAGCTTGGCAGGCCCAAGTTCAGGAGCCCAGTGCCAGGCCCCCTGAGGGACCCCGGGCAAGAACTGTCTTTTGACCTTGGCTTCTGTCTGTGACGTGGGCCAGATCTTTCTCCTCTCAGTGGGGGGAGGTCTGTGTGCTGGCTGAGCCCTCCCCAGCGGCTCTGGGAAGGCTTGGAGCCCGGCCAGTTCTCCGCCTCTGCGCCCACGGCAGCGCCAACTTCCGCTCCCCTGGGATTTGGGCCTTTGGCTGGGGCGGGTGGCAGGGCAGGGGCGGAACACTGTGTTCTGAGGAGCTGCACTTCCTGGACTGCTCGTGTGTGTTTTGGGGCTCCCTGGAGGCCACAGGAGAGTGGGTTGCAGGGACCAAGAGAACCGAGCAGGCCTGGGGCTGCTCCCGGGCCGCAGGGACTGGCCTGGCCTGGAGGGGCCCCGGAACCCCAGAGGCACGAGGCGGGGGGCAGCCCTGCAGTGAGGCAGACATCTGGGAAACAGCGGTGGCAGCCGCAGGGGAGGCCGCGGGCTGGCCTCTGACCCTGTCCTTGGCCTCTGCCACCTCCTCCCAGAGCCAGGCTCTCAGGCTAGGCCTCCTGGGGCCTTCGGATGGGTGGGCAGCTTGGGATCTCTGTGTGTCCCGCAGCCCAGTGCAGGCGACTCTGTTCTGGTCGGCCAAGAGGCTGGTTGTGGGCAGCCCCAAGCCTGGACTGGGACCCCTGGCCGGGGCCTCGGCTGTGGCCGTCCCCGTGGCTGGCCAGTGCTGACGCCAGATGCTTCTGGCTCCTGGCCGCAGGAAAGGCTGGGTGCTGTCCAGAGGAAGGAAGGAAGCCCCTGGCTGGGCTGTGCAGCCGGTCCTGGGGGGACAGGCCACGGGCCCTGCCTTCCCTGGAGATAGCCCCACACTGCACGGGGCGGGGGCTTCCCCTGGGGATCCTCTGAGCCCGTCACGGCCAACCCTAGGCCCCCCCGTAGGTCAGTAGCTCTGACCTCAGGTGTGCTGAGGTCATCGATCGGCTGCTGACCCCTGAGGCCTGGCATCGCAGAGGCCACACGTTTCTCGGCCCGGTGACCCTCACGGGCCCACTCCAGGCCTTGGCCTTCATCAGGGTTGGGGGGTAGGGGTGGGGCTGGCCATCCTTCCAGCCTTTGGCACCCCCTGGAGTGGCAGCGCCTGTCTCAAAGACTAGGCCAAGTCCTCCGTCGGCTCTGAGCGTGGAGATGGCTGTCCGGCTTCCAGGGAGGCCTGCGGGCACAGGGCTGCCCTGTGGGTTGGTGTAGCCACGTGCCGCCTTTATGAGGACTGCGCACAAGCAGCAGGTTTGGTAGCAGGAGCCAGAAAACCCAGGTCTGCAGCGGGGGGAGCAAGAGGCCCACCGCCCCTGTCCCAGCCCGGCCAGGGCACTTCCTCGGTTCTGGGACTCTGCCCTGAAGAGCGATGCCGGTCCAGGGCTGGGCTGGGGCCAGCGTGGCAGACGGAGCTGCGGGGGCTGTGACCGCGGGGGCTGCTTCCTCGGGAAGGCACTGGCGGTGGCCTAGGGCACTGCGGTTGCTGCACAAGGAGGGCTTGACGAGACCCCGCCCGGGGCGGCCCCGCTGTGGGGACCTTCCCAGGGTCCCATAACCAGTGACTGGCAGAGCCGGCTCTAGGTCCCGGCTCCAGGCTGCCCCGTCGCGGGCACTGCCCAGGACAGGGGGCCAGGGTGACCTCTGTAGCCAGTGCTCCTCAATGCGTGTGCCCCTGGGGCTGTGGACTTGCAACGTTGCATGTGTGTGGGCAGATGGCTTTGCTGTGTCCCTGAGAAATGTCTGTTGCTGAAATGGTCTGTTCTCACCCCCTGCACGCCACCCCCCGAAACAGCACCCCGGGTACCCAGAGGCCAAGTCCTTGCCTCTGCCTTCTCCACCAGGGCACTAAGGCTGCTCCTGACCCCGGGGTAAGAAGGGGAACTTGACCTCTAACCGGTCCCACACAGGTGCAGCCCACCTGCGGGGATATGCGCCCCACATCCCGCGGTCAGCAGGCAGGACCTCCAGGCAGCACCGTGGCGAGCGGTGTGGGGTGGATCTGCGTACCTGGGGAGGTGCCCGTAGGCCCCAAGTCCTGGCAGCAGGGCTTCTGGCCAGTGCGCAAGCTGGCGGGACTCTGCTGATGGTCCTCGCAGCCTTCAGAACTCCACCCCAGTGGGATCCTGCCAGCAGAGTGACCACTCCCGGGCCGCCGGAGCCTCTGCTCTGCCGTCCAGCCTCAGGAAGGGGCCGTTAGCATCCCCTGGTTTGCGCGTTCACGCTCCCAGCCCGTGCGCGAGGAGAGCCCGCCTCCGTGTGAGACGGGCCGTGCGGCTCCTGTAACTTGCTTTTGTGTCCTTTGCCTGTTGTTACAGCGAAGTGTTCTTCTCTTTATTTTTGATGTGTATGAGCTCAAAATACCATGAATACTAATCGTTTGTCTTTTACATGTATTGCAAATATTTTTCTACTGTGACTTGTCTCTTGGGTGTGTTTTTTCTTTCTTGTACAAATGTGTCTTCTCTGATTGTAATAGTAATATGCAGAGTGTTTTTCCAAGAACACTTGGAAAATACAGCAAAGCATAAAGCTAAGAAATAAACGTTGCCAACGGCATCACCCGGAGGTGCTTCCCGTGCTTCATTGTGTTCTGTCCGTCTCTCGTGTGCGTCCGCTGTTTCATTGTTCTAAACAGAACCGGGTGCCTGTGAATTTCCCCCTAACTCTGATGATGTGAAAAGCAGTTACCGGGTGGTGGGACTTCAGGTTGCTTTTTTTCTTCTTCTTTTCCTTGGTGTGCATTCTAACTTGCCCGCAGCGCTCTGTCCGGCTGGCGTGGGTGGGTTGTAAACCCACGTGCAGCGTGGGGGGTGCCCGCGCTGGGACCTGCTCGGTGCCCGGGGGTGGGTGCTCGCCCAAGTGCAGCTGAAGAAGGTGCCCCCGGGAACGGTGGCTTGGACTCGGAGCCTGCCGGGTGCCTGTGAACCATGGAGGGCGGGGGCTGAAGATCCTCGCGCTTCGAGGTGGCGTCCCCTCTCCTGGCCCAGCACAGCCCCAGTCTCCCGCGCCCTGAGGGTTCTTCCTAAGGTCTGACTCGGAAGGACTTCTAGGCCCCGTGGCACCGTGGACCAGGGAGCAGGTGTGTCCTCAGGGTGCCCTGTGGCCCAGGGCGACAGCCTCTCTCTGCCGTTATCACCGCCCAGCAGGCTCTCCCCACGGCCCCTCCTCCTCTGTCCACAGGAAATGGCTGTCCCTGCCCAGGCTCCTCCCAGGGTCTCTCTGGGGCGGCGTGGGGTTGCCAGGATCTAGGCAGCAGAGGTAAAAGGTGGGGGTGCCAGCGATGGTGCTTCTGGGAGACGGGCGCGTGTGCGGCGCCGCTGGCGGCCAGGCCGTAGTGCTGCAGGTCTGCAGACTGTTGGTAACACTCCTCAATTTACCCTGGGCCAGGCGGCCTGCAGCTGGAGGCAGTCCCAGCCGCTGGCCAGGGTGGGTCGGTCAGCTACTGAGCTGAGCTCTGCTGAGCCTGGGTGCCCTGGACCCTGGGCTGGGGGACGTGTGGGGCATCAGGGGCCACAGGCCACTGTGGTAGGTCGGGGGGGCCGGGGCTGTGCAGCCACAGCCTGCCCTCCCCAGGCTGACCCCCACCCCCACCCCGCCCACGCGGTGCTTCCGGGAGGGCAGATGTCTCCCGGGGCCCCTGCCAAACACCCCCAGCAGACCCGGCACATGACGGCGCCAGTTCTGGGGCAAGATGGATTTGTCCTGTGGCTGTGGGGACACCCCCGGAAAAAAGCCGATTCCAAAGGGATACCAGACGTGGGTGAGGGCGCTGGTCCTTGGCCCTCTCTGGACCTGACTCGTGCCCCTGGGAGGACGGGAGTGACCAGCAAGTACTGGGGCCTGGCGCGCTGAGGGGACGCACGCCTCGTCTGGGCCCCCGGGGCTCTGGGAGCAGCCTGACTGTTCCCCCACCCCAGCCATGGGACCCCAGCGTGGCCTGGTGGTGGCGCTGCAGCTCCTGAGGGCAGGGTAGCCGTGGACCAGGCCCCCACCCCACCCTCCTCCAGACCTCTGGGCCAGCTCTGCCTGCCGACGGCCCGACGTTCTGTCTCTGGCTCTTGCAGACGAGCCAAGCTCAGGCTGTACCTGGAGCAGCTGAAGCAGCTGGTGCCCCTGGGCCCCGACAGCACCCGCCACACCACGCTGAGCCTCCTGAAGCGGGCCAGGATGCACATCAAGGTGAGCGCCCCGCCCTGCCCCGCCCAGCCCCGGTCAAAGGCGGGTGGGCGCCGGGCAGGTGCGCGGCGAGGGCTGGGCTTTCTGGGGGGGGCCGAGGAGGGTTTTGTTGGGTGGTGAGGGGGCAGGAGGTAGAGCAGGCTGCAGGAAAGGGAGAAGTGGGGTGCCAAGGGTTCCGGGGCCCCTGGGCAGTGGAGGGCGGGGCAGCAGCTGGAGGGAGAGTTGGGGCCAGGGAAGGCCCTGTGGAATCGGCAGCCTGGGGCGGTGTGTGGTGGCGGGGGCTGCTCTCTGGGGCCAGCCCCCTGAGGCCTTTGGGCTGAGACCTGCAGGTTTTGGGGTCTTGGGACACGAGCCTACCCGCGCAGGGCTCCCCCCACAAAGGGCCCTCGCTGCCTGTTCAGGGTGGGGAGCTCCAGGCAGGGTGGCAGGAGCTTTGAGAGGCACACGAGGCCCTTGGGGGGTGGGGGCTCTCAGAGCAGCCGGCCTGTCACTCAGGCCTTCGGGAGGCCTGGGAGAAGGCCGGAGGGTGGGGCAGGGAGAGGCAGTGTGGCACAGGCCAAGGCCAAGGCTTGGCCCCCTCCCGCCGTGGCAAGGCTTTCTTCCAAAGGTGCCGGCCGGAGGCTGGGTGCCACTGTCCCAGGGCTTCGGGGACCAGCTTGGCTGGTCAGCAGACGGAGAGCACAGGCCCGGGGTGCCCCTGGGTGTGGCCTCGGGGGCTGTGTGGGGCGTGCGGGGCTGCCCCAGGCTCACGGCGCCGCCTCGCTCCCAGAAACTGGAGGAGCAGGACCGCCGCGCCCTGAGCGTCAAGGAGCAGCTGCAGCGGGAGCACCGCTTCCTGAAGCGGCGCCTGGAGCAGCTGTCCCTGCAGAGCGTGGAGCGCGTGCGCACCGACAGCACCGGCTCTGCCGTCTCCACCGACGACTCGGAGCAAGGTGGGTGGGGCCGGGGCTGCGGAAGGGGCAGGACGAGGAGGTGGGCACAGAGGCTGGGTGGCTGCCTGTGGGGGGCTGCGGCCAGGCCAGGCCCCCCCGCAGGCTCTGAGCCACAGCTGAGGAGGGGGAGCCTGCCCACCCTGGTGCCCCGGCATCCTCACCCCACTGCCCTCGACCCCAAGCCTTGGCTCTGTGAGATGGAGTGGTGGGCCCCAACTTTGAAGGGAGCCCCGCCTCTCCGTGGCCTGACCGGGCTCCCTCCCTGTTCTCCCCAGAAGTGGACATAGAGGGCATGGAGTTTGGATCCGGCGAGCTGGACAGTGTAGGCAGCAGCAGCGACGTGGACGACCACTACAGCCTGCAGAGCGGCGGCTGTGGCGCCGGCTACGGGCCTCCCTGCCGGCGGCCTGGCCGCCCCGGCCTCTCGTAGGCCCGCGCCCTCTGCTCCTTGGCCTGCCTGCCCGCCTCTGGCTGAGCGTGTCAGCCCTCCTGTGCTCCCTCGACTGACACCAGCCTCTCCACGGGCCACTGCTGTGCCGCCTGGGCTGCCTGCCTCTGCCTGCCTGCCGGTCAGGGCCCACCGAGCCGCCCGCCCCTCCCGGCTGTGCAGGGCCCACCGCGGGAGGGCAGGGCCGAGCTCCGCATAGTCGCCCACGGTCTGTCCTCAGATTCCTAATCATTCCAGAAGTATTAAATGTCATTGCTGCAAACCTCGGCGGGCGCCGTGTGAGGGGCTTAATGACCACCTCGGGGAGCGCAGACCCAACTCGGATGCCAGGAGAAAGGAGTGGACCGAGGAAGGAAGGAAGGAAGGTGCGGCTGTCCGTCCGTCCATCTGTCGGTCCACGCAGGCTCCTGAGGCATGGACAGAGGGATCTGTGAAGGGCGGGACTTGGGTGAGCACCCCAGGGTTGGGAGGGCGGAGGGGGCCCTTCCCACCCTGCAGGTTCAGGAGCCAGGCCAGGCCTCCCCGCAGCAGGTGGGGGGCCTCCTGCCCTGGTAGGACCCCGAGTCGCACACACAGGCACCTAGGTTCACGCCTGCTCGTGTGCCCGAGGACACACGTGGGCACACCTGGAGGGCAGGTTGGCCTAAAGGGTCACCTGCTGGCCCTCGCCCTGTGCCTGGCTCCCCCTCCGGTCCCTGGCCCACCTGCCCCTGCCCACGTGACCCTGGGGTCTGCAGGGGGGCTTCTCTGCCCGCAGAGGCTGGGGCCTCCAGGCTTTCTCACCTCTCTTTGAACAGACAAAAGCGCAAAATCCCGCGTGAGAAGCTGCAGGCCAGCGGCCCCCCGCAAGGCTCCGGCGCCCTCCCTGGGGAGTGCCCACGGCTGCCTGTGGCAGCCTCAGCTGGCAAAGAGGCTTTTCCCAAAACACAAAACAGAGAGACAGAGCTCTGAAGCCGGGGCCAAGGGGCGGGAGCGTGTGCCGCCTTGATTTCCTGTGCCAGATTTTGTACTCTATTTTCCTAGCCGCTGTTGCGTCCTTGATTGCTGAGGGGTGGGAGCCACCCAGTGTCTCAGGGACCCGTCCCTCTGTCACGCCGTCACAGTGTGCCTTGCGTCCCGAGTCCCGCCCCGTCCTGCTCGCCACCAGCCACCAGCAGCCTGTCTCGTGGCTCAGAGACTGCCCCAGGCCTGCCCAGCAGGGGCCCTCCTCTGTGCTGCACTGGCAGCCCCCAGCCTCCGCTGTCTGGGAGTGGTGCCTGCGTGTGCACAGCGTGGCGGCTGCTGTTTGCAGCAGGAGGGGCTCTGATCCTGCCCGCCGCCTGGTAGCTGGCAGGGGCTGGCCATGCAGCCTGGGGGAGAGCAGGCCTCCTGGGTGGGGGCTGGCTTGTGAACCAGAGAGAGATTCTCACCTTAACCCCCCGCACTCCCTTGAACCCTGGCCCAGGGCAAGGTCTCTGGGTTTCAGACGTTGGCAGCTCCTGAAGACAGCGCTGGCCCCTGGTGCTGCAGGCCCGTCCCTGGGGACACGCAGCAATACACCCCCACTTCCTCCTCCTCCAGTGCATTTGTAACCAATTTCCAAACTGTCGGGGAAATCTGTGTTTTTATCTTCAATCGTGCCAATGGACGCCCCAGAGTGTGGCGGGGGGCTCTCGAGGTATGCGGGTCCCTAGAAACAGCTCTGGCACAGAGCCTGCCCTGTGAGGGCGCAGGGTGGTGGGCAGAGAGCAGGCCTGGGGCGCAGGTGGAGTCTGGGCGACAGCCCAGTCTTCCCAGTTGGCGTGAGGAAGCTGGGGGCAGGGTCAGCGGTGCCCTGAAAAGGCAGGCGTCTCCTGTCTGCCTACGTGTGTCCACTGAGTGGTCACTCTCATGCCCTCCACCCTCAGAGTGTGCTTAGGAACCTGCCTCGAGGGCCAGAGCCCCAGGAACCCTGCCCAGTGCAGCCCCCGGCCCTGGGGCTGGCACAGCCCAACCCAGGGCTGACCTGCATCTCAGCCCGGGGCTTTTCAGGCTGCGGTTCCCACGTGGGCTGGGGCCTCGGCCTCTTAGCTGTGCTGCAGCCGCCCCCTCCCTGCTACCAGCAGGTGGGTGGGGGTGGTCCTTGATGGGGGTGCAGCTGTGCCAAGAGCTACTTGACGCACTCCTCTCAGCCCTGTCTTTGGCACAGGCTGGCCGACGCTGGGGCCACAGGTCCGATGTGGGCTGTGATGTCAGAAAGCAGGGCTGCTGAGGGCACTCCGTGTCCTGCGTGTGTCTGCCCACGTAGGCCGGCGTGGTGCTTAGAGGCCAAGGGTCTGGAACCCCGGGCACAAGCACAGGGCCACCACTTTATTAGGCGTAGCCCCACGTCAGACTCCACAGTCTGGTGAGGCCCAGCTGCGAACAAGAGGCTGCAGGAAGTGGCCCTGGGTCAGCCCCCCCAGCCCCAGCTCGGTGGCCGGGCGCCTGAGCCTGCCTGCCTGGACAGAGGGTGTCACACTCTGGCCTGTGGGCCCCCACCTTCCCGCCAGCCAGGACCACCCCCTGCCCCTCTCAGGGTTAGCTAACCCAGAGTCCCTCCCCAGGCCAGCAGGCTGCCCTGGGCCTACATCTAGAGCAGTAGTGCAGGGCCGGCCAGGGTCTGGGCGACACAGAAGGGGGCCTGGTGCTGGCCCAGTGTGTGTGGGTATGCTACGAGGTCCGTACTGGAGAGAGAAGCGGGGCCTCCACCGCCTGTCCGCCGGGTGGGCTGTGCTGTGTCGTTGTGTCATTGTAATATAAATACAGATTTTTATACCTCAGCCTCTGGCTTCCATTTCTTTCCATCACCTGCTCTGCTCCCTCTTCCTCGGCCGTGGAGCTGACGGCCACAGCCCCTGCTTCCCACCTGCTGTCCAGCCCTCACCACGGTCACAGCTGGACTTGATGATGGCAGGGGGAAGTGAAGCCCCCTCCCCACCCCACCCCGGCCCCAGGTGCTCTTGTTGTTGGCCTGGGCGCTGCCCACTGAGGACACCCTGCCCCTTGGGGTGCTCTGTGCCGGTCATGGGCCCTGCCGGCACCGAGGCTGCTGTGAGTGGGGCCCTCCCCCGCCCCAGAGGCACAGGGCATGGAGCCCGTGGAGCTGAGCAGCCCGGGAGCACGGGGTCACCACCCTGCACGTGCAGCCGAGCCTTAGAAGGCCCAGCGGACTCACTGCAGGTTTTGGGGCGGCCGTGGGAGGGACTTTCCAGAGCCCTAGGGCATGTGAGCTCCTCCCCTGGCCCCTGGGCAGACAGCAGTGGACTCCTGGGGGAGGGGTCTGGAGAGGGGGCGAGTCCCCCATGGGAATGCAGCTGGGGCCTCAGAGCTGGTGGGACTCAGATGTTCAATTCTGGACATTTGAATTCCAGGTGTCATGAGTAAGGGTCTTCACTGACACCACCTTGAACTGCTGGCCCCTGGGCAGCAGGGGCAGCCACAAGCACGTTGTGAGACTGGCGCCTGGACCCTGCTGGGCCCGGCTGACAGGCAGGGACGGCTCCCTTCCCCAGCTCAGCCTCCCCTTGGGAGTCAGCTTGCCAGCAGATGCTGTCTGCATAGTCCATCTTTTTTTTTTTTTTTTTTTTTTTTTTTTTTAGATTTGTTTATTTATTTGAAAGAGTTGGAGGGAGAGAGAGAGATCCATCGCTGTTCACTCCTCAAATGGCCCCATCGGCCCAGGCTGAGCCAGGAGTGTGAAACTCCATCCGAGTCTCCCTTGTGGGCGGTAGGGGCCCAAGCGGTTGGCCCATCTTCGGCTGCCTTCCCAGGCACGTCAGCAGAGGAGTGGAGCAGCTGACACTATGGGATGCCAGCGTTGCAGGCGGTGGCTCACCCTGCTGCGCCACAATGCTGGCCCCTCTCCTCCATCTCCCTGTTTGCTGGACTGCAGCAGGTCCTCCCGGACGTGGGACGCCAGCCTACACCCTGCCTGCTCCCTTCGCAGCTGCTAGTGTGACCTCGAGCTGCCTTGGGGCTCCCTCCCCTGAAATCCTCCTGTGGGTCCCCAGACACCTGCCCCACCCTGTTCTCCAGCTCAGCCTCTGGCAAGAGGGCCCTGTGAGCACCTGCAGCTGGTGCTGGTTTAATCTGAGCTCATGCTCACGGCTCCTCCCTCCTTTCCCCAGCCCTGGCCAGCTCACGTGCTCCACGGGACCCTTCCAGATGGGCTGTGCCAGCAGCCCGTGGTGCCTTCCTCACTGCTTCGGCTTCCTCAGCCTGTCCAGTGCACACCTCGCCTTCCTGGTGGGGTACCCACACTCACTCCTGAGTTAGGGGTTGGCTCACCTTCGTCACGTGAATGTCAGTTCAACGAGACAAACCCCTCCCGCAACCCCAGGGAACAAGCAGGGTCTCCTGCTTTCTTTTCAGGGAAGACTGACAGGGAGAAAGGCCACTGCCCGCTCAGGTGCAGACCCCAGAGAGGCCCCGACCACCTCTCCCTGGCCCCTGCCCCCCTGTGCCAGCCCTCTCCCCGCTCCCTGCTGTAGCAGGATCCCACCTGCATCTTGCCACCTGTTGTCATGGAATCACACTTCTAACACATTCTAGAATGTCATGGCGCCTGCTCCCCATTGCTGGCAGAACAGGATCCTACCACCTTCATCAAAAACTGTGTCTAGGGGCCAGCCCTGTGGCGTAGCAGGTAAAGCCTCTGTCTGCAGTGCTGGCATCCCATATGGGCGCCGGTTCGAGTCCTGGCTGCTCCACTTCTAATCTAGCTCTCTGCTATGGTCTGGGAAAGTAGTAGAAGATGGCCCAAGTCCTTGGGCCCCTGCACCTGCATGGGAGACCCAAAAGAAGCTCCTGGCTCCTGGCTTCGGATTGGCGCAGCTCCAGCCGTTTTGGCCATCTGGGGAGTGAACCAGCCGATGGAAGACCTCTCTCTGTCTCTGTCTCTCTCCCTCTCCCTCTCCCTCTGCCCCTACTTCTCTCTGTGTAACTCTGACTTTTGAATAAATAAATAGATCTTTAAAAAAAAAAAAACTGTGTCTAAAACCAAGTCACTTCAGCCGTTACTTCTGACCTTTAGAGATAGCCTGAAAAGACAGCGTCCACAGTCTGCAGCACTCTCCGATGGCGATGGGAACAGAGCCTCTGGCCGGAAGCAGCAGCACACGGCACACACGCCTTCCACCCTTCCACTGCACAGCTCAGGGGCCGGTCTGGTGACTCCTGCGGCCCTGTCGGAGGACTGGTTCCTGGGTTCCCGTCATCTCTCATTACACTTTTTATTAACATAAAGAGAACAGATTCCATGCAGTCCAGATATAACTCCAAGAATGCAGTGAAATTCACTCCGTCCTCTGTCTTCTTTAGTTTTCCCTTCATCTTTTGACCCAAGACTGTAAGTGACGCTGGCGGAAAGCGAGTTTGTTTGGGGAACCCTCGTGTGATGCCCGCGTCCTCTCACGTTCCAGATGCGTCAGGAACGCTCTCCAAGCCTGCACCTCGCTCCACTGTCCGCGTTTACTCTGGCGCTGACTGCATTCTCGTTTCCCACAGGAAGGGTGGTCAGCATTTCAAAGTCAGGTGGAGGATTTATGGGCCCAAGAAGCCACCCAGCGTCACTAGGAAAGTGGCCCCGGATCCCCCCCCCCCCCCGGTCTCCTGGGGTCTCTACTGAGCAGCCCCCTTTCCTTCTGGCATCCTCAGGTCTGTCTCAGACTCCAAGTTCCTCCCATTCTAAACCCAACCCTCCCTCCCTCCCTCCCCCCGCCCCGTGCGCTCTCTCCCGCTCGCTCGCTCGCTCTGGCCCCGTTTGCCTCCTCAGCAGAATTTCTTGAAGACACTGCAGGCTGCTCAGCCTCCACTTCCTCCCCGCCAGACTGGCTCAACTCCAGCCCCCACCGCCACCCCCACCGCCACCAGCTCTGCGCTGGGGGCTGCACCAGGGGTTCCCTGCCCCAGAGGCTCCCGGCGCCTCTCGGTTCTACACCCGGGTTCTGTGTCTCCAGGCTGGGCACCACTCATGTTTGTTTCTCAGGTCATTTTAGCTTCTGTTAGTTTTAAAAGGAAAAGGTTCTTTAAAAAAAAAAGGGGGGGGGGGCTGACGCTGTGGCGCAACAGGTTAAAGCCCCGACCTGCAGTGCTGGCATCCCATATGGGCGCCGGTTCTAGTCCCAGCTGCCCCTCTTCCGATCCAGCTCTCTGCTGTGGCCTGGAAAGCAGTAGAAGATGGCTCAAGTGCTTGGGCCCTGCACCCCATGGGAGACCCGGAAGAAGCTCCTGGCTCCTGGCTTCGAATCGGCGTAGTTCTGGCCGTTGCGGCCAACTGGGGAGTGAACCAGTGGATGGAAGACCTCTCTCTCTCTATGTAGCTCTGTCTTTCAGATAAATAAAATAAATCTTTAAAAAAAGATATGCTAAACAAAAGGGTAAGACAAGAATTAACAGGAAGTGTCTGAGCCGCAGGAACAATTTGCAACATCTGCCTAGAAACAGTCCTTTATCCTTTATCTCGTCTTAAAAATATTAAGAAAAACCATTCAGAGCGACGGCTGCCTAGTCACACCGGAGCAGAACATTCTCTGACCCGTCACCCTGGTGTCATCCGCCCCCGGACGAGGGGCGCACTAATGACCCAAGGCCACAGCTCGCAAATTTAGCCGTGCACCTGCAGGAGACTGGCCAGCCGCACGTATTTGGTAGAGATGCAAACGAATTCTGTCCCCTGTAAGTAAATCTTGTCCGACACAAGCGGCAGCCCTACGGGGCTGGTCTCGCTGGGCGGCAGATTCGCACCGAGCTCCGGTCGTGGACGCTCCGAGGCTCTCAGAACTCTGCAAGTGGCATCGCGGCCGAGGCCGGCTTTTACGAGAGGTCAGGTGGGCACCTGGGCACAGGCTGCTTTGGTGAAGACGCTCAGCACGCGGTGGCCAGCCCTTACACGGCGCAGGCACCGGCTGCTGGCTGGCTGCAGCCCGCCCCCAGGCCGCGGGGCTCAGCCCGAGCCCCCACCCCCAGCCTGGGCGTCGTCTCCCCAACAGCGCCCCTGCACCGGCGGCATTCGGGCTGCCGTGCAGGGCACGACTCCAGCTGGGGCTGAAGGCGGCTACCGCCCGCGGCCGGGAAGCGCGAGGAGCCCCGACAGAGGCCCAGGGCTCAACTGCCGGCGGCGGGTGAGACCCCTCGCCCGCGGCGCCCCGGAGGACGCAGCCCCGGCCCCAGGCGGCCGCCGCGGCGGATGTCGCCGCTGGGCGCTGGGCAGCCAATCAGCTCGGGAGACGGCGCGGTGGGGGCGGGACCTGCCTGCTCAGCCCCGCCCCCAACGCGATCTACGTCGGCCCCGCCCCCGCGTTCCCCGCCGGCGCGGACCTCCCCGCGCGCGCGCCGCCCTGCCTTCTGCGCGTGCGCGCGGCCGGCTCCCGTGAGGCCGTGCGAGGCGCGGGAGGCCGTGGCGGGCTGAGCGAGGGCGCGGGCGGTCGCTCCCTGAGGTGAGGGCCTCGCGCGGCGGGCTCGCCGCGGCCCCCTCACCGCCGCCCGCTGCCTCTGCTTTCCCTCTCAGGAGGTCGCGGGCTCAGTCAGGGCGGTGAGGGGCGGACGTGGGGGGCGGGGGGCGAGGGCGCGTCCCTTGGCCTGGGCGCTGTGTGTGTGTGTTGTGAGCGCGCCTGCCAGTCCTAACTGGATTACAGCAGCCCCTGCCCCCCGAAAATTCGGGACCCCGACCCCAGCGGTGTCGCCCGGGTGTCGGTGCGCGGTGGGCGGGACTCGTGCGTCGGGGGTGCTGTGGGGCCGTCGACACGGGCCGGAGGCGTTTTTACGCGATGACCGCTTAGCTCTTGGGTGCTGCTCGGGGGTGGGGTGAGGTGGGGGTGGTCCTCGCCACCCACGGCCTGAAGTCGCGGGCGCCGGGTGCGGGGGGCTGCAGGTTCCCGGTTGGTGCTAGGTGTGTCGTTGGGCGAGTATTCGGGTGACTCGGCCTCAGAACTGCCGCGTCTGTTTGTCGTCTTACGTGGGGAAGGCGGGGAAACGGGGCTTTCAGCCACGCGTGCTTCTTTCCACGCGGTTAGTTTGAATTAAGAGCTGTGAGAACTGTGTTGTGTTTTAAGCCTTGGGGAAGACGATTTTGATTGCTTTTGCAGATCGCGAAGGGATGCCTGGATTACTTACGTGCTTTCGTCTTCATCAGACGTTGCGGCTACAGCTTCCTCTCAGCTGGTTCCGAAGTGTCGCGTGCTATCAGTACTCCTGTCTTCCTTTAAAAATACGACTGTCTTTGAGTTCTAATACTTGTTTTCTTACCCTCCAGGAGGAATCATAGATTATAAAAATATTTTTTTTCTTCTTCATGGACTTAATGTAAAAGTTAGTTTTATTTCTATTTGGATTTATTTTCTAAAAATCAGCCTCATAAACTCATATCAGTAACGAAAAACTGGGGTCATTAAACCATGAGTTGTGGAAAGGAGTTTGTGGAAACATTAAAAAAAATTGGTTATCCCAAAGCTGCTGTTCTTAACGGAGAAGATTTTGACTGGCTGTTTGAGGCTGCTGAAGATGAGGCGTTTCTGAAGTGGTTTTGCGGGAATGTGAGTGAGCAGAACGTACTGTGTGAAAAAGAGCTGGAGGCTTTTAGTGTTCTTCAGAACTCAGGCAAGCCCGTTCTGGAAGGGGCAGCTTTGGATGAAGTTCTTAAAACTTGTAGAAGTTCTGACTTGAGGACATCCAGCCTGGATGACAAGGAGCTAGAGAAGTTAGAGGAAGAGATTCAGAGTCTCCAGAGATTAAAACACCTAAAAATTCAGCGGCGTAATAAGTGCCAGTTGATGGCATCAGTAACTAGCCACAAATCTCTCCGGTTAAATGCTAAAGAAGAAGCGGCCACAAAGAAGCTGAGGCAGAGTCAAGGAGTTCTCAGTGCTGTGAATGCGAAGATCAGCAGTGAGCTTCAGGCCTTTACTGATGGAATCACCAAGTTGATGATGTTCTTCAGACACTCAGAGTTAAGTCAAGGGACAAATCCGCTGGCGTTTTTATCTCAGTTTTCCTTGGAAAAATACCTAAGCCAGGAAGAGCGAAGCACAGCAGCACTAACATTATATACCAAAAAGCAGTTCTTCGAAGGTGTGCGTGAAGTGGTTGAAAGTTCAAATGAAGAGAATTTTCAGCTGTTAGATGTACATACACCATCTGTTTGTGATAATCAAGAAATCCTTGAGGAGAGACAACTGGAGATGGCTAGGCTGCAGCTGGCGTACATCTGTGCTCAACATCAGCTAATTCACTTGAAAGCAAGTAATTTGAGCATGAAGTCAAGTATAAAATGGGCAGAGGAGACTCTTCATAGCCTAACCGTCAAGGTAAAAATAAGAAATGAGATTGGATTCATACTGCGAATGTTGTTAGGAACATGGTAATACTATTAAAGTACCTTAGAAAGGAGGATCTAATAAGAAATTACAGTTTTTAATTTTCCCTTGTTTAGTGCTTATTTGTGATATCTGTCAATATTTCGTAGAGATAGATCCTTAAAACGAGGGCAGAAATAGTAATTGCAACCCCAACCACATTGTCTAGTTTACTGTAAATTAAAAGTGCTTTAGTTTGTTTTCTGGATTAGGAATTTGTGTTTATTCAGAAACAGATGGAACTGAAATTTTCTTATGATTTTTGGGTAAAACAGCTGATTGCTTTATTGTGAGTAGTCCACCTTGTTTGCTCTGACCAGAGCATGGTGCTCATGAAGTCAGTCCAGGTTCAGTGAACTGAAACCCTGATTCCTGATTGAGAGTGGATGAGTGAGTTGCGGATATTAGTCTGTATTCTTGGGAAGCTCTGTTGGTAATGTAACCACGAGACAGTTGAGTAATATGTAACTTTTCTGAACCTGAATATCAGCACCAAGTTAGTTACTGTAACTGACAAAAACTTACTGGGTGAGAAGACCTGTGAGTCTGTAGAAATGGTAGCTAAAGTCAACTGAGTAGGTTAAAACCTGTTGAGATAATTTTAAGAAAATCTTAAATGACATATTTGACTTCAGTGGTAATAATGATTTTGAATAAAACAAGCATAGTATCTCTGAGTACTCTATATAAATAGTAATGGCATAACAGTTTAGTAATTTTTTACAGATTTATTTATTTATTTGAAAAAGTTACAGAGAGAGAGGAGGGGCAGAGAGAGAGAGATCCTCCATCCAATGGTTCATTCCCCAACTGGCCACAACGGCTGGAGCTGTGTTAATCAGGAGCCAGGAGCCAGAAACCCCCTCCGGGTCTCCCATGTGGGTGCAGGGGCCAAAGGACCTGGGCCATCCTCCACTGTCTTCCCAGGCCACAGCAGAGAGCTGGATCGGAAGTGGAGCAGCCGGTCCCGAACCGGTGCCCATACAGGACGCCGGCACCCCAGGCCAGGGCATCAACCCATTGTGCCACAGAACTGGCACCAATTTAGTAATTTTTTAAAAAAAATTATTTATTTATTTGAAAGGCAAAGTTACAGAGAGAGAAAGATATTGAGGTCTTCTGTAAGCTGCTTCTCTCCTCAAATAGATACAGTGGCCTGGAGCTGGGTTAGGTAGAAGCCAGGAGCTTCATCCAGGTCGCCCATGTGGGCAGCAGACCCAAGTACTTAGTCCATCCTCTGCTGCTTTCCCAGGCACATGAGCAGGGAGCTGTAAGGGAAGTAGAGCAGCTGAGACTCAAAGCTGGACTGATGAGATGTTGGCATTGCAGACTTTAATCTGCTGTGGTGTACTGGCTCCTAAAATTTAGTAATTCATTGTAGCTCTACTCTATTTTTTTTAAAAGATTTACTTATTTGGCCGGTGCCTTGACTCACTTGGCTAATCCTCTACCTGCGGTGCCGGCACCCCAGGTTCTAGTCCCGGTTGGGGCGCTGGATTCTTTCCCGCTTGCTCCTCTTCCAGTCCAGCTCTCTGCTGTGGCCCAGGAGTGCAGTGGAGGGTGGCCCAAGTGCTTGGGCCCTGCACCCCATGGGAGACCAGGAGGAAGCACCTGGCTCCTGGCTTTGGATGGGTGCAGCACACTGGCTGTAGCGGCCATTTGGTGGGGTGAACCAACGGAAGGAAGATCTTTCTCTCTCTCTAACTCTGCCTGTCAAAAAAAAAAAAAGATTTATTTGTTTGAAAGACTTACAGAGAGGCAGAGGCAGAAAGGGAGAGGTCTTTCATCCACTGGTTTACTCCCCAGATGGGTAGATCAAAAGCTGAGCTTCCTCCAGGTTTCCCACGTGGGTACAGGGACTGAGGACTTCGGCCGTCTTCCTCTGCTTTCTCAGGCACATTAGCAGGGAGTGGATTGGAAGTGGAGCAGCCAGGACTGCCTATATGGGATGGCGGTATTGAAGTGGTGATTTGGGGCCGGCGCTGTGGCACAGCGGGTTAATGCCCTGGCCTGAAGCGCCGGCATCCCATATGGACTAGTCCCAGCTGCTCCAATTCCCACCCAGCTCTCTGCTGTGGCCTGGGAAAGCAGGAAAAGATGGCCCAAGTCCTTGGGCCCCTGCACCAATGTGGGAGACCCAGAAGAAGCTCCTGGCTTTGGATCGGCATAGTTCCGGCCATTGCGGCCAATTGGGGAGTGAACCAACGGATGGAAGACCTCTCTCTCTCTTTCTGCCTCTCCTCTCTCTGTGTAACTCTGACTCTTAAGTAAAAAATACATAAATCTTAAAAAAAAAAAAAAAAAGTGGTGACTTTACCCCCTATGGCACATTGCCAGCCTCAGCTTTACTCTTTTCTTAGTGAACATTTTTCCTTTTCACACTGTAATTTTGGTTTATGCTTATATATACTTAATCACTGAACATATTATCTGATCACTTACATGGAAAGTGGGATTAATTTCATAACTATTTGAAGTTTAAACCTAGACTTCTTTGAAATGCCGTTGAAATGTAGTTGCTTTTTTTTGTGTAGGCTGTTGGCAAAGAAAATTTGGGCACTAAAATTTCTAACTTCAGCAATGAGATTCTGAAACTTGAAGAACAAATCACTCATATGAAAGACAGAAGTTTGCCTGCTGTGATAAAAGAAAATGCCCAGTTACTGAACATGCCAGTTGTAAAGGGAGACTTTGATTTGCAAATTGCTAAACAAGATTATTACACAGCAAGACAAGATTTAGTTTTACATCAGTTGATAAAACAAAAGGCATCATTTGAACTTGTACAGCTATCATATGAAATTGAATTGAGAAAGCATTGGGACATATTTCGTCAGCTTGAAAATCTGGTTCAAGAACTTAGTCAAAGTACCATGATACTGTACCAGCGATTGGAAATGTTAACAGATCCATCAGCCTCTCAGCAGATAAATCCAAGGAATACCATTGATACCAAGGATTATTCTACTCATAGGTGTGTATGCTTTATTTCCTTAGTAATTTTTTTTTGGTTTTGTAAAATACTAGGGATTTTGAGCCACATTTTTGGATATTTAAGAAATTTTTTAAATATTTATTTGAAAGGCAGAGTTACAGAGAGAGGTATAGACACAAAGAGAAATATCTTCCATGCGCTGGTCCACTCTCCAAATCGGTACAGTAGTCAGGACTGGGTCATACTGAAGCCAGGAACCTCCTTCTGGTCTCCCATGTAGGTGCAGGAACCTAAGCTCTTGGGCCATCCTCCACTGCTTTCCCTAGCACATCAGCAGAGAGCCGGATCAGAAGTGGAACAGCTGGGAGTTGAACTGGCACCCATATGGGACCCCAGGCAAGGCAGGTGGTGGTTTTACCTGCGATGCCACAGTGTCAACCCACTTGAGAAATTTTTTGCACTCCAAGTTTGGCCCTCTAATTCTCTTCTACTTTTCTTCTGTATGCCTCTTTAAAAAAAAAAAAAAAAAAAGTGTTTTTTTTTTTTTTTTTTGTCTTTAGAATTTAGGTGGATTGGTTGGAAGAATATTTCCAAGATTTTATTCCCTTTTAGACAGCATTATTTAGATAACTTGGTTTAGATTTGGGGCAGGAAGTGTGAATACAGCTTGATACAATGCTCATAGATACTGCTGGGCAGGGAGTTGACTGTGTTTGGAGAAAGTAATAATAGAGGATGAAACTTCTTTTTCAAAGATTTATTTATTTACTTAATTAAAAGGCAGAATGACTGAGAGGGAAAGAGGTCTTGCATCCACTGGTTCACTCCTGAAATTACCACAGCAGCCATTATTGGGCCAGGCCACAGCCAGGAGCCAGGAGCAAGGAGCCAGGAACTCTATCCTTGACTCCCCAATGAATGGCAGGGGCCCAATTGGGCCATTTTCTGCTGCCTTCCCAGACTCATTAGCAGGAAGCTGGATTGGAGCAGTCAGGGCTCTAATCTGCACCCATATGGATTTTGGATGCTTAAGCTGCTGTGCCACAATGCCAGTCCCCAAACTTCATTTCTGCGCCTAGTCAGAGGAATCACTGAGAATGAATGTCAGGGGCTGGCGCTGTGGTGTAGAGGGTTAAAGCCCCAGCCTACAGCACTGGCATCCCATATGGGCATTGCTTTGAGTTCCGGCTACTCCACTCCAACTCTCTGCTGTGGCTACTGCCTAGTAGAAGATGGCCCAAGTCCTTGGGCCCCTGTACCCGCATGGGAGACCCAGAAGAAGCTCCTGGCTTCAGATCAGCTCAGCTCTGGCCATTGCAGTCATTTGGAGAGTGAACTAGCGGATGGAAGGACTCCACCCCACCGACCAGCTTTACCTCTCTGTCTTTCAAATAAATGAATAAATTAAATAAATCTTAAAAAAAAAAAAAAAGTGAGCTCCCAAGTCTTTTCTGAATGTTTAAGCAATTGATGGTACGATACCGTAATGGGAGGGCTTAAGTAATCTTAAAATCTCAAAAATCTAGGTCATATTCCTTATTTTTCTATAGCACTAGAATAAAATTGCCTAATTCTTTTATTATTAATGAAATGAAGGACTTGGATAGGGCTTCCTCATTGCATAATTTCAGGGGCTGCCAGTGACATGATCTGTGTGAATGGTGCCTCCTGGAATTGTGTAGTTAGGTCCCACAGGACAATAATTGGCAGCCTTAGGCTTTTATGAAGTCTGTTGTTACAACTTGTTAAAATTCTGAGAAGAACAGACCCTTTTTGTCAGATGTGTATGGAAGGTGCTGCCTTAGATTTTTCCATATACCCTGTAGAATAATGGATTTTTCTGGTATTAATATTTCAAGTGATAATGGTGATCTCATGGCTCATCAAGTTCTTTGTCTTTTTTTAGTAAACAGTTTCCCTCTCTTTCCTATTTGCATTGTTTTTTATTTTTCTCACTTAGTTCTGTCTGGAAGGTAAGTACTGTATGGTAGAAGGTAGTAAGACTAGGCATCTGTCATACTGTTATTGTAGCTATTCATGTCGCTCTTTGCTGCTTTACATATCACATTGTTTACGTTCTCAGTTTTTCTCATAAGTACTTCCTCCAAAAGAGAACTCAAATCTAGATGTTCTGTTTCAAGCTCATTGCTATTTCTACTGCATCCTACTTGTATTCTGTGAAAGAAGTGTTTTCTTGGGAGGTATCTCTGAAACACATCTTGTTTGAAGTAAATTAAGACAGTTAAGTGAAGAATTTTATATCTAAAACTTGGAGGATGGGAGAGACTAGAGGTCAAGTGTAATAGGAGCACATCAGTTTTGCTGCAATAGTTAGAATACATGTTTCTGTACTGAAGTAGGATTATAGTTGAAATGGTTTCACTTGGTTGATTTTATTTATTTATTTATTTATTTATTTATTTATTTTTGACAGGCAGAGTGGACAGTGAGAGAGAGAGACAGAGAGAAAGGTCTTCCTTTGCCGTTGGTTCACCCTCCAATGGCCGCCGCGGCCGGCGCGCTACGGCCGGCGCACCGCGCTGATCCGATGGCAGGAGCCAGGAGCCTGGTGCTTTTCCTGGTCTCCCATGGGGTGCAGGGCCCAAGCACCTGGGCCATCCTCCACTGCACTCCCGGGCCACAGCAGAGAGCTGGCCTGGAAGAGGGGCAACCGGGACTAGAACCCGGTGTGCCGGCACCGCCAGGCGGAGGATTAGCCTAGTGAGCCGCGGCACCGGCTTGGTTGATTTTAGCAAATGAATATTTTTAACTTGTCACTTTGCTGCCCCTGCAAATGCCTTAATACAATGGATTTTAATTTTGAAAACCATACTGACTTGAGAATTTTTCCCTGTAATTTTTATTTTTACATTTTAGGCTTTATCAACTTTTAGAGGGAGAGAATAGGAAGAAAGAATTGTTCATAACACACGGAAACCTGGAGGAAGTGGCTGAGAAACTGAAACAGGATGTTTCGTTACTACGTGATCAGTTGGCAGTATCAGCTCAAGAGCATTCGTTCTTCCTGTCCAAACTGAATAGTGATGTGGACATGCTTTGTGATGCTTTGTATCAAGGAGGAAATCAGCTGTTGCTTAGTGATCAGGTGGGTATTTGCCATAGAGATTAAAAATCTTTTTAAAAAATGTTCAATGTTAAAGATACTAATTAGGAAAATATTACCTCAATTTCATTGCACATCTAGCTTTTTTCACACATACCTTTCCAGGCAGTTTTGATCAGAATGGTAGAAGTTAAAAATGTGTAAGGTTTTTCAGACACATAAAAGGTTAGTGTAACCTTTATGCCAAGAATTGAAAAAATAAAATTATGCTATCCCTGTGTTCATTTGCTCATCTTAACAGATAGAGGGTTGCCATTTTATCTTTAAAATCCTGTGTGTACTTAAGGGGTACACACACCCCCTAATAGAATTCCCCTTTCTTCTTACTTATATATACACGTGTGTGTGTGTTGTGTGTGTTTAAAATATTTATTTATTTGAAAGGCAGAGTTACAGAGAAGCAGATGCAGAGAGAGAAAGAGATCTTCCATCTGCTGGTTCACTCCCCAAACGGCTGCAATGGCCAGAGCTGTGCCAATCTGAAGCCAGGAGCTTCTTCTGGGATCTCTCATGCAGATGCAGGGACCCAAGCACTTGGGCCATCTTCTACTGCTTTCCTAGACTGTAGCAGAGAGCTGGATTGGAAGTGGAGCTATTAGGTCTTGAACTGGTGTCCATATGGGATGCTGGTACTGCAGGTGCTGGCTTTACCTGCTGTGCCACAGCTCTGGCCCCATAATTGCACATTTTGAGAGCCTCTGGTGAGCACACATGCACACATATACACACACACATTCACACTCACTCCTAGGAGTGAAATTTGCTACATTACAGGGTATGCATGTGGTCAGTTTTACAAGGTATAAATAAATAAAACAAATATAAAATAAATAAATAAAACAAATGGTTTTCCAAAATGCTACTTAGGGGGCTGGCATCGTGATGCAGCAAAGTAAGTCCCCACTTTTACCTCCATATTGTAGTGCCACTTCAAGTCCTGGCTGCTTTGCTTCTGATCCAGCTTCCTGCTGGTGTGCCCTGGAGGACAATGGAGGATGACTAGGGTACTTGGGTCCTTGCTTCCCATGTAGGAGGCCCAGATGGAGTTCCAGGCTCCTGGTTTTGGTGTGGCTCAGCCTCAGCAATTGTGGCTGTTTGGAGAATGGATCAGTAGACAGAGGATCTCTTTTTTCTGTGTCTCTCCTTCTTTATCTCTGTTACCTACCTTTCAAACAAAGAAATTTTTTTAAGAAAAAGAGATGTTGTTTATTTGATTTTCATCACGTAAATAACACTGCCTGATTTATAAAATAGTATCAATCCTGTGCGTGTAAAATAATATTTCATTAGAATTGTAATTTGATTTCCCTGACTAAATGGGAGATTGACACCATTTTCACTTGTTTCTGAGAATTGCTCGTTTATTTCCTTTGCTTATTTTCTATGTTCTTGAAAAAAATTGTCCGTAAAAGTTGATTTTACATTTCAGATTCAATCCTTTGTCAGTTATTTATGTGAAATATATTTGCTCCTATCAGTTCTTTCATCCACTAGGAATTTTTCATGTAGGATATGAGGTTGTTTTGTTTTGTTTTAAAGATTTATTTACTTATTTGAAAGGCAGAGTTACAGAGAGGCACAGGCAGAGAGAAAGATCTTCCATCCGCTGGTTCACTCCCAAAATGGTTGCAATGGCCAGAGCTGGGCCAATCCGAAGCCAGGAACTTCTGGGTCTCCCACGAAGGGCAGGGGCCCAAGGACTTGGGCCATCTTCTACTGCTTTCCCAGGCCATAGCAGAGAGCTGGATCAGAAATGGAGCAGCCAGGACTAGAACCAGTACCCGTATGAGATGCCAGCACTGCAGGCGGCAGTCTTACCTGCTATGCCCAGTGCTGGTGAGGTAGAGTTCTAATTCTGTTTTTATTTTTTGCCTCATAAATAACTAAGTTTATACCTTCTCTTTTGAATAACCAGATTGTTTCATCACGATTTATTGGAACATACTAAATTTTTTTTTAAAGATTTATTTATTTATTTGAGAGGCAGAGTTACAGAGAGGAAGAGACAGAGAGCTTCCGTCCCTTGGTTCACTCCTCAAACAGCTGCAGTTTCCAGAGCTGGGCTGATCCAAAGCCAGGAGTCAAGAACTTCCACTGGGTCTCCCACATGGGTGGGGTTTTTGTTTTTGTTTTTGTTTTAATACAGTTTCACTTCTTTCTTTCCTATTTGCATTGTTTTTTATTTTTCTCGCGTAGTTGTTCTGCCTGGAAGTTAAGTACTAAATGGACAGAAGGTGGTAAGAGTAGGCATTTTTATCTTTTTTGCTTGTTTGTTTTTTAAGATTTATTTATATGAAAGGCAGAGTTAGAGGGAGAGACAGGTCTTCCATCCTCTGGTTCACTCCCAAATGGCGGCAATGGCTGGAGCTGGGCTGATTTAAAGCCAGGAGCTTCTTCTGGGTCTCCCATGCAGGTTCAGGGTCCCAAGCATTTGGGCCATCTTCCACTGCTTTCCCAGGCAAGCAGCAGGGAAGTGGATTGAAAGTGGGGCAGCTGGGACTCGAACGCCCATATGGAATGCTGGCACCACAGGTGGAGGCCTAACCTACTAAGTACCAGCACCACCCTCTGGAGTGTACTAATTTAAGATACTTACCTTTCTGGTAAAGGGAATCTCTTAACATTATGAAATCCTCCTTAAATGTCTTTGCCTTCATGTCTGTTTTGTTCCATACTGCAGGCACAGACAGCTCTTAACTGCAAACTAGTCCAAAGCCCTAGACTCTTTGGACAGCCCAGGTGATTCCTATCTGGACTGTAATTCTAAGCAAGGCTCTTCTCTGTCTGGGCCAGTCTGATTGGATTCCCTTTGGGTCCTCAGCTTATTACTGAGATGGCCTTCTCTTAAAGTTTGTACCTTCTTTGGATCCTGATTTTTCTCCCATTCATCTTGCTAGACTAATAAACCAGGGATTGGCAATTGGCCTCAGAGTAAAGCTGCTCCTGGGCTCTCTTTCCATTTCAGTTATTATAGGGACTTGTAGCTCCAAGTCTCATCTCTGTTACTTTTAGGAAGCTTTTATTTTATTTATTTTTAAAGATTATTTTTTCAAAAGGCAGAGTGACAGAAGAAGAGACAGAGAGGTCTTCCACTGCTGGTTTACTCCCTAAATGGGCATAACAGCCTGTGCTGGGCCAGGCTGAAACCAGGAGCTAGGGGTCCATCCACATCTCCCATGTGGGCAGTGGGAACTCAAAGTACCTGAGCCATCATCTGCTGCCTTCCCATGTGCATTAGCAGGAAGGTGGATCAGAAGTAGAGGAGCTGGGACTTGAACTGGTACTCTGATAAGAAATGCTGGCAACTTCTTTTTCTGCAGCCAGTATATTATTAATGTATGAGGGTTCCAATTTCTCCACATATTCAGCAACACTTGCTGGTCTAATGGGTGTAAATTAGTATCTGCTTAGTTTTTTGAAAGATCTACCATTACTGACCTTACTTTTCTTTTTCTTTTTTTTATTTTTATTTTTATTAATTTTTTTTTTTTTGACAGGCAGAGTGGACAATGAGAGAGAGAGAGAGAAAAGTCTTCCTTTTGCCGTTGGTTCACCCTCCAACGGCCGCCGCAGCCGGCGCACCGCGCTGATCTGAAGGCAGGAGCCAGGTACTTATCCTGGTCTCCCATGGGGTGCAGGGCCCAAGCACTTGGCCATCCTCCACTGCACTCCCTGGCCACAGCAGAGAGCTGGCCTGGAAGAGGGGCAACCGGGACAGAATCCGGTGCCCCGACCAGGACTAGAACCTAGTGTGCTGGCGCCGCAAGGTGGAGGATTAGCCTAGTGAGCCGCGGCGCTGGCCTTACTTTTCTTTTTTAAGATTTATTTTGAAAGAATTAGAGGGAGAGAGAGAAACATCTTCCATCCACTGGCTCACTCCAGATGGCTGCAATGGCCAGGACTGGGCCAGGCCGAAGCCAGGAGTCATGAGCCTCATTTGGGTTTCCTACATGGGTGCCAGGGGCCCAAGCACTTGGGCTATCTTCTGCTGCTTTTCCCAGGTCATTAGCAGGGAATTGGATTAAAAATGAAGCAGTTGGGACATGAACCGGTGCCCATATGGGATGCTGGCATTATAGGCAGCGGTTTTAGCTACTAGCAGCCATAACACAACACCGGCCACTGATCTTACATTTTTGGTTCATTAGAGAAATATTTAAGAATTTTGAATATGATGATGGATTTGAAAATGTTTCCATTTAATCCTATCAATTTTTTCTTTATTTTTGATCTATTTTGCAAGTTACATATATGCATTTAGTTTTAACATGATGATCTCTATGCCTATAATGCTTTTTATTTTGGTACTCTTGTCTGATATTAATATTCTTGTGCCATCTTTCTTTTTGTTAGTAATTGTGAGACATACAGTTTTTCATTTACTTACATATTTTCTTTATTCTTCTCAACTAGCATTATGAAATAAACAATTTTATTCTACTTTTCTTAAATTTAAGTTTATGGTACTTTAACTGTGCCATAATTTCTGTAACCATTCCAATGGACATTATGATTCTTATTTTTTTTCTTTTGTTCTTTAGCAACATTGTGTATGGATGGATTTCAGGTGTGTGTGTGTTTTTGTTTTTGTTTTTTTTTTTATAAATTTATTTTATTTATTTGAAAGAGTTACAGAGAGAGGTAGAGATGGAGAGAGTTCTTTTATACACTGGTTCACTCCCCAAGTGACTACAATGGTTGGTGCTGAGCCCATCCAAAGCCAGGAGCCAGGAGCTTCTTCTGGGTACAGGGCCCAAGCACTTGGGCCATTCTCCATTGCTTTCCCAGGCACATTAGCAGGGAGCTGGGTCGGAAGTGGAACAGCTGGGACTTGAACTAGTGCCCACATGGGATGCCGGCACTGTGCTATAGTGCTGACCCTGGGAATTTTTTTTTCTTTTTTTGCATTAAAATAAACATCTTTTCCATTTTCTATGAACTTTTGAAAGTATCCTTGTATATCTTTGTTTATATACATTTTTGTTGTTGGTACTTTGATTTGGATAAATTCTTAGAAGTAGAGTCATTGGGGTTTTTTGGGTATACACTTTTTTTTGCCGTTTATTGCCTTATTTCTTCATTTTAATTTTTAAAGATTTATTTATTTGAAAGGTAGAGTTAGAAAATGAGACAGAGATGTCTTCCACCCACTGGTTCACTCTCCAGATGGCCTCAAGGACCTAGGCTGGACCAAAGCCAGGAGCTTCCAGGTCTCCCACATGGGTGCAGGGGCCCAAGCATTTGGGCCACCCTCTGCTGCTTTCCCAGGTGCATTAGCAGGGAGCTGGGTCCGGAGTGGAGCAGCAGGGACTCCTGCAGGTGCCCATGTGGGATGCTGCTTCACAGGGAGCAGCTTTACCTGCTTTCGCACAGTGCTGGCCCTGCCACATTGCTTTCTAGAGGAGTTGTATGTATTTATAGCCACCAGCACTAGTTAAGTGTTTATTAGACATCATGTGAATTATGAGTTGCTAATAAGAAAAAACTCTGAATATGCTTACTTAATACTTTTTATACCTACTAGAAAAGATCTTTTAGATACAGGTAGACATAGATGATTATCTTATCCCTCTTGAACATAGCCAGTTAAAATGGTGGGGGTGGGGGGCAGCACTGTAGCGCAGCAGGTTATAGCCCCAGCCTGCAGCGCTGGCATCCCATATGGATGCTGTGGGGAGCTAGCCAGAAACAGTCACACAGTGCTTTCAATTGTAAGATGCATCTTGATTACCCCCTCCCCTCCCCCCCTCCGCCCTCCGCCCTCCCCCTCCCCCTCCCCCTCTGCCCTCCCCCTCCCCCTCCCCCTCCCCCTCCCCCTCCCCCTCCCCCTCTCCCTCTCCCTCCTCCTCCTTTTACGATCCGGCTCTCAGCTATGGCATGGGAAGACTTCTCTCTCTCTCTGCCTCTCCTTCTCTGTGTAACTCTGACTTTCAAATAAATAAAAAATTATTAAAAAAAAAAAAGTTGGGGGCGGTGGCATTGTGGTATAGTGGGTAAAGCCGCCACTTGCAGTGCTGGTATAATATATGGATGCTGGTTCGAGACCTGGCTGCTCCACTCCCCATCCAGCTCTCTGCTATGGCCTAGGAAAGCAGTGGAAGATGGCCCAAGTCCTTGGGCCCCTGCACCCACACGGGAGTCCCGGAAGAAGCTCTTCGCTTTGCATCAGCGCAGCTCCGGCCGTTGAGGCCAACTGGGAAGTGAACCAGCGGATGGAAGATCTCTCTCTGTCTCTCTCTTTGCCTCTCCTTCTCTCTCTCTGTAACTCTCACTTTCAAAAAAAAAAATCCTAAAAAAAAATGGTTAGGGTATTTCTATACCTTCACATTACATTAACTCAGAGTTGTCTGTATTTTTCCACATTGTACGTCAAAAATGTTGTTGAAAAAGCATTTTAAAGAGCAGTCAGAGGGAGCCAGTGCTGTGGTGTAGTGGGTAAAGCCGCCACCTTTAGTGCATGTATCTCATGTGGGCGTCAGCATCCCATGTGGGTGCCCGTTCAAGTCCTGGGTCCTGCTCTTCTGATCCCAGCTCTCTGCTAAGACCTAGGAAAGCAGTAGAGGAATCTTTTTCAAAACAAGAAAAAAAAGGCGGACGGGGGGGGGGGGGGGGTGCTAGCCAGAAACAGTCACAGAGTGCTTTCAGTTGTAAGATGCATCTTGATTTCAGATATTTAAAAAAAAAAATGCATCCTAGAATTATTAAAATATGGTAAGTTCACCATGTCACTAATGCTTTTCTCTAGCTCAATGTGGTATAAAATGCCTTATAAATTTTTAACTTATATTTTTATTAATGAAGTAAAATATATTTTGGTATTTGTAGGATTATTTTAGCAATTGTAAACTCTTTAATATTTAATTGAAATTAAAGGTGAGTTGTTTTCTCAGTGTATCCAGTGTAGTCAGTTTTTCTTGAAGGAGACCAGTAAATGTATAATGTCAAAATTATTTGATTTTTTTAAAGAAATGTAATTTAAGGGACAGGCATGTGGCAAGGTATATTAAGCTGCTGATGGAGACACCCACATCGTATTTGGAGCACCTGCTTTGCGTCATGACTGTTCTGCTTCTAATCCATCTTCCTGCTGACGCACTTAGAAGGCAGCAGATGGGCTCAAGTACTTGGTCCTTGCCTCCCATCTGGGAGACCTAGATGGAATTCCTGGCTCCTGATTTTGGCCTGTCCTAGCCTGGGCTATGCAGGCATTTGGGGAGTGAATCATGGGATAGATCTCTCTCTCTCTGCCTTTTTTTTTTTTTTTTTTAAAGATTTATTTATTTGAAAGGCAGAGTTAGAGAGGCAGAAGCAGAGAGAGAGAGAGAGGTCGTCCATTCGCTGGTTAACTCCCCAAATGGCCACAATGGCCAGAGCCAGGCTGATCCAAAGCCAAGAGTTAGGAGCTGCTCCCAGGTCTCCCACAGGGGTGCAGGGGCCTAAGGACTCGGATCATCTTCTACTGCTTTCCTAGGGCATGGCAGAGTTGGATTGGAAGTGGAGCAGCTGGGACTTGAACGGGTGCCCATGTGGGAGGCTGGCACTGCAGGCAGTGGTTTTACCTGCTATACCACAGAGCCAGCTCCCACTATATATCTTTCAAATAAATAAGTCAGCCTTAAGAAGAAGGTGGAAAAAAAAACTGAAAAATGCTTAGCACATGGTATGTACTCAGTAGTATTTGTTGAATATATAGATATAGCAGTTTACAAGTATTCTTCAAACCACTTAATTAATGTTACAATTAATCTTACATAGAATTTACATTATACCTGTTTAGATTTTTAATTGAGGATTATTTATTGCTAAAATTGTGAAAATAAATTAAGAGTCATGTAAAATTTTTAATTAGGATAGGGATAAAACTGTTGAATTGAAAGCATTTTTATTTTCTTCTTTTAGAAATTAATGGAACAGTTTCATCATGTTGAATCTCAGCTCAATAAGCTAAATCATCTCCTTACTGATATTCTTGCTGATGTGAAGACAAAAAGAAAAATTTTGGCAACTAATAAATTGCACCAAATGGAAAGAGAATTATATGTACATTTTTTAAAAGATGAAGATTATCTGAAAGATATCGTGGAGAATTTAGAAAATCAATCAAAGATTAAGGCTGTTGCTCTTGAAGATTGAAAATTAGTTAAAACTGAATCTATTACACATACTGTCTTTTTAAATGTTTTATATATTAAGAGGAGAATATATTTAATAAACACATTTTTAAATTCAAGGTCAATGGAATATTTCATTTAATGAATTCAAGTATTACATCAGTTTTTTCCTTATTTAATATGTTTGTTCAAAGTAATAATGCTTTTTATGACTTGAATATTTGCTTGTACTTAGTCCTGGGAATGCTTTTACTTACAGGGAAAAAGCGTTATTGTATAATGCAAATATTTTTTAATATGGTAATAACCCCTTTACTTTTTTTTGGAAATGGAAAATATCTACTGTTAAGTATTTTAAAAATTTGTTGAGGCAGCATTTCTAAATCTCTAGACCTTCATACGGTAGTTTCCCTTACCCATGGCTTAACCTTTTGTTTTAGTTACCTGGGGTTAGCTGAAGTCTAAAAATATTGAATAGAAAATTCCAGAGATAAAGTTTGTGAGCTTTAACTTGTGTACTGCCGAGTAGCATGACGAAGTGTTGAACTGGTCACTGCATCCCACCCAGGAGTCGAATCATCCCTTTGTAGAATGTATCCACATTGTATGCTGCCTGCCTAGGTCACTTAGTAGCAATTTTGGTTATCATATATAGGATTCAGTACTATCCGTGGTTTCAGGCATCCTCTGGGAGTCTTGGAAAATAGCCCCCCGTGGATAAAAGGGGACTTCTGTATATGTAAAAGCCCGGTCCCTCATATTCGGCTAGAAGGTTAAATTCTGCCACTCAGCCTGTTTCCCCATAGTCCCCTGCTCTAGACTTAGGTGGTTTGAGTGTTGCTGCTTGCACCCCGAATACCAGGGCTCCACTGGCCATTCATTTCAGGACCTGGGCTCTGGAGGCTCAAGTTTCTGCAGAACAGACTCTAGCAGTGCTTTTGGCTTTAGTGCAACTTACACATCAGAAGTGACTTTGAAATCAGATTTAAGATTTGAACTTTAAAATTCCATCAAGTTGAGTACTCAAAGGAGGCACAATATTTTGATCAGTTTCTCAGGTAGTAGTGTACTATTTGGATAATTCAAAAATAGTTTAAGAACTGGTATAAAATAACATGAGGTAGCTTATAAGTTACTACCTCAGATGCTTCTTGAGTGCCCCAATTTAAACATGACCCGTGTTAAATACGATGTGAGGTTTATAGAAAATACCTTCAAGCGTATTCTCGACCTGCTTGTGACTTGAGAAGCTTAATGTCTAAACTACACATTTCAGCTGGCCTTTGGGACTTTTCAGCTATGAACATCAGGAAATGTGCATGTTTGACAGAGAGCACTGTTAATTTTTGTAATTTTAAGTAAAAATATTTTGCCATGTATTGCATTAGCATATTTTTAAGTGTGTGTTAAGTAAATATAAAGTAAACCTTAATATAGATGAAAATTTTGTAGCAGTAAATTTTGTCTAAAATTTTGCTATCTCACCTTTCTCAACTTGAATGACTTCATTTTTTCCTATTCTGTCTTGGTGTAAGAGAATTAAAATTTTTCTTTTCTTCAGTAAGGTAGAAAAATATGTCACCTGATTTCCTGGCTTATGGTAGCAAATTGTTTAAATTAGTGCCAGCTGTTAGATGTGTGAGCAGGTGCTTGACCTGGACTGTCCTTACCTAGGCCTTCACCTGCTCCACCCCTGGGCTAGTCGGGCTGAGGAGTGCAAGAATTGGGGGTTGTGTGTCTGCCATAATTATCAAGTCAGTTGTTTTATGTTACTAGATTGCACGTCAAGATTACTAACAGTCATTTTTTGAACTTCAGGAAGTATTTGGATAGATTGCTTGCTTTGATATTGGTTTACTAGAAATTAAGTTCTTGTTCTTTACTGTGATAACCTGATTGAGCCTCTATTTTACTTTCTTCTTACTATCCTTTCTGTATTATGGCATGAATGATACCTATTTCCTCCCATAGCTATTAATACAGAGTTAGCAAATGATAGTCTTGGTACCTGAGTTTTGCAAATAATTGTGTTTCTTACTTTAAAGTGTTAGAATATGTGAATATTTATCTTCTGTTAATCTTGCATTTAGGATTTTATGAAAATGGAAAATTATGAGGCATTTGTAGGCTTTGATCTCTGTAAGACACCACTCTCCAGTATTGCTCAGAAGATTATGTCTGCTATGCGTTCAGGTGATTTAGTTGATTCTAACAATGGGGGAGACAATACAAATAGTAAGTATTTTTTATGAAATTGTTACCTTGCATTTCAATTAATGTTAAAACTAAGAATTGAAAATGAAATACATGTATAGCAAAATTATTCCATAAGACTTGATATTATGTAGGGAAGTTCCATGCCTGCAAACAAATGCAATCCAACTCTCATCCCCCTCATTCTCATTTAGTGCTGACTGAGCTTCTGTTCACTAAAATTACTCTTTCTGCTTTAAATAATTTTACAAAATTTTACTGCTTTAAATATAATTACTAAAATTAACTCTTACTGCTTTAAAATTTAAAACTGTTCTTTGTTATAGGCATTTCTGTGAAACATTCCCATAGAATATAGGGATTAAAGTATTTTCAAAAGAGAAGGGATCTTCTGCAGTGCTTGTTGCTTCAGACCTGGCCCTTGGATCATGAAATCTGCACATAGTATTGCTACTGTGTGTGGTGAACTGATAGTATACACACTGCATTCCCACAGAAATGTGAAAACTCGTAGGTGGCAAAGATCTATGGAACTGTGTATACATGTTTATGACGTGATACGATAGTAAAAGCAGTGGCATGGTTACAAGTGTGGCTGAAATGTTTGTGACAGTTTTTACTATTAGGGAAGCAGTTTTCATTCTAAATTTGCAAGTCTGGGCCAATAATTCGTGCTTTGTTTCTTTTCCTAGAGTAAGTTACAAATGAGTGAGATCCAGTTGAGTAATTAGATTCAGATGAGATAATTGAGAAGCTCGCCAAATACTAGGACAAAAGCTGTAGTAAACATGATTACAACATTGATTAAGATACGGTAGCACTTAGCATTTCACTGTACTTCTATTCAGGCATCTGTTGTTTATATGCCTTCTTATACTAAAAGTCACTGTTAAACCATGAAGAATTTTTGGCTGTGGACTATATATCTAGCAATTTGTAGTGTTTTACAAAGAAATATTAATATCCTCTCTATCCCCTCTAAAATACTGTGGCTTTCTAAGTACATCGTCTTAACCCCCAGAATTCTTACTGATTCATTTATTATTTCCTGTACTTTAAAAAAACAATTAGAGCTGTTTGCTTTTGACAGAAGTAGAAATATACTTCCCTTCTGAAACTAATAATTATGAAATGCCTCTGTTAATTATAACGTGACTGTTGAAAAATTTGTGTCAGTCATCTTGTCTCATATGAACTCTTGTCATGCTCCTAAAATATTCTGTGAAAATTCTTATTTTTAATAAAGTTATTGAGAAGATAATAGGAAAAATATTCTGTCGCCCAGCTTTTTCATCACTGAAATGGAACACCTGAGGCAGCCTGACTTTATAAAGGGAAGAAGCTCATTTTGGCTCCTGGTCTAAGAACCTTCCCTTGTCTGCTGGTGGCTGCTTTGCTATCAGCACCCTGAGGCGGCTGGAGCATCACAGGCAAGGCATAGGGACTACTGTGTCTGTGGTCTCTTGTAGCCACAGGACTCAGTCACGGGGCTCCAATGTAATCATTTCCCAAAGCCTCAGTCCCCTGCTCTCCCCTCAGAAAACCCCACTGTGTAGTAAGTTTTCACTCTTTTTTTTTTTTTCCCAAAGATTTATTTTATTTATTTGAAAGACAGAGTTACAGAGAGACAGAGAGAGAGAGAGGTCCTCCATCTGCTGGTTCACTCCCCAGTTGGCCGCAACGGCTGGAGCTGCGCTGATCCGAAGCCAGGAGCCAGGAGCTTCCTCCGTGTCTTCCATGTGGGTGCAGGGGCCCAAGGACTTGGGTCATCTTCCACTGCTCTCCCCGGCCACAGCAGAGAACTGGATCAGAAGTGAAGCAGCTGGGACTAGAACCAGCGCCCATATGGGATGCCGGCACTTTAGACTAGGGCTTTAACCTGCTGCACCACATCGCCGGCCCCATGTTTTCACTCTTAGTGTGACTTTGAGGTTTGGTGTTCTGCGTAATTTTTGGGGGCCAAATTATAAAATTATAACAGTTGGTATTATGTTTCTGTTGAACAAACATCGTTGAATTTGAAAAATAGTGGAACTTTGATAAAGATTCTGTGTTGTCTATTGCTGTTTATGACTGTTGTAAATGTGCTGGCTTAAAGCTACACATTTAATGTTGCTTAGTTTCTGTGGGTCAAGAGCCTGGGGCGGCTCACCTGGGTCTTCTGCAAGGCTGCAGGCCCAAGTTTTCAGCCATGGTTGAAATTTCATCTCAGGCTCAAGTGGAAGTCACTGTCTTCCAGGCTCACATGGTTGTTGGCAGAATTCAGTTCCTTTTCATGTGTCCTAATATGGCAGCTTAGTTTTTCAGAGCCAGCTAGAGAGTCTCCCTAGCAAGATGGACATTACAGACTTTCCGCAATGCAACCACACATGCCCGTCACTTTTTTCTGTTGGCTAGGAGCCAATCACGAAATCTTATCCACATTCAAAGGGAACATTAAGCAGCAGGGATCATGGGCCATCCTAGAGTCTTTCCACCAGATTCCACCGGTTTTCTTCTCGTGAAGTTATGAATGAGTTAAAGTTGGATTGCTGGTGGATAATTAATGAATGATGAGCCTAGAGACTTTCACTGATTCTTAGACTCTTGTCACATATGCAGCTGTTTTTCTATCAAGGCTTTATTTTTTATAAAAAATATAATAAACAGCATTTCATTTCTGTAAGCTCATTTCATACCGAATAAATGTCAAAAATGAACTCAGAAGTGAGTGGAAATAAATATAAATATTTGTTTTACAGACATTTATTTATTTATTTATTTATTTTTGACAGGCAGAGTGGACAGTGAGAGAGAGAGACAGAGAGAAAGGTCTTCCTTTGCCGTTGGTTCACCCTCCAATGGCCGCCGCGGTCGGCGCGCTGCGGCCGGCGCACCGCGCTGATCCGATGCCAGGAGCCAGGAGCCAGGTGCTTTTCCTGGTCTCCCATGGGGTGCAGGGCCCAAGCACCTGGGCCATCCTCCACTGCACTCCCTGGCCACAGCAGAGGGCTGGCCTGGAAGAGGGGCAACCGGGACAGAATCCGGTGCCCCGACCGGGACTAGAACCCGGTGTGCCGGCGCCGCTAGGCGGAGGATTAGCCTAGTGAGCCGCGGCGCCGGCCACAGACATTTATTTTTAAAGAATTATTTTTGAAAGAGTTTAGAGGGAGGGAGAATCACAGAGAGAGAGAGGTATCTTCTATTCACTGGTTCACTCCCCAGATGGCCGTAATGGCCGGGGCTGGGCCCGGTTGAAGCCAGGAGTTTCTTCCGGGTCTCCCACGTGGGTGCAGGTGCCCAAAGACTTGGGCCATCATCTGCTGCTTTCCCAGGCCATTAGCAGGGAGCTGGATCGTCAGTAGAGCAGCTGGGACTCAAACTGGTGCCCACATGGGAAGCTGGCACTTCAGGCAGTGCATTAACCCGTCTTGGCCCCCAGACACTTATTTAGTAAAAACAAATAATATTAAACCTCTGGTACATTGTCACTTTGGAGGCTAATTTTCTAAACCTCTGGTACGTTGTCACTTTGGAGGCTAATTTTCTAAGTATTAAAACATTTTTTAGATGATACAGTTATACATATTTATGGGTATAGTGAATGTATAACGATCATATCAGGATAGTTGTCATATCCATCAATTCAAACGTTCATCATTTCTTTTGTTGAACATTTAGAATCTGCTCTAGTATCTTATTTTGAAATATAAATTAATTGTTGTCAACTGTAGTTAGCCTACTGTGCTGTAGAACTTTAAAAGTAGTTTCTCCTATACAGCAGTACCTCTATACCTCTTAACTATCCTCTCTTCATTCCCCTTCTCCCCAACACCCTTCTCTGGTAACCATTAATTTTACTCTACTTCTGTAAGATCAGCTTTTTAATTTCTGTATATTAATTGAGAGAACATGCAGTGTTTGTCTTTCTGTGTCTGACTTCACTTAACATCATATTCTTCAGTTTCATCCAAGTTGCTGCAAATGAAATAATTTCATTTCCTTTGGATTGGAGGTTTTGTGTTTTTTTTTTTTTTTTTTTTTTTTAAAGATTCATTTTATTTATTTGAAAGAGTTACAGAGAGAGACCGAGAGAGGTCTTCCATCTGCTGGCTCACTCTCCAGATGGCCGTAATGGTCAGAGCTGCGCCAATCTGAAGCCAGGAGCCAGGAGTCTCCTCTGGGTCTTGCACGTGGGTGCAGGTCTTCTACTGCTTTCCCAGGCCATAGCAGAGAGCTGGATTGGAAGAGGAGCAGCCGGGACTAGAGCCAACACCCACATGGGACTCCGGCGCTTCAGGTCAGGGCTTTAACCTGCTGTGCCACAGCGCCCACCCCTGGATTGGAGTTCAATTTTCTGGTCAGTTAGACTGAGATGTGTCAAGATATATATCCAGTAAGGCCTGGACTGTTGATGGGCATTTGGCTCATCAGTTAAGACAGCATTTGGGATGCCTTCATCCAGTATCAGAGTGCCTGTAATCAAGTCCCAGCTTCACGTCTAATTCCAGCTTTCTGCTAGTGTGCACCCTGGGAGGCAGCAGATGATGACTCCAGTACTAGCATCCCTGCCACCCACATGGGAGACCAGGATGGATCAGACTGCTAGTTTGAGCCTGACCCAGTCCTGGCTGCTGTGGGCTTTTTAGGAGCGAACTGGGGTCAGCGCCGCGACTCACTAGGCTAATCCTCTGCCTGTAGTGCCGGCACCCCTGGTTCTAGTCCCGGTTGGGGCACTGGATTCTGTCCCGCTTGCTCCTCTTCCAGTCCAGCTCTCTGCTGTGGCCCAGAAGGGCAGTGGAGGATGGCCCAAGTGCTTGGGCCCTGCACCCCATGGGAGACCAGGAGGAAGCACCTGGCTCCTGGCTTCGGATTGGTGCAGCGCCAGCCGTAGTGGCCATTTGGAGGGTAAACCAACGGAAGGAAGATCTTTCTCTCTGTCTCTCTCACTGTCTACTCTGCCTGTCAAAAAAAAAAAAAAAAAAAAAAAAACAGTGGATGGAAGATACTGTCTCTGCGCTTTTCAAATACACTGAAAATAAGTAAAAATTTTAAGAAGGTTGACTGTTAAATCTTCTTGAAACAAACATAGATCTTTATTTTAAAATCTTTTTGCTCTGAAAAAAAAAAATGTTCGGAAGCTTAAAATATACCTAAATAGTTAACATGAGAACATCTGTGTTAACTACTACTTAGATTGCTAACACCTCAGAATTTACTTCTCAATTAAAGCCCTATCCCTATTCAAAGGTAACTATTATCCTTTTATAGCAGTAAAAGTCCTAATCCTGGGCATTTTATGTTGTTGCAAAGATCTGTTTGGCAGAGATTATTTATTGGCCTCCACACTGGATTCCATTCTTCCCTTCTGAGGTACAGGATTACACTATTGGCTCAATCTCATTACAATAAGGTGTGATCAAGTGGCTAGACTCCTATCTGTGGGATGTGAGTTCAAGAGATGGATGCAGTTTCCTGGGAGGGTCAAAGACAGCCGACTTGTTTCCTCTCTTTACATTTGGAACCTGAAAAGACCCCTCCAATCTTGCAATGATGAGTGTCCTCCTAGGGGATTGTGGAACAGCATGCCACAGGGATCCTGGACCTGAGTGATTTCATCAAACAGCTACACTAGTTGAGACCATTTGCCTCCGAACATGAGACAGAAATAATCTTAGCTTTGGTTCTTTAAGCCATTGCAGTGTTAGGTCTTGTGTGATTGTAGCTTTTGTCCTAAATTCATATGCCTTTAAAGTTTATTCAGAATTGAGTTCATCTGATTTAAATTTTCATTGACTTGGTTGTTTGTTTGTTCAGTAATGTTGCCAAAAGTCCCTGGTAAATACTAGGGGAGTCTCAGTTTTCAGGACTGTCAGCTGACATACTGGGATATCTCTTGTGTTTTGTCTCAGTACATGTAGAAATTAATGTTTTATAGCACATGTTTATTCATTTGAACTTCTTGGAGCTCAGATAAATACAGTGTTATTCCGTAATATAAAAATATTTCTACAAACATTACAAAGTAATAAACATTTGAGACCCTAAAGGGAAATATTTGTTAAAAATCCAGTTTCTTTTTTCCCACCACCTGGTGGAAATACTTGCAATTCAGGAACAGATACATAAAAGCTAAATGATAAAACAGAGCTATTGTAATTGTATTCATTCTAGTCAGGGATATATTAATAAACATTTTATCTCTGTCAAATAAATGTACAATTCTTACAGCCAATCCATTACCAAACCCTGCAAGGCCTTAGATTTCAGTTCCCACTGCTGCTGCCCTCTTTCCTTCTCACGGGGTTTTTGTAGACTCTTCACTGCTCTTTGCCTTCAATTCATTCCAACTTCCGTCTTTTCTTCGTGCCATCGCTAGAATTAGCTCTTTTTTTCTTTTTTTAAAGATTTATTTTAGTTATTTGAAAGAGTTACAGAGAGAGGTAGAGCCAGAGTGAGAGAGATGTCTTCCATCTGTTGATTCGCTCCCCAAATGACCACAACAGCCAGAACTGAGTTGATCCGAAGCCTGGAGTTTCCTCTGGATCTCCCACATGGGTGCAAGGGCCCAAGGACCTGGGCCATCTTGTACTGCTTTCCCAGGCCATAGTAGAGAGCTGGATTGGAAGTGGAGCGCTGGGACTTAAATCAGTGTCCATGTGGGATGCTGGTGCAGCAGGCTGGGGCTTTAACCTGCTGTGCCACAGCGCCGGCCCCTAGAATTAGCTCTTGTTTGCAGAATTTCTTTCTGGAGACATCCTCATGTGTTCTGGAGTGCCTGAACTCCAGCCTGCCCTTTTATCTCACGTTCCACTGCTTTCTCTCTTCCAGTGTGTTCCATTCAAATTTAATTGTGATTTCCAAATGCATGCCACTTTTCTGTCTCCATCCTCTATTTAATCTTTTCTCTTTCTCCTGGGCTTACAACTATTGAGTTTTGAAATCACACTGTTTTACTCAACTAATGCTGTACTGGAAGAAGACTGCTTTGTTCATGAAACATACTGTGAAGTAGGGGTTGTTTTCATATTCCTTTAACTCTAGATTTTGAGCTTCTTGAAGGCAGGGTAAGGTGTTCTGCCACAAGTGGACTGATCTGTTACTGACTTTTTTTTTTTTTTAAGATTTATTTATTTATTTAAAAGTCATAGTTAAACAGAGATGGAGAGGCAGAAAGAGGTCTTCTATCCACTGGTTCACTCCCCAGATGGCTGCAATGGCCAGAGCTGCACTGATCCGAAGCCAGGAGCCAGGAACTTCTTCCGAGTCTCCCACGTGGGTACAGGGGCCAAGGGCTCGGGCCATCTTCCACTGTTTTCCCAGGCCATGGCAGAGAGCTGGATCAGAAGTGGAACAGCCAGGTCTCGAACTGGCGCCCATATGGGATGCCGGCACTGCAGGCAGTGGCTTTACCCACTTCACCACAGCCCCAGCCCCCATTACTGACTTTTTTTTTTTTTTTTTTTTTTTTTGACAGGCAGAGTGGACAGTGAGAGAGACAGAGAGAAAGGTCTTCCTTTTTGCCATTGGTTCACCCGCCAATGGCCACCGTGGCCAGCGCACCGCGCTGATCTGAAGGCAGGAGCCAGGTGCTTCTTCTGGTCTCCCATGGGGTGCAGGGCCCAAGCACTTGGGCCATCCTCCACTGCACTCCCTGGCCACAGCAGAGAGCTGGCCTGGAAGAGGGGCAACCGGGACAGAATCCGGTGCCCCGACCGGGACTAGAACCTGGTGTGCTGGTGCCACAAGACGGAGGATTAGCCTATTGAGCTGCGGCGCCGGCCCCATTACTGACTTTTTAAAAAAGATTGATTTAGGGGCCAGCACTGTAGCATAACGGGTGAAGCCGCTGCCTGCAGTGCCGGCATCACATATGGGACCTGGTTCTAGTCCCAGCTGCCCTACCTTTGATCCAGCTCTCTGCTTTGGCCTGGGAAAGCAATAGAAGATGGTCCAAGTTTTTGGGTCCCTGCACCTGTGAGGGAGACCCAGAAGAAGCTCCTGGCTCCTGGCTTTAGATCGGTGCAGCTCTGGCTAGTGTGGCCACTTGGGGAGTGAACCAGCAGATGGAAGACCTCTCTCTCTGCTTCTCCTTCTCTCTATGTGTAACTCTGACTTTCAAATAAATCTTTTTTTAAGGGATTTATTTCTTTGGAAAGCAAGGATATAGAGAGAAAAAAGAAGGGACAGGTCTTCCATCCACCGGTTCACTCCTCAAATGGTCTCAACAGCTGGGACTGGGCCAGGCTGAAGCCAGGAGCTCATCTGGGTCTCCCATGTGGATGCAGGGCCCAAGCCCTTTGGCCATTCTCTTCTGCTACAGAGAGCTAGATTGGAAGTGGAACAGCTGGGACTTGAACCCTGTCTACGTGGGATGCTAGCATTGGAGGTGGCAGCCCAACCTGCTGTGCCACAACACCAGGCCCTCCGTTACTGATTTTTAAGTGCTTTCTACAAATATAACACATGAAGAATGTTACTGTTTTATTATATTAGGAGGCTTCAGAAAGTTGTGGAAAATGGAATTAAAGGGTGAGTTTATTGTGCAAAAATTTGAAATTCATCCATGCAAAGTATCCTCAAAAAGTTAATGGGCATGCATATTATGAGTACCCATAGATTTCAAAGTTTTGTGAACTTCAAAGTAAACCTAATTTTTAATTCCATTTTCTGTGAACTTTCTGAAGGACTCTCTTGTGTTGTAAACATTCAGGATCTTTGAGGGAGGTCTCTTGGTAATACTTCAGGAGAAAAGAGAGAGAAGGAGACAGCTCTCTTTGACTGATTCCTTCCCCAAATGCCCACAATGGCCAGGAATTCAAGTGAGTCTTGCTGTGTGTCTGGCAGGAACCCCATTATGTGAGACATCATTGTTGCCTCCCTGGGTCTCCAGTTAACAGAAAGGTAGAGTCAGGACTGGAGCCTTCTATGAGGATGCCAGGCTAAATGCCTCCCCAAAAAGTGTGTTTGTGTTTTTTTTTCCCAAAAGTTGTAACCCAAAACCAAATATTAAAGCATTTTTATATACTTGCACACACATATACGTGTATAATTTTATATAGGTTGTGTGTTTCATCCTTAAATTTTTTGTTCAGGCTTCTTGGTTGCTGCTGCCTCCTCATCTCCTGGCCATTAAGTCACAGTATGATTTGTCCAAGAAGCAATGGACCTGTACAGGCAATCCAGGGACCGGCATTGTGGCATAGTGTATACAGCTGCTGCTTGCAGTGCTGGTAGCCCATATGGGCATCAGTTTGAGTCCTGGCTGCTTACAGAGAAGCAGAGAGAGAGAGAGGTCTCCATCCACTGGTTCACACCCGAAGTGGTCACAACAGCCGGAACCATGCTGATCCGAAGCCAGGAGCCTTTTCTGGGTCTCCCATGCCGGTGCAGGGACCCGAAGACTTGAGCCATCTTCAGTGCTTTCCCAAGCCACAGCAGAGAGCAGGATCAGAAGTGGAACAGCCGGGGCTTAAACTGGTGCCCATATGGGGTGCGAGCACTGCAGGTGGCAGCCTTACCTGCTATGCCACAGCAGGGGCCGCCTTCTGATTCAGCTCTCTGCTAATGTGACTGGGAAAGCAACTGAAGACGGCCCAAGTCCTTGGGTCCCTGCACTGACGTGGGAGACCCAAAAGCTCCTGGCTTTGACCCAACTTAAGAAAAAAGGCAGTCTAGTCAGGGGGACATAAACAGAATAATTTGGAGAGTGTTTAAAACATTATTAATTGGCCGGCGCCGCGGCTCACTAGGCTAATCCTCCGCCTAGCGGCGCCGGCACCCCGGGTTCTAGTCCCGGTCGGGGCGCCAGATTCTGTCCCGGTTGCCCCTCTTCCAGGCCAGCTCTCTGCTGTGGCCCGGGAGTGCAGTGGAGGATGGCCCAGGTGCTTGGGCCCTGCACCCCATGGGAGACCAGGAAAAAGCACCTGGCTCCTGGCTCCTGCCATCGGATCAGCGCGGTGCGCCGGCCGCAGCGCGCGGGCCGCGGCGGCCATTGGAGGGTGAACCAACGGCAAAAAGGAAGACCTTTCTCTCTCTCTCTCTCTCTCTCTCACTGTCCACTCTGCCTGTCCAAAAAAAAAAAAAAAAAAAAAAAAAAAAAAATTAATTAATAGTGGTATTAGCTATCAAGGAATAAAGAGAATTTGAGCGAATCCAGTGGTAAACAGATACAAGGATCATCTTCTTCCTAGGGCTAAAGTAGGGGGCAGATTTAGAAGGGACACTCCCCTGAAAGCTGAGACTTAGCCCCTATCAAGAGAACATGGATATAAGGTGGGTGGCTGTGGAGTGTGCTGAGGTGCCCCTGAAACTGGCCAACAGGAACTCACCGTGGGCTCTCACTGAACTCACTGAGAGGGTGACAGTGCCTGTGGAACTCAGAGGAAGCCGCCCTCAGGATCTGAAGCTTGCTAGAGAGCTGGCTGGGACGCCTAGGAAATGGCATGTGGGCCGCTGCTGGGTATGTGATGTACTTACTGGCCAAGAGCGGCAGGCGCTGGAATGGCAAGCAGAACCAGATTGGCCCCTTCCTCTGACAGTGTCCCTCCAGCACCCTCTACTGGCAGAGTTTAGCATTGTGCCACATGTTTACAGGAACCAGCTCCATCCTGTTCACAAGCAGTACAAAGAGGGGTCAGTTTATAACTGAGAGGCAGTAGATTGATGCCAGGCACAGAGATGAACAGGACTGTGCCCCCAGAGGAACTGCAGAACCTAACTGACGCTCAGGCGGGGCCTTTGAGGTACTTGTGTGACTAGCTTTGAGGGTGCTGTGTCAAGATGGGTAGAACTAAGTTTGGGTAAGGGAGAGTTGTGGGCTCACTTTTCAGGGAGGATACCGAATTCAACAACACCCTGATAAGAACCCCAAAGATGGTGCTAACCTACTGCTAGGAAGGCTGTTGGTACTTTGTAGGCAATAGTGAAGGAGAAATTTTAGAACTGCCAGGAGGTGATGAAAGAGGGGTAAAAACCCAGGAAGCCGGATGCTGGAGTGTGTATCACGTGGGACTGGAAAACTCAGCTGGTGGCAACGTTCTGCAGGAGGGTCTGTGGACACTCACTTTGCTAAGCAGTAAAGAAGGCTCTGCTGATGGAGTGGAGGTGGGGTTGGGGAGCAGCAGCTTCACAGAGAAGCTCGGGGGTGCTTGTCCGGAGGAGATGATGATAGTGAGGGTGAGAGGATCCTGTAACAGAGGGGTGCCGTCAGAGCAGGGTGGGCACGGTTCTCAGGAATGGCCAGGTCCCAAGACAAAGGACCATGTGACACCGTGATAAGTGTGTATGACGGTTACTCCCCTGCTCTTTCCCTAAGCCCCTATGACCACTTACACATGGGGAAGGCGAAATACTTAAACCTTTAGGGAAAATTGGCCATGAGGTTCAATATGACATTGATATTTGGAGACTTGGAGTGTCACTGTGGTCCTCTGTTGCAGTCAGGTCTTAGGGACCCAGGTGATATGTGGAGCCTTGGCCTAGATCATACTCAGAATGAGTCCACAGGATCCATACCTCCCCTCTTCCCCCAGTTCTCAGAATTATCTTCCATCTGCTGATTGACTCACCAAACGGCCACAAAAGCTAAAGCTGGGCTAGGCTGCAATCAGGAGCTGGGGATTCTATCCAAGTCGCTCCCATGGGTGGGAGGAACTCAAGTACTTGACCATCATCTGATGCTTCCCAGGCACATGAGTAGGGAGCTGGATCAGAAGTGGAGCAGCTAGGATTCAAACTGGCAGAATATGGGATGTGGACATGCCAAGTGGTGACTTGACCCATTGTGTTATTATGCCCACCCCAATTTGGGAGTTTTAGGAGTGGAGGTAACATTTAGGAATATTGCTCCAACACATATGAGAGGTCTTCAAAAGGTTCCTGTGTATTCAAAACTGTGCTTAACTTTCAAAAAATTTTTACACCAAAATAAATTCATTATAACATCTAGTTTGAAGCATCTAGTCTGAAAAGAGTATCTTTCAGAGCAGCATGAATTCTAAACCTGAAGCAAAAGCAAGCATTAATTTTTTTTTTGACAGAGTGGATAGTGAAAGAGAGACAGAAAGGTCTTCCTTTTTGCCGTTGGTTCACCCTCCAATGGCCGCCACGGCTGGCGTGCTGCGGCTGGCGTACCGCGCTGATCCGAAGGCAGGAGCCAGGTGCTTCTGGTCTCCCATGGGGTGCAGGGCCCAAGCACTAGGGCCATCCTCCACTGCCTTCCTGGGCCACAGCAGAGAGCTGGCCTGGAAGAGGGGCAACCGGGAAAGAACCCGGCACCCCAACCGGAACTAGAACCCGGTGTGCTGGTGCCACAGGTGGAGGATTAGCCTATTGAGCCGCGGCGCTGGCCAACAAGCATTAAATTGATGGTAAAACTGTGGTGGAGGAATGCTTTATGAAAGTTTTATGGGGACAGTGCCCCTAAAGAAATCAGTTTACAAATGAGCACCTTGTTTCAGGAAGTGACAAGATGTTGAAGGTGAAGCCCACAGTGGCAGACCACCCCCATCAGTCTGAGAACAGAATCTTGTTTGTGCCCTAGCTGAAAAGACCTGATGATTAACACCAGAAACAAAAACTGACACCAGGGACATTTCAGTTGGTTCTGCTTACACAATTACTGAAAAATTGAAGTGCAGCAAAATTTCTGCTTAAATGGATGCCAAACCGCTGCGCCTAGATCAGATGCAGATAAGAACAGAGTTTCCAGTGAAAATTCTACACAGCTGAGACCAAGATCCTGAAGCATTTCTTTGAAGATTCCTAGCAGGAGACGGAACATCTTGATGCCAGTGCAGTCATGGAAACAAAGCATGAAGAAAAGCAGTGGCTGCCACGGAGGGAGCAGTGGCCAGAGCAAGAGCAAAGGCTGTTGTGATGGTTCTGTGAGACCAGGCTTTCATGCACGTTTCACCATCAGTTTGATGTTTGTTATGGCTGACTTTCTGAAGGCCAAAGAACACGAGTGTCCACTTATCCGGAGAGTGTCCACTTACCCGGAGAGTGTTGAGAAAGTCCGCCTCCGCTTCAGTGGAGGGAAGCCTCACCAGAGTCTCTACACAGCAATGTCTTGCTTCCATCAGGTAAGGGCGATTTTGCCAGCTTTAATGGGAAGTGACTAGGCATCCACTTGGCAGTCCTGATCTGGCTCGTTCAGACTTCCTTTTGTTTCCTAATTTTTAAAAAAATCTTCATGCAATAATGTAAGAAAGGCTGCACTGACATAGTTAACTTCCCGGGACCCTCAGTTTCTTTCAAGGAACTTGAGCTTGATGGAGCTTTGGTTGAGAAATGTTCTATTTTTAATTTTTGCCTTGTAGTTGTGTTTTCCATGAACCGTTTGATGCTCCATTGTCAAGTGTGTGACACTAAGAAAGCCACAGGAAAAGCCCAAGGACCAGGAAAGCACCCTGTTAGAGGTCCAGACCGAAGCACCGCTAAACTACACGGACTTCCAACCCAGTTGATCTCAGGGTGTCAGATATCTGGTGGGAAGAGATGTCATGTGACATTTATGGGAGATCCGCGATAGGAAATCAGTGCAGACCCACCAAGAAGTGGGGCTGTAGCAATTTATTTTAAGTTGTAAGTGGTTAATTTAGTAGTAGATACAAGCAGGCCGGTAGGTACTACCAAGCTGCCTGAGTACATAGCCCAGATTCCCATGAGATGAACAATTTTAGACCTGCTAATGAAAGAGAAAAAGGCTAAGCTTGGTTTAAACTGGGTTGGTTTGGTAAGTGATGCAAGCGACGGATGGGTTGCAGGTGCACCACAGTCTGATTCAGATAGTCCTGATGACAATGTTGAAGGGAAATTCAGTGGGTAAAACTTTGGGTAGTGTACTTTGTATGGAAAAAATAATCACGCCAGGGTTAGAAATTTGGACTACTGAGCAGTGGTGAGTGAGTTGACTTGGTCAGGGACCTGGAATTGGGACGATTGGGAGATTTGGCACAGGCATTGTTGGAGCAAGGCATGCGGATAGCTCTGGGAAGGAACATGAAGTGTATCCCACACGGCAGTATCTACCCCAGAGGATGCAGCAAACAGCCATGGACAGGATGACTTGGCCACGAGAACATAGACCAGCCTCTGTTCCTTGCTATCCCGTGGTGGGCATGGGCTTGTTAGTGGAGTAACCACAAGGCTGGGCAGAAGCTGTGCTAGTCCCAACCACACGATGCTCCCGTTCACCAGGACTGTCTCTTGCTGAGCATCCAACATTCCAGCGGAGAGCAAGTGCCAAGTTCCCAGTCGCACCAACTTTTGAGAAGTCATTTGAGGGCAAGTTGACAATGCTAACCCTCCTGCACCCTGAAAGGTTTGACTCGACTGATTGACACGTGTCCCAGGCCTGTCCTCTTCACGAGGCCTCAGCTCCGTTGTCCAAGGCTCCCAGAATGCTTGATCCACTGAAACAAGGCCTGCACGCAAGCTGCAGCAGTGGGTAACCAAGAAGCTGCCAGCCAGATAAAGCAGCAGCGTGGTCCGTGGACGGCACAGCTCGCAGGTGACACCCTGCAGAGAGAGAGCAGCGACCTTCAGGATGTGGTGTGCACTGCATCAGTCAGAGTGAACTTGTCTGGGAACCAAGAAGTGGATGTCATCAGTCTCAGTGACTCGTGCCTCTGGGTGCTACAGGTTTAAAGTCCTTGGCTCCCAGACATAGACCCTTCCACCAAGGGCACAGGGAGGGTGCCATTCAGATTCACACTACAGCTGCCACCTGCTCATTCCAGTTCCCTGTGCTGAGGGACTGACAGACAAGGAACATGAATTCCCATCCTGGGCATCAGGAGAAGGAGGAATAGGCAGAGAAGCACTCACGTGATGTGATCGGTCACCGCTGGTCCCCTTCCCAAATTTGATAGCAAATTCAGGGGCTGTGGCCACTGAAGGACGTGGTGACTAGAGACTCGCCTCTCAGGGATGGGGTTTGAGCAGATAAGCCATCTAGACCAGCAGAGGCGCTAAGTGGGGACGAGGAGACCTAGAGTGGACAGTAGAGGAGGAAGATGAGTGTAATTTGTAACCTTGGGACCAGCTACAGTGACAAGGTGGAGTTCCTCTCTTCAGTCTGCCTTTTGTAAGTTTCCCAGCTAAGAGGCCTACAGAATCCTCTAAGCTGCTCCAGGAGTGTGTGTAGCAAGTGTGAGCAGTATAAGTGTGGACTAGTGAGCCCTGTGAGTGTCCAGATTTCCTGTTAGTACTAGATCTGGTACTCAGCTTCTGAGACAGCCCCTCCTGGCAAATGCCCTGGCTGCAAAGAGCTTCTTTGCCCGTGAGTCCACTCCTTCCCCAGAAGCAACCATGACTGGTGTAGAGGCTCAGCTCCCTACACGCACCAGGGGACACCGCTGCTGGGCCAGGCCAAACCCAGAGCAGGACTTGAATGACTGCGTCCTAGCCAGGTTCTTCTTTGCATGGTCCTGCTTCTCACTGCCCAGTCAACTTTCGTTTTTTTAGATTTTTATTTGAGAGGTGGAGAGAGAGACAGAGACGACAGAGGCTTTCTGTCGATATGCCAGTTCACTCCAAATGCTCATGATGGCTGGGAGTGAGGAATTCCATCTCAGTCTCGCAGGTGGAGATCAGGGACCCAGCTACTCGGAGCCGTCTGCTGCTCCCAGGGTGCACCTTAGCAGGGAACTAAGTGGGAAGCAGAAAACCAGAACCCAGCCACTCCAGTGTGGGCTGTGGTTGTCCCTGGGGCTGTCTGAACTGCGCTGAAGACACGCCTCCAGTTGACTTGCTGAATGTAGACCTCCCTTTGATCCTGTACATGTGTGACATCTTCAGGCGTATAAATGGGAAATTTGGTCGTCGTCTTAGAAAATGAAGTTATCTTTTTCAGGCAGCTGATAGAGCTAAGTCATTCTTTTTAATGGCTGTGCATTTTGTGATATGGATGTTACATAATTTATTCATCAATTTCCCTCTTGATTGATATCTACTGTTTTCAGTCCTTTGCCATAATGAGCCACACTACTTTAAGCATTTTGGTTTAAGCCTATTTACTATTGCTTAAATTGCTATAAGACAGTTGCAAGTGAGATTGTTTGATTAGATTGCCAGTTTAATATATATCTGTGTGTTCTTATTGAAGTTCACTTTCTCTTGTGCCTGTGTGTCTGTGTATACATATACATATATATAACCACACATATCCTACATTTGTACTTCAGAATGTCACAGGCTGCACCCACTCAAGAACCAGAGCATTACAAACACCCCCAGCGGCCCATCTTGGGCTACCTTTGGGTTACTCCTCTGAACTCCCAAGAGCAATGTGTGTATTTTTAAAAGACTTACTTATTTGAGAGACAGAGAGTAAAACATAGTCAGAGGTCTCCCATCTGCTAGTCCTCACCCCCAATGTTTGCAACAACCAGAGCAGTTGAAACCAGGAGTTGGGAACTCAAACCAGGTCTCCCAAATAGTTGGCAGAGAGTCAGTTACTTGAGCCATCACTCTTGCCTCCAGGGCCTGCATTAGCAAGAAGCTAGAATCAGGAACTGGAGCTGGTGTCAAATCCAGGCACTCTGAGTGGGATGCAGATGTTCTAACTGTTGGCCTAACTACTAGGCAAAATGTCTGCCCCGATGGGTGCATTTTTGATTTTAGTAAGTGTTGACACTTTGTTTCTCACAAAAGTCACAGCTATTCACGTTTTACCAGCACTGCGTGAGACTGTCTTCCTCACTCCATCTCACTATACTTACAGTTGTGTTGCTTGCTCACAAAAATACATTCTGGGAAATGCACTGTTGGCGATTTTGTCATTGTGTGCACATCACAGAGTATATAAACTAAGACAACTGTGACATCACTAGGCAGTAGTATCTTGTGGGACCAGGTCGTGTATGTGGTTTGTCCTTAACCAAGATGGTGTTGTAACTGCAACTTTGATTTCCCTGACTTCTAGTGATTTGAGCTTTATGCTGTATTTATTTGCTGTTTGGATTTGGTATTTTGTGTGTTGCCTCTTCTTATCCCTTGTTCATTTTTCTATTGATTTGTTTTTCTTGGCAAGGTGTAAGAACATATTGTATAATACAGATTTTGACCCTTTGTTGTTTTTGTTCCAAGTAGTTTCCCAGTGTGTTTTCTTTATTGAATGAACCAGCCCTATTTATTCATGTCATTTTTCCCAAATTGAAATACTGTCCTTATTGTATAGTAAGTTCTCAAGAGTCCTGGCATTAGTTTCTGGACTGTTCTAAGGTTTTTGTTTGTTTGTTTGTTTGTCTTCCTATTCAGATACCATGTTGACTTGATTTCAGTGGCTTTATGTTATGTTCTGATAATATAGCGAGGCAAATTTTTAAGTTAAATTTCTTGTCTATCTTCATATATTTAGTACTTCACATATACTTTGAAAATGTTTTGTTTATTGAAAGGCCCCAGTGGTAGGTCTGTAAGTGGCATCGCATTCGATTTATGTTTCGAAGAGAGGCCACGGGGCTGGTGTTGGGCGAGCAGGGTGACCTGTTGCCTGTGGTGCCAGTGTCCCAAAGGAGCTCTGGCTCAAGTCCTGGCTGCTCCACTTCTGATCTAGGTCACTGCCGAGATGCCTGGGACAGCAGTGAAAGATGTCCCAAGTACTTGGGTCCCTGCCACCTATGTGAAAGACCCACATGGAATTCCAAGCCCCTGGCTTTGCCCTGGCCCAGCCCTGACCATTGTGGCCATTTGGGGAATGAACCAGAGAATGGAAGATCTCTCTGCCTTTCAAATTTTTTTTTTTAAAAAGTATATTTGGAAAAATTAAATATTTTTATTTAAAACAATATTTAATTTATTTTCATTTAGATAGATATTCCACCCACTCCCAAAATGTCTGCAACAGTCAAGGGTGGGCCATGCTGAAGCCAGGAGCCTAGAACTCAACCCTGGTCTCCCTTAGGAGTGGCAGGGACTTAGGTACTTGAGCCATGACCTGCTACCTCCGAGGGTGTGCATTAGCAGTAAGCTGGAACTGGAAGCAGGGCTGGATTTCAACCCGGGTGGTCTGATATTGGACACAGTGTTCCAGGTGGGATTCTGACAACTGTGCCAGCGCAGGCCCCCAGAAGTAAACATTTCTGATACATGTCCTAATGCTTTATCTTTCCACTTGTACAGCTCTTGTTTTATTCCATTTAATAAGATTTTTAAGTTTTCATCTTTGGGATCTTTGTGCTTTTTTTGTGAAATTTATGCCCCCAAATAACTTTTTTTTCTATTGTAAATGTAGTATTTTCTCCTATTTTTATTTCTTTTTTAATTTAATTTTTACTTTTTTAGATTTATTTATTTATTTGAAAGTCAGAGTTACACAACGAGAGACGGAGAGGCAGAGAGAGGTCTTTCATCTGTTGGTTCACTTCCCAGTTGGCTGCAATGGCCAGAATCTCTCATTGTTCCATTGCAATATTATCCATTTTAAGGATTTACTCAGACTTTTAATACTTAACAAGATTTCTGTAAAAATGTTGACTTTGCGTTTTCAGAATCAAGTGTTCAAATGTAAATGCCAAGTAATGATTTTTAATAAACATAGATTTGCCTCCAGTTAATTTGAAGGTACTTTACGTAAATGTTGCAATGTAATATGCATTTTAGACGTGAATTTTAGGTAAGTCAGTAGTGAATAAATACCCTGAATATAGAGGCTATTTTCAGTGTTTAGCTGATTGTATGATTTATATTTCAATGTTCCTTTGATGCATCATGTTTCTTTCTTGTTTTTAAAAGCTGTAGAAGCGATAAACAAATCCAGTGTTAAGTGTTCAGTACTACCTGAAGATGGAAAGAATCAATCACTGGAAAAAAAGGTAAATCATTACAAGTGTGCTTAATTCTTTCTTATTTGAACGTCAGAGTTACACAGAGAGAGGAGAGGCAGAGAGAAAGAGAAAGAGAGAGAGAGAGAGAGAGGTCTTCCATCCAATGGTTCACTCCTCAATTGGCCACAACTGCCGGAGCTGTGCTGATCCGAAGCCAGGAGCCAGGAGCTTCTTCCAGGTCTCCCATGCGGGTGCAGAGGCCCAAGGACTTGGGCCATCTTCTGCTTTGCCAGGCCATAGCAGAGAGCTGGATCGAAAGTGGAGCAGCTAGGACTAGAACTGGCGCTCATACGTGATGCTGGTGCTTCAGGCCAGGGTGTTAACCCACTGTGCCACAGCGCCGGCCCCGTAAATGTGCTTAATTCTAAACGGATAATCTTCATTTGTCCAAAGAATACTTACTAAGTGTTCTATTATTTTATTTTTTTTAAGATTTATTTTTTATTTATTTGAAAGAGAGTTATAGAGAGTGGTAGAGACAGAGAGAGAGTCTTCATCCGCTGGTTCACTCCCCAGATGGCTGCAATGGCCAGAGCTGTGCTGATCCGAAGGCAGGAGCTAGGAGCTTCTTCTGAGTCTCCCTCACAGGTGCAGGGGCCCAAGGACAAGGGCCATCTTCTGCTTTCCCAGGCCATAGCAGAGAGCTGGATCGGAAGAGGAGCAGCTGGGACTAGAACCGGTGCCCACATGGGATGCTGGTGCTTTGGGCCAAGGCATTAACCTGCTGTGCCACAGCAATTTTTTTTTAGATGGGGTTCTTGCACGCTAAGAGCTTATAGTTTGATCTGGATAGTGGGTAGGGGAAGACAGAGGTACAGGTTTCTGCATGGGAACATACGAGGGCTGTCCAGCAGGTTTTGTGCTGTTTCATCTTGCTTTTCTGGGTGGTGGGGAGAGGAGTCTGGGACGTCTTTGTGAGGCATGGAGATTGTTATCTGAGTTGAGATCTAATGAATGATTACGAGTCAGGCAACCTAAAGGTCCCCACCTTTCGGTTAAGAAAATGTTTCAGGTTAAGGGAAGAAAGCTTAGATCTTTGGGGTGATGGCAATAAATAGAAGTGCAGAAAGATAGGTGTGTACAATTCACCGTGGGTGAGTTCTATGGTTTGGACTAGGGAGGAGAGGTAAGCGGTCACATTACTAAAGACTGTGTGTGTGAAACAGTGGTGAAGGTAGATGGTGGTTAAGAGAACAAACTCTAGCAAACCAGCTGTGTTGCAGTCCCACCCTACTGAACTTACACCTGAACTCCCTGTAGTGCAGTGTGGTAACAAGAGGACCTGTGTGTTGTTATGTACCCTGGGAGGGAGGGAGAGTTGTGCTCCACGGAGCAGACACCATTCTCTTCAGTCCTCTGTAAGCAAAGAGAAGTTGTCTCTTCATGGTACACAAGTTTGCCCCTTGGATTTCTTTTTTTTTTTAATTTTTTTTATTTTTTTGACAGGCAGAGTGGACAGTGAGAGAGAGAGAGACAGAGAGAGAAAGGTCTTCCCTTGCCGTTGGTTCACCCTCCAATGGCCGCCGCTGCAGCCGGTGCACCGCGCTGATCCGATGGCAGGAGCCAGGATCCAGGTGCTTTTCCTGGTCTCCCATGGGGTGCAGGGCCCAAGCACCTGGGCCATCCTCCACTGCACTCCCTGGCCATAGCAGAGAGCTGGCCTGGAAGAGGGGCAACCGGGACAGAATCCGGCGCCCCGACCGGGACTAGAACCCGGTGTGCCGGCGCCGCAAGGTGGAGGATTAGCCTATTGAGCCACGCCGCCGGCCGCCCCTTGGATTTCTAAGGCAGAGGGCTTAAACGTTTTTATTCCCTTTCTTGCAAAAGAATTTTGAAAAGCCATTTACCTCGTAACATAGTTTAAAGTTGAAATTTAAAATATTCATCCCAAATTTAAAAACTCTTATACCACCATTTAAAATATATCCACTACAGTTAAATACTGAACTCTGCCGATTTGATGTTCATTCCTTTTAAAAATAACTTAGCGAGGCCGGCGCCGCGGCTCGGTAGGCTAATCCTCCGCCTTGCGGCGCCGGCACAGCAGGTTCTAGTCCCGGTCGGGGCACCGGATTCTGTCCCAGTTGCCCCTCTTCCAGGCCAGCTCTCTGCTGTGGCCAGGGAGTGCAGTGGAGGATGGCCCAAGTGCTTGGGCCCTGCACCTGCATGGGAGACCAGGAGAAGCACCTGGCTCCTGGCTTCAGATCAGCGCGATGCGCCGGCCGTGGTGGCCATTGGAGGGTGAACCAACGGCAAAAGGAAGACCTTTCTCTCTGTCTCTCTCTCACTGTCCACTCTGCCTGTCAAAAAATAATAATAATAACTTAGCAAGATCTTCAACAGTTTGAAATTTTATATTTTTCTTTTGATCTTTGAATTCCTTTTCTTGTATATTTCTCTATACAATTTTTAATTAGTATAGTTTTATGCTAAACATTTCTTGAAAACTATATTACGTTCTTTAAAAAATCGTATTTTTCTGCAATAAAAATAAATATTAAATTTTCCATTCTATAGGACCAAATATTAAAGCATTTCCTTTAAAATTAATATTAACATACAATTTTTCAAAACAGCATGTATTATAACTTTGAGAATAAACATAGAAAATAATATATTATTGCAAGTGAATCATATAATGGAATGGGATACTTTTTCTCCCTTGGTTAGTTTGTGACCTAAGCTGTGTTTTTATTATTTATTATTTTTTAAAGATTTACCTATTTATGTGAAAGAGTTTACAGAGAGAGAGACAGGGAGAGAAAGAGATTGATCATTCATTTACCCAAATGGCCACAGTGGCCAGAGCTGGGCACGTTCAAAGCCAGGAGCAGGAGCTTCTTCCAGGTCTCCCACACAAGTGCAGGGGCCCAAGGATTTGGGCCATCTTCCACTGCTTTCTCAGGCACATTAGCAGGGAGCTAGATTGGAAGTGGAGCAGCCGAGACTTGAACTGATATAATATATGGGATGTCAGCTGTGCAGGTAGTGGCTTAACTGGCTGCATCATTATGCCAGCCCCTTTATTTTTTATTTTTAAGATTTACTTATGTTATTTGAAAGGCAGGGTGACAGAGAGACAGAGAGGCAGAGAGAGACATCTTCCATCTGCTGGTTCACTCCCCAAATGCCCACAGCAGTGGGGCTGGGCCAGACAGGAACCTAAAAGTCTACCCTGGTCTCCTACATGGGTAGCAGGGACCCAAGTACTCGGGCCATTATCTGCACTAGCATTAGCAAGGAGCTGGATCAGAAGTGGAGCAGCTGAGACTGGCACTCCAACATGGGATGCCAGCGTTGCAGGCAGCCTGTGCCCTGGTGCTGGCCCCAGATATGCATGCCTACCTTGGTTGAGAAAAATCACTAGAGGACACCGTGTATGTTCTTTTGAGAGTTTGGCTGGAGCAGGTGTGTGGTGCAACAGATTAAGCCCCTGCTTGCATTGGAGTGCCAGTTTGAGTCCTGACTACTCCACTTCCAATCCAGCTCCCTGCTAATGCACCTGGGAAAGCAGCGGAAGATGACCTGAGTACTTGGGTCACTGCCGTCTGTGTGGGAGACCTGGATGGTGTTCCGGGTCCTGGCTTCTGCCTGGCTCAGGCCTGGCTGTTGTAGCCCGTGGATGGAAGATCTTTTTGTCTCTCCCTCTCTCTCTCTGAAACTCTGCCTTTCAAATAAATAAAACATAAATCTTGAAAGAAAAAAAAGTTTGGTCATAGTGATATAAATCTTATATTCCCTACATTACCTTATATAAATTTGGTTTATAATCTATCTTTTGGGTCCATATTAAAATGAAGTATTTTCTACTTTTCTGTAGAATGTTCTGTCTTTGACAAGTCAGACTTCAGGAAGTTCCAGCAAGCTCTCTTCTCAGTCCTGCAGTACCTGGCCCACAGATTGGCTGTCTGCTGACCAGAAACCGAAGAACAGCCACTCACTGGCTCGTTCTAGTTGTTCAGTTCCACAGTGGACTCCAGAGGAAATGGAGTGTACAGGAAAGCATTTCCTCACGGACAGTGTGAAGCAGGGAAGTAAAGAAAGCATGACTCTTAAAAGGAAACACAGTGCACACGGTAATTCACCCGAGAGAGCAGGCACACGGACGGCACCGGACGAGGCTGAAGCCCACCTAAATTCTGGGAACTCAAGAGCAGTCAAGGAACATCTTTGTGACATTAGGTATTTGGATGATTTGACAAAAAACCAGCTGATTGAAATGCTCAATCGGGCAGCAGCTCTGGTGGTCACTCTGATGTATAAGGATGGTTCAACCCAGCTAAGTGCTGACCAGGTCGGTAAACTACTGGTTTTTGTTTGTTGTCTGGCACTATAAAAGAAGTGCATTGTCCTAGCATCTGACTTTTTTTTTTTTTTAAGATTTATTTATTTACTTCAGAGGCAGTATTACAGACAGAGAGAGGGAGAGACAGAGAGAAAGGTCTTCTATCTGCTGGTTCACTCCCTAAAAGGCCAAAACAGCCAGAGCTAGACCAATCTGAAGCCAGGAGCCAGGAGCTTCTTCCAGGTCTCCCACACAGGTGCAGGGGCCCAAGGACTTGGGCCATCTTCTACTGTTTTCCCAGGCCACAGCAGATAATTGGATGGGAAGTGGAGCAGCCAGTTCTTGAACCAGTGCCTATAGGGGATGCCGGCACTGCAGGCTGATGCTGACCCTACTATGCCACAGCACCAGCCCCACATCTGATTTTTAAAAAATTATTGATTTGAGAAGTGTATGTGTGTTGGGGGGGGCTGGGGTTGGAGTTGGAGACCACCCATCTGCTGGCTTGTTCTCCAGTTTCCCACAATGATTATGGTATATCTTTGTTATTTATTAAATCTGATTTCTTTCATCAGCATTTTATAATTTTCAGCACACAGGGCTGTATGTGTCTTGTTGATTTATATCTAAGTATCATTTTTTGCAATTATGAATGATAGTTTTAAAAAATGTTAGCTTTCACATGTTTATTGTAGAATATACTTGCAGAAATACATTTGATTTTTAATTTTTGTATTTAAAGATTATTTATTTGAAAGGCAGAGTTACATAGAGGCAGAGAGAGAGGTCTTCCATCCACTGGTTCATTCCTCAAATGGCCACAATGGCTGGAGCTGTGCCAATCCAGAGGCAGGAGCCAGGAACTTCCTCTGGGTCTCCCACATGGGTACAGAGGCCCAAGGACCTGGGACATCTTCTACTGCTTTCCTAGGCCATAGCAGAGAGCTGGATCTGAAGAAGAGCCACTGGGTCTTGAACCAGCGTCCATATGGGATGCTGACACTGCTGCAGGCTGAGGCTTTATCCGCTGTGCCACAGCACCAGCCCCAATTTTTGTATTTTGATCTTGTATTCTGCAACCTTGCTAAGTTCCAGGACTCTTTTTTTTTTTTTTTTTTTTTTTAAGATTCCTTTAGCTGCTTTATGCAGATATTCATGTTATCTGTAAATAGGGACAGTGTAATGCTTCCTTTCTGATTTATATGCCTTGTATCTCTTTTTCCTGTATTGGGCTGGCTGAGACTTGCTTTGTGATGTTGGATATGTTAGAGGCCAGATGTAGAGTTAGATCATGGGGTTTGGTTTTTATGCTTGACAGTCATTAAAAGGCTGTCCATTTCCAAGTTTATTTTTAGGCCTCTTCTATTTCTGTCCACTTCATTAGGAAGTGTGACATCTTTCTTGAATAGATGTATTGTCTCTGTTCCATTTTGAAACTTATTGTCTATTTACAGGCTGTCATTTCGTCTGTCAAAGGAATTGTGGTGCTACTGAATTGCCAGGTGGAGGGCGGCAGTGCTGCTCCGGCTGCTGCAGCCAGGGGGAGTATTCTGGATGAGGATCAGTGCATCTACATAAAAACAGAGCACTCTTGTCTTGCCAGCCAAGAACAGGAGGCACACAATCAATTTGCCAGGTAAGAAATCTCCACTCGTTATCTGAAGTCCTACTTACATGCTTGCTTTACCCTCCCAAGTCCCCCAAACTCCAGTATTCATAATGTAAATGTTTAAAAGTTTGGTGTGCAAATGGAATGGCTCTAAATGTTAGAAACCTCTGCAAACACTGAGCCACTCTTCTCCAAAGAGCTTCTGGAATGGAGGTTGCATTCTTCCTTGGAAACCTGCTCCAGGATTGGAGTCAGCTTCATGGTGAGAAGCTGGGGAGAGGACACCATCCCAGGCCCTGCCGTGGCCCGAATCTCAGCTGTTTTTCCCCACCACACTCATTCACTCACTCACAGCATTAGAAAATTAAGTTATTGCTGCAGGAACACAGTAAATTATCCTCCATACCGCAGAGGTCAGCACTAATTTCAAAGCTCCATGTCTGCAACTAGAACCTGTCTCACCTGACCCTGCCCTCCTAGAATCAGGACTGGGTCGCAGGCAGGGATGTTCCTGTTGCCCAGACCCTTTATCAGCTCCTGCTCATGTCTCAGACCAAGTGGGACATGCTACGATGGCCTTTGAGGCCTGCCTCCTTACAGTTCCTGACCCTGTGGAGCTACCTCAGCTCAAGGCCTTGTTCTGTCCACTCCCTACAACAAACAAACCAGAAGTGAATTGTGAAACATGAAAGTACAGAGCAGTAGTCACATCCTCCTAGACCAACATGATCAAAGATTTTTTTCTTTTTTGACAGGCAGAGTGGACAGTGAGAGAGAGAGAGAAAGAGAAAAAGGTCTTCCTTTGCCGTTGGTTCACCCTCCAATGGCCGCCATGGCCGGCGTGCTGTGGCCAGCGCACCGCGCTGATCCAATGGCAGGAGCCAGGTACTTATCCTGGTCTCCCATGGGGTGCAGGGCCCAAGGATTTGGGCCATCCTCCACTGCACTCCCGGGCCACAGCAGAGAGCTGGCCTGGAAGAGGGGCAACCGGGACAGAATCCGGCGCCCCGACCGGGACTAGAACCCGGTGTGCCGGCGCTGCAAGGTGGAGGATTAGCCTAGTGAGCCGCGGCGCCGGCCCAAAGATTTTTTCATACTTCATCTCCCTCTCTATGAGGCGGAGGAGGGAGCTGGAATTTAAAGAAAACCCCATACATGTAAATCACCTTGTACGTCTCAAGACACAGCTCCTTTGTTTTTGTTGTTAGAACTACAATTCCATTTCAAACGTAAATTGAACACTCAGTCCACATTTGAAGTTACTTGACTGTCTCAGAAATGTCCTTCCATCACTGTCTTAGTGGGATCAGGAACCCACCAAGGCCCACACGTAGCCTTTGGTGTCATGCCTCTTCTAATCTGAACACCTCCACCCCATCTTGCAGAGGTGCCATGTCCTGAGTTTATCTGTTGGTGTCCCTGTGTGGTTCTTTAGCTTGTTCTCTTGTACTCCATAGTGACTGTAAACTGGAATTCAGTTTTAAAGCCTTGGTTATTCAGGTCCAACATTTTTTGCAAAACACCTCCATGCTCCAACCGTGATGCAGCTCAATGACCAGACTTAGCAAATAAAAATACAGGACACTAAATGTGAATTTCAATTAAACAACAACTAATATATTAGTATAATTGTGTCCCAAATGTTCATGGGACATGCTTATCCTGAAAGAATGAATATATGACTGAAAATATTTAAATTTTTTTCAGATAAAAATTATTGACTTTTTCTAAAGTTCACACTTACCAGGGTGTCCTGTGTGTCTTATATGATTACCTTTTTTTTTTTTTTTTTAAAGATTTATTTATTTGAAAGAGTTAGAGAGGTGGAGACAGAGAGAGAGGCCTCCCATCCACTGGTTCACTCCCCAGATGGTTGCAACGGCCGGAGCTGGGCTGATCCGAAGCCAGGAGCCAGGAGCTTCTTCTGGGTCTCCCACATGGATACAGAGGCCCAGGGACTTGGGCCATCTTCCACCGCTTTCCCGGGCCATAGCAGAGAGCTGGACTGGAAGAGAAGCAGCCAGGACTAGAACCGGTGCCCATATGGGATGCCGGTGCTTCAAGCCAGGGCATTAACCCACTGCACCACAGCACGCCAGCCCCATCTGGGTCAGGTGATATCAGCAGGATACCTTCATTGTAAATTTCCCCACTAAACTTTCCCTTTGTAGTTTTGTCCTTGGATAAGTATCATCTGAATTACTTATTTGATAATGGCTAGCAACTTGGTGATTTTTTTTTTAAAGAAAGAATTATATATATATATACAGAGAGAGACAGGAAGAGTGAGAAGTCTTCCATCCACTGGTTCACTCCCTAAATAGCTGCAACAGCCGGGGGGTGGGGGGTCGGGGGGCGGGGGGCGGGGCAGGCCGAAGCCAGGAGCCAGGAGCTTCTTCCCGGTCTCTCGCGTGGGTCAAGGGCCCTAAAGCTTTCCCAGGCGCATCAGCAGGGAGCTAGATTAGAAGTAGAACAGCTAGGCTGGTGCCGTGGCTCACTTGGCTAATCCTCCGCCTGCGGCGCCGGCACCCCAGATTCTAGTCCCGGTTGGGGCGCTGGATTCTGTCGCGGTTGCTCCTCTCCCAGTCCAGCTCTCTGCTGTGGCCCAGGAGGGCAGTGGAGGATGGCCCAAGTGCTTGGGCCCTGCACCTGCATGGGAGACCAGGAGGAAGCACCTGGCTTCTGGCTTCGGATCAGCTCAGTGTGCCGGCCGTGGTGGCCATTTGTGGGGTGAACCAATGGAAGGAAGACCTTTCTCTCTGTCTCTCTCTCTCACTGTCTAACTCTAACTGTGCCTGTCAAAAAAAAAAAAAAAAAAAGAAGTAGTAGTAGTAGTAGTAGAAGAAAGCTGGGACTTGAACCAGCACCCACATGGCATGCTGGCTTTGCAGGCAGCAGCTTTAGCCGCTACACCAAACACTGGCACTGAGATGGTGCTCTTTTTAACTCTGCTTTCTTCCAAATTTATTGGCTAAAACTTTCTGTAAAGAACAACTAGACTTTTAGTTTACCTTACCCTTCATATCTTTACTTGAGTGTTACCTTTTGGCCAGGCCTGCCCTGACTGTCCTTCATAAAACAGTGTCCCCCCCCCCCCCCCACAAAGAGCACACACAGCCCCTGTTTCCTTTTCCTTCATTTTTTAAAAAAACTATTTGAAAGGCAGAGGGACAGAAACAGATTTTCTACTTGCTGGTTCATTCCCCAAATAGCCACCGTGGCCAGGGCTGGGCCAGACCTAACCAGGAGCCTAGAACGTCATCTAGGTTTCCCATGGGGTTACAGGGGCCCACACACTTGGGCCGTCATCTACCGCTTCCCCAAGCACATTAGCAGGGAACTGGGCAACAGGAACTCTAACTAGTGTTGCAGGCGTGGATTAACCCACTGTGCCACATGTTCTTCATGTATTCCTGTAATACCTAACCATAATACTGTTACCGGTGAATGGCAGGGTTCTTGTCTTCGCGCAAGAAAGAATTCAGGCGTGAGACAGAGAGTAATGGAAAAGTAAAATAGCAAGGTTTATTAGGGCAGGGACATCTGTAAGAACAGATGGACACCTCTCCAGACAGGACCTGAGAGAGAGTGCACAATTGCTCGGACTGGGGGGAGAGCGAGGTTACATGGTTGAGTGGAGGGATTCTACCTGGGCAGGCAGGCGGGCGGCTCAGCAGAGAGGCAGAGGGCTGAGCGCGCAGTCCGGTTGAGGCCGGGGATTTTTAAGGAGATGGGTCTTTGTCTTCACACATCTCCTCCTGAAACAAAGGAGTTTATGGCTGTAAATATTAAGAATTTCCTATCTGAGTTTTCCCCTGAAGGTATCAGACAGGAGGAAGCCTAGCTGGCGCCATCCTGGGTTCAGAGGAAGGGTGAGCAGGACCCCCTAAAGAATGGGGATCCGGAGCAAGGTGTTTGAGATGCAGATACTGGGCTGCATCTGGGAGATTGTGGAAGATTGTCAGAGGGGGCGGGGGGGGGGGGTGTCCCATCTGGCAGGTGGTTATCTGGTAGAAGGGGGCAGGGCAGGATACCCGGATGCCCCTGAAATCTTACCAGGACGACTTTGAGATGCAGATGCAGTGCTGGACATGGACGTCCTCTCTGTAGGCCTTTATGTCACACACACACACGCTCATAACTGACTTCCTGCCTAACAGTATCATTCTGTGTATATGACTTATTTATTGTGTTTACTCTGTGTCTACCTCGAAACTCTCTGAGAATGACACTTTTTGCGTTCTGTTTATGTTTGTATCCCCGCAGCCCAAAACGATGCCACAGAGCAGGGGCTCAGTTAGCATTTCCGCACATTCTTACTGAATGAACGCGGGTTGAGGCTTCGCTCAGAGTGCCTACGTGAAGATGCTGCCTTGAGTAGCATAAAGCTGGAAGTCGTGGTCCTGAGTCTGTGCTCGTATCTTTGATGTTCACGATGAAGTTGAATGAATCTCGCTGAAGTTAACGCTCTCGTAGGTGATGTTTGTACAGAATGTTAGGTGATGTTTGTTGCCTGTGCAGGGTCTTTTTGCACAGATGATCTCACTTCATCTTCGTGCTATTTCCCTGTGTTAGATCTTGTTAACCCCATTTTGTAGATGAGGAGACTGAGGCTCTGAGAAATAATTGAAGTTATAGATCAGTCCTAAGATTTCAGCTAAAGTCTCTTATTTTTAACTCAAGTCTAACTTTTTGTACTATAGCTTCCTTTTTGTTTTGCAAATGTGACAAATAGACTTAATAACCAACTTATGTTTTAGCCATTTAAATAACCAACTTATGTTTTAGCCATTAAGTATTTATTTATTGATCTATCTGAAAGGCTGAGAGACAGTGTGTGAGTGAGTTGTCTCAGTTGATTCGATCCTGAAAATGCCTGCAGCAGCCATGGCTGAGTCAGGGTCAAGCTAGGAGCTGGAACTCAGTTCATGTCCCACATGGGCAGCAGAGACCCAGGTACTTGAGCCATCACCTCCTGCCTCCCAGGGTGCACATTAGCAGGAAGGTAGGATTGAGAGTGCAACTGGGATTCGAGCCAAGGCCACCAATATGGGATTGCAGTGTCCCATAACTACCACAGCGAGCACCCACCCCATGTTTTACCCATTTTATCTCACAAGATATTATTTTTGTTGTTTGTCTTGGCAAGGTAGAAGCCGACTTGCTCCCGTCCACGTCTGTTGTTCGTGGGAGAGAATGTAGTTGAGTCTCAGGCTGACAAGGGTCAAGTGGAAGGGAGCTCCGCCCAGCTTTATTGCCTCCCCCTGTGAGCATTTCACTCCCTTCCCTTCTCTCCCATGTACCCCTCCCCAGTCCAGCCAAGAGAAGATCTGAAGCCCTGATACTGGCACATGGCCCTCCCCAGCATCTTGGCTTCTCTATTACAGGGAAGCCAAAATAAAATCGTATAAAATGCAAAAAACCTTGGCTAAAATTATCTGTGGTGCAAGACAAAATCTAGCTACCTACTTGATGTGTGGAGCTCTGGTTTCTTTCTTCCTCAGTTCTAGTCAAAGAACCTTATTAGTGTATTAATAAACATTTACTATGAAGGGAAAGCTTTGGCTTGTTTTGGGCCCTGCAGCAGCAAGGCGTGGTGTGTAGGTGTTGCCATGTAGCAGCCTGTAGCAATGCACATCACTTAATCTCTCTGAGCCTGAGTTCCCTAATTCAGAAAATAGATTGAGTGCTACCTAATAGGATTGGGATGGGGCTTCAATTCAGTCATCCTTCTGAAGTATTTGGTGGTATTTCTGCCATGTGGTACGTGTTCAATGAATGTTAGCTGTTATGAATCCTGCATTCAGTGAGCTCATAATACAGTGGGGAGAGCAAACTTGTAGGGTGCATCCCAATAGGGGCACAGCAAATGTGGCTCCCACTGCACTGGGGGGTGTGGACAGAGGCACAGAACATAGGACAGGGGGCAGCTCCCTGCCCGAGGAACCCAGGGGTTCCCTCCTGCAAACAGCAGTTGGGCAGTTTTCCCAAGTTGTGGGAATAGAGCTGTAGCCAAGAATGCAGCATGAGGGGCGAGCACTTGGCCTACCTGTCGAAGAACTACTTGGGATGCCCGGGTTCGAGTCCTGGCCCCACTCAGTTCCAGCTTCCAGCTAATGTGCTTCTTGGAAGGCAGTGGTGATGACTCAAGTACCGGGTTGCTGACACCCACATAGGAGGTCTGGCTTGGGTTCCTAGCTTCTGCCTTTTGCCTGGACCAGCCCCAGCCAATACAGGCATTTGGATGGAAGACCTATGGCTTTCTCTCTTGGAAAAAAAAAAGTAACGACTACTAGGAAATAGTCCAGTCAAAGCAAAAGTGGATTGGTCCAGAGCAAAGGTCATAGAAATGTTTTTTTGGAAGCTCAAAGCATTTTACTTGTTGGTTTTCTGGAGAGCCAAAGAACAACAGTATCTGCGAGTAAGGAGAGTATTTTGAGAAAGACAGCCACAACTTTAGCAGAAAACTGCCTGGGAAAGCCTCAGAGAGTCTCCACCGCCACAGTGCTCCTTCCCATCTCTCCTGCAGGGTGATCTGGGGAGAATTTTGAAGGGAAATCACAGGCATCTCCTTATAGTCCTGATTTGGCTCATTCTGACTTCTCATTGTTTCCTAATCTTAAAAAAATCTTTAAGGGGGGCCAGCACCATGGCTCACTTGGTTAATCCTCTGCCTGCAGCGCTGGCATCCCACATGAACACCGGGTTCTAGTCCTGGTTGCTCCTCTTCCAGTCCAGCTCTCTGCTGTGGCCTGGGAAGGCAGTGGAGGATGGCCAAGTCCTTGGGCCCTGCACCCACGTGGGAGACCAGGAAGAAGCACCTGGCTTCTGGCTTTGAATCAGCACAGTGCACCGGCTGTGGTGGCCATTTGTGGGGTGAACCAATGGAAGGAAGACCTTTCTCTCTGTCTCTCTCTCTCTCTCTCACTGTCTATCTGTCAAAAAAAAAAAAAGAAGAAGAAGAAGAAGAAGTTTGGAGTCAGAGAAGTGAGGCAGCTGGCTCCTTTATTAAAAAAAAAAAATCTTTAAGGGACCTGCGCTGTGGCATGGTGGGTAAAGCCGCCTCCTGTAACTGGCGTCTCATTTGGGCTCCAGTTCAAGTCCCAGCTGATCCACTTCCTATCCAGCTCCCTGCTATTGGCTTGGGAAAGCAGCAGAGGATGGCCCAAGTGCTTGGACCCCTGCATCTGTGTGGAAGACTTGGAAGAAGCTCCTAGCTCCTGGTTTCACCCAGGCCCAGCCTTGGCCTGTGCAGCCATTTGGGAGTGAGCTAGCAGATGGAAGACCCTTCTCTCTGTCTCTTCTTCTTGCTCTCTGTAACTGCCTTTCAAATAAATACTGTAATTCTTAAAAAAAAAAAAAACTTTAAACGTTAAATTTTAAACCACTAGGACCTACCTCTTTTGATTGTGTTTTGTCTTTGTGATTGCAGTGGCAAAACCATATTTCATTTCCTGTTTCAATTCTTGAAAGAAATACTAGATATACATGTAAACATAAAAAAAAGAGAGAGATACTAGAAAGTCTGCCTGCTGCTGGGCTGTGAGGTGTGGTGGCATCTGCAGGCTGTGAGGCAAGGTATGAGGCTGGCAGAGCCACTGGGGCCACTGTGGCACTGCAGTAGCTACTAGTGGCCCCGGCAGCGGTGGTGTTCGAGCCCTTCAGCATGGGCATTGCCATCGGCCCAGGTCAGCCCTCACCAGCTTCCTGTCCTACACAGACTTACACTGCCGAGGGCTGTGGTGATGAGCAGCCAGCCAAAGCCTCAGGACCAGTTGCAGAGGTGGGTTCACAGGAATGTGAGCGCCTGTGCAGGCTTGGTTTTGACATTTGATGAGATGGATGAATCCCCCTGGGGGGTTCTGACGACATCAGGCTCTTTCTGGACTACTGTGAGCAAATCGCCAGGCTTTCTCACTGCAGACCACCTTCATCTTTCTCAGCAACGCAGGTAACGGCCTCGTAACTAAGACAGCCTTGACTTCTGCTGGGCCGGAGGGCAGGGGGAGGACACTGAGTTGAAGGACCTGAAGGCCATGCTGTCTGTCTGCGTCTTCAGTAACAAACACAATGGCCTGTGGCACCATGGACTGATAGGAATCTCATAGATTATTTTGTCCCCTTCCTGCCCTGTGTGTGAGGGCAGATATTTGTGCCCTGGGGGTTGCCATGGATGAAGAAAGACATCACTAGGATAGCAAGGAGATGACCTCTTCTCTCAAAGACAAGAAAATCTGCCCAGACAGGGCTGCAAGGTGGTGGTGGCACGACTGGATTTCCACCGAGCTCTCAGCCAGGGGGAGGAGCTTTGCCTCTGCCAAGCACTTTGGAGACCTCTTCAGGGTTTTGTACATTTGCACCTGCAGACTTTTGGGATATAAAGTAGAAGTTTCTAATCAGAGTTCATTTTTGGAAGACTTTGATCTGTCTAGGACACTGGTCATTTTGCAACCTGACAGGGATCCAACTGCTCATTGCAATTGAAGATGAACTTGTAAAATCGCAACCCTTACCATCACTAATGCACAAAAATACCTGGAAACAGCTGTGTGAGGCCTGCACACAGCCCACAGGAGCTGCTGTGACTGGTTCCTGGCCCTGCTTCAGCCCCCTGCCAGAGACGTCCTGTTCTGCTTTTCCCCTTCACAGGCGATGTTCCCTGACTTGGAGGATTTTCCGGTCATGGGTGGCACCTACAGGTGCAGATGGTGTCTGCATGGAGGCTGTGATGGCTTGTTGAATGGTTGGCCTGCGGTGAGCTAGCTGCATGTGTGGAGGGGGCTGTGCAGCAGGCTGGAGCACAGAGGACCTCTCCATCTGTCCCTTGCTCAGGCCCTGGCCTTGGAGTTCCTATGCCAGTCTCTCATTTGGTTTCCGTCCCAGCCTGCCTAATAGCAAATCTCCCGAACTTGAGGTCACTAGCAGATTGCCACGGCTCAGCACATCATCACTAAAGGCAAAGCAGAAAGAGACTGTGGGCTTGGAATTTGAGTCCTCAGTTCCCCTCATCTGTTACACATGCTCAGCGGGCCAGGAGCCACAGGAGCGCCACAGGAGCTGTGCTCTCTCCATGGTGGACGAGGGCCTAGAAAGAGCTATCAGTGGGCAGATGCTGTGTTGCCAAAAGTGGCCCTGTGTGCACTAGCCATGCCAGGGTTTTCAAGGATGTGTTTTTTTTATCATGCTTTTTCTTCTGAGTCTTCAATAAAAGATGCATAGAATGTTGCTTATTTTAACTATGGGAAGAACACAAAATGGAATAATGCTCTTCCTTTCTCAGGTACTCTTTGGTGGTACCAGTCTGTGTTGTAGAAGTGCGTACTGTGTGGTCGCAGTTGTAGATAAGACAAGGCCGAGAACAATGGGCAATGTGTTTGTATTTTTTTTTTTTTTTTTTGACAGGCAGAGTGGACAGTGAGAGAGAGAGAGACAGAGAGAGAAAGGTCTTCCTTTACCATTGGTTCACCCTCCAGAGGTCGCTGCGGCCAGCACACTGCGGCCGGTGCACCACGCTGATCCTAAGCCAGGAACCAGGTGCTTTTCCTGGTCTCCCATGCGGGTGCAGGGCCCAAGCACCTGGGCCATCCTCCACTGCACTCCCGGGCCACAGCAGAGAGCTGGCCTGGAAGAGGGGCAACCGGGACAGAATCCTGTGTGCCTGCACCACAGGCGGAGGATTAGCCTATTGAGCTGCGGTGCCTGCCAGCGTGTTTGTATTTGAAGAGTGACAGAATGCATGTTTTAGCACATGGAAATGCCTCACATGAAATCAGGCAAAGCAAGGTGAAGCTTAAGGTTTTTAGTACATGTTCTCAAATTGGAGCTAAGTTACATTTCTTTTTTTTTCCCCCCAAGATTTTATTTATTTGAGAAGTAGAGTTACAGACAGAGGGAGAGGAAGAGAGGTGGTCCATCTGCTGGTTCATTCCTCAAATGGCCACCACAGCCAGAGCTGGGCCGATCAGAAACCAGGAATGCTAGGGCCATCTTCTGCTTTCCTGAGCCATGGCAGAGAGCTGGATCTGATGAGGAGCAGCCAGGACTAGAACTGGCGCCCATATGGGATGCCGGTGTCACAGGTGGAGGCTTAGCCTACTGTGCCACAGAGTCAGCCCCTAAGTTATATATTTCTTTTACATCTTTCTGGGTGTCTGGTCGAGAGGAGACAAGATTTTCTGCTTATAGTGATGCAGTAAACTCTGCATGTCATGGGGAAGGAAGGGAGAGAAATGCTTTAGGAGACTGATCCTGCATGTTTAAGATTGAAGATCTCCATTGAAAACTCTTGCCTGCTGCTGATCCCAGCGCCCCAGTTTTGGCATCCATCAGCAGAAAGTTTGCTTCAATTTAATTTTTCAATCAGAATTGTGTGAGCTGAACTAATTGAGATGTCTATGGTGTTAGCTATTGTTTCTGCTGTTAATTGTTGCTCCCCTTCAATTAGGGCACAAACATAATTAATTTTCCCTTGGAAATTGATGTGGATGGTCTGCTACTGCAGGCTTTGTCTTCAGCATTGTTCAGTCCCTTCTTACAATGAGCTTCCATTTGTGAACTGCTGGGTTCTTCAGGGCATCGTCCCTGTACCTCCCCGTGCAGCCTTCTTGAGTCCACCCTTCCTCCACCAGCCTCGTGTCAATTTTAGCACAATTCCTGTTGCTCTGACAGGGACTCTTTTAAAACTGATGTCTTATTCTTAGCACCTCATCCTAGATCCTGTTCAGAGGTGCTGTAACAAGATAGTACTAGTTTATTTTAGTGCAATAAAAACTAAAATCCATGCATGTTTTCCATGTATGGGTGCACTTTATAAGGGAAAGCTATTAGAACAGAGATAGTATTTTTTCATTCTCAGGGGTTCTAAATCAATGTCAAATCAGTGGATTTGTCTCGTCTTCTAGGAATATGCTGTCTCAAGTGCTGAAACGAAAGCTCCCAGTTGTTTGCTTCAATGCTAAGGACTTTGTGAGAACAGTGCTGCAGTTTCTTGGTGATGCTGACAGCTGGAAGCATGGTGAGCTATAGTTCTTTTTGTCTCTAAAATTTAACTCTTTTTTTTTTTAAACAATTGATTTATTTATTTGAAAGTCAGAATTACACGAGAGAGAGGTCGGTCTTCCATCCGCTGGTTCACTCCCCAACTGGCGGCAATGGTGGAGCTGCACTGATCCGAAGTCAGGAGCCAGGAGCCTCTTCCAGGTCTCCTGCACAGGTGCAGGAGTCCAGTGACTTAGGCCGTCTTCCACTGCTTTCCTAGGCCATAGCAGAGAGCTGGGTTGGAAGGGGAGCAGCTGGACAGGAAGCGGGGCCCATGTAGGATGGCGGCACTGCAGGCGGCGGCTTCACCTACTATGCTACAGCACTGGCCCCTTAAATTGAACTCTTTAGAGTGACTCCTAGGGACAAGAAGATGGCCAGGGCAGCTGTGTTGCCACTCACTCCCTGGGAGCTGGTCAGAGACGGATGTTCCCTGTCACATGAACTAGGCATGAAGAGGCACTGTCCCTCAGTGTGTCTGGTGTTTGAGTTTTTACAAATTTATTCTCCTTTTGTGATTTAATGCAGAAGAATATTTATGCAGCATGGTCAGGTGGGATTTGTTGTTACTGCACATGGCTTATAAACTTTCTAAGAATTACACTATAGTCATTGTCATTAATCAAAACAACATAGGACACATTTTTATCTTTTGTTTAGAATGGTAAAGGCAGATTTTGTTATTTTTTTTTTGCTAAATGGACTGATAGGTAATAAAAAAATAGGAAAAATATGCATTGTAGAATCTAGGTGGTGGATATAAGTATTCACTGTGCAGTTCTTTTCAACTTGTGTATATGTTTGAAAAACCCTTTTTATATAGAAAATGTCTAGCATGTACAAAAGTGCCCTTATCAACTTGCAAGCAATCTTTTTCCGCTGTAACTCCCCACACTTCCACACCCCTGCCCCTTGGATATATTGTAACAAATCCAAACATCATGTGAATAATCTCTAAATAGTTCCATTGTATGGCAAAACACAAGGATTCCATTTTTAAGATGATACCATCATCCCTCCCCAAACAACAATAATCTCTTGGTATTATTCGTTATCTGGCTTGTTACCTCTACAGTTGTCCTCTAAGTGTTTCTGTTTGCCACTTTTTTTTTTTTTTAACATTTGTTTCAGTTAGGATCAAACAAGGCCCACAAACTTGGGATATGTGTGCTTACGTTTCTCACCCTCTTTGAGCTACCTGTTCTCTTTCCCTCCCTCTGTCTTGCTTCCTTGTGATTCCTTTGCTTTTGAAGAAACCAAGTTGTTTTTCCTAGAGAACTTCACAGTCTGGATTTTTCAGGTCTCATCCTTCCCTCTGTCATTTAACTCATTCTCTCTGTCTTCTGTTTCTTGCAAACCAGCTTTTAGATCCAGGGGCTTGATCAAATTCAGGTTAAATTTTGAGAGGAGAAGGATGACTTCAAAAGTGGCGTGTTGCACATTTCTCAGGAGGTGTGTGATGACTGGGCGTTTATCTTTTGTTGTGATGTTAGAAGTTATTGACTGCTGTTAACTGCGACGTGACGATAGTCACATCTTTTGCACGTCCTCCCTTTCTTAGAGTGCTTCGATGAGAAATCCCCCCTCAGCACTGGTTGCCATATGCAAAAGCTTTGACAAAAATGTGGCTTTTCACCCTCTGTTTATCTGTTTTCCAAATAAGGAATTGTTCCAAAGAGTCAGGAGAATGTGATCAAAAGGCTTCTTCAGGGCTGGTTTGCCTGTGGCAGAGCTTGTGAAGTGTCCGCCTACAGTGCTGCTATTCCCCCATGGACAATGTTTGAGTCCTAGCTGCTCTACTTCTGATCCACCTCCCTACTAATGTGCCTGGGAAAGCAGCAGAGAATGACCCAAGTGCTGGGGCCCCGCACCCATGTAAGACACTCGGACAGAGGTCGAAACTCCTGGCTTCGGCCCGGCCCAGCCCCAGCTGTTGCAGCCATCTGGGGAGTGAACCAGCAGGTGGAAGGTGTCTCTCTTCGTATTTCTCTTTCTCTCTCTCCCCCTTTCTATAACTCTGTCTTTCAAATAAGCCAAGTGAAATCTTTTTTAAAAAGGCTTTTTTTTATGAACCAACAGAGAGAAGCCCATTCTCTCTGTCTCTCCTCTCACTGTAACTCTACCTCTCAAATAAATAAATAAAAAATCTTTTTAAAAAAGGCCTTTTAATTTTAGTATCATGATGAACATACGGTTTTAAGCATATTTGATGGATTTTAATCCTTTGCACACATTCTTTGAGAAGTTAGGAGGTTAGTCTTTGTCATACAGGCCTTGTTGTCTGAGGCATCTTCCTTGACTTGGGGATGGTGAGATATTCCAAGGTCATCATCTGAACTTCTTTCCTAGACCAGGAATTAGCCATGTCTCTAAGGAGCCCTGTGGTTTTAGTGAAGATGGTGTTGAGGCCAGAACTGGATGACTGAATGTGTGCATTACTGCTAGGTTAGCCTTTGCTTCCAGGGTAGGAAGTCTGTAATTCTTTTTCTTTTTATTAATTTTTAGTCTGTATTTTTTAAATAAAATGTATCATGAGTTAAAGCTAATACCAGTAATTCAAATTCACGATGACTGTGGGGAGCAACTCGGACTAGACTAAGTTACTGGAATTAAGACTTATTCTATGCATCTGCTCTCCCACAATATGGCGCTGGGAGAGGAGAAAACAGCTTCTACACAGCTGCCTCCAGTTCAGCCAATAAACTGTAGGACTTGCTCCTGATTGGAGGAGAGCAGCGTACTCAGCGTGTGGGCAGCCGAGTTGGGATTGGCAGAGGAGGACTATAAAGGAGGAGAGAGACAGCATGCACGAGGGAACATCTAAGGGGAACACCTGTGCAGCCCCCGAGAGAGCCGGCCGGCGGTGTGCCGCTCCCCTGCGGAAGTGGGGAAAGTGGCCAGGGGGAACCGCCCTTCCACGGAGGTGGAAGGGACGGCAGCCAACCCGGGAAGAACCAGCAGCAAACCCGGGGAGGGCCGAGCAGACGAAAGAACAGCGCAGGGTCCTGTGTCGTTCCTCCATGAAGACGGGGAGCGACATAATGGTGCCGTGACTCGGATATGAAGCCTAGGCAGGGCTTAGTGTCGTTCCTCCACGAAGAGGGGGAGCAACAGATGACGTGGTTTTTTCTTAATCTCGTTGATTTTAAATTTATATCTCCTTTTTAATGCACTGAAGAATTGTTTTTACTTGGAAGTGACTTTATACAGCATCTTTGTCTCGCATCTTCTTTCCTCGCTTGTCTAAAAGATGATATTGTACAATTTTAAAAATATAAAATGATTTCAGAGAGTCTGAAATAAAATCTTGTTTTCTCTCCTGGACTAGTGATTGTCTTTTTGTGTAGCTGCCCAGAGTTCTTTATTTCTCCTCCTTTGAAGTCTGATTTGCGAGACTGTGCCTTGGTGTTGACTATTCAGGGTTAATTTTCCAAGATGTGTTCACCGCTTTTTAAAAGTAAAGGACCCCTTTAAAATAGTTTTGATTCAACTTTTTTAAAAGGGCAGCTTTATTTATATATAATTCAATACTGTAAAATTTACTTTTAAAGTACAGTTTAGTGGTTTTCAGGATAATCAGAGTGGTGTACCCATCACCACTATATAATTTCAGAACATTTTTTATCACCTTAGGAAATCTATACCCATTGGCAGTCTTTCTGTATTCCCTTTTTCCTCAGATTCTGGTAACTACTAGCCTTTCTTTCTGTGAAGATTTGCCTCTTCTGGCCATTTCATATGAATGGAATCATACAATATGTGATCTTTTATGACTGGCTTCTTTCACGTTGTGAAACCCATGTTGTAAAATGCAGCAGTACCTCATTTGTGTGTGTGTGTGTGTGACAGAATTAGACAGTGAGTGAGAGGGAGACAGAGAGAAAGGTCTTCCTTCCGTTGGTTTAACCCCAAATGGCTGCTATGGCCGGTGCGCTGCGCCGTTCTGAAGCCAGGAGCCAGGTGCTTCCTCCTGGTCTCCTATGTGGGTGCAGGGCCCAAGCACTTGGGCCATCCTCCACTGCCTTCCCGGGCCACAGCAGAGAGCTGGCCTGGAAGAAGAGCAGCGGGACTAGAACCCGGCACCCCAACCGAGTCTAGAACCCGGGGTGCTGGTGCTGCAGACGGAGGATTAGCCAAGTGAGCCGCAGTGCTGGCCTGCAGTACCTCATTCTTTTGTGTGTCTGAATAATAGGCACATTTTGTTTATCCATTTATCAGTTGATGCACATTTGGATTGTTTTTACTTTGAATTATTATGAACATTGGTGTACAAGTTTTTGTATGAACATATTTTCAAACTTCTTGGATATATACCTAGAGGTGGAATTACTAGTTCTTCTTTTCTTCTTAAGATTTATTTATTTATTTGAAAGTCAGAACTACAGAGAGAGAGAGAGAGAGGAAGAAAGAAACAGAGTGTGTGAGAAACCTTTCATCTGCTGGTTCACTCCCTAGATGGCTACAACTGTCAGGGCTGGGGCAGGTTGAAGCCAAGAACCAGGAGGTTCTTACGGGTCTCCCACATATGAGTGGCAGGGACCCAAGAACTTGGAATATCTTCCACTGCTTCTCCCAGGCCATTAGCAGAGAGCTGGTTCAGAATTGAGTGGCAAGGATATGAACCAGTGCCCATATGGAATGCCAAAGGCAGGTAGCACCTTCACCCACTACACCACAATGCTGTCCCTGGAATTACTAGTTCTTGTGGTAACTCTATATTTAACTTTTTTATAAGATTTATTAATTTATTTGAAAGTCAGAGTTACACACAGAAGGAGAAGCAGAGAGAGAGAGAGAGAGAGAGAGAGAGAGGTCTTCCATCTGCTAATTCACTTCCCAATTGACTGCAACGGCCAGAGCTGGGCTGATCCGAAGCCAGGAGCTTCCTCCAGGTCTCCCATGTGGGTGCAGGGGCACAAGCCACCTGGGCCATCTTCCACTGCCTCCTCAGGCCACAGCAGAGCTGGATCAGAAGTAGAGCAGCCAGGACATGAACCGGCACCCATATGGGATGGCAGCACTGCAGGCAGCGGCTTTACCTGCTATGCCACAGCACTGGCCCCCTGTACTTAACTTTTTAAAAATATTTACTCATTTTTATTTATTTGAAAGGCAGAGTCACACACACACACACACACACACACACTGGGGTGGGGGAAGGAATTTGATCACTCTTTAATCCACTGGTTCATTCCCCAGATGCCTGCAACAGCCAGGGCAGGGCATGCTGAAGCCAGGAGCCAGGAGCCAGAACTCCATCCTGATCTCCATGTGGGTGGCAGGGAGTCACCTAGTTGAGCCATCGTCTCCCGCCTCCCGGGAACATTATCTGGGAACTGGTTGGACATGGAGGAGATGTGACTGGAACAGGCACTCTGATGTGCAGTGTGGGCATCCCAAGTGACTCCTTAGCCTGCTGTGCTACAATGCCCACCCATGTATTTTAACTTGTTAACTGCCAAACTGATTTTTAAAACAGCCACAGCATTTTATATTCCTACCAGCAATGTATAGAATTTTAATTTTTCCATGTTCCTTGGCAATACTTTTATTTTCTTTTTAATCTAGTCAACGTAGTGGGAGTGAGTTGACGCTTCACTGTGGTTTTGGTTTGTGTCTCCCTACTAAGCAATGGCGTTGGATAACTTTCATGTGCTTGTTGGCCATTTGTATAGATCCTTTGGGGAAATATCTATATGAACATTTTCCCATTAACATTTTCGAAATGAAGTGTTGCAGTGGATTTTTTCTGAGAGGATTTGTTCTGAGAGGAGGAGCATGGTGGGGGCAAGAGGAGCGGAGTCACCACACAGACCCTGGGAGTTTTTAAAGTTTTTTAAAAAGTTTATTTGTATTTAAAGGGCAGATAAAGACAGAGAAAGAGGGAGGGAGAAAGAAAGAGAAAGCAATCTTCCATCTACTGGTTTACTCTCCTAAAGTCTTCCACACCCAGGACTGGGCCAGATAAAGCCAGGAGCCTGGAACTCCATTTGGGTTTCCCATGTGGGACCCAAGTAGTTGAGCTATCACCTGCTGCCCCTCAGGGTATGCATTAGCAAGAATCTGCATAGGTCTCCTACATGGGTACAGGAGTCCCAGCACTTGGGCCATCTTCTACTGCTTTCCAGGCCATAGCAGAAAGCTGGATCGGAAGAGGAGCAGCCGGGACTTGAACAGGTGCCCATATGGGATGCTGGCACTTCAGGCCAGGGCTTTAACCTGCTGCACCACAGTGCCGGCCCCTCTGTGTTTTCTTTTGTTGCTATCAAGTATAAGAAACCATTGTTTAATCCAAGCTCACAAAGATTTACTCTTTGCTTTTTCATTTTTCCAAGATTGTTATCGTTTTAACTCTCATATTTAGGTTTATGATGTTTGAATTCATTTTTGCGTGTGGAAGAGGTAGAGGGTCTAATTAGTTTCCTGTGGCTGCTGTACCAATTACCACAAACTGACTGTTTAGAACAATAGGCATTTGCTCTCCCAGTTCTGGAGGCTGGTGTTTGAGGTGGCTGTTCCTCTGGAGTGGTGGGGGCAGTTCATTGCATGACTCTCTCAGCTTCTGGTGGTAACCTGTGATCTCTGCCGCTTCTTGGCTTGCACTGCAACCTCTGCCGTGTCCCTCTGTGTATCGGTTTGAGTTTTCTCATTTCTTTTTCTTATAAACAACACTTATCCTTGAATTTAGGTCCCACTCTCATTCAAGATGACCTATCAGGATTCTTACCATCATGACATCTGCAGAGAACGTCACATTCTGAAGTTCCAGGTGGACTTCAGAAAGTCTTTGGACAATGCATAGATTTCAAAACATTTTTATACCAAAATAAACTTACCTTTAAAAAAAAAAAAAAAGGCAGGGTGATGAGAGAGAGGAAGAGACAGAGGGTGTCTTCTATCCACTGGTTCACTCCCTGAATGACCACAACAGCTGGGGCTGGAAAACTCCATTCTGTTCTGCCACACCAACTAGTGGCAAGGAGCCAAATGCTTGGGCTATCTTCCAATGCCTTCCTGGGTGCATTAATAGGAAGCTGGGTTGGAAGCTGTGTAGCCAGGATTCTCACTCTATTATGGGATGCTGGCATCACAAGCAGTGTTTTAACTCATTTTGCCACATGCTGGTCTCAAAATAAACTTACCTTTTTTTAAAAAAAACATTTTTTTAAGATACATTTTATTTATTTGAAAGGCAACAGAGAGAAACAGAGATCTTCCGTCCACTGGTTCACTCTCCAAATGACCACAATGGCCAGGGCTGGGCCAGGCCAAAGCCAGGAGTCCAGAACTGCACCCGGGTCTCCCACATGGGTGCAGGGGCCCAAGCTCTGAGGCCATCTACTGCTTTCCAGGCCAGCAGCAGGGAACTGGATTGGAAGAGGAGCAGCCGGGTCTCGTGTGGTGCCCCAGATGTATGCTTAATCTGTTGCCACAGTGCCAGCCCCGAGTGGTATAACATTCTTAACCATTAGCTTGACAAAGGCATAAAGCAAAGTTTTACAAGACTGTATTTGCAGCAGTGTTGATACACACAGACATTTCTTTCTTCTCTTTCTTTTTGTATTTTTTCTTTCTTTTAAAATGTTGGCTCCCACATGTAAGAGAGAACATGCGGCACTGGTCTTCCTGCATCTGGTTTATGTCACTCAACGTGATGTGCTTCAGTTGCACTGGTTTTGATGCAAATGGTAGACTTTCATTCATTTTTTTATGACTGAGTAATATTCCGTAGCATGTGTGTACCACATTTTCTTTATCCATTCGTCCAATCATGGACACCTGGGTTGACTCCAAGTGTTGGCTGCTGTAAACATGTGGTGCAATGTGCTCGTGTCTTGTGTGTGTACACCCAGAAGTGGGACTGCTGGATCCCATGGCAAGTCTACTTCTAGCTTTTTAAGAAATCTCCACACTATTTTCCACAGTGGCTGCACTACCCTCCTTTGCCCCCAACAGTGTGTGAGCGTTCCCCTTTCTCCACATCCTCACCAGCATTTGTTACCTCTGTCTTTTGGATGTTAGTTATTCTGACAGGAATGAGGTGATATTTCATTGTGGTTTTGATTTGCATTTCCCTGATGGCTAGTGATGTTGAACATTTTTTCGTGTATTTGTTGACCATTTGCATTTCTTCTTTTGAGAACTGTCTATTATAAAGTCCTTTGTCCATTTCTTAACTGGATTGGTTGTTTTTTTGTTGTTGAGTTTTTAAGTTGCTGATATATTCTGGATATTAATCCTTTGTCAGATAGGTAACTTGCAAACATTTTTCCCATTCTGTTGTATGTCTCATCACTTTATTGATTCTTTTGCTATGCAGAAGCTTTTGAGTTTTATATAATCCCATTTATTTAGTTTTGCTTTTGTTGGTGTGTGTGTTTTAATAGGCAATTTAAAGTCACTTGAATTATAGTGTTTAATATAGTGCTAGTTTAATTTTTTGTTGAATTCCTATTTCACATGTAGTATCTTTTTTGTGTTTCAGATTTATCACTTTTTACCTAGAATCTGTTTTCATTTTTTAAATAAATATTTATTTATTTGAAAAGCACAGTAACACAGAGAGAGAATGACAGGCAGAGATCTTCCATCTGTGGTTCATTTCCCAAATATCCACAAGAGCCAGGACTGGGTCAGGCTGAAGCCAGGAGCCAGGAACTCCGATTGGGCTCCCTCATGGGTGGCAGGAACCCAAACACTTGTGCTATCGTCTGCTGCCTCCACCACTAACAGCAGGCTGGATTGGAAGTGAAGGCAGGACTCGATTTCAGGCGCGACAGGGTGTGGGTACCTCAAGTGGCAGCTTAGCCACTGTGTCACAGTGCCTGCTCCTTCATTTTGAGTTTTTGAAACGTCCTCTTTTCCATCTTATTTTTTACTCAAGGCATAACTTACTATATTAATTTGCTTTTGTGTTTAGCCAGTGTAGTTTTTTTTATTTTTGTAATTTTTTTCTTTTATTTTCCTTTCTGACTATGACATTTCTTTATACAGTTTTTTATTCTGTCATTAATTGCTAAATATTTCTAATTTTAAAAAATATTTATTTTATTTGAAAGGTAGAGTTAGAGAGAAGGAGAGAGAAAGAGAGAGAGTGAGCATTTCAATTCACTGGGTCACTTCCCAAATGGCCACAATGGCCAGGGCTGGGCCAGGCTGAAGCTAGGAACCAGGAGCTTCATCTGGGTCTTCCATGTGGGAGGCAAGGCCGCAGGTATTTAGGCCATTTCCCCGCTGTTTTCCCAGGCACATTAGCAGGGATCTGGATCTGAAGTGGAGCAGCTGGAACTTGAATTGGTACCAACATGGAATGCCAGTGTCGCAGGCAGTGGCATAACCCATTGCACCACAACACTGGCCTCATAAATATTTCTAGTGCTGATTTATTTATTTTCATAGCTCCCATCATTTTCTTAGTTTTTCATCTGAACATTAAGAATCTTGTTCCAATAGGAGCAGCAATACTTGTTTTCCTTGGGATGATTCAATGACCTTTTTTCTTTATAGTTGCTGATTTTGTAGGCCTTGACCCCAGAATTGCTGCATGGCTTATAGATCCCAGAGATGCCACACTATCTTTTGAACATTTAGTGGCAAAATACCTCGAAAAATCCACCACAGTTAAAGTGAGCAGCACTTACGGAAATGCCTCAAGAAATATTGTGGTGAGTTGTTTAGGTTAGGTTTTATCAACCTTAATGTAATCCTAATCTTTTTCTAGAAAGTTCTACTTCACAGATGGTCTAATAGTAAAACAGTGCCAACATTAATTTTCACTTATTCTTCCCCATTTTTTTAAAAGGATTTATTTATTTGAAAGGCAGACTGACGGAGAGAGGAAGAGAGAGAATCTTCCATCTGTTTGTTCACTGCCCAGATGACCACAATGGCCCAGGGGCTGGGTTAGGCTAAGCAGAGTCAGGAAGTGCATTCAGATCTCCCATGTGGGTTGCAGGGGCCCAGGTACTTGGAACTCCTGCTACTTTCCCAGGCACATTAACAGGGAGCGGGACCAGAACTTGAACTGGTGCTCAGATATTGGATGCCGCTGTCACAGGCGACTCCATCCACTAACTCCACAATGCCGGCCCCATAAAGTAACATCCTTTAATTGCATATCCCTCAAACTTTTTTGAGTATCTTTGTATTACTCAGTGTGTAGAATGAAGAGAAAACGTGGGTTGGGAGAAAGTGTAGGGAAATGGCGGCATGCTCTCACACAGGAGTATTCTGCACAGACTGGGAGACATCTGTGCAAGGTGCCAGTATGTGACCACTCACACCACAACTGCCATCAGAAGCTTCGTGGGATTTCTCTGGGGGATGATCTGGTGAACTGAGTCTGTTTCTAGACTGAGAGGAACATTGCCACCAAATTTACCTAATTTTTAATACTTTTGCTCTTTTAAAGAATCAGAACGTACATATGAATCTAAGGATACTCCACAGGCTTATGATGACGCTTTGCTCCAAGTTGAAGGCAAGATGTTCTACTGTAACTTTTGTTTGTGGGAGAGCTGTCCTTTCACTGGCACCTACACAGGGAGCAAGGCTGCAGGGTCTGTGAGTGTGGAACAAACACCAAGTTCTAAGGCCACTTGGCAAAGAGGACTGTATAGGTTGAAAACAATCATTTTCCAATGCCCCCCCCCCCATAGTTGGAATGTTTCCTTTTTTTTTTTTTTTTTTTTTTTGACAGGCAGAGTGGACAGTGAGAGAGACAGAGAGAATGGTCTTCCTTTTTGCCGTTGGTTCACCCTCCAATGGCTGCCGCGGCCGGCGTACCGCGCCGATCCGATGGCAGGAGCCAGGTACTTATCCTGGTCTCCCATGGGGTGCAGGGCCCAAGCACTTGGGCCATCCTCCACTGCACTCCCTGGCCACAGCAGAGAGCTGGCCTGGAAGAGGGGCAACCGGGACAGAATCCAGTGCCCCGACCGGGACTAGAACCCGGTGTGCCGGTGCCGCAAGGTGGAGGATTAGCCTAGTGAGCCGCGGCGCCGGCAGTTGGAATGTTTCTAATGCAATAGTTCACATAAAAGCTGAGATTTATTTTGGTCGATAGTGAAATGAACACTACTCTGTCGACCAGAGCCTCCCTGGGAAGCAGATGGCCTTCGGAAGAAACACCGAGAAGAACTGAGTGAAGGGACTGTGTTCGAGGGAGGGCAGGGTGACAGGAACCAGCAAAGCAGAATTCCCCAGGGACAGGCGAGAGCTGGGGGCTTTTCCCCCCCTGGGCTCCAAGGCAGGCTGTTGTCTGCTCTCTCTCTCTCCTGATGCCCACTTGACAGCAGGGTGGGCACCAGGTTGTGACCTGAGGGGTCCACCTGAGGAGAGGGCAGGTAGAGAAGTCAGGGCAGGGGTGAGAGCTGAGGCCCAGGGTGCTCCCTGGCGGGAGCATGAAAGAGTAAAAGAAGGTGGAAATTCTGACGCAGAGCCTGGGGGATGGTCAAGAAGTGGAGGGAGCCATGCTCCTTGCTCCTTGAGCAGGTGGCCTAGCACTCCCCACAGCCCCAGTTGGTCGGTGCGAAATCATATAAATCAAGATACATTTTTGGGAATTCAACAACTGTATTTTGAAATAGAAATGGAAGACTGAAAGTACATAGCAAAAATGCTTAAGTCAACCTTAAAAATAGAAAGAGTAAAGAAAATTGGGGATGGGGCTTGGGCTATCAGATATTTCCAAATATCTCTACCAAGTGTAATAATAAAATAGGATACTTAAAGGAAATGGGAGTTTTTGAGGAAGAATAGGAAGAAGGGTGATGATGCTGGATAGGAAATCAACCATGTCCATAGCAGGAGCTGTCTTTTTTTTTTTTTTTTTTTTTTTTTTTTTTTTTTTTTTTTTGACAGGCAGAGTGGACAGTGAGAGAGAGACAGAGAGAGAAAGGTCTTCCTTTTGCCGTTGGTTCACCCTCCAATGGCCGCCGCTGCAGCCGGCGCACCGTGCTGATCCGATGGCAGGAGCCAGGATCCAGGTGCTTTTCCTGGTCTCCCATGGGGTGCAGGGCCCAAGCACCTGGGCCATCCTCCACTGCACTCCCTGGCCATAGCAGAGAGCTGGCCTGGAAGAGGGGCAACCGGGACAGAATCCGGCGCCCCAACCGGGAGCTGTCTTAATTGTAGTTTAACAGAATTAAGAAGGCTTTTCAACAATACAAATGCAAATAATTTACAGTAACACTAGGTAGGTGTTTGGCGTAGCTATCAAGATGCCAGTTAAGACAGACCCTCTGACACTGCAGTGCCTGGGTTTGGTTCTCAGCTCTGGCTCCTGATTCCAGTTTCCTATTAATGCAGACTTCGGAGTCAGCGGATGATGGCGCAAATGATTGGGTTCCTGTCACCCATATGGGAGATCAGGATTGAGTTCCTGGCTCCCAGATTCTGTCTGGCCCAGCTCCAGTCAATCCATATAATTAGGGAGTGAATCAGCACTCCCCAGTTGGAAGGAAGCTGTTTATGAAATAAAAGTATTAGTAAAGCATATTGATATTATTTATTCCTATGAAACAGGCTTATAGTTTATGGCAGCTATTTTGGACTTTGGAGCTTCCTCTGATACCAATTTTGGCAGGTAAGTCATAAAGGCAGTCATTTTTCTAAAAAAACTCTTTATGTTGTTAGGAATAACTGTTTCTCTCTAACGTATTTAGAAGTTGGTAATATATCTCATGGGTTCTGAAGAGGTAGCAAAACCTTTAATTCCCTTTCAACAGTGAGAGGGGTTGGGCTGTATCACCTTTGGTCCAGAGGACTGGCAGGTTCTGACATTTCAGTCTTGTGGGGTCCCAGGAGCAGGAGGTCCTGATGGGTGGTCTGCCTGTTAGTGGCTCTCTGCTCTGGTCTTGCTGTCCTTGTAACCCTCCTCCCTTGGTCTGGCAGAGTCTGAGAAGCTCCCTGAAAGCACCCTGCAGGGCTCTCTCTGCCTTTGCCTCTGACCATGTTCTCTGGTGCACAGGAGAACAGAACCTTGTCCAGTGGCCACTGAGTCTGTGAAGGGCCCGGCTGGGGCTGGCTGGTGCAGCTCATGTCCACTCTCAGGACTTCCGTTTTCCCGTCTCGAGGGGGTCCTGAGGGCCCTCTAGAAGCCGGCGCGCAGCAGGTGCTGAGGGAAGGACAGTGTGTTATCATCGTGCTTCTCAGGGAGGAAGGCAGTTCTGTCTTTACTACAGGGTTCGTGAATGCAATGAAAATAGGATCTGGTTTGGATTTTAAATTGCAGTGATGGAAAGACACAGCGTTCAGGTGAACAAAGAAGAAATGGAGAGGACATCAGCGCTTCTTGGGGTAAGGTATTTTTTCAGACTGCCTATATGGCAATTGTTCCCATGACAGGGCTGGGCAGATTTCACTTTTCTTCCCCAGACTGATGTTGGCATTGTTCTTTTTCTGGGGTTCCTGGAGGGGAAGACTAGACACTGAAAGGATTATCTAGCTAGCCATGAGACAGAGAGACAGAGACAGACCAACTGACAGAGATCCCATCCACTGGTTCACTCCCCAGATGTCCACAGCCAGACTGCAGCCAAAGCCAGCAACTCATTCTAGGTCTCCCACATGGGCAGCAGGGATCCAATTACTTGATGAATCACCACCACCTCCTAGGGTCTGCCTTAGCAGGAAGCTGGTTGTGAGCTGGGACCGTGTGTCAAACCCAGGTGCTCTGATATGAGACTCCAGTGTTTTAACCACTCGGGTAAATGCCTCCCCCCTAGCAGATTTAGCATCTAATTCATGTGTGTGTGTGTCTGTGTGAGTGTGTGTCTGTATGTGTGAGTGTGTCTGTGTGAGTGTATGTCTGTGTGAGTGTGTATGAGTATATGTGTGTGTGTGTCTGTGTATATGTGTGTATGTGGGTGTGTGTGTATGTGGGTATGTGTGTGTGTTTGTGTGTGTGTCTGTGTGTGAGTTTGTGTATGTGTGTGAGTGTGTTTGTGAGAGTGTATATGTGTGTATGTGTGTGTTTGTGAGAGTGTGTGTATGTGTGTGTGAGTGTGTCTGTGTGAGTATGTGTGTGTGCCTGTGTGTGTATGTCTGAGTGTGTGTGTCTGTGTGTGCCTATGTGTGTGTGTCTCTGTATGTGAGTGTGTGTGAGTGTATGTGTGTGTATATATATGTGTATGTGTGAGTGTGTGTGTGAGTGTGAATGTGTGTGAGTGTATGTGTGTCTCTGTGTGTATGTGAGTGTGTGAGTGTGTGTGTGTCTCTGTATGTGTGTGAGTGTGTGCCTGTGTGTGAGAGTGTGTGTGAGTGTGGGTATGTGTGTGTCTCTGTGTGTATGTGTGTCTGTGTATATGTGAGCCTGTGTGTGTGTGTGTGAGTGATGGCAGCGGGGTGGGGGGACTTCTTTAATGGATCCTCGGGGTTCTTCTCAAAAGTTAGATTTTTCTTTCAAGGACATTGCCCCCTATAGTTTGGCAAAGAGATCCTTGGGTTTTTCGAAAAATAAAAATATAGAGAAATGCATAAAGTTGCATGAAGAAAACACATGAAACTGTTCCACGTAAAATGTCTTGAAGGAGGCTCTGATAGAACCCTCACCTAGGCCAAAGCATAGAGGTTCCAGGAGCTCTGTTTGTTCTTCTATCAGAATTCCCTTCCTGCTGCCTAAACGTCATCTTGACTTCTGTAGTAGTTCGTTGTTGCTCTTACTTATTCTACTTTAGTGCCTGAACAGCATAGATTAGCTTTGCTTCTTGAACTGTAAGTAAATCAGTAATCTGTGCATGACCTTCTTCACTCAGCTTTCTGCATCCAGCCTTAGCCGTGACACTGTGTCACTCAGTGCTGTAGACTGTGCCGCGCTGGTGTCTCTGCCCCACTGTTGACAGGCCTCTGGTTGTGTCCAGGTTGGGTTCATCGCAAATCATATCACAGCCCTGCACCTCTGCCCTGGGACCTGAGACGTTGAGGGATGGCTGGGGCGCCAGGCACTGCTGTTCAGCCATGTTATGTAGGCAGCATTGCTTCCAGAGCTGAAGTCCCACTGTGCACGGGGGGTGGGTTCTGTCTGTGTGCCTGTCTGCTGCACCTGGCTGTCCCAGACCTTCATGTGGAAGCCACTGTGGTAAGAATGTGTGCTGTTTCCTTAAGGGTTTCCATTTTCCTGATTACTAATATCACCATTGGCTAGCAAATTTCTTCTTTTGTAAAAGATCTATTTGTTCAAGTCTTTTATGTATTTTTTTATTTTCCCTAATTGATTTATAGGACTTCTTGATATATTCTGGATGCTAGCTTGTCACCACCCCTCTGTCTCGTTTGGGATGGTGTTGGATCACTTTCCAGTCCTGACATTTCTGGGGAATTCTCTCTCTCTCCCTCCCTCTGCTGTCTTCTTGCTTTTCCTTTTGTTTTATTCCTTTAGTTTAGTTTAGTTTAGTTTTTGTACAGGCAGAGTTAGACAGTGAGAGAGAGACAGACATAGAAGGATCTTCCTTCCGTTGGTTCACCCCCGCAAATGGCCGCTACAGCTGGCGTGCTGCATCGATCCGAAGCCAGGAGCCAGGTGCTTCTCCTGGTCTCCCATGCGGGTGCAGGGCCCAAAGACTTGGGCCATCCTCCACTGCCTTCCCGGGCCACAGCAGAGAGCTGGACTGGAAGAGGAGCAACCGGGACAGAATCTGGTGCCCCAACCGGGACTAGAACCTGGGGTGCCGGCGCTGCAGGCTGAGGATTAGCCAAGTGAGCCGCAGCGCCGGCCTATTCCTTTAGCTTTGAGAAGCATAGTTCAATGAGTCTTTAGGTATCCACCATAAGTCAAAATAGATCTTTTTAAAATCCATTTTAGTTAATTGTAGATTATTGTTTACTCCATTAAAACCTTTTATTGCCAACTGTTTGATGAATAAATTAATTTGAAATGATAAAAGCTACTAATGAGGTTAATTGTATTTTTCATATTATTAGGCTCGTCTGAAAGAATTGGAGCAAGAAGCCCATTTTGTTGCAGGAGAAAGGTTTCTCATAACGAGTAACAACCAGCTGCGGGAGGTAAAGTTAGATGTCACCACCTTGGGAAAATATAATTCTTTGTTTGAAAAAAAAAGATTCATTTACTTTTTTATTTGATAGGAAGAGTTATAGAGACAGGGAGAGGGAGGGAGATAGAGAGAGAGAGAGAGAGAGAGAGAGAGAGATGTCCTACCCTCTAATTCACTAACCAAATGGCTGTACTGGCCAGGGCTGAGTCAGGCCGAAGTCAGAAGCATGGAACACCATCCAAGTCTCCCATGTTGGTGCAGGGACCCAAGTGTTTGGGGCATCTTCCTCTGCTTAGCCAGGTGCTTTAGCAGGGAGCTGGATCGGAAGTAGAGCAGCCAAGACTCAAACAGGCGCTCATAGGGGAAGCTGGTGTTGCAGGTGGCAGCTTGACTCACTGCACTGCCCCTGGAAAAATACAGTTCTTACTTAGGAGGCAAAGGAGATTTATTCTGAATTTACAAGTATTATTTCATGTAGTTTATCTGAAAATGTATAAGCTGTTCATGTTCTCTCACTGTTTGCAAACGTGTTTAAATTCTTTTTTTTTTTTTTAAAGATTTATTTTAGGGCCGGCGCCATGGCTCACTAGGCTAATCCTCTGCCTGCGGCACTGGTACTACAGGTTCTAGTCCCAGTTGGGGTGCCAGTTCTGTCCTGGCTGCTCCTCTTCCAGTCCAGCTCTCTGCTGTGGCCCGGGAAGGCAGTGGAGGATGGCCCAAGTGCTTGGGCCCTGCACCCACATGGAGACCAGGAGAAGAACCTGGCTCCTGGCTTTGGATCGATGCAGCGCACCAGCTGTAGTGGCCATTTGGGGGGTGAACCAATGGAAGGAAGACCTTTCTCTCTGTCTGTCTCTCTCTCACTGTCTAACTCTGCCTGTCAAAAAAATTTATTTTATTTATTTGAAAGACAGTGTTACAGAGAGAGGTAGACACAGAGAGAGAGGTCTTCCATCCACTGGTTCACTCCCCAGATGGCCGTAATGTCCCGGAGCTGCTCAGATCCGAAGCCAGGAGCCAGGAGCTTCCTCCAGGTCTCCCACGTGGGTGCAGGGGCCCAAGGACTTGGGCCATCTTCTACTGCTATCCCAGGCCATAGCAGAGAGCTGGATCGGAAGAGGAGCAGCCGGGACTACAACTGGTGCCCATATGGGATGTTGGTGCTTCAGGCCAGGGCTTTAACCCGCTGTGCCCCAGCGCCAGCCCCAGTGTTTAAATTCTTAATTCAAAGCCTTTAGGTTTGGGCTGGTGTCTTGGCACAGTAGATTAAGCCGTTCGACACCAACATCCCATATGAGCACCAGTTAGAGTTCCGGCTTCTCCACTTCTGATGCAGCTTCCTGCTAGTGTTCCTAGGAAGGCAGTAGAAAATGGCCCAAGAACTTGGGTCCCTGCCACCCACGTGGGAGATGGAGCCCAGTCCCAGCTATTGTGGCATTTAGGAGGTGAACCAGAGGATAGAATATTTGTCTCTCTCTCTCCCTCTCTCTCTGTAACTCTGCCTTTAAACTAAATGCATATTTTTTTTTATTTGACAGGTAGAGATATAGAGACAGAGAGAAAGGTCTTCCTTCCGTTGGTTCACCCCCCAAATGGCCGCTATGGCCGGCTCTGCGCTGATCCAAAGCAAGGAGCCAGGTGCTTCTTCCTGGTCTCCCACATGGGTGCAGGGGCCCAAGCACTTGAGCCGTCTTCTACTACCTTCCCGGGCCACAGCAGAGAGCTGGACTGGAGGAGAAGCAACCGGGACTAGAACCCGGCGCCCATAAGGGATGCCAGCACCACAGACGGAGGATTAGCCAAGTGAGCCACGGCGCCAGCCCCCCTAAATACATAATTTTTAAAAATATTTATTTATTTATTTGAAAGAGCCATACAGAGGAGAGGCAGAGAGAGAGAGAGAGGTCTTCTATCCGCTGGTTCACTCCCCAATTGGCCGCAACGGCCAGAGCTGCGCCCATCTGAAGCCAGGAGCCTCCTCCAGATCTCCAACACGGGTGCAGGAGCCCCAAAGACTTGGGCCATCCTATACTTCTTTCCCAGGCCATAGCAGAGAGCCAGATCAGAAGTGGAGCAGCCGGGACTCAAACCAGCACCCACGTGAGATGCCAGCACTGCAGGCAGTAGCCCCACCCCGCTATGCCACAGCGCTGGCCCCAAGACATAATTTAAAAAAAAAAAAAAGCCTTTTAGAAGCCACTAAATCAGAATTTAAGCATTTTGTAACATCTGTGTCTGGTGTCTTCTGTGCTGATGGTTTTAACTCTAACAATAATGTTGCTTCTTTCCAATCTGGAACTCTCAACACTTGAAAATGGCTTTTCCTGAAGATCCTCTTTGACAAGTTAAAGCTACACTTGCTGAGTCAAAGGCGTCTCCCCAAAACAGGGCTGCAGAAATACCCATCCACGTCAGAAGCTGTGGTAAGCTTTAGAAATCTTCTTTTATTTTTATTTTTTTTAAATTTTAAAAAAATTTATTTGAAAGGGTTACAAAAAGATGTAGAGCCAGAAATAGAGCGAGGTCTTCCATCCACTGGTTCACTCCCCAAATGGCCACAACAGCCAGAGCTGAGCTGATCTGAAGCCAGGAGCCAGGAGCTTCTTCTGGGTCTCCCACACAGGTGCAGGGGCCCAAGGACTTGGGATATCCTCCATTGCTATCCCAGGCCATAGCAGAGAGCTGGATAGGAAGAGGAATAGCTGGGACAAGAACCAGCACCCATATGGGATTCTGGCGCTGCAGGTTGGGGCTTTAACCCGCTGCGCCACAATGCTGGTCCCATCTTTTCTTTCTTTGAAATGATAGCCCATCTATGACTCACCTCAGACCCACTGGAGCTCCCTTAGAGGGCAGCCCCTCAGGCTCCTCCCCAAGATTGCGCTCCCAGCAGTGGACTAAGGAGAAAGTGGCCAGCAGTAAGTACATTTTTTCAGAAGCAACAGATCGGCTTGACTTCCTGCAAAAGATAATTTGGTGGGGTTTTGTTCTTAAAACCAAATTTCTGACATCCCAATCCCACTCGCTTTGTTTCATCTCCCGAAAGAGACTGAGAATGGGAAAGGTCATCAGTCCTCTTTTCTCTCCCAGATTTGTTGCAGAGAATTAGCTGCCCCTCTCTTGAGAGGAATATACTTTTAAACTGACAAAGAGTACTGAGAGTCGACTCATAGAATGACAAATGCCCTAAACAGCACCCTGGCCTCAGAATCAGCTCTTAAGGCATTCAGATCTGGCTAAAAAGCCCATGAGAGTATCTCAGGCATGGAAAGCCGAGACACTGTGGCAAAAAAATGGCCTACGTGAAAGATCTCTGTAAGTGGAAAGAAGGGGCCATCAAAGAAGGAGGTACCTTTCTCTGAAGGGAGGAGAGAACTTCCACTTTGACTATGGCCCTGTCTAAATAAAGTCAGAGTTTGTGAACATAAGAGGCTTCCATAGCCTTGGCAGCTCATGACAAAAGCCTTGGGAGATCACTGACAGCATAAATAAGAGTGCCAATTGTTAAATCAACAACAGGATTCACTGTGTACTTGCTCCCCATGCAGGACCTCTGTCCTTAATGTGTTGTACTATGAGAATTAACGGTAAAACTAATCTTCAAACAGTTCTTTATACTTTGTATGACTGTGTGGGTGCAAACTGTTGAATTCTTTACTGGTACAGAGTTGATCTTCTTTATATAAAGATAATTTAAAATGAATCTTAATGAAGAATGGGATGGGAGAGGGAGTAGTGTGGGGAGCAACTCGGACTAGACTAAGTTACTGGAATTAAGACTTATTCTATGCATCTGCTCTCCCACAATATGGCGCTGAGAAGGGAGTAACAACTTCTACGTAGCTGCCTCTCGCCAATTTGATTGACTGAGCTGCAGGAGCTGATCTTGCTCCTGATTGGAGGAGAGCAGCGTACTCGGAGTGTGGGTAGCAGAGTTGGGATTGGTGGAAGAGGACTATAAAGGAGGAGAGAGACAACATGCACCAGGAACATCTATCTGAAGGAACACCTGTGCAGCCCCCGAGAGAGCCGGCCTGCGGTGTGCCGCTCCCCCGCGGAAGTGGGGAAAGTGGCTAGGGGGAACCGCCCTTCCACGGAGGTGGAAGGGTCGGTAGCCAACCCGGGAAGGACCAGCAGCAAACCCGGGGAGGGCCGAGCAGACAAAAGAACAGCGCAGGGTCCTATGTCGTTCCTCCACGAAGACGGGGAGTGACATAATGGTGCCGTGACTCGGATATGAAGCCTAGGCAGGGTCTAGTGTCGTTCCTCCATGAAGAGGGGGAGCGACAGAGTAGGAGATGGGATGTTTTGTGGGTGGGAGGGTGGTTATGGGGGGAAGAACCGCTATAATCCAAAAGTTGTACTTTTGAAATTTATACTTATTAAATAGAAGCTTTCTATAAAAAGTACTGAGAGTCGACTCTGCTAGGACGGCAGAGTATGAATAGACATCCAGAGGTCAGCAGATGCTTGTCCTGGAAGGACGCAGTGTGGGAGAGCGGTGAGTGCATTCACAGAGAACCAGCTCGGAGCTGCAGACGGTGCTCCCCGTGCTCGCCAGCTCTGGTCGGCAGCAGAAGACGTTTCCTTCGGAGAGGACTTCTCTGGCCGGACTGCCCCCCAGCACCCAGCACAGTCTTCTTGCTCCTCTCAGCCCTGTTGGGACCTTGGATTCAGGACCTCGTGAAGCCCGGTGCTCTGAGACTGTGCCCACACTGGGTAATAATGGCCTCCTGTAGAGGTAACCCAGAATTCCCGTCTTTCAGATCCTGTTCTTCTTCACAATGGAGAAGGGCCCCATCCTCCTCCCATGTCCGTGGGAGCCAGTGTGGAGTACGGAGTGAGAGCAGGGCCAGTGGATCAGCCACCATGCCTACTTGCACGGTTCGGGCCACGTTTGTTGGCAGCTATGTGCCTCAGTGTTCTGATCTGTAAGAGGAAGATGATGACAAGAGTACTTTCCCAGCTGAGTATGTCTGTGTGTCCAGCAGGACTTAGGAGGACGGTGCCAGACACAAGTTCTCCGTCATCCACCAAACATGGCCTGTACCATGGGCTGCGCCAGCCACACGCCTGGGACTCATCTCTGCCTTTCTTCCCATCTCACCCATAGCAAGCCTCATGGTCTCTGCCTACAAAGCATGTCCTGAACCTGCCCCCTCTGTCCCCTCTCGTCCCTCTGTCCCCTCTCCTTTGAGTACTCCAAACCAGGCTTCCACTCCTCCCCACCTGCTGGCCATTCCTCAGCTCTAGGCAGAGCTTGCTTTTAAAACACTGGAGATCGTGTTGCTCCCCTGACTGGAATCTCCAGTGGTTCCCATCGCACTTAGTCGGCCCCAAGCCTGTGAATGCAACCCTTGGCCCTGGGTCTGGCCCTGTCGCTCCCCTGTGAGCATGCCGGCTGCACACAGCTTTCTACACAGGCTCATTCCTAGGTCCCTGGACTGGCCACAGGTTTACCCCAGTGGCCTGATTGTCAGCTTGCATGTTGTCTTCAGGAGACCTTTCCTGGAGGCCCCTGTTGAGCCCCCCTTGAGGCCCCCGTTGCTCCCTATGTCTTCACCTTGATTTATTTTTACACATTATCTATAATTGTCCTAGGTATTAGTTTGCTTATTTCACTAGAATGTAGGTTGCACAGACCAAAGCCCTCACTTTGTTTGGAAAACCAAAATGTCCTAAAATCAGCCTCTCGTGGGGCTGAACTGAATGTCTGCTCATGGAGCCCCGAGACAGCAAGTGGCTGCTGGGAGCTAAGCCCCTTCCTGCTGGAGAGACTCAGGCCTGCGTCTCCTCACTCGCAGAGCACATGTGGGAAGTGAGCCCCGAAGCTCCAGCAGCCATTGTGCAAGGCCCCGTCTGTGCCTGCTCTCTGGGAGCCCCAGTCGGCTCATTTTCCGTCCTGGCGCCATCGGCACTGCTGCCCTTCCCTCGGCAGCAGCCTTGCTTCCCGCCAGCTTGCGGTGTGAGAACTCTCCTGGTTCTGAGTTACCTGTAAGCAGAGTTAGACAGTGATTTTAACAGGGAGACTCGTCTTTTTTCTACAGAGACACGATTGACACCGTGTTAGCCTTACTCTCTTATTTAATGAGTAAGTCATGCTTACTCATTCTGTGCATTTTTAAAAAAAATTAACTTTTAGTAGGTAACACATGCCCATGGTTCCAAACTGAAAACTAAGCTCCTGCCCACTGCTTCCCTCCCTCTGTCTCCTTCATCCTTCCCAGTGCCTGCCCCTTTCTCCCATTGTGTTCTTGGAGCCAATGACAGGGCTTCACACAGGATTGTTACTGCCCAGCTCCCCCTACTGAGTTAGGTTTTAGTTCTAGCAGGGTGTGGACTTTGTCCAGAGGACATTCCCAGTGCTCGAAACAATGCACGGGCAGAGTTGCTCAGTAAATCTCAAAGGAATTCCTCAGGTTGTGATAAGTACTCTTTTTCTCATTATTTAATTCCACACAGTTTCTTATTTCCATTAGAATTCTTTGACTCCTGAGTTGTGTGGAAGTGTCCTAAAGTTTCCAAATGTGTGGGGGCTTCCCCGGTGTCTTTCATTATTGATTTCTACGTTCAATGTACTGGAGGCTGAGAACGTGATCCATGTGACTTCAGTTCTCTGGCAGCACCAGTGTTCACTGACACCCCACAGGGGCATAGAGCTGGCATCTTCCTGCATCTGTGCAGGGGGGTGTTCCATAGACCTCTGGTGTCAAGCCAGGGGCCTCCTCCATCATTTGCTGCTGCTGGGGGATAGTGGAAATTCTCTCCCATTGGCGGACTCACAAGGGGGGGGAACATGAGTCCTGCTTGAACTAACTGAAGGCTTTGGGGTGTGTGTGTGTGTGTGTGTGTGTGCGCGCGCGCGCGCATTCTCTTAGTAAAGCCACATGTTCTCAGAGAACTGTGGGGCTTCAGATGCTGGAAAGCTGTTAAGACAAAGGCTGCTGGTCTAAGTTTTGGAGTTCAAAAGCTGGAGATAGGTGCAGGGCAGGGGGACTCAATTTTTCCTGAACAATTTTAGGTTCACAGCAAAATTAAACAGAATGTAGAGTTCCCGTATGCCATCAGCCCCTACAAATGCATGATCCCCTCCACTATCAACATTCCTCACCAGAGGAGTGCATTTGTTACAACTGATGAACCTCCACTGGCTCATCCTATTACCCAACGTCTATATCAGGGTTCATTCTTGGTATTGGACGTTCTATGGGTTTGGACAAATGTGTGAGCACTTATATCTACTACTATAGTATGCAGAATGTTTCATTGCCGTAAAAGTCTTTGTGCTCTGGCCTAACCCTTGACAATCCCTGATCTTTTTACTCTCTCTCGAGTTTGCATGTTCTAGAACATCATATTGTTGGAATCATGTAATATGTAGTCTTTCAGATTAGTTTCCTTCACTTAGTAATATGCACTTAGTTTTTCCCATGTCTTTTCTTGTGTTGGTAGCTCATTTCTCTTTAGTGTTGAATAATATTCTATTGTCTGAACATACCATCATTTATCTGTTCATCTACTAAAGGGCATCTTGGTTGCTTCCCAGTTTTGACAGTTACAAATAAAGCAGCTATAAATATCTATGCACAGATTTTTTGTGTGGACATAGGTTTTCACTTATTTGGGTAAACAGGGAGGTATGCAGTTGCTAGACTGTGTGCTGTAAGTATGTAGTTTAGTAAGAACAAACTGTCTTCCAAAGGAGCAAACCTTTTTGCACTCCCACTGGCAGTGAATGGGAGTTCTTGTTGCTTCACATCCTTGCCAGTACCTGGTAATGTCAGTGTGTGTGTGTGTGTGTGTGAGTGTGTGTATGTGTGTGTAAGGCAGAGTTATAGAGAGAAGGAGAGACAGAGAGAGAGGTCTTCCATCTGCTGGTTCACTCCCCAGATGGCTGCAACAACCAGGACTGGGCCAGACTGAAGCCAGGAGCCAGGAGCCGGAAGCTTCCTCTAGGTCTCCCATGTGCAGGGGCCCAAGCACTTGGGCCCTCCTCCACTGCTTTCTGATAACCATTAGCAAGGAGCTGGATTGGAAGTGGAGCAGCTGGGATGCAAACTGGCGTCTCTATGAGATGCATCTTTAACCACACCTTTAATCCACTGAGCCACAGTGCCTGCCCCTAGATATGTTTTTATTTTTAAATTTGTTAATATTTATTATTTTTTTGAAAGGAAGAATTACAGAGAGGGGGAGAGAGAGAGAGAGAAAAAAAAAAGAAATCTTCCTTCCATTGATTCACTTCCCAAATAGCCACAACAACTGGGGCAAGTCCAGGCCAAAGCCAGGAGTCTGGACTCCATCTGGGTCTCCCTTGTGGGTGGCAGGGCCCAAATAGATAGGCCATCTTTCTAGGCACATTTGCAGGGAGCTGGGTCAGAAGTGGAGCAGCCAGGAATGGAACTGGCCCCAATAAGGGATGCCAGTGGCATAGGTTGTGGCTTCCCCTGCTGTACCACATTATTGACCCTAAGATATGGTTTTGTTTTTTAAAGATTTATTTATGTATTTGAAAGTCAGAGTTACACAGAGAGAGAAGGAGAGGCAGAGAGAGAGAGAGAGGTCTTCCATCCACTGGTTCATTCCCCAATTGGCTGCAATGGCTGGAGCTGTGCCAATCCGAAGCCAGGGCCAGGAGCTTTTTACAGGTCTCTCACACGGATTCAGGGGCCCAAGCACTTGGGCTGTCTTCTGGTGATTTCCCAAGCCACAGCTGAGAGCTTGATAGTAAGTGGAGCAGCCGAAACTAGAATCGGTTCCCATATGGAATGCTGGCACCACAGGTGGCGGCTTTACCCACTATGCCACAGTGCCGGCCTCAAGATATGTTTTTAAAAGCCCAGTCTTTTTTCTTTTTTTTTTTTTTTTTTTTGACAGGCAGAGTGGACAGTGAGAGAGAGAGAGACAGAGAGAAAGGTCTTCCTTTGCCGTTGGTTCACCCTCCAATGGCTGCCGCGCTGCGGCCGGCGCACCGCGCTGATCCGATGGCAGGAGCCAGGAGCCAGGTGCTTTTCCTGGTCTCCCATGGGGTGCAGGGCCCAAGCACTTGGGCCATCCTCCACTGCACTCCCTGGCCACAGCAGAGAGCTGGCCTGGAAGAGGGGCAACCGGGACAGAATCCGGCGCCCCAACCGGGACTAGAACCCGGTGTGCCGGCGCCGCTAGGCGGAGGATTAGCCTAGTGAGCCGCGGTGCCGGCCAAAAGCCCAGTCTTAAAGCTGATTGGAGGATGAAAGAGACTGATTAATAGGCTGTCACTTGTTCTGGAGCAGATGTCACTGTAGGCCAGGTGACAGCAGTGAAAATGAGGCACCTTTAGAGTAGAAAGGACCTTCTGATACATTCATATGAGTGTGAATAAGGCAGGGTTTGGGTAGTTCAAGGTGTACTAAGTGGTGCACCTGGGCAGGCAGATGGGCCCACTACTCAGGGAAAACTGGTACAGGGACAGTTTATTTGGTGGTGGTGGTGGTGGTGGCTGGGGAGGGGTAATCAAGAATGTAGTCAAGTGCACAGAAACACGAATGTCCCATGCCACCTCAGCGGCTGGATCTGTAGGGTAGGGCTCAGGACAAGTCCCACGTCCCATGCCCCACATTGGAGATACACATGTGGAAGCTGTCGGTGGCTTTTGTTATGGTCACCCTGAAAATGTTGGTCCTCTACCCCAGCTGAGATTTGGAAAGCACTGCTTTGATGGCCCGGCCCACAGCTGACCCACCAGGGCAGCATGGGGCAGGCAGCCTACTCCGGGCAGTTTCTGCGGCTGATTCTCTTGTGCAGTCAGCTTTGACAACAGAGTTGAACTCCATGAAATTGACATGCGGAAGTCAGAGGGAGGAGGCACAAATGAGGGGCTCTAGAGTGGGCAGAGCATGAAGAGAGATCGGGAGAAACGGAGTCAGGAGCCCACGGAGCGCCTGAAGAGGCAGCAGAGCTGCAGGCAGCCTGCCGCCCCAGCCCTGATCCTTAACCAGTGCTTGTAGTCGTTTGTCCACATTTTTTTGTGATCAGACACTGGATTGTTTTCTCCAGTGTTCTCAGCTGCTCCAGTCAAGACCATGAAAGACTGGTTAGAAAGTCATTTTGTAAGAAAGGTTTCAAGATAAGGAGAGTTAGATATCCTGAGCAGTTTTCTTGGGTAAGTGTTTTCATGCACTTTATCCCCCTGGTGGTGGCTTTTCTGAGAAAACCAGGATTCTGCATTGCACCGAGGCAAGGCTCCTCCCCTGAGCAGCTCCTGTGTCTGATGCCAGTCGTGACTCTGATTGATGTCTCTAGGCCTGGCCGGGATTCTGTGTCCTCTGTATTTATCAAGAAGGATATGTTCAGTGGTTTATACTGTTAAATTAAGATCATATCATGAGTTCTCCCCTAAGTTGATTTACAGATTCCAAATAATCCTAACTAAAGCTGTAGAAGGAGTTTTTTGTTAGAAATTGGCAAGCTTATTTCCAGGTTTATATGGAAATGCAAAAAACTAGTAAGTGCCAAGATAATCGTGGGAGAAATAAAAGCACTGTTGGAGGACTTATTCTGTTCGATATTGTGACTAATTATAAAGCAATGAGAATTACTAGGAACTGAGTAAGTGATACCAGTTGGTACAGACTCAAGGATAAATAAATAGACCAAGGGACCACTAGAAAATCCCCAAGTGGGAGCCAGCATCAGCGTAGCCGGTTAAGCTGCCGCCTGTGACTCTGGGTTCTGTATTGGAGCCCCCTTCATGTCCTGGCTGCTCTGCTTCCTATCCACGTTCCTACTAATGTGCCTGGGAAGGCAGCAGAGGATGACCCAAGTACTTGAACCCGGCACCCATGCAGGAGACCTAGATGGAGTTCCTGGCTCCTGGCTTTGGTCTGGCCCAGCCCCAGCCAGCCGTTGCAGCTATTTGGGGAGTGAATCAATGGATAGAAGATCTTTTTCTCTCTGCCTCTGCCTCTGTCACTCTGCCTTTCAAATAAATAAAATAAATCTTTTTTAAAAAAATGGGGTGGTGGTGGTGGTGGCGGCATCGTGGTGTAATGAGTAGCTGCCGCCTGCAACTCCAGCATCTCATGTGGGCACTTCCGATCCAGCTCCCTGCTAATGCACCTGGGAAAGCAGCAGAATGCCCCAGGTCCTTGGGCCCCTGCATCCCTGTGGCAGACCCTGATGAAGCTCCTGGCTCCTTGCTTCAGCGTGGCCCAGCCCTGGCCGTTGTACCATTTGGGGAGTGAGTTGGCAGATGGAAGATCTCTCTCTCTCTCTCTCTCTCTCTCTCTCTGTAACTTTGCCTTTCAAATAAATAAAATAAATATTAAAAAAAAGAAAATCCACAAGCTCCCATATATGGTAAGGGTTTCTGATAGGGGTTGCACTGCAAAGCTGAGTAAGCAGGGCCTGTACAATGACTCGGGGCCAGTCATCTTCACCCTCATTGCACACTATGCACACAAGTAAATTCCAGTGAATCCTATATCTCAATGGAGAAGGCAAAACAGTAAAGATTGGAGACGGTAACAGAAAAGGATATCTTCAAGATCCTGAGGTAGGTAAACATTCATAAACAGTCCACAAAGTGTTTCAATTGTAAAGGGAAAGATTGATAAATAGAGCAAGAGTGAAATTATGAATATTTATGAAAAGATACCACTAAACCTGTAAAAAAGTAAGCCACAGAAGGTGAGAAGCTATCTCCAATAAATATAACTGACCAAACACTGTTCAGAATAACACACTCCTGTAATTTAGGAAGGAAAAATACATAATCCAGTTTTTTTAACGAGCAAAAGATATTAACAGGGGTTTAATGAAAGAAAGTATTACAATTGGTCAATAAATATATGCATTGTGGCCAACTTCATTAGTCTTTGGGGAAATGCAAATGGCAGTGAGATATCACTTCTCGTTTGGCAGAACAGCTCAAATTAAGACTATGCATTGATTGGGGCCAGTTCTGTGGCATAATAGGTAAAGCCACCGCCTGCAGTGCCAGCATCCCATATGGGTGCTGGTTCAAGTCCCGGCTGCTCCACTTCTGATCCAGCTCTCTGCTATGGCCTGGAAAAACAGAAGATGGCTCAAATCCTTGGGTCCCTGCACCCATGTCAGAGATCTGGAAGATGCCCCTGGATCCTGGCTTTGGATCGGCACAGCTCCAGCCATTGTAGCCAGTTGGGGAATGTACCAGCAGATGGAAGCGCGCGTGCGCGCTTGCGCTCTCTCCTCTCCTCTCCTCTCCTCTCCTCTCCTCTCCTCTCCTCTCCTCTCCTCTCCTCTCCTCTCCTCTCCTCTCCTCTCCTCTCTTCTTCTTCTTCTTCTTCTTCTTCTTCTTCTTCTTCCTCTTCTTCTTCTTCCTCTTCCTCTTCCTCTTCCTCTTCCTCTTCCTCTTCCTCTCTCTCTCTCTCTCTCTCTCTGCCTAACTCTGACTTTCAAATAAATAAATAAATAAATACATCTTAAAAAAAATAAAAGACTGCCAGCGCTGCAGCTCACTAGGCTAATCCTCCGCCTTGCGGCACCGGCACACCGGGTTCTAGTCCCAGTTGGGGCGCCGGATTCTGTCCCAGTTGCCCCTCTTCCAGGCCAGCTCTCTGCTGTGGCCCGGGAGTGCAGTGGAGGATGGCCCAAGTGCTTGGGCCCTGCACCCCATGGGAGACCAGGAAAAGCACCTGGCTCCTGCCATCAGATCAGCGCGATGCACCGGCTGCGGCGGCCATTGGAGGGTGAACCAACGGCAAAAGGAAGACCTTTCTCTCTGTCTCTCTCTCTCACTGTCCACTCTGCCTGTCAAAAAAAAAAAAAAAATGCATTGGAAAAGATGTGGAGCACCTGGAGCATCTGTGTGTTGCTTGATAGAGGTATAAACTAGCACACTTTGGAGAGCTGGTGTGCCTCTGCTGACGCTGACCAGCAGTCTCACACCTGGGCATATGCTGACTGGAGTCTGTGCAGCATAATTTTCATAGTAACATTGTATGTAATGGCCCAAAATGGAAACGCCTTTACATCCATGCAGGATGAGGGAGTAAATAATTGTCCTTTATTCATACAACTTAGAGGAACCTTCCGACCTAATATTGGACAAAACAAACCACACACAGTACCTATCCTGTTCCATCGGTAGGAAGTTCAGAAACAGGGCAGTGTAGCCGGCGGTGGTAGAGGTCAGGGTGGCGGTTACCCCTGGGAAGGGGCAGGGACTAAAGGGAAACAGGAATGTTCCATGTGTTAATGTGGGCAGCCGTTCCACGGTGAGTTCACTCTGATAATTCAACAAACTCTTCTTCCTAGTTTGCACCTTCCAGCATGTATGTTATATTTTCTTTTTTTAAATTTGATAGCCATGTTCCAGTGCTACTTCCCTGAAATTGTGCCCAGATCACTTGTGATTCAAATAGTGACTGTTCCTAAACCGTTGAGTCACACGTTTGTAGGCATTTTCTTAATTTTCTCCCCTATGTGTTACTTTACATGCCCCAGATTTAGATTTCAGTAATTTAAATCTCAAGGAATCTTATTTCCATGCTCATGTGAAGTATTTTAACTTCCATGGGAACAGTAGAATGATTTTGCGTGAGATTAGGATTAAGACATTTGATAAATTGAGTGTATTATAAGTCTTCATTTGGAAAATATACTCAATTATACCATTTATTACTAGAACTTTCTCCAGCTGAAAATAAGTGTTTGAAATGGTAAAATGAAGGACCAAGTTGGTGATGTTTCTTTTCATTTTTTAGTTAAATGCCCTGCAAGACCTTCATCCGCTACCCAAGATAATTCTGGAATATAGACAGGTAAGGTAAATCTTTGGTAAGTAAGTTGGTGATGAAAGGGAGCCACATGGTCCCAGACAACCACATGCGCTGAAGCTGCCCTGACCGTGTCCTGAGGGAGTACAGTTCTCTTCAAGGCAGCCAGTATGAATCCTACATGGAGAAAGATAACTGAACATTCAGAGAAAATGTCAGGCATGTCATTACTGTGCGGCTCCCGCGTGATGCACTCCCACCAGCACCGAGCTCCCGCAAAGCCCGCTTCGTCTGGTTTCTAGGCGCCTCTGGTTTCTAGCATGTTTCATCATCTTGTACATTTACCAGGGCATTCATGCCCTGCCCTCTTTCCTCTTCTAGCTACTCAGGTTTTCTCTGTTTATACACCTGCATTTACTTCAGAAGTTCTCTATGTTTGGGGAGCAGCATTGTGGTATAGTGGGTTAGGTCACCAGCATCCCAAATGGGTGCCAGTTCAAGTTCCGGCTCTACTTCTGATCCAGCTCCCTGCTAATGCACCTGGGAAAGCAATGGAAGATGGCCAAGTACCTGGGCCTCTGCACCCAGGTAGGAGATCCGGGTGAAGCTCCTGACTCCTGCTTTGGCCTGGCCCAGTTCTGGTCATTGCAGTCGTTTGGCGGAGTAAACCAGTAGATGGAAGAGCTGTCTCTCCATCTTTTACTCTGTCTCTCTGTAACTCTGCCTTTCAAATGTGTCTCTTTAAGAAATTTCTTTAAAGAAGACGTTCTCTGTGAACCTCATTTATTGTTGCCACCACCTGTACCCCCAGCACTGCTGGTTACTGAGCTGTGTCTTGCTGTCTGTGAGGGCCTGGCCACTGTGCAGAAATTCGTTTTCCAAATAGTCCTTCCTGAAGCAATGTAAGCATGAGAAGAAAACAAAATGGCCTACTTTGTGGGCCAGAGGCATTTATTGATGTTTGCCATTTTTCTGTAGATCTAAAACTATTCCAGAATAATATTTTAAAAGGGTAGAGAGACTTCACTCTCTGTGGACCAGTGTTATTTATCCTTGTATCTCCGAAAGTCGTTCCGGGGCTTCCTAGAGTTATCCAAGGTGACGCCAGCGGCACATGCCCAGCACTCTGTGAAGGGCTACACTGATGCTTGCACCTGAGAAATACTTAAACATGGAAAATTGTTATTCTTGTCTTTGTAACTTAGGTTCACAAGATCAAGTCAACCTTCGTGGATGGATTACTTGCTTGCATGAGAGAGGTAATTGAAGCTCTAAGAAAAAGATATGATTAAGAATATAGTTCATATATATGTTCAGATACATAGAACTTTGATAATTTATTAAGTTAGGAAATAATCTAATATTCTTAAAACCATGAGCCATGATTTTGTGATTATTCAGATCTTCTGGATTAAGCTGATGTTCTACTTTAAAATCTATTTGTGTTGGAGCTGTGCACCTGTCCTGTGTTCTCATCTGTTATAGCATCTCTTTTTGGAATTATTTGAGATGTTATTGTTTTAGTTTGTACATGAGTAGGCTACAGAGATGTTCTGTGACTTGTGTTGAGGCCACACAGCAAGTGACAGAGCCTGTCTGTGACACACAGTCCCTCCACAGGCTGTTGGCTCCTCCTGTCCCCAGGACTGGATTTGTAAGTGACATTAAGGCCTACTTGGTGCTATCACAGCTTCTGCTTGTGTAAGAGAGAAACTTCCTTCTTGCCCATCCTTGACCACACAGCAGGAGTTTTGTAACCCCAAGGACTTTTTGGGTTGGGCGTGGAAGGCCCAGCGACTCACTGACCTCTGGAGGAGCAGTGAGTGTCAGGTGTTGTAGGTGAGGGGTCGTAGCATTGCCAGAGTCTAAACTGATTCTTTTTAACTGTTCAAGGGCTCCATTTCTTCTACGTGGAATCAAACTGGAACTGTGACAGGAAGACTTTCAGCCAAGCATCCTGTGAGTTAGCATTTTTTGTTAAATGCCAATTTCCGTGCCTCGCAATTGAAATTTTGCCTGCATGTGTTTGCCTGTACGTGTTTCATTTCATTCTACACTGATAAATTGTGTTTTGGTTTGCTTACTCATTTTGCTAGTACTTATTTAGCATCTTCTGTGTTCTGGAAGCAAAGTGGGCGAGTAAGACTCCCCTCTCCCTGTGGCGTCCTGAGCAAGGGATTCTTCCACCTGGAAGCCCACCACGCTAACGCCGAGAGCAGAAGGGACACCGCTTTTCCCATCTTCTCTCAAATTTGTGCTAGAAAAGCGGCTTCTGGTTCCTGGGGCCCGGTGCTGTTCCCATGGCCACCTTCATTTTACGACTGTTGCAAAGTACTCTTCTCTGATGAAAAAGCTATGAATGCCTTTAAATTTAGGATGCAGCTTTTTTTTTTTTTTTAAGGCAGAGTTAGGACACGCACATGGGCTCTTCCATCCACTGGTTGACGCCCGGAATGGCTGCCATAGCTGGGGCTAAGGCTGGTCCTACACTAGGAGCCTGGAACTCCAACCTGGTCTCCCATGTGGTTGGCAAGGATCTAAGCACTTGGGCCATCTTCCACTGCTTCCCAGGCTCATTAGCAGGGAGCTGGATCAGAAGTAGAACAACCAGGACTCAAACCAGCGCCCATATGGGGTGCTGGGCATCATACACAGGGACTTCCCTCTGCACTACAATGCCAGCCCCATGATACAGCTTTAGTAATACAAGAGTTGGTTTTTAAAATGGCTTTATCTTATTGAAAGAAAGAAGACTTATCTCTGATTTCTCATTACAGAACAGTTACTTAAGCACACAAAATAAATATAAACTAATTAAAATCACTTGCTGGGGCTGGCCAGCATTGTGGCATAGCAGATTAAGCTGCCACCTGCCATATCAGCGTCCCATAAAGGCGTCAGTTTGAATCCCAGTGGATCCACTTCTGATCCAGCTCCCTGCTAATGTGTCTGGGAAAGCAGAGAAAGATGGCCTGAGTGCTTAAATCCCTGCCACCCACATGAGAGACCAGGTGCTTGGGCCCCTTGCACCAGTGTGGGAGACCCAGAAGAAGCTTCTGGCTCCTGGCTTTAGTCTGGTCCAGCCCTGGCCCTGTGGCCACTTGGGAAGTGAACCAGTGGATGGAAGATCTCTCTCTCTCTCTCTCTCTGCCTTTCAAATAATATATACAATAAATCTTTTTAGAAAAAACACTAGCTATTCCACCCCACAGAGCACACTGGTTAGCAGCTTGGTAACTATCTTTACATATTTTTTGCAAAGCACACGTATTCATAAAATAATATCTTTTCAACAAAAATAAAGACATACTATTTTATATTATGCTTTTCTATTTTAGTTAACATCTCGATATCATACATCAATAAATATTGCTATTATACATTAATAAAGAATAATTAAATCTATATTTAAATATATACTGTTATATATGTTTATGGTAAAGAAATTCATGTAATGTAAATTGTTTTAAAATAGTATTCATTTATTTGAGAGGGATACAGAGTGCTCCCATCTATTGGCTCACTTCCCAAATACCTTCAGCAGCCAGGCTGGACTAGGCCAAAACCGGGAGCTAGAAATTGAATGCAGGTTCCCACATGGGTGGCAGAAACCAGTTACTTGAGCCATTACCAGCTCCTCCTGAGTGCCCATGAGCCGGAAGCTGGACTCCAGAGCAGAGTCAGGAACTCGAGCCTAGGCATTCCAGTCGGGGGTGGGGTATCCCAAGCAGCACTTTAGCCGTTAGGCCGGAAGCCCATCTTGTGGGAATTTACAGAATGAGAAAGTGTAAGTTGTCTTTCCCGTGGTTCCCTCTGTTAATAGACCTTCCTCTGGACGTTTACATGTATGGCGTACCTAGTGCACACAGGTAGCAGGGTGACTGTGAGGAGGAGAAAGAGGCTGGCACTGGGCAGACTTGTACTGGGGTGTGACACACAGGTATAAGACACCCCCTCTGGGGCTGTAAGCTCTTGGGTCACCAGCTGTATCTTGGACTTACCCCTTCTAGAAGAGTGGCACTTGGAAGTGGCACTTAAGAGAATTCTTCTGTGGTCTAGATCTGGCTGATTGATAGCAATAGCAATCACAACACTGATAGCAACATGAACGCAAACGCTGCTCTGTAAGCAGTGCGGCTGTCGGCCTGCAGTTCAGTTGGTTTCTCCAGCTACCACATCTGCTGTGCGTTTTCTTTTAGTTGATGCTGCTTCCTATTCAGGAGTTATTTAGGAAGTCTGACAAGTTTTAAGGCCATTTTCATCATCATTATTACTATGTATTAATTGGCGAGGGAAAGACAGAAGGAGAAAGAGCTCCACTAGCTCCACTAGGTCACTCCCCAAATGACTGAGGTCGGGAGGGAGCCAGGAACTCGGTACCCGTCTCCATGTGAGTGACCCAGTCCTTGGGCCATCCTTGGTCTGCATTAGCAGCAGCTGGAGTCAGAGCATGAGGACGCAGGTTTCAACCTGTTGTCCGCATGGTGTGGTTCCAATATTTGTTTAGTTCTCAAAACCTTTGCAGCACTGGTCAGATATCCCCACTTGATGGTCACCCGGTGGTCACTTTAGGAACTGAGATGCATTCTGTTTGCTTGCGTCCCAAAGTCTGTGTGTGCTGTCAGGATGCTACTGCACAGGTGCAGCTGCAGCTGAGCCCGATGATTTATGAACAAGTTTACGATGTTGTTTTGCTGAGCTCCTGTCCCTCCATAATCTCTCCAATTATTTCTGGTTCTTTGCCAATCTCATTTTTTTTTTTTTTTTTGGTCTTTTAGCCAGAAATCTAAGGCTATAGTAATCTGACTCTGTCGCACACTTCCTGCCACTGGCCCCATATCCGGGACCAACCAGGCAGGAGGACTGAAGGGAACAAGTGATAAGCACACAGCCTGTTTGGTGGTCCTCCAAATTCCAGCCTGCTCTTGCTTGCTGCCCTTGCGGAATCCTCAGCTTGCTGTCCTGTGTGTTGTCTAATCTCTTAGAGCTGCATGCAGCAAGAAGGCTTCCTGTATCTCACCAGGAATGGCAAGCTCAGCTTCATTTTTAAGAGATTTACTGAAGTATAAATTGACATATTACAAATTTTATACATCACAAACAAATTTGGTAAATTTTGACAGTATGTGTTTGACCATCAAAACATCACAATCAAGAGAGTGAACATACTCATCCCTCCCAAAAGTAAACTTGTGCTCCTTTGTAATCTCTCCCTCCCTACCCTCAGGCAACCACTGACTTATTTTTGTCACTATAGGTTGACTTACAATCTCTGAAAGTTTATATAAATGGAATTACACAGTGTGAGATCCCTTTTTTGGTTTGGCTTCCTTTGCAGCATTATGATTTCAAAATGCAGCCGTGTTCTGCTTTTCAGCACTTCATTTGTTTTTATTGCTGAGTGGTATCCCTTTAAATCTGTGTACCCCAATTTTTCTTTAAAGTTATCTATTGATTGATATCTGAGTTGTTTCTAGTTTGGAGATACCAGTTTGGGGTATCACTACGTACATGCATGCACAGACTTTATACAGGCATACTTTTTTTTTTCCCTCTCAGGTGAATGCCAAGGAGTGAAATAGCAGGTATATGTTTTACTTTTTAAGAAACTGCCAGGGCCAGCCTGTGGCATAGCAGGTGAAGCCACTGCTCATGATACTGGAGTCCCAAATGGGCACTGGTTCGTGTCCCGGCTGCTCCGCTTCCAATCCAGCTCTCTGCCATGGCTTGGGAAAGCAGCAGAAGACAACCAGGTGCTTGGGCTCCTGACTTCCAGGTGGGAAGTGCTGATGCAGCTCCTGTGTCCTGGGTTTGGCCTGGCCCAGCTCTGCCCGTTGTGGCCATCTGGGGAGTGAACTGGTGGGTAGATGGCCTCTCTATATATATAGCCCTGACTTTCAGATAAATGAATACATTTTTTAAAAGAATAAAAACTGCCAAATTGTTTTCCAAAGTAGTTCTAGCATTTGACATTTTTTAAAAAAGATTTATTTTATTTATTTGAAAGGCAGAGTGACAGAGAGGGAAAGAGAGAAAGAGATCTTTTGTTTGCTGTCTCAGTTCTCAGATGGCCACAAGGCCGGTACTGGTCCAGGCTGAAGCCTGAAATCTTGAACTCCCTTCAGGTCTCCAACGTGGTGCAGGGGCCCAAGTACTTAGGCCATCTTCTGCGGCTTTCCCAGGTGCACTGGCAGGAAGCTGGATCAGAAGCAGAGCAGATAGGACTAGAATTGGTGCCCTGACAAGGGGTGCTGGCATTTAGGCAGCCGCTTAACCCACTGCATCACACTGCTGGCTCCTGACTGACATTCTTGTCAGTAGTGTATGAGAATTCTGCTTCACTTACAACCCCACTAGCACTTGGTATGGGCAGTCTTAATTTTAGCCGTTCTTTTATTTTACTTCTATTCCATTCTATTCCACTCCACTCCACTCCACTCCACTCCACTCTAGATGGAGAGAGATACAGATAGATTGAGAGCTCCCATCCACTGGCTCACTCTTCCAAATGCCTGCAAATTGCCAGGAATAGGCTGGGTCCAAGTCAGGAACCAGAGACTGAGTACTGGACTCCCATATGGGTGGCAGGACCCCAGCCCCAGTTACTTGAGCCATCACCGTTGCCTTCCAGTGTCTTCATTGATAGGAAGTTGGAGTAAAAAACTGGGGCCAGCTCTCAAACCATGATACTGTAATGTGGGATATGGGCATTTTAACCCCTGGGACAACCACCTGTCCTTAATTTTAGTCACTCTAGTAGTGTGTAGTGGAACCTCACTGTGGTTTGAATTGCATTGCTATAATGACTGATGGTGTTGATCATCTTTCCATATGTTTACTTGTCCACTTTTCTTTAGTGGAGCATCTACTCAAAACTTCTGCACATTTTAAAGAGTTTTTTTTTTTTTAATATCATCAAGTTTTGCGCATTCTTTGTATATTCTAGATCCATGTCATTTATCTGATATATATCTAGCAAAGATTTTCTTCCAGTCTATGGTTTGTCTTTTCATTCTTTTTATATTATCTTTTGAAGAGAAGTTCTAAATTTTAATGAATTATGGTTTATCAATATGTTCTTATATGGATCATGGTTTTGGTATTGTTGCTAAGAAATCTTTGCCAAGCCAGGATTACAAAGATTATATTCTGTTATCTTAATCTAGATGTTTTATAGTGTTGGGTTTTACATTTAGGTTTATTATCCATTCTGAGTCGGTTTTTGTATATGGTGTGACGTAGTGTCTAAGTTCATCTCATTACGGTCAGCGCCGTGGCTCACTAGGTTAATCCTCCGCCTTGCAGCGCCGGCACACCAGGTTCTAGTCCCGGTCGGGGTGCTGGATTCTGTCCCAGTTGCCCCTCTTCCAGGCCAGCTCTCTGCTGTGGCCAGGGAGTGCAGTGGAGGATGGCCCAAGTACTTGGGCCCTGCACCCCATGGGAGACCAGGATAAGCACCTGGCTCCTGCCTTCGGATCAGCGCAATGCACCAGCCGTGGCAGCCATTGGAGGGTGAACCAACGGCAAAGGAAGACCTTTCTCTCTGTCTCTCTCTCTCTCACTGTCCTCTCTGCCTGTAAAAAAAAAAAAAAAAAAAAAAAAGGTTAACTAAATTCATCTCATTTGCAAGTGGATTTGTAGTTGTCCCAGCATCATTTATTGAAGACTCTTCTTTCCTTCATCTAATTGTCTTGGCAAAATCAAAAAGGTTTATGTCTGTGCTCTGAAGGTTGTCCATTTGATCTCTGTACATTATTGTAGCTTTCTGATAAGTTTTTAAGTTGTGGTATGTAAATCCTCCACCATTTTTTATAAAAAATAGCATGGTTATTCTGAGTCTTTTGCATCTTACGTACCATGTAATCATACATTTATCAGTTTCATCAAAAAAGCTGAGATCTTCATTGATATCACATTGACTCTAGAACTCAATTTGGGGAGACTTGATATCTTCATGATATTTAGTCGTTGGGGTGGAGTGACACAGCCAGTTTAGCTACTGCTTGTGACACTGGCACCCCATTTCGTAGCACAAGTCCCAGTCCTGTCTGCTCTGCTTATGTTACAGCTCCCTGCTAATGTGTCTAAGAAAGCAGTGGAAGATGTCCCAAGGCCTTGGGCCCCTGCATCCATGAAGGAGACTCAGATGGAGTTCTGGGCTCCTGACTTCAGCCTGGCCCTACCCCGGCTGTTGCAGCCATTTGGGAAGTGAAGGTGGAAGATCTCTCTCTCTCTCCATCTCTCTCTCTCCATTTCTCTCTCTCTCTGCCTTTCAAATAAATAAATCTTTAAAAAATAATATTTACTCTTCTATCCCATGGAAAAGGTGAACCTCTTCATTTATTTAGTCTTCCTTGGATTTCTCTTAGCAAAGTTTTATAGATTTCAGAGTATAGGTCTTATTTTTTTGAATTTATCTCTAAGTATTTAATATTTTTGCTATGGGTATAAATGATGTTTTGGCTTTAAATCTCAATTGTTCATTTCTATGAATTTTATGTTCGTTATATTCAATATGACCTTTTTTTTAAATAAAGATTTATTTATTTATTTGAAAGTCAGAGTTACACAGAGAGAGGAGAGGCAGAGTTAGAGATAGAGAGAGAAAGGTCTTCCATCCAATGGTTCACTCCCCAGCTGGCCGCAATGGCTGGAGCTGCACTGATCTGAAAGCAAGAGCCAGGACCTTCTTCTGGGTCTCTCACGTGGGTGCAGGGGCCCAAGGACCTGGGCCATCCTATACTGCTTTCCCAGGCCATAGCAGGGAGCTGGATTGGAAGTGGAACAGCCAGGTCTTGAACCAGCGCCCATATGGGATGCCAGTGCTTCAGGCCAGTGCGTTAACCCACTGTGCCACAGCGCTGGCCCCAGTATGACCATTTTATATTTTGATTTTTGCATCCTGCAACCTTTATAGGCTAACTTGTTAGTTTTAGTAACTTTTTTTTTGTAGAGTCTATCAGATTTTCTAGCTAGATAATCATGTCATATGTGAATAAAGAAACTTTTACTTCTGATTTTCCAGTATGGATTCCTCTTTCTTGTTTTTATTTCCTGAGTACAGTGATCAAAATGTGTTGAATAGGAATGGTGAGAGCAAACATCTTGTTTATTCCAAATCTTGGGGAAAACATTCAGTTTTTCACTAATGAGAATCGTTTACCTGTAGGTTTTACATAAATACTCTCAACCACATTGAGGAAGTTCCTTTCTATTAACAGTTTGTTTAAAGTGTTTAAATGGATATGGATATTTCAATTCATCAGATTCTCTCTTGCACCCATTGAGATGATCATAGGATTTTCTTTTTTAGTTTTTAATATGGTGAATTACACTAATAGATTTTTCAAATAATAAACCAACTCTGCATTCCTGGAATAAAACCTATTTGGTTTTGATGTATTGTTCTTTTTATATATTGTTGGGTTAGATTTGCTAAAATTTTGTATAGATTTTTTTCAAAGATGTATTTTATGGGGCCAGTGCTGTGGCATAGCGGGCTAAGCCTCTGCCTGTAGTGCCAGAGTCCCATATGGGTGCCGGTTCAGCTCTCTGCTATGGCCTGGGAAAGCAGTGGAGGACAGCCCAAGTGCTTGGGCCCCTAGACCCATGTGGGAGACCTGGAGGAGCTTCCTGGCTTCTGGTTTTGGATCGGCTCAGTTGCAGCCATCTAGGGAGTAAGCAGCGGATGGGAGACCTTTCTCTATGTCTCTCCCTCTCTCTGTCTGTAACTCTGCCTCTCAAATAAATCTTTTTTAAAAAAACTTACTTAAGGCCGGTGCCGCTGCTCACTAGGCTAATCCTCCGCCTTGCGGCGCCGGCACACCGGGTTCTAATCCTGGTTGGGGTGCCAGATTCTGTCCCGGTTGCCCCTCTTCCAGGTCAGCTCTCTGTTGTGGCCCGGGAGTGCAGTGGAGGATGGCCCAAGTGCTTGAGCCCTGCACCCCATGGGAGACCAGGAGAAGCACCTGGCTCCTGCCATCAGATCAGCACGGTGCGCCGGCCGCAGCGTGCCAGCCATGGCGGCCATTGGAGGGTGAACCAACGGCAAAAGGAAGACCTTTCTCTCTGTCTCTCTCTCTCACTGTCCACTCTGCCTGTCAAAAAAAAAAATTTTTTTTTTAAAAATTTACTTGAGAGATAGAGTTACAGAGATAGAGAGGGAGAGATAGAAAGAGATCTTTCATCTGCTAGTTCACTCCCCACATGGGCACAATGGCCAGAGCTTTGCTAGGCCGAAGCTAGGAACCAGGAGCTTCACCTGGGTTTTCTGCATGGGTACAGGAGCTCAAGGACTTGGCCATATTCCACTGCTTTCCCAGGTGCATTGACAGGGAACTGGGCCAGAAGTTTGAGCAGCCAGGACTCGAACTGGTGCCTATACTGGATGCTGACATTGCAGGCTTTGGCTTAACCTGCTGCACCACAACACCTGTCCTTGTATAAATTTTTTTGAATCTGTTTTAATGATGGCTGTTTGTCAGTAGTTTTCCTTTATGTCTTTGTCTAGTCTAGGAATCAGAGTAATTCTAACCTCAAATAATTAATTGGGAAGTATTCCCTCCTCTTCAATTTTTTGGAAGCATTTTTATAGAATTACTTTTATTTTCTTTTTGATGGTTTGATAGATTTCACTGGTGCAGCCATTTGTGCCTGACATTTTCTTGGTAGAAAGGCATTAACTAAAAGGGCAAATTCTTAAATATTTACCCCTGTAGTTACTATTTCTGGCGTTTTCATTTCCTTATGTGCATCCAGATTCCAGTTTGGCATTATCTTCCTTCTGACTCTAGGACATCTTTTAACACTTCTCACAGTGTAGGTCTGCTGTTGATGAATTCTTTTAGTTTTTGTAGGTCTGGAAACATCTTTATTTCAAATTTGTTTTTTGAAAGTTATCTTGGTGAGGTGTAAAATTGTTGGCTGAATGGGGTTTTTTCTCCTCAGTACCTTGAAGATGCAAACTTCTTCCTTACATTGTTCCTGGTAAGAAATCTGGTGTTATTGTTCCCTTCCCTATACATAATCTGTCTCTTTTCCTGGCAGCTTTTCATTTTTTTCCTTTATAACTCCTTTTGAGAAATTTGATTATGATGTAGCTTGGTGTATAGTTCTGTCATGTCTCACATTTGAGATTCTTTGAGTTTCTTAGATCTGTGGGTTTATAGTTTTCATCAAACTTAGAAAAGTATTGGTGGCTGGCGCCGCGGCTCACTAGGCTAATCCTCCGCCTTGCGGCGCCGGCACACCAGGTTCTAGTCCTGGTCAGGGCGCCAGATTCTGTCCCGGTTGCCCCTCTTCCAGGCCAGTTCTCTGCTATGGCCCGGGAGTGCAGTGGAGGATGGCCCGAGTACTTGGGCCCTGCACCCCATGGGAGACCAGGATAATCACCTGGCTCCTGCCTTTGGATCAGCTGGAGGGTGAACCAACGGCAAAAGGAAGACTTTTCTCTGTCTCTCTTTCTCTCACTGTCCACTCTGCCTGTCAAGGAAGGAAGGAAGGAAGGAAGGAAGGAAGAGAGAGAGAGAGAGAGAGAGAGAGGGAGAGAGGGAGGGAGGGAAGGAAAGAAGGAAAGAAAAGTATTGGTGATTATTTTTTTCCACTTCTTTTTTTTTAAATTTTTATTTGAGTTATACAAGTTTCATGTATTTCACATATACAGATTTAGGAACACAGTGACACTTCCCCCCTTACCCTCTCTCCTGCCCACACTCCAACATTCCCACTCTTAATTTTTACAAAGACCTGTTTTCCGTTTACTTAGTGGTCATATAGTTAACACTACACTGAGTAAGTATTGGTGATTATTCACATACTTCGCTCTCTGTCCTCTGCCTTGGCATTCCGTTTACAGTTACAAATAGGAGGTCACTGGAGTTTGTCCTGTAGCTCACTGAAGCATCTTTTGTCTTTTCCCTGGATTTTTCATTGTTTCAGGTTACATCGTTTCCATTACTGTATCCTCTAATTTACTAATCTCTTCTTTTTCTTGTTGAATCTGTTGTTAATCCAATTAAGAATTTTTTCGTATTAGACATTATAGTTCTCATTCTTAGAAATTCAATTTGTATCTTCTTTATATATGCCACTGAATTTTTTTCAATATGTTGAGTACAATGGTAATATTTGTTTTATTGTCCTTGCCAGCTAACTTCAACATCTGTGTTATGGATTAGTTTCAATAGGTGATTATACTGTTAATATGGATTAGTTTCAATAGGTGATTATACTGTTAATATGGATTAGTTTCAATAGGTCATTATACTGTTGAGTCCATTCTCCTGATTCCTTGTATGCATGGTAATCTTTGTTTGGATAACAGATATTAAGGATTGTACATTGTTGAATCGTGGATCTTTTTACACTCCCATAAGTTCCTTAGCTTTGTTCTGGGATAACTGAAGTTATGTACAAGTGGTTTGTTCAGTTCTGGTCTTGCTTTTATGATTGGTTAGGCAGTTCCAGAGAAGTGCTTCATTTAAGACTGTTCAGAGGCAAGACCTTCTTGAGAATTCTACCTAATGTCCCATGAATTACGAGCTCTCCAAGAGCAGCTGGTGGGAACAGGCCCTATTCCTGGCCCAGTATTCTGGATATTTCCCCAGTCCTTAATAGTTCAGCTTGCAATGAACAGCTCACCGCTGGATTCTCAGCTGCCTGAGGGGCTCAGAATTTGTGGAGATTTTGTAGATTATCTCACTTCTCTAACTGTCAGTGTGGAAGCAACTTTCTCTTGCACTGTACACATCCAAGTGGAAGTAGAAACTCCACCTACAATGATTAATTCATCTAAGCCTCTGCCTTCTCCATGTCCTCTTAGCACTGCAGTGGTTTACTACTCAGTACCTCTTTGCTCCCTGAGCAGCTCAGCCTGACGCCCTCCTAGATACCCCCCTCTTAGCACTGGAGTGGTGTATTACTCATTACTACTCAGGATTTGCTCCCTGAGGAGCTCAGTCTGATGCCCTCCTAGATGCTCCCCTCTTAGCACTGCAGTAGTTTATTACTCATTATTACTCAGTACCTCTTTGCTCCCTGAGCAGCTCAGCCTGACGCCCTCCTGGATACTCCCCTCTTAGCACTGCAGTGGTTTCTTACTCATTATTACTCAGTACCTCTTTGCTCCCTGAGCAGCTCAGCCTGATGCCCTCCTAGATGCTCCCCTCTTAGCACTGCAGTAGTTTATTACTCATTATTACTCAGGATTTGCTCCCTGAGCAGCTCAGCCTGACGCCCTCCTAGATGCTCCCCTCTTAGCACTGCAGTGGTTTATTACTCATTATTACTCAGGATTTGCTCCCTGAGCAGCTCAGCCTGACGCCCTCCTAGATGCTCCCCTCTTAGCACTGCAGTGGTTTATTACTCATTATTACTCAGTACCTCTTTGCTCCCTGAGCAGCTCAGTCTGATGCACTCCTAGATGCTCCCCTATTAGCCCTGGAGTGGTTTATTGATCATTATTACTAGGATTTGCTCCCTGAGCAGCTCAGTCTGACGCCCTCCTAGATACTCCCCTCTTAGCACTGCAGTGGTTTATTACTCTTTATTACTCATTACCTCTTTGCTCCCTGAGCAGCTCAGCCTGACGCCCTCCTGGATACTCCCCTCTTAGCACTGCAGTGGTTTCTTACTCTTTATTACTCAGATTTGCTCCCTGAGCAGCTCAGCCTGATGCCCCCTAGATGCTCCCATCCTTCCCTAACCGTGATGTTCAGGATGCTGTGCTGCTACAGCTGTGTACTGTGTTCACCTTGCTGGGTTGTAAATTCCATGCATGTGGGGACTGCCTCTTCCTGGACTTATCTTCAGGTGTAGCTCTGTGCCTAGAACCTGACAGGCTCAGGGTGGATGAAATGAATGAAAACCTGAGGGATGACCATTCTTGAGTTGCCTTCCAGGGCTTCACTGTCACCTGTTTGGGGATCACTGGGATCACCAGTTTGTTGATAAAGTGCATTAACTTGCTTCCCTCTGCTGGATGGACATGCTCGTCACCGCAGGCAGGGGTGGCCGAAAGGTATTCTGTTTGTCTAAGTTCTGCTCTTCCCCCAGCTCAGAGGTGCAGGGCCCGTGCCTGTGGATCCTGGTTTGGCACGTCTCTCTGAGCTGCCGTGTTTTCCCCAAGGCCGTCCCGTGGGAGGTGCTGAGGACCTTGGCTCTCACTGCGTTTGCCAGGAGCTGCATTCCTGCACCCAATACCTCCTTATCACACGTGGCGTCCCATGTCCTCCCAACGTGTCTGCATCGACAGGGCCCCTTTTTGTCAGTGTCCTCATTTCACTGAGTGCCACTCGTGATGCTGACTCGGGACTTATCAACATCATGTGATTCAAAATATCTGACCTTTCACATTTTTGCAAATTCTTTGGTATCCAATTTCTCATTTTTCTTCTAGGTTAGTATTTACTTTTTAAAAAGTGGTATAACTGTATTAAATTGGAAATGTTAGAATCCAGGCATTATTCAGCTGTATTTTGCTTTGCTTCCTTTGTTTTTTTCCCTTTGGTTCTCTTTATTTTTCTAACAGTGTGTCCAGTGTTTCATTAGCATGTTTGTACTGGCTGTTTGGAATCAAGCTCTGGTTGTCATAGTATGGTCATGCTTTGACATACTGGATTATTCACTCTTTGCCTTGCCTTTGGGCTGTCACTCTTGTTATCTGTGTTTGGATAACTTTTTCTACCCCTAGAGTCCCTAACATATCTTCCAGACTGGTCTTCCTTGTCTGGTTACTGCTGTTAGTCCTTCTGGTTTCAACTCCAGGAACGTCCTCAGGAAGCCTTATTTGACCCCTTCTGCCTCCGTCCTCCTGCTCTCCCAAGCTCACTTAGAAGCCCCTTGCCACATCACATAAATAAGACCAAGTGTCTGGTAATAACAATAGATAGAATTAAAAAGGAGAGAATGTTCCAACATGGGAAGCAGTCCACACGGCAGACTCATAGAAGGACAAACTCCCTAAACAGCACTCTGACCTCAGAATCAGCCCTAAGACATTCAGATCTGGCTGAAAAGCCCATGAGAGCATTTCAGGCATGGAAAGCTGAGACACTGTGGCAAAAAATGACCTACATGAAAGATCTCTGTGAGTGAGACCCCAGTGGAAAGAAGGGGCCATCAAAGAAGGAGGAACCTTTCTCTGAAGGGAGGAGAGAACTTCCACTTTGACTATGGCCTTGTCTAAACACTGGTGGAGTTTGTGGACTCAAAAGGCTTCCACAGCCTTGGCAGCTCATGTCAAGAGCCTTGGGTGATCACTGATGTCATAAATAAGAATGTCAATTGTTGAATCAGTTGTTAGTTAAAAGGAAGCTTCTGAAATTCAAAGGTAAAGAAACAAAACAAAGTACTTTTTGATATTTGATCTCTGGTGACTGATACCTTTGTACTTTTACTGGGAGATTTTTCTGCCTTCACATTCTTTCATAGTGATGACCATGTTTCTGTGTGTAGCACATCCTTAAGCATCTTTTGTAAGGCTAGATGAGTGGTGACTAATTCTTTCAATTTCTGTTTGTTATGGAAGGTCTTTATTTCACCTTCATACATAAATGAGAGCTTTTCAGGTACAGTATTCTGCGTTGACAGTTTTTTCTCTGAAGATTTAGGATATATCTTGCCCTTCTCTCCTAGGCTGTAGGGTTTCTGACGAGAAGTCAACTGTGAGTCTAATTGGAGATCTTCTGAAAGTAATCTGGTGGTTGTCTTGTGTACTTTTTAGAATCTTTTCTTCATGTTTTACTGTGGAAAGTTTGACTGTAATGCATTGTGATAAAGATCTTTCCTGGTCAAGTCTATTAAGAGATCTATGTGCTTCCTTCACTTGGACGTCCCTTTCTTTCTCCAAATTGGGGAAGTTTTTTGTAGTTATTTCACTGAATAGGCTTTCTTTCCTTTTTTTAAAAATGTATTTATTTATTTATTTATTTATTTGAAAGTCAGAGTTATACAGCGAGAGAAAGAGAGGTAGAGAGAGAGAGAGAGAGAGGTCTTCTATCTACTGATTCACTCCCCACTTGGCTGCAACGGCCCAAGTTATGCCATTCCAAAGCCAGGAGCCAGAAGTTTCCTCCCGGTCTCCCACACAGGCGCAGGGGCCCAAGGACTTGGGCCATCTTCTACTGCTTTCCCAGGTCATAGCAGAGAGCTGGATCGAAAGTGGAGCAGCCGGGTCTCGAACCAGCGCCCATATGGGATACTGGTACTTCAGGCCAGGGCGTTAACCCACTGCACCACAGCACTGGCCCTCAGCTTTAATTCTCATAACTCGTATTCTAGGTAAAAGAATTATCATTTTCTCAATAGAATGTATTTGAAGTATCTGATTTTTTGAAAAAGATATTGAGTTCCTCATGGGAACTTTATTGCCACTTGAAGTTCCTAGATATGAGTGATAGTTTAGTTTTGAAGGACATCTGACTTATTTCCAGTTTTTGGCTATCACAAATAAAGCAGCTAAAAGCATTCCTGCTTAGGTTTTTGTGTGAACTTGAGACCTCATTTCTCTGGGATAAATGCTTGCTGTTGTTTAAATCTTAGTTGTTTGTGTGTCCTCTAAAATCCTTTGTGTTGAAAGCTTGGTCCCCCAAATCTTGTGTTAGTGGTTAATGGTTAATGGATTAGTGTGGAAACTGAATCCGGTGATGGTATCTGAAGGCCAGATCTTGGGTAGTGATTAGATTGGATCGGGCTCTAGGGTGGAGCCGCATGATGGAATCATGGCAGCTTTATGAGGAGACACTAGGCACCGACAGGAGAGTATTCCTGATCTCTCTGCTTCCTGGCTACTATGTGCTGTGTTATTGCCCACCTTCAGCCTCCCTAGATGGCTGTGCCAACCAGATCTTGGGCTGCGAATCTTCAAAACCATGAGCCCAAACCAGCCTGCTCTATTCATAGGTGGTTTCTTCCAGGAACCTGTTGTAGTGACTCCAGGCTGATCAGTACAGTGCCCAGGAGTGTAATGGTTGGATCATATATTTTAAAATATATTGCTGAATTATATATGCTGATTTTTCAACTTCTTTATACTAATATTTTAATTATATTTGTCAATGTTTGTGTACACATTTATGAGGAATACTAATTTATCTGGTTTTGGTGTCAGGGTAATAGTACTAAGTGAATTAGGAAGTGTTCTCTGGTATTTTCTAGAAGATGCTGTATGGAACTGATGTTAATTCTTTAAATAGTTGGGAGAATCCTCCAGTGAAATCATCTGAGCCTACTACATTTCTTTTTGGAGAGTTTAAAATTATGGGTTCAATTTCCTTAATAGCTGTAGTGTTGTTTATATTTTCTGTTTCATATTGGTTGGATTTTTGTCTGTGTTTCTTGAGGAATTGATCTGTTTTGTCTGAGTTGTGAAATTTATATGTGAATAGTTTTTGGGAGGGTCTGTAGTGATATTCCCTACTTCACTCTTGATGTTAATCTTTTTTTGTCTTTTCTGTTTTTTCTTGTTAATCTAGTGAGTCTTGCCAGCTGCATTGTTCTTTTTCAGATAACCAACTATTTGTTTCATTGGTTTTTCTCTATTAGCCTGCTTTTAGTGTATTGATTCTGTTGTTCATTGTTTCCTTCTCCTCCTTGATTTAGATGATTCTGCTTCTCTTTTTCTGGATTCTTAGGAAGGAGACTAGATTATTTCCTCTCCCAGCACTATAATTCACTTAAGCACTGTCATGTCTGTATTTCATATATTTTGTCAAAGAAAAAATGCACAGAGTTAAACTGGCTGGGAGAGCTTGTTCAAGGTCATTGCACTAGGAGGGAGATTGAGCTGCACTCCATGTAGTGCAGGGAGCTGGGGATTCATAGCCAGTGGGCGGGGTGAGAGGTCAGTAGATGGGAAACTGCGAAGTCTGGGCCAGCTATCGAGGACAGAGGGCTCCTTGCTGAGCGTGCAGAACTCTGCCACTGTGCCCTCTGGGGTGCTGGGGTGGAGCAGCACGGTTGTCATCCGAAGTCCTGTCTGCTAGGCTGCCCCGTCCTGGTCCTCTGTGTTTGTGTTGAGTATTTTTTGTCAGTGGCTGCTGGCGCTTCTAGGTTTCTGGCTTCCTCAGCACCAGTCTGGGATCTATTAGGCAAAACAAACAAGCAAACAAACAAAAACCAGGGACCTCACCTGTGTGTAGTTCTTTGGGTCCCATGGTGCTAACCAGCCTGACTCCTCTCTGCTCTTCAGAGTCTTCTTGGGTTGGTTTATACGTTGTGGCTAGAGCTCCAGTTGCTGCCAGTGGCAGGCATAGGACGAGTGTGTGTTTATGCCATCTTCCTGGAAGGTCTCCTTGTGGGCAGCTCTAATGGAACTATATAAATAAATAAAAGCAGAGTTTTGAAATGCCATCAGTGTTTGCTTTGTTCCCACTGGGGCTGAGGCCTCTGTTACTTCAGCAAGAGAGGGCACTAAGGCGAGAGGAAAGAAGTTGACAGGCAGCTCTGGCTTTCAGCTAGAACTTGTCAAAGAGCCCAGCAGAAACAAAAGTATCAGTCACCAGAGATCAAATATCAGAAAGTACTTTGTTTTGTTTCTTTACCTTTGAATTTCAGAAGCTTCCTTTTAACTAACAACTCAGAGCCTTGTATTTTCAGTTTAACCTTGTAGAGGAAGCCAGTGAGTAGAAAGGAAGCAAGATACGTGGTGTGGGCAGTTCCCCACCCCAGGGAGGAGAGGGCAGCTCTGGGCTGGGAGATGTGTGGAGGGGGGGTGTGAGAGCAGAACCCGGGAGCTGAGCAGGAGGCTCGGACTCCATCCCTGGGGGCTGGAAACCCAGGTGAGTGCAGAAAGCCAGAGGAGGGGAGACAGCCTCCCACAGGCCACACCACATGTTGGGGCTGAGGATCGGCTCCTAGCCAGCAGTGCCACGTCATCCCACAATGTGTGTTTGGGCGGGAGGGCCTGGAGTGGCTGTCTCCTGACAAGTGTCGATGGCATGCGTGACAGTCCCTGGGCTCTGTGCACCTCGGTATAGAAAGCAGCTCCTCCTCTTCTGCCCACTTCTGTCTGCTCAGGGAGGAGCTCTGCGTGGACCAGTCTAAGGCCACGTTCACAGTGAGGCATAGCTGGGCCTCAGAGGACAGCAGTGTCATCCAGGCGAGGCCCAGTCCAAGAGGAAGATGGCAGATGCTGGCCTTGGTGAGGGCACAGGCTGCGGAAGTAGCCAGGGCAGGGAGTGCGGGCAGAGCAAGGCCGAGGCCAGCAAGGGCAGGGTCTCCACGAGCCAGTGACACAGGACCCACTCATTCCTAGTGCAGGGTCCTGTGGGAAGGAGCTGAGTGGAGGGAGAGAGAGGGGGAAACCTGGTCAAGCCTTGAATAACCCAGTGTGGGTGCTTTGTGCACTGAGTGCTTGTCCACACAGGTCTCAAACTCCACTGATCCATGTATCCATTCAGGCCTTAGCGGCACAGAAAAGAAAACCAGCCTCAAACTGATCTGAACAGTTAAGGATCTGGAAGTCTGAGGTGGGGCTAACTCCAGGCAAGGTTTGTCAGGTGACTAAGTTGTGCGGGTGACCCAGCCCCTCTGTCCCATCTCATAGACTCTGCCCCTCATTGTCACAAGGCACACAGTGCCAGCAGATCTCGGACACGCTCTGTTGTCCTCAGTGGGACTGCAGAATGTCTTCCTGTGGCTCCTGTGACCGTGTGAGGAGCTACTTCTCACAGGCAGCCTCAGGAAGAATTTTCTTTCATGTCTGTGACGTGCGGGGCCACTGTGGCTTGAAGGTGGGTGGAAGGAGCTTAATGAAAATTTAAATGCATTTTCTAAAGCACATATGGCCCCAGTCAGCCAGTAACTTTTGTGAGTGGCAAGATTATTTTTTCTGGCCATTAGTAGAAATAAGGGCTGTACATTTTAAACCTACCCCATGAGATAATTATTTATAATTTTTTTATTTAATAAATGTGAATTTACAAACAGCAACTTTTGCATTATTGTAGCTTTCCCCCCCCAACCTCCCTCCCTCCCGCAGCCCTCCCATTTCCCACTCCCTCTTCCATCCCACTTTTCATCAGGTTTCATTTTCTATTAACTTTATATACAGAAGATCAACTTAGTATATACTAAGCAAAGATTTCAACAGACTGCACCCACACAACCGTACAAGATATAGAGTACTATTCAACTAGTAGTGTTATCGTTAATTCTCATAGTAAAGCACATTAAGGACAGAGATCCTACGTGGGGAGCATGTGCCCAGTGACTCCCGTTGTTGATTTAACAGTTGGCACTCTTATTTATGACGTCAGCAATCACCCAAGGCTCTTGCCATGAGCTGTCTAGGCTATGGAAGCCCCTTGAGTTCACCAGCTCTGAACTTGTTTAGTCAAGGCCATATCACAGTGGAGGTTCCTTCCTCCCTTCAGAGAAAGGTGCCGCCTTCTTTGATGGCCCGTTCTTTCTGCTGGGGTCTTGTTCACCAAAATGTTTCATTCAGGTTGTTTTTGCCACAGTGTCTTGGCTTTCCATGCCTGTGAGACTCTCAAGGGCCTTTTAGCCAGATCCGAATGCCCCAAGGGTTGATTCTGAGGCCAGAGTGCTGTTTAGGGCGTTTGCCATTCTATGAGTCTGCTGTGTATCCTGCTTCCCCCACAGGATCTTTCTCTCCCTTTTAATTCTATCCTTCATTATTTGCAGACGCTGGTCTTATTTGTGAAATCTCTTCAACACTTACCCTATCTTTTTTATCAATTATGTACTTACACTTATCACTTTAACAAGTGAGATGACATTGGTACAGCCTCCTTGGTAAGACTGAATTGGAATCCCCTGGCACATTTCTAGCTCTAGCATTGGAGGTGAGTCCGAGTGAGCATGTGCCGACCTGTATATCTCCTCCCTCTCTTATTCCCACTCTTACATTTAACAGAGATCACTTTTCTGTTAATTTTAAACATCTAAGAATAATTGTGTATTAATTACAGTGTTCAATCAGTGGTATTAAGTAGAACAAAAAGAACAACAACAACAAAAAATACTAAAAAGAATAAAATAGTAAGTTGTTCCTCAACAGACAAGACAGGGCCGATCACATCATTGCTTCTCATAGTGTCTATTTCACTCAACGGGTTTCCTTTTAGCTGCTTGGTTAGTTGTCATCAGTCAGGGAGAACATATGATATTTGTCCCTTTTGGACTGGCTTATTTCACTCAGAATATTTTCCAGATTCCTCCATTTTGTTGCAAATGACCAGATTTCATTGTTTTTTTTTTTGTTTTTGTTTTTTTTTTTTTTACTGTTGTATAGTGTTCCATAGAGTACATATCCCATAATTTCTTTATCCAGTCATCCGTTGATGGGCATTTAGGTTGATTCCGTGTCTTAGCTATTGTGAATTGAGCTGCAATAAACATTGAGGTTCAAACAGCTCTTTTTTTTCCCCATTTAATTCCATTTGGGTTAATTCCAAGGAGTGGGATGGCTGGGTCCTGTGGTAGAGCTATATTCAGGTTTCTGAGGACTCTCCAAACTGTCTTCCATAGTGGCTTTACCAGTTTGCATTCCCACCAGCAGTGGATTAGTGTCCCTTCTTCCCCACATCCTCGCCAGCATCTGTTGTTGGTTGATTTCTGTATGTGAGCCATTCTAACCAGAGTAAGGTGAAACCTCATTGTGGTTTTGATTTGCATTTCCCTGATGGCTAGGGATCCTGAGCATTTTTTCATGTGCCTGTTGGCCTTTTGGATTTCCTCTTTTGAAAAATGTCTGTTAAGGTCCTTGGCCCATCTTTTTATTGGGTTGTTTGTTTTGTTTCTGTGGTGTTTCTTGATCATTTTATAGATTCTAGTGTTAATCCTTTGTCAGTTGTGTAGTTTGCGAATAATGTCTCCCATTCTGTTGGTTGCCTCTTCACTTTCCTGTTTCCTTTGCTGTAAGGAAACTCTTCAATTTGAGGTAATCCTATTTGTTTATTTTATCTTTGATTACCCGTGCCTCTGGGGTCTTCTCCAGGAATTCTTCGCCTGTTCCAATGTCTTGAAGGGTTTCCCCTATGCTCTCAATTAGTTTCATGATGTCGTGGTGTATCTCTAGTTCTTTGATCCATGTTGAGTGAATTTTTGTATAAGGTGTAAGGTAGGGGTCTTGCTTCATACTTCAACATGTGGACATCCAGTTTTCCCAGCACCGTTTGTTGAAGAGGCTGTCCTTGTTCCAGGGGTTGGTTTTAGGTCCTTTGTCGAATATGAGTTGGTTATACATGTTTGGATTGATCTCTGGTGTTTCTATTCTGTTCCATTGGTCTATCCATCTGTTTTTGTACCAGTACCAGGCTGTTTTGATTGTAACTGCCCTGTAGTATGTCTTGAAGTCTGGAATTGTGATGCCTCCGGCTTTGTTTTTATTGTAAAGGGTTGCTTTAGCTATTCGCAGTCTCCTGTTTCTCCATATGAATTTAAGCATCATTTTTTCTAGGTCTTTGAAGAATGACTTTGGTATTTTGATTGGTATTGCATTGAACTTGTAAATTGCTTTTGGGAGAATGGACATTTTGATGATATTGATTCTTCCAATCCATGAGCATGGCAGATTTTTCCATTTTTTTGTGTCTTCTTCTTTTTTTTCTTTAATGTTTTGTAATTTTCATCATAGAGGTCTTTGACATCCTTGGCTGAATTTATCCCAAGGTACTTGATTGTTTTTGTGGCTATTGTGAATGGGATTGACCTTAGCAGTTCTTCCTTGGCCTCGGCATTGTCTGTGTGTACAAAGGCTGTTGATTTCTGAGTGCTGACTTTGTATCCTGCTACTTTACCAAACTCTTCTATGAGTTCCAATAGTCTCTTATAGGAATTTATTGGATTCCCTATATATAGGATCATGTCATCTGCAAATAGGGATAGTTTAGCTTCCTCCTTTCCCATTTGTATCCCTTTAATTTCTTTTTCTTGCCTGATGGCCCTGGCTAACACTTCTAGGACTATATTGAATAGCAATGGAGAGAGTGGGCATCCCTGTTTGGTGCCAGTTTTCAATGGAAATGCCTCCAACTTTTCCCCATTCAATATGATGCTAGCCATTGGTTTATCATAAATTGCCTTAATTGTGTTGAGGAATGTTCCTTCTAACCCCAATTTGCTCATGAAAGGGTGTTGTATTTTGTCAAATGCTTTCTCTGCATCTATTGAGATAATCATATGATTTTTGTTTCTCAATTTGTTAATGTGATGTATCACATTGATTGACTTTCGAATTTTTAACCATCCCTGCATACCAAGGATAGGTGAATGTTCTTTCTAATATGCAGTTGGATTCAGTTTGCCAGAATTTTGTTGAGTATTTTTGCATCTATGTTCATCAGGGAGATAGGTCTGTAGTTTTCTTTCTCTGTTGTGTCTTTTCTGGGCTTAGGAATTAAGGTGATACTGGCTTCATAGAAAGAATTTGGGAGGATTCCCCCCCTTCCAATTGCTTTGAATAATTTGAGAAGGACTGGAGTGAGTTGTTCTTTAAATGTCTGTTAGAATTCAGTGGTGAAGCCATCCCATACTGGGCTCTTCTTTTTCGGTAGTGTGTTTATTACTGATGCAATTTCTTTCATGGTTATGGGTCTGTTTAGGTTTTCTATATCTTCATGGCTCAATTTAGGAAGGTTGTATGTGTCCAGGAATCTATCCATTTCTTCCAGGTTCCCCAGTTTGTTAGCATACATCTCTTTGTAGTGGTTTCTGATGATTGTTTTTATTCCTGTTGTGTCTGTTGTTACATTTCCATTACTATCTTTGATTTGATGGATTTGGGTCTTCTCTCTCCTTTTTTTGGTTAGTTGGGCCAATGGTATGTCTATTTTGTTTATTTTTTTCAAAGAACCAGCTTTTGGTTTTGTTGATCTTTCGTATTGTTTTTCTGGTTTCAATTCTGTTTATTTCTTCTCTAATCTTTAGTATTTCTTTCCTTCTGCTGGGTTTGGGCTTGGTTTGCTGCTGTTTTTTCTAAATCCTTGATGTGCATGGTGAGGTTGTTTGGTTCCTTTCCAGGCACCAATTGCTATAAACTTTCCTCTTAGCACTGCTTTTGCTGTGTCCCACAGGTTTTGATAGGTTGTGTTATCATTTTCATTTGACTCTAGAAATCTTTTGATTTCTCTCTCTCTTTTTTTTTTTTTTTTTTTTTTTTTTTTTGACAGGCAGAGTGGACAGTGAGAGAGAGAGACAGAGAGAAAGGTCTTCCTTTACTGTTGGTTCACCTTCCAATGGCCACCGCGGCCGGCGCACTGCAGCCGGCGCACCGCGCTGATCGGATGGCAGGAGCCAGGTACTTATCCTGGTCTCCCATGGGGTGCAGGGCCCAAGCACCTGGGCCATCCTCCACTGCACTCCCTGGCCACAGCAGAGAGCTGGCCTGGAAGAGGGGCAACCGGGACAGAATCCAGCGCCCCAACCAGGACTAGAACCCGGTGTGCCGGTGCCGCAAGGTGGAGGATTAGCCTAGTGAGCCACGGCGCCGGCCTCTCTTTTGATTTCTTCGATGACCCACTGTTCATTCAGGATCATGTTGTCCATTCTCCATGTGTTTGCATATGGTGTAGAGATTCTTGGGTTGTCGATTTCGAGTTTCAGTGCGCTATGGTCTGAGAAGATGCATGGTATAGTTTCAATTTTTTTTAATTTGTTGAGGCTCCCTTTATGGCCTAGCATATGGTCAATCCTAGAGTACGTTCCATGTACTGGGGAGAAATATGTGAACTCTGTGGCTGTGGGGTGGAAGGTTCCCATGAGATAATTTTAATTTAACCAATATTACTTTGAATGTACCCAAAAAGGTAAAACAGTGATTTATTACTCTTCTGTTTAGTTCCAGTAGGATACATTCCATTCTGTCTTCCAAAGTGGCAACCATTCATAAGTTACTATTTGATGAATTTTTTCTTCAGAGCACTACTGTATGAAGAGGTTTTGCCTTCCTAATATGATGTTTAAACTCTGTTTTCATAAGGATCTATGTAAGTTTTTTTTTAAAAGATTTGTTTATTTATTTGAAAGAGTTATACAGAGAGAGAAGGAGAGGCAGCAAGAGAGAGAGGTTTTCCATCCACTGGTTCACTCCTCAATTAGCCACAATGGCCAGAGCTGCGCTTATCCGAAGCCAGGAGCCAGGAGCCTTTTCCAGGTCTCCCAAGGAAGTACAAGGGCCCAAGGACTTGGGCCATCTTCTACTGCTTTTCCAGGCCATAGCAGAGAGCTGGATTGGAAGTGGAGCAGCCAGGACTCGAACTGGCACACACTTGGGATACTGGTGCTGCAGGTGGCACCTTTACCCACTATGCCACAGTGCCGGCCCACCTATGTAAGTTTTGCAGTAGCTAATTTGAAATAATTCTAATGAAGACGTTTATACTGTTGACATGTTATTTTTCTGCTTTGTTGATGGCTATCCCTCCAATATAATGTAAATACCAAAATATTAGCAAGATGTTTTTAAGTCATGTAATTATCACTAAATCTACAAAACTATTTGAAACCCAAGTGAGCTTCTTTAAGTCTCTGTACTTGGGATTGGCATTGTGGCATAGCAGATTAAACTGCTACCTGCAACACTGGCGCCCCATAGGGGTATCGGTTCAAGACCTGGCTGCTCCACTTCTGATCTAGCTTCCTGCTAATGATCTTGGGAAGCAATGAAAGATGGCCTAAGTGCTTGGACCCCTGCACTCACGTGGGAGACCTGGAAGAATCTGCAGGCTGCTGGCTTCAGTCTGGCATAGCCCCAGCCATTGCGGCATATAGAAGATATCTCTCCTTATCTCTCTGTGTCTCTCCCTTTCTCTGTAAGTCTGCCTTTCAAATAAATGAAAAATAAATCAAATCTCTGTACTCAATTATTTTGGTGATTTAATATTTTCCCACTTGTGTGTGGAATAAGATGCACAGTACCCTCACATTCCATGCATTGCTTTGCCATGGGAAGTGGGGCATTTTAGTATTTTCTGTGCAATTCCTCTTTACTCGGATGGGGCAGAGCAAGTTCCACTGTGTGTAACGCGTGCTGCTTTTTCTCCTCTATTCAGTTTCATCTTTTAAAGTGCTCTTGTGACCTACAAAGAAATCATGATTCACAGTGGAAAACAGATCATCGGGGCCAAACACCAGCAGGCAGAGGAGCCTTGTCCTCTCTAAGCCACACTTCCCAAAGAGGCCCTGGCTCCCTCGGGCCCCAGGCCTTTCCTGCTGGGCAGAGGAGGCCTTGAGCACTTCCCTCTGATGACCTGGCCTGTTTCTTCCGTTCCACCCTGTCTCCACTCGGCCCTGCTAGGCACACGGCTGCGCCCCGCCATGCCACCCAGCTCAGAGTGCTCCCCCTTCTCTCTAGCTGTGTCCACTGGACATGGAGATTTGGCCTTGGAGGGGTTTGCCCTTTCCAGAGGAGTGGGCTCCTTGCAGTTCGCAGCCCCTTCTTTCTCTACAGAGCTCCACTGTACAAGCGCTTCCTTCTGCAGCAGCTCCCACCCCTTAGACACTCGCGAACCTCAAATCTTTCTTTCATTTAGCTCTCCTTCAGGAACCTCAAAAAAACCGCACAGTGATCTCACCATTTTTAAGCCAAATCTTCTCTGAAATACCCATGTAGGTAGTGAAGTGAAAAATAATTTTCACAGTAACCCAGTTATTTACTTTTGCTATTTGGGTGAAGTAATGAGGTTTCCATAAGTTAAATAACTTGCTAGAATCACACAGCTGGTAACTGATCTGGAATTTGAACTCAGATCTGCCCAAAGTCAAGGCTGTCTTGTTCTAGAGTCCTGTCAAACAATGCTAGAAATTTCCTAAGTAGTTTCTCTTAACAATACAAGGGAAAACAAGATAAGTAAAAACAAACAAACAAAAAAAGGCAATAAAAACATGGAGGAGAATAGTTGGTACAGGGAGCAGAATAGTAAGGGCCAGGCCAGCACACCTGACGCGGTTGTTAGGCTTACTAGAGCCTTGTCCCTAGTCCTCGTGGCATCTGGAACCCTCTGAGTGGCTCAGTGGCCCCTCTGCCTGGATAGCTGCTCTCTGCCCCAGCCCCACAGCCTCTCTTTACCTACTTTTGATTGCAGGTTGTTTCTGTGTGCTAGAAGGTGTGGATACTGAGGACACCGTGGGCCTGACCCCAGGAGGGCTGCTGCTGGTGCGTGGGCTGAAGTTTGCCCAACTGGGGCATCTGACAGTGCCTGCAGGGTGTGTCCACATCCCCCTTCGGACAAAGGCCAGCCATCCAGCCCTCAGGTGGGGGGACCCTTGCGATTAGCACACCCCTTGGCTTTGTTACGGAGCCCATAAGGACAGCGTGGTTAAGCAAAAGCAGGACTATGGTCAGCATTTACACACTTCCCCTATCTCCCAGGCGTGCACGGCACCTTCAGTTTGGAACTTTGGCGAGGTAGGCTGATGCAGACACCCAGGTCACTCAGCACCCGGACAGAAAAGCACCAGGCCTTGGGGCCAGCACCGTGGTGTAATGGGTAAAGCTGCTGCCTGCAGTGCCGGCATCCCATATGTGCACTGGTTTGAGTCCCAGCTGCTCCACTTCCAATCCAGCTCTCTGCTATGGCCTGGGAAAGCAGTAGAAGATGGCCCAAGTCTTTGGGCCCCTGCACCCGTGTGGGGGACCCAGAGGAAGCTCCTGGTTCCTGGCTTCAGATCAGCGCAGCTCCAGCTGTTGTGGCCAATTGAGGAGTGAACCAGTGGATGGAAGACACCTCTCCCTCCCTCCCTCTCTCTCTCTCCCTCTGCCTCTCCTTCTCTCTGTGTGTATCTCTGACTTTCAAATAAATAAGTAAATCTTAAAAAAAGAAAGGCACCAGACCACGTGCCTCACCCAAGGCTGAGTCCTGGTATTTTAGCAATTGCCATCGTTCAATTAAGACACCTTAGCACCTTGCCTTTTGCTGAATGTGAAATAAAGGCTGATGTTGAATTTTTTAAGTCAGTTTCCCTATTTGTTTGGACACAATGGAGTTAAACATGAAAACAAATGGTGGTGGGCCTAGTTTCCACTCCTGGCACTTTCCCCTATCGCCACTACTGGGAGACCCGGGCTGCCCAGCCCAGCCTGTGGAAGCCAAGCACAAGGTGTCTCCTGTGAGCGTCTGAGTCTGCAAGAAATTGGCTGGGTGTATTTCCACAAGGAACTTGGAAGTGATTTTCATATATTTTGATGTCTACATTAAGGCAGGAAAATATACCCTAGGGGAGAATAAAATTATAAGAAAATGAGACCTATTTACTTGCTGTTTAAAATTATTTAAAGGCAGGGAGAGAGCACATGCACGCGAGAGAGTGCTTCCTTCCACTGGTTCACTCCCCAAATGGCTGTAACAGCCAGGGCTGGGGCATGCTGGAGCAGGAGCCAGGAGCTTCTCCCAGGTCTCCCACGTGGGTGCAGGGGCCCACGAACTTCAGCCATCTCCTACTGCTTTCCCAGGCCATAGCAGAGAGCGGGATCGGAAGTGGAGTTGCCAGGACTTGAACCGGCGCCCATATGGGATGCCGGTGCATCAGGCCATGGCATTAGCCCTCTGCACCACAGCACCGTCCCCCACGTTTGCTTTCAGATTCCTTGGTTTGGGGAACTTTTTTAACAGCTGCATGACTGCTGCTCTCCCCCTGTGTTCGGCTCCAAATGTGCAAAAGATTCCTTAGCGTGGTCTCCATCCACTGGAAGTGGCGTGGGCCTGAGAGATGAAGATTTTCACTTGTGCTGAGCATGAGGGGCCAGCAGATGTCATGTAAATAATGCAAGATTCCCACACGTGAGGCATGCACATTCTAATGTCTGCGCTGTGGGAACATTTAGACATGCTCCTTTGATATTGGCGTGGGCAGCCAGCTGCACTCCTGAGGAGGTTAATAGGGCATCCAGCCCCTCCTGGAAACATGGTGTCTGCAAGTCGGAACCACTGCTTTCTTCTTGCTCCTCGAAAAGTAGTTCCCATGTGTGTTGATATCTGACTTTGGTCTATGACAGCATCCACTTGCAAAAGTGAGTCTGACCTGGATGCTGTCACAGGCCAGTGACGGCCATGCTTCCGTCTATACCCACAGTGTCTGGGTGCTGCCCTCAGGCTTTGCCCACATTCCTGCTGTCACCCTGAAGTTCAGGCTCTCGCTAGCTGTCACATTCTTACCGCTGTCACTTTGGTTGCCCGTGGTCTTTGTCGTTCCCTGCCCTGTCTGTCACAAATGTGGGAGCATGCATTGATGCAGAGGCTGTAGGGGCAGTGCGGTGTGCATCACAGCGGCCCACACAGAAGCCCCACAGCAGCTCCTGTGCCCGTGAACCTGTGTGCACGAGCGGACACTCACAGACCTGGTGGGTACCTGTGCAGCACGGTCACAGGGAAGGCGTTAGTCATGCAGAGCCTGCCATGGCCAACCCTTCCCTCCATAAAGGCCTTACAGGAGAGAACGTGAAGGGTAGTCACAAAAGAAAGTCGGTTCTGTGTCTGCTTCTTCTCTCCTTCCCTGGAAACCCGCCAGATTTCCCCAGCTGTACTCAGGAGCCTGAAGTGCTCCCTCCTCGCCTCAGATCACTCATGAGGTTTTTCTGTGGCTCCCGTCAGTTATTTGAACCCTGCCTTATGCGATTCATGTGTGTGAAACACACATCATGGTAGACAGAAACTCCCCGAAGGCCAGATTTGTGTCTGAATTTGCTTTGTGCTGCTCCAGCCAGCCAGACTACAAGTTGTGGTGCTTTATGTGTGATGGTGCTTAATAAATTTTGGAGGGATGCATGCAAAAGGCATAAACGGCAATGAGTTAAGTTAAAGTGGCAATTCACATATTCGTGTGTGTCCAGTTTTTGATAGTATACTGATATGTCCCTCTAACTCTTAGTGCATTCAGTAAGCACACATTGACTAAGTTCTTTCCACGTGCTGGACCCTGCTTGGAAGGGAGGACCAGAACCCCGGACTGCATGTTGTGGGCGGTGTTTGGGCTGAGCCGTGCGGAGAACGCTCTCCAGTGCACCACGGCAGGCGCTGAGCCTGCCTGAGTGCGGAGCTGGGGAAGCTGTCTTCCTCGGGAAAAGGGTGCATGTGCTAAGACAGGACAGACGAGCAGGAATTAGAGGTGCAAAATGAGGACAGGACATTACGTGAGAAGGGCCGAAATCCAAAAATCCACATAATCCCAATCGCTGGGGAGGCCGGGGAGCAGTGGGCACTATCACTGCTGATGAGAATGAAAATTCCCACTTTGGAAAACTTGGCAGTTTCGTACAAAGCTAATTACAGTATGATCCAGCCATGGCACTCCTAGATGCTTGCCAAACTGTTTTGAAAACTCGCGTCTGTGCAAAAACCTACACACAAATACTTTTCGCAGCTTTGTTTATAATCACCAAAAACTAGAAGCAGGCGAGAGGGCCTTCCATAAGTGAGTGGCTGACAAACTGCAGTACCTCCAGACAGAGGTGTTACTCAGTGATAAGCGGTAACACGTGGGGTAGGTATCTGGTGCAGCAGTTAGACACCTGCATTTGTATGAGTTCCAGCTTCCTGACAGTGCACACCCTGGGAGGTTGCAAGTGAAGCTACCCACATGAGAGACCCAGATGGAGCTCCTGGCTCCAGCCTGGTCCACCCTTGGCTGTGCTGGGCATTTTGGGAGTGAACCTTTGCATGGGAGATCTCTCTCTCTCTCTCCCCCCACTTCCCCTCCCCTCTCCCCCTCTCCCTCTCTCTCTGCCTTTCAAATAAATAAAAATCAATTAACCCATTAATTAATTAAGGCCAAAAATATGTTCTTTTAGCAAAAGAATAAACTGCAAAGTCATAAAAAGAACGGTGAGTCATCGCTAAGTGGAGGAAGCCAATCACAAGTCCAAGTTGTATGCTAACATTCTGGGAAAAGCAACACTGCAGAGAGTCGAGATAAATGGCTGCCAGAGGTTCAAGGCTGGGGCTGGAGATGAGATTGAACAGATGGAAGCTGAGGGGTTTTAGATGCTGAAGCTCTTTTGTGCATGGTGAAGTGGTTGATACCTGAAACTATCTATTTATGAAAGTCTATCGAATGTATAATACCAAGAGTGAGCCTTAATATAGGAAACTTTGAAGAAATCGTTTGCAGGATGAGCAGAGTCAAGATGTGGTGTGACTATCAGTCCACCTGGAAACGTGTGAGACAGCCTGCTGGGAGAGGTTGCTGGGGGCTAGAGAAGGTGCTGGCCTGAAAGGAGTCGCGTGTTGAGGTCACAAGGCAGAAGGAACCGAGCGTCGTCAGTGTAGTCTGCTTGGTAAAGCTGCTTTCTACAGGGGGTAGGTTAGCAATTCGGATGCCATTCGGCTTGTGTACTGGAGTGCAAGTTACGTAGGTGTGGCGGGAGTCAGAGTTCTGTTGGAATAGGGAGGATGCTAGGCTTACCCATGTGTGACAGGTGAGATGGGAGACATCCACCTGAGCCTCGGGAGGCTTCTTGAAGATGCACATGATTACGTATAGAAATACAGACATGTGAGCGCACTAAGGTCAGCACACATCGGAGAGCCGGACGCATAACTGCAAGCAGCAAAGACACACCTAGAATCCAGATCCTGATTTCTATAGACCACTTTCCAATGAACAGAACCAAGGATCCTTGGAGGGATGACAGATTCTAGGAATGGGTGTGAAACATGAGCTTGGGACATTTTGTAGTATAAGAAAGTAAGAAAATGCTTTGAGGGGCCAGCGCTGTGGTGCAGCAGGTTAACGCCCTGGCCTGAAGCACCGGCATCCCACATGGGTGCCGGTTCAAGACCTGGCTGCTCCACTTCCAATCCAGCTCTCTGCTATGGCCTGGGAAAGCAGTAGAAGATGGCCCAAGTCCTTGGGCCCCTGCACCCGCATGGGAGACCTGGAAGAACCTGCTGGGTCCTGGCTTCGAATCGGCGCAGCTCTGGCCATTGCAGCCAACTGGGGGATGAACCATAGGATGGAAGACACTCTCTCTCTCTTTCTCTCTCTCTCTCTCTCTCTCCCTCTCTCTCTCCTCTCTCTCTCTCTCTCTCTCTCTCTCTCTCTCTCTCTCTTCGCCTCTTCTCTCTGTGTAACTCTGACTTTCAATAAATAAATAAATCTTAAAAAAAAAAATGCTTTGAAAGATAGGACAGGGCCGGCGCCACGGCTCAGTAGTCTAATTCTCCACCTAGCGGTGCCGGCACACTGGGTTCTAGTCCCGGTCGGGGCGCCAGATTCTGTCCCGGTTGCCCCTCTTCCAGGCCAGCTCTCTGCTATGGCCCGGGAGTGCAGTGGAGGATGGCCCAGGTGCTTGGGCCCTGCACCCCATGGGAGACCAGGATAAGCACCTGGCTCCTGCCTTCGGATCAGCGCGGTGCGCCGGCCACAGCGCGCCAGCCGTGGCGGCCATTGGAGGGTGAACCAATAGAACAGGTCAAAGGAACACAGGAACCAATTGAAAGAGGTCTCGGTGCCCAAACTGGAACAATTTGAATAACAAAATAATGTAATATTGGATTAAAATGCATAATATAATCAATATCCATGAGTCCATGCTGGTATAAATGACTGAATTAAATACATAATCACATTAATTATAAATAATTAACGAAAAATCTCCTTCCTCAAGGAGGTAGAGCAAACTTCACACTAAGTATGGGATGTGTGTAGTATTTGGAAATACAGGTAAGAGTAGCTACAGTGTAGAAACCTTGGGGCTGGCGCCGTGGCTCACTTGGTTAATCCTCCACCTGTGGTGCCGGCATCCCATATGGGTGCCGGGCTCTAGTCCCACTTGCTCCTCTTCCAGTCAAGCTCTCTGCTGTGGCCTGGGAGTGCAGTGGAGGATGGCCCAAGTGCTTGGGCCCCTGCACCCGTGTGGGAGACCAGGAAGAAGCACCTGGCTCCTGTCTTCGTATCGGCCAGCCTGCTGGCCATAGTGGCCATTTGGGGGGTGAACCAATAGAAGGAAGACATTTGTCTCTGTCTCTCTCTCTCACTGTCTAACTCTTTCAAATAAAATAAAAAAGAAAGAAAAAAAGAAAGAAACCTCACATATAGCACCTCCTCCAAGTGGTCAAGGTCAGTGTCTGCAGTGATAAGTCCTACTGATAGTACACGTCCCCTTGGGCGGATATGGTAAGGATGGCACTTCCCAAGAACACAATCCCAGCATCACGTGACAGAGTATAACACAAATCCCGACTAGGGACATTCTGCTTGACCAGCACTCCTCAGACTGTCAAGGTCATCAAAGACAAAGCAAGTCTGAGAGACTGTCACAGCAAATGGAAGCCCGGGGCATAGGACTAAATGTAATGTGTGATCCTGTACTGGTCGTGAGCAGAAAAAGGATAATAGGTAGAAATTGGTGAAATCTGAGTAAGTATGGCATTTAGTTGATCACAGGATATCAAAGTGGGCTTCTCACTTGTGACACATGTACCATGGGCATGTAAGCTGCTAACAAAGCAGACACAGGCAGGGGGGCATGTGGGGGTCCTCAGTACTACCTTCATAACTTTTCTGTAAAGCTGTTCTGTAATTTAAAAGTTATTTTTATTTAAAATTTACTTAGCATAATAGCAGATTCTGTTTTTTGGTTCTCACCACCCAAAAAAATATGATTCCATTTATACTTATTCATTTTTTGAAAAGATCTATTTATTTATTTGAAAGGCAGAATCAGAGAGAGAGAGGGGGAGAGAGAGAGAGAGAGAGAGGTCTTCCATCTGCCATTCACTCCCCAGATGGCCACAATGGCCAGAGTTGGGCCAATCCGAAGCCAGGATCAAGGAGCGTCTTTTGGGTGTCCCTCATGGGTGCTGTGGCCCAAGCGCTTGAGCCATAGCCTGCTGCTTTCCCAGGCACCTTAGCAGGGAGATGGATCGGGAGTGGAGCAGCCAGGACTCAAACCAGAGCTCATTTGGGATGCCAGTGCCACAAGCGGCAGCTTTACCCACCGCACACAGCACTGGCCCCTATTTATTCATTCTTATTTGAGCAAAGCAAGGTACAATCTGCTGGTTCACTCCAAAATGCCCACAATAGCCGGGCTGGGCTCAACCAAAGACAGGTGCCAGGAACTCAATCCAGGTCTCCTACTTGAGCGGCGGGAACTCAACCACTTGAGCCATCAACTGCTACCTCCTAGGATATGCGTAAGCAGCAAGCTGGAGCTGAGAACAGGAGCCATGACTCAGACACAGGGGATCTGATGTGGTAGGAGGACTTCTTAACAGCCGGGGCACAGCCTTTTCACCTGGCTTGTTCTGGGTTTGGCTTACACTGCTGCTTCTCTTCTTGCTGTGTCAGCAGTGGAAGGTAGAGCTTAGTGGGTGATGCTCTATGCTGTAGTCAGGTGCCAAAACTCCCACGCATGCCTTGACAGTCACCACTGACAGAATGGTCATTGCCGGATAATGGAAAAGAAGGTGCCATTTGAGTGAGTGGGAGTACCTGGGAGTGGGGTTGATACCTGTCAGCGACTGTGGAGAGAAGACACAGGCTAAAATCTTGTCTTTTAGACAGAAGAAAAAGTCCTCTCAGGACTGAATTCTGTATGGTCAAAGGACAAGATATATGTTTTAGCTTTTCTTTTTTAAAAAAGATTATTTATTTATTTGAGAGGTAGAGTTACAGACAGAGAGAGGCAGAGAAAGACAGAAAGGTCTTCCAGCCACTTGTTCACTCCACAAATGGCCTCAACAGCTGGAGGTGGACTGATCCAAAGCCAGGAGCCAGGAGCTTCTTCCGGGTCTCCCATGCGGGTGCAGGGTCCCAAGGACTTGGCCATTTTCTGCTGCTTTCCCGGGCCATGGTAGAGACCTAGATCAGAAGTGGAGCCGCCGGGACTCGAACCAGCGCCCATATGGGATGCCAGCGCCACAGGCAGTGGCTGTACCGCAGCCCCAGCCCCTGTTTTAGCTTTTCTTTTTTCTTTTTTTATTTTTTTTTCTTTTTTTATTTTTATTTTTATTTTTTGACAGGCAGAGTGAACAGTGAGAGAGAGAGGAGAGAGATAACAGAGAGAAAGGTCTTCCTTTGCCGTTGGTTCACCCTCCAATGGCCGCCACGGCCGGTGTGCTGCGGCCGGCGCACCGCGCTGATCCGATGGCAGGAGCCAGGTGCTTCTCCTGGTCTCCCATGGGGTGCAGGGCCCAAGCACTTGGGCCATCATCCATTGCACTCCCTGGCCACAGCAGAGAGCTGGCCTGGAAGAGGGGCAACCGGGACAGAATCCGGCACCCCGACCGGGACTAGAACCCGGTGTGCCGGCGCCACAAGGCGGAGGATTAGCCTAGTAAGCCGCGGCGCCGGCCTAGCTTTTCTAAAGTTAGATATTTGGTGAGGTTTCTATTGTCTTACTATTTGATATATTATAAAAACATAAAATTTGACTTTTAATTATTAAAAGGTTTCCTGCATATTCATGTAAAAATATGTATTTAAACTTTTTTAAATATTTATTTATTTATTTGATAGATAGAGTTACAGGTGAGAGAGAGAGACAGAGAGAAAAGTCTTCCTTCCGTTGGTTCACTCCCCAAATGGCTGCAACAGCCAGAGTTGGGCCAATATGAAGCCAGGAGCCAGGAGCTTCTTCTGGGTCTCCCATATGGGTGCAAGGGTCCAAACACTTGTACCATCTTTACTGCTTTCCCAGACCATAGCAGAGAGCTGAATCAGAAGTGGAACAGCCTGGCCTTTAACCTGTATGGGATGCCAGCACCACAGGCAATGGCTTTACCTGCTGTGCCACAACACTGACCCTTCCTGGTTAGTAATTTTAGTATGAATGTTTGTTGGATTTTCCCCAATACCTCTTGTGATTATGTGGTATTTTTGTATATGTATTTTATAGTAGTATGGCATATTGTGTTGATTATTTCTGGATTTTGAGCCAGTCTTGCATTCCTGAGATAACTCCCACTGGTCATGGTACATAGTCTTTCTTCTGGTTGGCCTCAGTGTGCTAATATGCTGAGGACTGTTGTCATACCCATGTTTGTGAGGGATGCTGGTCTGCATTTTTCTGTTCTTCTGTCATCTGACTTTGGTAATCAGGGTAATTCTGATCTCATGGACTAAGCACACACCTCATTCTGCATCCTGTAGTAGCTCTTATAGCTGAGCATGTAATTGAGTTGTTTATACGTTTCGAATGCAATGTGAGTTAGGAGAAGTTTCTCCCAGTACGAGGCTTGTTTTTCATTCCCTTCACAGTGTCTTTCGTAAATGAAAGACTTCAAGAAATCTTCCCATTGTTTTCATTATGGATTATGCTTTTGATGGGTATCTAAATGTCTAATCCAAAATCAGAAATTTTTTGCCTTAAATTTTCTTCTGAAAGTGTTTTTGTTTTTGTTTTCAAGATTTATTTTACTTATTTGAAAGGCAAAGTTACAGGGAGAGATATGTATTCATATAGAGAGAAATCCTCCTGGTTTACTCCCCAAATGGCTGCAATGATTAGGGCTGGGCCAGGCTGAAGCCAGGCACCATAAGCTTCATCCAGGTCTCCTATGTGTGTACAGAGGCCCAAGGACTTGGATCATCTGCTGCTGCTTTCTCAGGCACATCAGCAGGGAACTGGATTGGAAGTAGAGCAGCTGGGATTTGAACAAGCACCCATATGGAATGCCGGCATCACAGGCAGTAACTCAACCCATTATGCTACAATGCTGACCCCTAAAAGTTTTAGATTCTTATATTTTGCATTCAGATCCATGATCCATAAATTTAAAATTAGGTTGTTGGGGCCAGCGCTGTGGCATAGTAGGTTAGACCTCCATCTGTGGCACTGGCATCCCATATGGGCACCAGTTCACATTCCAGCTGCTTCACTTCCTATCTAGCTCCCTGCTAATGGCCTGGGAAAGCAGTGGAAGATGGCCCAAGTGCTTAGGCCCCTGCACCCACATGGGAGACCCAGAAGAAGCTCCTGGCTCCTCGCTTCGGATTGGTCCAGCCCCTGCCATTGTGATCATTTAGGGAAAGAACCAAGGGATAGAAAACCTGTCTCCCTGTCTCTCCATCGGTCTGTAGCTCTGCTTCTCAAATAAATAAATCAATCTTAAAACAAGAATTAGGTTGTTAATGGCTAGGAAAAATCCTGCTGAGATTTTGATTGTGGTTGTATTGAACTTATTGGCATATTAATATTTTTTCTTTTATTTATTTATTTTTTTTTATTTTTTGACAGGCAGAGTGGACAGTGAGAGAGAGAGAGAGAGACAGAGAGAAAGGTCTTCCTTTGCCGTTGGTTCACCCTCCAATGGCCGCCGTGGCCAGCGCGCTGCGGCCGGCACACCGCGCTGATCCAATGGCAGGAGCCAGGTGCTTCTCCTGGTCTCCCATGGGGTGCAGGGCCCAAGTACTTGGGCCATTCTCCACTGCACTCCCTGGCCACAGCAGAGAGCTGGCCTGGAAGAGGGGCAACCGGGACAGAATCCGGCGCCCCAACCGGGACTAGAACCCGGTGTGCCGGCGCCGCAAGGCGGAGGATTAGCCTAGTGAGCCGCGGCGCCGGCCGGCATATTAATATTGAACGCTTCAATCCACGAGCATGGTGTCTCTTCCCGTTATTTAGGATGCTGTATTTTTTCTGTTCTATTTGTTCTTGTGGTCTGTGCCAGAGAGTGGCTGCAAACTCTAGCCCTGCCCTGAGTGAGCTCCAGGAGGTTTGGTTGGAGATGTTTATAGTGTGCTTTTCCCAGGATGCTTTTTTCATCCTGTGGGCAGCCAAATGCCGTCATGTCCTAGCCATGACCAGGTGTCTCTCTCACAGGAAATGTCTTTAAATGGCCACACACACCCATGCCTCTGTCTGACCTGAGTGAAGTTTATTCCTGCCAAGACTGCTGCTCTCTGAGAGATCCCTGACTCAGAAAGAAGTTAGGTTTGGGTGAGGTGAGACCAGAAGACCCTATACTTAGATCAAGTATTCACCCTTGATCCAATAACCACTAACTAAGACTTTAGCACCAAACCCCTATTGCATGGGCCTTTGGGGACATCTAAAATTTTATTCAAATCATAATAGCATTATACCTACATGCATTGAAACACTCCCAGAAAGTATTATAGTTATGCCTCTTTACATCCAAGAATATTTTTATAGAAACCTTTTATTTAAGGTGTACAAATGGCATGCATTTCATATATACAAATTTAGGAACATAGTTATTCTTCCCACCCTACTCTCCCTCCAACCTGTACTCCCCCCTTCTTCCTCCTCCCTCTCCCATTCCCATTCTTATTTTACAAAGATCTGTTTTCAATTAACTTTATACATATAAGATTAACCCTACAGTAAGTAAAGAGTTCAACAAATAGTATGAAAAAAAAAAAACCTGCTCTTCAACAGTCAAGACAAGGGCAGTTCAAAATCATCGCATCTCAAAGTGTCAATTTAACTTCCATAGATGACATTCTAGGTACTCTATTAGTTACCATAGATCAGGGAGGACATATGGAATTTGTCTGTTTGGGACTGGCTTATTTCACTACGTATAATGTTTTCCAGTTGCATCCATTTTGTTGAAAATGACAGGATTTCATTTTTTTTACTGTGTAGTATTCCATTGTGTACATATACCATAATTTCTTTATCTAGTTTTCAGTTGACAGACATCTGGGTTGATTGCATATCTTAGCTACTGTGAATTGAGTGGCAATAAACATGGGGGTACAGATAACACTTTCATGTGGTGATTTCATTTCCTCTGGGTAGGTTTCCAGGAGTGAGATGGCTGGGTTATATGGCAGGTCTATATTCAGATTTCTGAGGCATCTCCACACTGTCTTCCATAGTGGCTTTTCCAGTTTACATTCCCACCAACAGTAGACGGGGGTACCTTTTTCTCCACATTCTCACCAGCATTTGTTGTTTGATGATTTCTGTATGAAAGCCACTCTATTTGGGTGAGGTAAAGCCTCATTGTGGCTTTGATTTGCATTTCCCTGAGGCTAGCGATCCTGAACATTTTTTCATGTGTCTTTTGGCCATTTGAATTTCTTCTTTTGAAAATATCTGTCCATTTCTTGACTGGATTGTTCATTTTGTTGTTGTTGTTGAGTTTCTTACAGAGTTTGAGTTTTTTATAGAGTTTGGATATTAACCTTTTATCATTGCATAGTTTGCAAATATTTTCTCCATTCTGTCGGTTGCCTCTTCACTTTGCTAAGTGTTTTTTTGTAGTGCAGAAGCTTCTCAACTTGATATAATCCCATTTGTCAATTTTGGGAATTGTTTTGATTGCCCGTGCTTCTGGGGTTTTTTCTAGTAAGTCTTTGCCTGTGCCAATGTCTTGCAGGGTCTTCCCAATGATCTCTAATAATTTGATGGTATTGGGTTGTAAATTTAGGTCTTTTCCATTTTGAGTGGATTTTTGTGTAAGATGTAGGGTAGGGGCCTTGCTTCATACTTTATCTGAAAACAGAGATTCATTTTTCCAGCACCATTTGTTGAGGAGACTGTCTCTGCTCCAGGGATTAATTTTCATTCATTTGTCAAAGATAAGTTGGTGGTAGATGCATGAATTGATTTCTGGAGTTTCTGTTCTGTTTCATTGGTCTACAAATCAGGGTTGTGTTTTTTTGTTTGTTTGTTTGTTTGTTTTGCCAGTATCAGGCTGTTTTGATTATAACTTTCCTGTAGTATGTCTTGAAATCTGGTATTTGATGCCTCCAGCTTTGTTCTTGTTATATAAGATTGCTTTAACTATTTGGGGTCTCCTGTGCTTCAATATGAATTTCAGTATAATTTTTTCTAGATCTGAGAAGAATGTTCTTGGTATTTTGATTGGAATCACATTGAATTTGTATATTGCTTTTGGTAGTGTGCACATTTTGATGATATTGATTCTTCTAATCCATGAACATGGAAGATTTTTCCATGATTTGTATCTTCTATTTCTTTCTTTTTTTTTAAGATTTATTTATTTTGAAAGTCAGAGTTACACAGAGAGACGAGAGGCAGAGAGAGAGAGAGAGAGAGACAGAGGTCTTCCATCCACTGGTTCACTCCCCAGTTGGCCGCAATGGCTGGAGCTGCACTGATCCAAAGCCAGGAGCAAGGAGCTTCTTCCAGGTCTCCCATGCAGGTACAGGGCCCAAGGACTTGGACCATCTTCTACTGCTTTCCCAGGCCATAGCAGAAAGCTGGATTGGAAGAGAGGCAGCTGGGGCTAGAACTGGCACCCATATGGGATGCTGATGCTGCAGGCGAAGGATTAACCTACTGTGCCATGGCGCCAGCCTCTATTTCTTTCTTTAATATTTTGTAATTTTCATTGTACAGATCTTTGACTTCCTTTGTTAAATTTATTCCAAGGTATTTAATTTTTTGTAGCTATTGTGAATGGGATTGATCTTAGATATTCTTTCTCAGCCATGGCATTGTCTATGTATACAAAGGCTATTGATTTTTGTGTGCTGATTTTATATCCTGCCATTTTACCAAACTCTTTTATGAGTTCCAAAAGTCTCTTAGTGGAGTCTCTTAGATCCCCTATACATAGAATTGTGTCATCTGAAAACAGGGATGGTTTGACTTCCTCCTTTCCAATTTGTACCCCTTTGATTTCTTTTTTTCCTAATGGGTTTGGTTTGTTGTTTTTCTAGGTCCTTGAGGAGCAATGATAGCTCATTTATTTGATGCTTTCCCAGTTTCTTGATGTAGGCACCAATTGCTATAAACTTCCCTCTTAACACTGCTTTTGATGTAGCCCATACGTTTTGATATATTGTATTATCTTCATTTGTTTCCAGAAATTTTTTGATATTTCTTTTGATTTCTTCTGTGACCAACTGTTCGTTTGGGAGCATGTTGTTCAGTCTCCAGGTGTTTGCAAATGCTCTAGAGATTCTTAAGCTATTGATTTCCAGCTTCAGTCCATTTTATCAGAGAGGATGCATGGTTTGAATTCCATTTTTTTGAATTTGCTGTGACTTGCTTTATGGCCTAGCCTGTGGCTATCCTAGAGAAAGTTCCATGCACTGCAACCATAGGAGGAAAAGTTCTGTAGAATCTGTTAGGTCCATTTGGTCTGTAGTGTCGATTAGCTCTGATGTTTCCTTGCTGATTTTCTGTCTGATTGATCTGCTCATTGCTGAAAGTGGGGTGTTGAAGTCCCCCTTTACTATTGCATTGGATTCTATGTCTCCTTTTAGATCCATTAAAATTTTTTAAAGACCCAAATGCCCTATAATTGTGTACACATTTATTATAGTCACATCTTACTATCGAATGATCCCTTAGTCACTACATAGTGACCTTCTTTGTCTCTTTTAACAGTTTTTGTGTTAAAGTCTATGTTGTCTCATGCTAGGATTGCCACATCAGCTCTTTTTTGGTTTTTGTTGGCAGAGGGTATCTTTTTCCACCCTTTCGCTTTCAGTCTGTGTGCATCTTTGTTGGTGAGATGTGTTTCTTGTAGGCAGCAAATAGGTGGGTTTTGTTTTTTGAATCCAATTCAGCCAGTCTGTGTCTTTTAACTGGAGAGTTGAGGCCTTTTACATTCAAGGTGACTACTGATAAGTAACCACTTGGCCCTGCCATTTTTCCATAAATATTCCTATTATTTACTTTGGATTCCCTTTGTACTTTTACTGGGAGATTTTTCTGCCTTCACATTCTTTCATAGTGATGACCATGTTTCTGTGTTTCTGTGTGTAGCACATCCTTAAGTATCTTTTGTAAGGCTAGATGAGTGGTGACTAATTCTTTCAATTTCTGTTTGTTATGGAAGGTCTTTATTTCACCTTCATGCATAAATGAGAGCTTTGCAGGGTACAGTATTCTGGGTTGACAGTTTTTTCTCTTAAGATTTAGAATATATCTTGCCCTTCTCTCCTAGGCTGTAGGGTTTCTGACGAGAAGTCAGCTGTAAGTCTAATTGGAGATCTTCTGAAAGTAATCTGGTGTTTCTCTCACGCATATTTTAGAATCTTTTCTTTATGTTTTACTGTGGAGAGTTTGACTAACAATGTGTTGTGGGGAAGATCTTTCCTGGTCAAGTCTATTAAGAGATCTATGTGCTTCCTTCGTTTGGACGTCCCTTTCTTTCTCCAAATTGGGGAAGCTTTTTGTAGTTATTTCACTGAATAGGCTTTCTTTTTTTAAAGACATATTTATTTGAAAGTCAGAGTTATACAGAGAAAGAGAGACAGAGAGAGAGAGGTCTTCCATCTACTGGTTCACTCCCCAAATGGCTGCAATGGCCGGAGTTGTGCCGGTCTGAAGCCAGGAGCCAGGCGTCCCCCTTCCTCCATGGAGTCCACTGCAGTTCTCTCCCTAACTCTTCCCTGAGGTTGCAGTCTCTCCACTTTTTTTAAACTATTTTTACCTAGCCTAGAGCAGTAAGCTCCTTCCCTATTCCACCATCTTGGAATCTCTCCCATATTGTGTTTTAATAATTTACTGACACATTATTTCACTAAGTTTTGAATTCATTAATGGTTCCTCTTCGTGGAGGAACGACACAGGACCCTGCGCTGTTCTTTCGTCTGCTCGGCCCTCCCCGGGTTTGCTGCTGGTTCTTCCCGGGTTGGCTGCCGACCCTTCCACCTCCGTGGAAGGGCGGTTCCCCCTAGCCACTTTCCCCACTTCCGCGGGGGAGCGGCACACCGCTGGCCGGCTCTCTCGGGGGCTGCACAGGTGTTCCTTCAGATAGATGTTCCTGGTGCATGTTGTCTCTCTCCTCCTTTATAGTCCTCTTCCACCAATCCCAACTCTGCTACCCACACGCTGAGTACGCTGCTCTCCTCCAATCAGGAGCAAGATCAGCTCCTGCAGCTCAGTCAATCAAATTGGCGAGAGGCAGCTGCGTAGAAGTTGTTACTCCCTTCTCAGCGCCATATTGTGGGAGAGCAGATGCATAGAATAAGTCTTAATTCCAGTAACTTAGTCTAGTCCGAGTTGCTCCCCACACTAGTTTTACTCACTTTTTGTGTTTTCAGTAGCCATTCTAACAGCTTGAGTTGAAACTAAGTGAAGAATTTCTATCTGTGAGTAAATGTTTAGTTATGTGAGTCTCTCTAAATATTTTAAAGAACTTTTTTAAGAGATTTATTTATTTATTTATTTATTTGAAAATCAGACTTACAAAGAGACAGGAAAAGATAGAGAGAAAGATCTTCTAGTCATTGGCTCACTCCCCAAATGGTCACATCAGCTGGTGCCGGGTCAGGAGCCAGGAGCTTCTTCTGGAGTGTTGGGACCCAAGCACTTGGACAATCTTCTACTGCTTTCCCAGGCACATTAACAGGGAGCTTTGGAAGTGGAGCAGCCAGGACTTGAACTGGTACCCATGTGGGATGCCAGCACTACAGGCCATAGTGCTGGCCCCTAAAAAACTTTTTTTTGTTTATTTTTTTGGAAATGGACTTCTTTTTAAAGAGACTTTATTTATATTTGAGAAGCAGAGTTAGAGAGGGAGAGAAAGAGAGAGCTCTTCCATCCCCTGGTTCACTCCCCAAATGGCCACAGTGGCTGGAGTTGGGCCAATCTGGAGCCAGGAGCTTCTTCCAGTCTGCTACATGGATGCAGGGACCCAAGCACTTGGGCATCTTCCACTGCTTTCCCAGGTGCACTAGCAGGGAGCTGGCTTGGAAGAGGTGCAGCCAGGTCACAAACTGAGATGCTGGCACCACAGGCAAAGGCTTCACCTACTGAACCTTAGCACCAGCCTCCCTAAGAACTTTGTAAAATGATCTATTGCACGTACCCAGCTATTGAGCATTTGTGCTGCTTTTCTTTTGTCCCTAAAGTTCCAGGTTTCCCTTTGGAAAGATATTTCTCTGACCTAAAGTACTTACAGTGGCACTTATCGTAGGGCAACGCTGCTTGTAACAGGTCCTCTTAATTTCTATGCATCTTGGAATGCCTTTAATCCACCTTCATTCCTGGAGAACACATTTGCGGACGGTTCTGAGCTGACAGTTCTTTTCTTTGAGTGTTGACAGTTGTTCCACTGTCCTCAGGTCTGCCTGGCTCTTGGTGGGAGGCCTGCACTCATTCATGTGCTTGCTCCTCTGAGCGTCGCGTGTCGTCTTGCTGCAACTCCTTCCAAGGTTTCTGGTTTTCATAAGTTTGACTGTGATGTTTCTGGGCCTTGTTTACTTTTCACTTATCACATTTAGGGTTGTTGTGTGGGAGGCAGAATCCATCTCCTGCGGGAGGCGAAGCCCGCCACCCACAATATGGCGCTGATAAGGAGGAACCAGCTTTTACCCAGCTGATTCATCTTGACTACTAGGAGCAGCAGGAGCCGATTCATCCTCCGAGTAGGAGAGAAGGGCGTGCTCGACACGAGGACAGGCGGAGCGCGGATGGGTGGAGAGGACTGTAAAGGAGAAGAGAGACGGCACGGTGGTGTGGGTTGGTTGGAGAGGGCGTTGGAGAGTTCGCGGGGAAGTTCGTTGCTTCGTTCTTTCTCATTTCTCTCTACTCATTCTTGCTTTGGGAGTTCGCTGTTTGCTCATTCTAATTTTACTATAGAAAAGACTTGTAAAAAAGGGAACAACAAGCGTCCGGTCCAGTGCGGCTCCTCCACGTGCGGAGGAGCAGCAAATGGGCAGCAGTTGGTCTTCTAGAACTGGCAAAATTGTGTTTTTCACACAAATCTATGCAGATCTCTCTTTTCCCCCTCAGGGACTGAAATAACACATCTTTAAATCATACTTTTGATATTCACTGTCCCTGAGGCTCCATTTTTTTCTTGGCTTCAATCCATTGACTCTTTTTTGTGTTATCTCTTATTGAGCTTATCCTGTGTATATTTGGTATTTCTGAAAAGCATCATGTGATTCTAATGTACAGAAAACTTGAAAGCCGCTGAATGAATGCCGGCAGGTCTCAGTGTGGTCACTCTAGAAGTGGAGGCGATCAATGCCTACCTTGCCACCGCCAGGAGTTTCTGGGGAAACCTAAAGAGGTCACACGTGAGGCAGCAGGGCTTTGACGCTTATGGGTCTGTACTATAGCACAGGTCATTGGTCCAGTCGGAGGCGGGGGCGCGGGGTCAAGACCCATTAATATCCATGGAGATCTATTACCAGACAAAGCAGAGTGTTATTGTTCAATGGACTGCCAGGAATCAGGAAGATGTCATAACACAGCCTCATGATTTGAATAGTGGAGATAGGGCATGACCGTGACTGTGGCCTGGCGCACACTGCCCCTCAGCGTGAGTGAGGGGGTGAAGGGGCTTAGCCAGCAGCCTCTAGTGCATCCACCACCAGCCATGAGCAGGCTAAGACAGGCAGGTACCAGTACCAGCAGCAGCAGGGCAAGCGACGAAGGGCAGAGAAAACAGAATTCTCATCTTAAATTGTGTTTTAAAATAAAAGTACAATATACAAATTTCATATAAATCTACCTTGAGCATATTACTCAGCACGGTTTGGCTTGCTGTAAAAAGAATTGCTACATACAATTACTATTAGGAATCACATGGGCTAGATCCAAAATAATTTTTCTCAGATTTGCCGATTATACTTAGTGATGTACTCACCAAAATTGTTTTAATATTTGATAATCATATTAAATATTAATATGCAGGATACATACACATTACTTTTTTGTTGATGTTTAAAATAAAATGTGATGGGGGCCGGCACCGTGGCTCACTTGGTTAATCCTCCACCTGCAGCATCAGCATCCCATACGGGCGCCGGGTTCTAGTCCTGGTTGCTCCTCTTCCAGTCCAGCTCTCTGTTGTGGCCTGGGGAAAGCAGTGGAGGGTGGCCCAAGTGCTTGGGCCCTGCACCCGCCTGGGAGACCAGGAGGAAGCACCTGGCTCCTGGCTTCAGATCAGCACAGTTATGGCCGTAGCAGCCATTTGGGGGTGAACCAACGGAAGGAAGACCTTTCTCTCTGTCGCTCTCTCTCTCTCACTGTCTAACTCTATCTGTCAAATAAAAATTTTTTTTAAATTTAAATGTGATGTATTTGAAATATACTTAAGTGGTACAGATAAATTTAACAGTAGGCATCTCAGGAGTAGACACCTAGCCTCGTGGCTGAGACACCCATATCAGAGTAAGTGTGTTTGATCCCTGACTCCAGCTGTCAGTACTGTCCCTTGGAGGTAACACTGATGGCTCAAGTCGTTGGATTTCTGCCACCCACATGGGAGACCTGGATTGAGTTCCTACTCCCAGCTTTGGCCCTGACTTGGCCCCAGCCACTGTGGGCATTTGGGGAGCTCTTTCTTCCTCTCTAAAAAGTACCAAGAAAATAAAATTAAAATATTAAATTGAGAAGAGACCAAGATGGTGAAATAGGGAAGGAGCTTAGCTCTATTTTAGAGGAAGATAGTTAAAAAATGTGCAGAGTGCAATCTCAGGGAAGAGTTACAGGGACAATGGTAGAGGAAACTCCTCGCAAATTAGAGAGAGACTGTGGATCTACGTGGAAGGTGTGGGTGCGCACAACTCAGGACTCCAGAGCCGAGAGCCTCAGCGCCAGCTTTGGAGGGTGAGGTGAGACCAGACTGCAGCAGCCCAGCCACTGGTGATGGAGCTGCGGGAAGAGCCTGGTTGCGTTCAGCTGCATGCCCCATGGGGAACTACACCTCCTAACCAGAGGAAAAAGGGGGCCACATTTCTCTCTGTACCACGTCGCCTGGCACTGGTGTCCTGTAGCCAGCAGAGGGAAGGCGGACACATTTTAGACGTACAGATCAAACGCTCCAGCTCATGTCACATGCCCAGCAGCCCGCCGAGAGGAGACGGCTTGCGTCTGGCTGGGAGAATTGACAGGAGGCTGGGTGCTTGTGACTGTGGGAGCCTTGTGTGCTGGGACTGCTGGTGGACTGTGGCTGTGCAGGAGGGCACAAGGTATGGCTGAGTCTTTGAGGAGTCACTGTGGGTGGCTCCACATGCTCGGGGCTCCCTGGTTCCCTGGTGAGGGTCATTGCTGCAGGATCTGAGTTCACACCGAGGACTGCACGGATCCTTTGTGTGCTAATTGTGGCAGCATGGACTAGTGCCCAGGCATCAGTCACTTTGGAGAAGAGGTGAGTGTGAGACTATGCCAACAGAACAGATCAAACCTCTCCCTGATTAAAAAAAGAGAGATCTACCACACCCAACTTGGGTGTCACCTTGGATACCCCCCTCACCCTGGAGCACTGACCACACCCTGCACACACCGCTGGATACTCACTGGAAGAGCGGACACTCCGCTAAGCCACAGAGGCATAGCCCAAAGATAAAAACCACCACAGGAGAAAAAACCAACAAGTTTCTCTACAAATGCCTAAAAATAAACAGAATTCAAGAAACAAGAATAAGGAAGACAACATGACGTCCCCAAAGGAACACAACAACACTTCAAACACAGAATGTGAAGATGAAGAGACTGAAGAGATGCTGGAAATGGAATTCAAAAAATTGATGATAGGATTACTTAGAAGTAATCAGAAGCAGGCTGGCACCGAGGCTCACTTGTCTAATCCTCCTCCCGTGGCACCAGCACCCTGAGTTCTAGTCCCAGATGGGGCGCCGGATTCTGCCCCGATTGCTCCTCTTGCAGTCCAGCTCTCTGCTGTGGCCCAGGAGGTCAGTGGAGGATGGCCCAAGTGCTTGGGCCCTGCACCTACATGGGAGACCAGGAGAAGCACCTGGCTCCTGGCTCCTGGCTTCGGATCTGCGCAACACCAGCCGTAGCGGCCATTTGGGGGGTGAACCAATGGAAAAGACCTTTCTCTCTCTCTCACTGTGTAACTCTGCCTGTCAAAAAAAAAAAAAAAAGTAACCAGAAGCAAATCCATGAATTAAAGAAATCCATACATGAATAAAAAATTACCCCCCCCCGAAATTGACATTTTAAAGAAAAATCAAAATGAAATATTGGAAATGAAGAATTCAAAAGGTAAAATTAAAAATGTGGTGGAAATCCCTAACAACAGACTTGGTGAGACAGAAAAAAGAATATTCAAGTTAAAAAACAAATCTCTGGAAATTTTACAGTAAGACCAAAAAAAAAAAAAAAGTAGAAGAAGAAATTAGATAACTAAAAAGCAGTATTAGAGATTTGTGGGATACTATCTAAAACCCAATGTATGGGTCTTAGGAGTTCCTGAAGGTGTGGAAAGAGAATGAATTAGAAGTCCTTTTTAGTGAAATAATTCCCCAAATTGGAGAAAGGGGCATCCAAGTACAAGAAGCACATAGAACTCCTAATAGACATGGCCAGAAAAGATCTTCCCCACAACACATTGTTAGTCAAACTCTCCACAGTAAAACATAAAGAAAAGATTCTAAAATATGCGTGAGAGAAACACCAGATTACTTTCAGAAGATCTCCAATTAGACTTACAGCTGACTTCTCGTCAGAAACCCTACAGCCTAGGAGAGAAGGGCAAGATATATTCTAAATCTTAAGAGAAAAAACTGTCAACCCAGAATACTGTACCCTGCAAAGCTCTCATTTATGCATGAAGGTGAAATAAAGACCTTCCATAACAAACAGAAATTGAAAGAATTAGTCACCACTCATCTAGCCTTACAAAAGATACTTAAGGATGTGCTACACACAGAAACACAGAAACATGGTCATCACTATGAAAGAATGTGAAGGCAGAAAAATCTCCCAGTAAAAGTACAAAGGGAATCCAAAGTAAATAATAGGAATATTTATGGAAAAATGGCAGGGCCAAGTGGTTACTTATCAGTAGTCACCTTGAATGTAAAAGGCCTCAACTCTCCAGTTAAAAGACACAGACTGGCTGAATTGGATTCAAAAAACAAAACCCACCTATTTGCTGCCTACAAGAAACACATCTCACCAACAAAGATGCACACAGACTGAAAGCGAAAGGGTGGAAAAAGATACCCTCTGCCAACAAAAACCAAAAAAGAGCTGATGTGGCAATCCTAGCATGAGACAACATAGACTTTAACACAAAAACTGTTAAAAGAGACAAAGAAGGTCACTATGTAGTGACTAAGGGATCATTCGATAGTAAGATGTGACTATAATAAATGTGTACACAATTATAGGGCATTTGGGTCTTTAAAAAATTTTAATGGATCTAAAAGGAGACATAGAATCCAATGCAATAGTAAAGGGGGACTTCAACACCACCTTTTTTTTTTAGATTTTATTGATTTGATTATTTTATTGATTTGATTATTTATTTATTTGATTATTTAAGAGGTAGAGTTACAGACACAGAGAGAGAAATAGAGAGAAAAGTCTTCATCTGCAGGTTCACTCCCCAAATGGCCTCAATCGCTGGAGGTGGGCTGATCCGAATCCAGGAGCTTCTTCCAGGTCTCCCCATGTGGGTGCAGGGACCCAAGCACTTAGGCCATCTTTCACTGCTTTCCGAGGTCATAGCAGAGAGCTGAATCAGAAGAGGAGCAGCTAGGGCTAGAACCTCTGTCCATATGGGATGCTGGTGCCACAGGCGGAGGCTTAGCCCACTACACCACAGCACTGGCCCCCAATACTCCTTTTTCAGCAATGAGCAGAGCAACTAGACAGAAAATCAGCACGGAAACAACAGTTAATCGACATTACAGACCAGGCCAGCGCCGCGGCTCACTAGGCTAATCCTCCGCCTTGCGGCGCCAGCACCCCGGGTTCTAGTCCCGGTCGGGGCACTGGATTCTGTCCCGGTTGCCCCTCTTCCAAGCCAGCTCTCTGCTGTGGCCAGGGAGTGCAGTGGAGGATGGCCCAAGTACTTGGGCCCTGCACCCCATGGGAGACCAGGATAAGTACCTGGCTCCTGCCATTGGATCAACACGGTGCGCTGGCTGTAGCGTGCCGGCTGTGGCGGCCACTGGAGGGTGAACCAACAGCAAAAGGAAGACCTTTCTCTCTGTCTCTCTCTCACTGTCCACTCTGCCTGTCGAAAAAATAAATAAATAAAATAAAAATAAAAATCGACACTACAGACCAAATGCACCTAACAGACTCTACAGAACTTTTCCTCCTGCAGTTGTGGAACACACATTCTTCTCACCGGTGCATGGAACTTTCTCTAAAATTGACCACAGGCTAGGCCGTACGGCAAATCTCAGCAAATTCAAAAAAATGGAAATCATACCATGCATCTTCTCTGACCACAGTAGACTGAAGCTGGAAATTAACAGCTTGGGAATCTCTAGAACAGACGTAATCCCAGGGGACTGAGCAGCATGCTCCTGAGTGAGCGTCGGTCACAGAAGAAATCAAACCCATCGAGGAACAGCTTTTCCCATACTATTTGTTGAGCTCTTTACTTAGTATAGAGTTAATCGTCTGTGTATAAAGTCAATTCAAAATGGATCTTAGTAAAAAATAACATTGGGAATAGGAGGAGGAGGAGGAAGAAGGGTGGGAGGTTGGGTATGATGAGAAGAATCACTATGTTCCTGAAGTTGTATTTATGAAATGCATGAAGTTTATCTACCTTAAATAAAAGCTTTCTGGGGAAAAATATACTTAATCTGTCAAAAAATATAGATAGATAGATTTCAACTAAAGCTATTCTCCTTTTCTTAACAGAATATCCAAGGTATCTCCAGGCACCCAATTCATATTACTAAACCTCAGAATACTAAAGGTAACACATTCCTTTCTACTTTGCTAAAACCTTGGGTACTATTTTTTTTAAACCTAGGGATGTTTGTAATTGCTTTTCTATACAACGAATGGCTTCACTTTCCTGAAGTTTTCCTCTTTGCTTACATGACAAGAGTTTAAATACACATTTTAAAAAAATTTTAACAGCTAAAATGATAGGGTAACTCCCTTTCAACAGTTTGCAAGTTAAAATAGATAATAATTATACAAGGGAAATAGCTCCCCTCCTACCACCTGTCCCCCACCAACTCCCCTCCAACTTCCCGATAAAGAAAATACGCACGCACGCACGCACCCTGGCTTTTGTTAAAGCCTGAAAGTTGCTGAAAGCGCCCATAAAAGGACACAAACAGCCCTCTTCCTTCTAAGCTGTTGCACTGAACTGCTGACAGCCACAGCTCTGCTCCACATCTGAGCAGACCGGCACTGTTGCCTCCTGCAGTGACCTCTCCTCCCGTGTCACTGCTGCCCCCTTTGCTCTGGGCACTGCCTTGGATTCAGACAAAAGCAAGAAGGCTGAGAGTGGTCCTTCCCAGAACGCACAGTCGTGCTGAGCAGGCCCCCTGGGGAGTGTAACAAGCTGCTCTGCCTCCTACAGCCCTTTACATGTCCAGGGCGAAAGTCGAGTGTGGCTCTCATGTAGATCCTCTTAGGAGGGAGGCTCAGAAAGTCTCCAGATAGCTTGTGTGAATGTACTCACTTGTCAATATTTGGTATTTTCTTCACTGGGAATTCTAAGCAGAATGAAAAAGTTCAATAAGAAATATAGTTAACTTCTAGTAGTAGTGTTATTTTAAAATCACAGTAATAAAAATAAATCAGAAAAACTAAAAATCTAGACTTTTGACCTCAGAATGATTTTTAAATAACTCTGTATTGAGGAATAGCTGGGCCTGCTCGTGACCAAACTCACTGTGTACCCTTGAAACAACAATTCAGGCAAAGAAGATGAGATTCTCACTATCTCCCCAAGGGCCATGTTCGTCTCTTCTGCAGGCCACACCTTCCTGGCAGCAGGTACGTGCGAGCCGGGTCAGAGGCCACCATGTGTCCCTGTAGCTCACTTAATGCATTTCCACACAGCTCAAATATTTAGAAATGGAATAATCTAAAGGTACTTAGAGGACTTGAGTCTAAGGCAGCTGTTTGAATGAGGCGTTTTCTTATGCACAATAAATAGCAACAGGTCCTTTTGCTTACTGTATGCAGATTCCAAAGACCCCTGCGTGGTTGCACCCTGTCTGTCCTCCCCTCCTTTCTGTCCTCACCACTCCCTGTTCCCTCCTCGCTCAGTCACCACAGCCCCACTGGCCACCCTGCTCTTCCTGCTTTGGGACAGCTGGCCCCGCCTCACACCCTTGCCCTGGCCACTCCTCCTCCCCAGGGCCACGATGGTTCTCCAGGCCTATGCTAGTGCCACTCCCTGATGAGACCTGTAGTGGGATGACTGCCCCATTCAGAACAGCAGCTTCCCTAAACACACACACTCCCTAACCTCATTATCTTCTCCCATATTTTTTATTTCTCACCTTTTTAAAAAAATATTTATTTTATTTGAAAGAGTTACAGAGAGAGAAGCAGAGAGGTATTTCATCCACTTGCTCACTCCCCAAATGGCTGCAACAACTAGGCTGGGCCAGGCCCAAGCCAGGAGACAAGAGCTTCATCCCTGTCTCACACGTGGTCAGGGGCCCAAGCACTTGGGTCATCCTCTGCTGCTTTTCCTGGTGCATTAGCAGGGAGCTGGATCAGAAGTGGAGCAGCCAGGACAGGAACTGGTGCCTGTATGGAATGCCGGCACTGCAGGCGGCAGCTTTACCCGCTACACCACAACACTGGCCCCCTTTCTGAACTTCTTTTTTAAAACAATTTGTTTATTTATTTGAGAGGCAGAGTTACAGACAGAGAGAAAGAGACAAAGAGAGAGGTCTTCCACCCACTAGTTCACTCCAATGGCTGGAGCTAGGCCAATCTGAAGTCAGGAGCCAGGAGCTTCTTCCAGGTCTCCAACATGGGTACATGAGCCCAAGGACTTGGGCCATCTTCCACTGCTTTTCCAGGCCATAAGAGAGAGCTGGATTGGAAGAGGAGCAGCCAGGACACAGACTGGTGCCCACATGCGATGCTGGTGCTGCAGGCAGAGGCTTAACCTGCTGTGCCACAGCACCAGCCCCCTCAACTTCTTACGTAACGAATAACTTATTCAAATTGGCCATCTCTCCCTACAACTTACGCTCCATTGGGGGAAGCACAGAGGAAGCCTTTTCTAAAGATTTGGTTTACAGAACGTGTGAATGAACAAGTGAACAGTGCTGGCCTCTCAGGAGGCGCACGAAGTCCCCTGGACTTGCAGACAAAGGGAATGGCCAGTGGCCCTGAAGCCAGAGGATCCTGGCACGTGGGTGGTGGGATGTTGGCCTTGACTCTGCGGTGGGGGGTGGCACGGGGAAGCAACAGTGAGGAACATCATTGGTAAGTTCTGAACTAATGCAAAGCTCTGTCTAACAGACTTCTCGCAGATTGAATTGCGCATTCTTGCGCATTTGTCTGGGGATGCAGAACTTTTGAAGTTATTCCATGAATCTGAGAGAGAGGACGTGTTTTCCACTCTAACTTCACAGTGGTAAGATCGTGAGTACGGAATGCTATCAGATCTACAGGAAGGCAAAGTGACTTGGAAAGCTTCACGTTATTCCAAGGCTATTCTCATAAGAAAGAAATTTCACTTTTCTCTAGTAGCTATGATTTCGAAGAGAGGAGTAGATAACTAGACCACCAAGAGTTTCCTGATTCTGAAAGAGCTGATGACTCTTCACCGCTTAGAAAGAGGTGTGTCTCGGCCGGCGCCGCGGCTCACTAGGCTAATCCTCCGCCTAGCGGCGCCGGCACACCAGGTTCTAGTCCCGGTTGGGGCGCCGGATTCTGTCCCGGTTGCCCCTCTTCCAGGCTAGCTCTCTGCTGTGGCCGGGGAGTGCAGTGGAGGATGGCCCAAGTGCTTGGGCCCTGCACCCCATGGGAGACCAGGAGAAGCACCTGGCTCCTGCCATCGGATCAGCGTGGTGCGCCGGCCGCAGCGCGGCAGCCATTGGAGGGTGAACCAACGGCAAAAGAAGACCTTTCTCTCTGTCTCTCTCTCTCTCACTGTCCACTCTGCCTGTCAAAAAAAAAAAAAAAAAAAAAAAAAAAAAAAAAAAAAAAGAGGTATGTCTCTAGAGAACGCAGTAGATACGTCGGGAGAAAAGAGGTGTGTCTCCAAAGAACGCAATCGATGTGTTGGGGAAAGTGCAGCCACCATGCACGGTGCTGGCCTTGGGCTGCCTGCCTCTCAGAGGAGAGCAGATGGTCCCACTGTGCCCGTCACCACACTGCTCCTCCTGGAACCCCTTTTCCCTCGGCACCCCTGCCTTCCTCACCTGTCATCTGCTCCCCCCAGGAGTCACCCTACAGATGTCACTTCCGGGTGTCCCCACCCCACACTAGGGTCAGCTCCCCATGCTCTGGAGCCCCCTGCGCTTCCCTCCAGGCGTATGGGCTCCACAAGGCCAGGACTGTGTCCCCTTATCCCAGGCAGGTACTGGCCTCCAGCTGCCCGCTCTCCAGGCTGCCCCCTTGCAGTCAGCCTGGCTGGTCCTGAGGGGCTTTCCTTCCCCTGGGCTCACACAAGCCTGCCCTGGGAACCTCCCTGGCCACCTGTCTGATGCCCTCACAGCACTGCTGCTTCCTGTCTGGTGTGTACCGTGTTGCTGCGGCGTCAGCTGAGGGTGAGGGCGATGAGACCACATGTGCTCTGCTCCCTGCTGGGACTCACCAAGGATGTGTCCATTAAATGAATAGTGCAGAACTCAAACGTCTCTCCAAAATACCACCGTGAGACCCTCATTTGAACAACAAAATGCAGGGGAAACTATTTCATGTAAGGGGAGCAGAGAGTGAGAATGTTGTTGTACCTGAATCGGGGCTTTAAAGAGTCTGTATTTGTAGAAGTAGAGGAAAGGAACGTTTGCCAGGCAATGGAAGACGGGCGACGGATGCACAGGACGAATCTAACAGACAGCTGAGTGGAGCGGCCTCGGGAGCCAGGTCCCACTCAAGGCGCCAGCCTTAATCCCCAGACCTGCTGTCTCCAGGGGCCTTCTCTTATCTGTCCCGTCCTCTGCCCTCCCCTCAGCCCTGCACCTGACCCTCTGGGACACTTCCCTTTCACACAAATGGCCTCTACCCTGGATGTGGTCCTTTTTCAGACCCAAGCTGCCCACCTCGGAACTCCCATAGATCCTCACTTTGGCCTCACTCCCATGCACCACCCTGCCCTGTGCCTGTCACTTTGTGTGGCATGTGGTGGTGTCATTGGTGTCTCCCTTTAGCTACTCCTTGAGCTCCAAGAGCCCAAGGTCAGTCCCCAGTTCCTCCTGGGCACTCAGTGAGGGACTAAGGCGCGGACCAGCGGGTAAGTGAAGACACCCACAGACCCCTTCACTCCTTGCTGTGCTGCAGAGGGCTTTGTGCTCCTCTGTTTTCTCCCAAGGTGCTGGAGACAGTTGTAAAGTGGTGGTGATTGTATTCACTGGAAACTCGGGCTGCCTGGCCTGAGGAGGACTCTGAGTGCTCTCAACCTCTTGTCTCATCAGCGGCTCCCAACTTTCTGATGCCCACAAATCTACTCTTCTTAGTCTCCAAAATGTACCTCCCTCCTCCATGAGGGACAGCGTAGAGGGCCCCGCACATGGACGCCTGCACTTCCTTCCACTCTGCCTTGATGTCTGTGAATCCCCACTCTCCCAAGGATCCTGCCTTGAGGTCAGGGCTGCGCTTTGTTAATTTCCAGGCTTCGCCCACATTCAGCTGTCTGTGAGAATGGCTCTCAGAGCTGTGCCGTGTGCAGCCAGCACAACCTTGCATGGCCGGCTTCATCCACAGTCCCCTGTTTTCCAAGTTTACTCCAACACCATTAATACCCACACTGACTTCCTTCTTCCCCTGTACTGAAAACAAGATTGTTTAGGGTTGTCCTAAAGGTTACCCCAGCATGAAATCCTGTCTTCAACCTGCTCGAGAACATCCTTTATATCATTTAGGTACACAGTAAATCTATACTGAATCCCTATAGTTTCTCACAGTTATGTCATCCTTACTTTCTAAAACAACCTTGAATTTTACCTACTTGGGCTTTTCCTTCAGTTTGAAACCTGGAACCCCTCACATCTAAGGCAATGATTGCCGTCTCTCAGGGTGCAGTCGCCCCTGAGGTTCAAGGCCAGCAACACCAAGCAAGGACCTTTCCCCCAGCAAGGGGGGACCCAAAGGCCCTTCGGGTCCTTATTCCACAGCCCCGCCGGCCCCACCCTCCGCAGTGTGCTGTTCACCCGCTCTGTCTGCCCGCTGACCCTGAGGAAGCCCTCTGCTCCCAGGTTGTCACCGTTTTTTAATTCAGATACAGGGGAACGTTCAGCTTCGTGGTTGTGATTCCACGTGGGACGTCTGCGTCTCACTTCAGAGTGGCTGGGTTGCAGTCCCAGCTCTTCCCAGGTCCAGCTTCCCGCACATGCGCACCCTGGGAGGCAGCAGTCATCACTGGCGCAAGTGGGGTCTCTGCCACCCATGAGAGACACCTAGACTGAGCTTCCAGCTCCTGGCTCCAGCCTGGCTCCGTCCCTGCTGTGACCTGAAGTGAACCAGCCAGTGAGAGATTTGTCTCTCTCTGACTTTGAAATAATTTTCTTAAAAAGATACAATTCACAGACCATAAAATGCCCTCCCCTTTTAAGATTTATTTTATATATTTGAAAGGCAGAGTTACAGAGAGAAAGAGAGGAAGGTCTTCCATCTGCTGGCTCACTCTCCAGATGGCTTCAATGGCCCAAGCTGGGACAAACCGAAGCCAGGAGCCAGGAGCTTCTTCTGGGTTTCATGTGAGTGTGTTGGGCCCAAGGACTGGGACCATCCTCTGCTGCTTTCCCAAATGCATTAACAGGGAGTTGAATCAGAAGTGGAGCAGCCAGAACTTGGGACTTGAATGGGTGCCCATAAGGGATGCAGGTGCTGCAAGCCATGGCTGTAACCCACTGTGCCACAGCAATGGCAGAAATTCCCTCTTTTAAAGTTACCACTTCATGTTTTTAGACATCCACTAGGTTGTACAACCATCACTGCTATCTATTGTCAGAACATTTTCATCACCCAAAAAAGAAATTCCATGACCATTTAACTGTCACTTGAGCCACTGGAAACTACTAACCTACTTTGTCTCTGTAGATTTGCGTGTTCTGTACTTACCACATTGATGGGGTCAACAATATGGACACTTTTGTGTGACTGGGTCCTTTGGCCCTTCACTGAACATAAGGTTTTCAAGGTTTATTCATGTGTAGGAGGTAACAGTGACTCATTTCTTTGTATGGCTGAAAATATTCCTTTATGTAGAATACTATATTCCACATATACATTGCAAGTAAGAAAATATCATTTCGTTTATTTGTCAGTTTATCTATTGATGCATCTAATGGGTTGTTTCTACCTTTTTACTAGAATAATGTGTTGTCGATGTTTGTGTACAAGTTTTTATATGGATGTGCATTTGGTATATACCTAGGAGAACTGTTGAGTCATATACTAATCCTATGTTTAACTTTTTATTGTGTGTGTGTGTATATATATGTATATATATATATGTATATATATATACACACACACACACACACACAAATGTTTTAAAATATAAATGTTTTAAAATATACAATTAAGTTTTTAAAATATACAATTCTGTGGCAACTATGTTTGGTGTTTTGAGGAACTGGTAGACAATTTTCCAGAGTAGTCGCACTACCGTGCACTGCCACAAGCAGTAAGTGGGCTTGCCACTTCTCCACATTCTCACTGACGCTTTCGAGACCTTTCTGATTGTAACCATCCTGCTGGGTGTGACGAGACATCTCACTGTGGTTTTTATTTGTGTTTCCCTAAGCAGGGGTGGGGAACCATTTTTCTACCAAGGATCATTTGGGTATTTACAACAACATTCACAGGCTGTACAAGATTATCAACTTAAAAATTAGCCTGCTGTAGATTTATTAAATTTCAAGTCCTACCTGCGATTGTCTTGGCAGGGCCAGACCAGGTGACTTCAAGGGCCGGGGGTCAGACGTTCCCCACCCCTGCCCCAGTGACTGGTGAAGCTGAGCATCTCCCAGCTGTCACTTAGCTCTGCCTCTCTCCTCCCGTACACAGGGCTCCCCAGAGTGTTCTGCTGGCCCACCTTTCTCTGTATACTCGTGCTTCTTCCCACTCGGCGTCCTTTCTTAGCACTGTCACTCTCCCTGCATTTAGGATACGAGTAATTCAGAATCGCCACCACGTATAATAGATCTAACAGCACCCCTGCCCTCTCTGGAGGACTGGAAAGTCTTGTTTAGGTGGGGAGATTATTTTACTTATTTGTTTAACTCTTGAGCTTTCTGCCGTTTTGTGGTTGACTGGAATTAGTGCCATGAATTTTCCTTTACGTGTATAAGAGCATTTCTCTGTGATTCACAATGAGTCTTGGTGCACAAATCAAAAGCATATTATTTTTTCAGTGGGCTCAAAGTTACTCTGAATGTCACTAACCAAGTATTAAGATAAAACATTTTGGTCAAAGTACTAGGCAAAGGGTATAGATAAAGCAATGTCAAGAGGCAAACATATAGCATTAGAAACAAGGAAAGATCTATCAACAGTCTAAGTTGCTATCTCAAAAAATTTGAGGAGCTAGTGCTGTGGCACAGCAGGTTAAAGCCTGGCCTGCAGTACTGGCATCTCATATGGGCACTGGTTCAAGTCCCGGCTGCTCCACTTCTGATCTGGCTCCCTGCTGATGCACCTGGGAAGGCGCCTGAGGATGGGCCAATTTCTTGGGCCCCTGCACCCATGGGAGAGACCTAGAGGAAGCTCCTGGATCCTGGCTCCTGGCTTCAGATCAGCTCAGCTCTGCTCCAACCAGTCGGCCATTTGGGGAATGAACCAGCAGATGGAAGACATCTCTTGTTATCTCTCTGTCTCTACTCCTCTCTATAACTCTACCTTAAAGATAAATCTTAAAAAAAAAAAAAAAAAAAAACTTGAAAAAGAAGAGCAAAGTAAACCCAAAGCAAGTAGAAGGAAAGAAATCATAAATATAAAAGCAGAAATCAATGAAACTGAAACCAAGAAAATACATAAAATCAATGAAGCAAAAGCTGATTCTTTGAAAAATCGATACAATTTACAAACTAACAATATTGACAAAAAATAAAACCCTGTAGACATCATAAGTAGAATAGGATATTATGAATAACTATTTTTAAAATCAACAATTTCAAATATGTGGACTAATTTCTTGAAAATCGCAAGCTACCAAAACCCAAGATGAAACAGATGACCTGAATATTCCTAAACTTCTAACGAAATTGAGTCTGTTACTCGAGAGCTCCTAAAAACAGGGACGTTGGGCACAGCATGGGACATTCCCATCCTATGACAGAGTGCCTCTGATCCAGATTCCTGCCAGTGTGCACACGGGAGCAACAGATGAGGCTCACGTATGTGGACCCCTGCCACACACTTGGGAGACTCAGGTTAAATTCTGGGCTCCTGGCCTCACCCTTGCTGCCCTGACTGTTGTGGGCATTTTGGGAGTGATTCAGTAGATGGAAGATCTTTCTTTCTCTGCCTTTCAAACAAAATGAAAATAAAGAAATGAACAATTTTAAATGCTCCTTAAAAAGAAACCTTCAGGCCCAGATGGCTTCACTGGAGAATTTTACCAAATGTCTAAAGAAGAATTAACACCAATTTATACAACCTCTCCTAAAAAAAAAAAAAAATCACTTCCTAATTCCTTCTGTGAATCCAGAATTAAGCTTAAGACCAAAACCAAAGAAAGTTTTTTATATATATTAACAAAAAAATAGTCAATATCACTCATAGATGCAGAAATCCTCAAAATGTTAACAAACCAAATTCAACAATGTATAAAAATAATTATATATCATGTTCAAATGGGATTTATTCCAAGGGTACAAGGCAGTTTCAGCATTCAAAAAATGAAATCAGAACCGGCATTGTGGCATATTTGGTAAATCTGCTACCTGCAATGCAGGCATCCCATATCTTGGCTGCTTCACTTCTGATCCAGATCCCTGCTAATGGCCTAGGAATCAGCAGAAGATAACCCAAGTACTTGGGCCCTGCCACCAAGTGGGAGGCCTGGAAGAAGCTCGTAGCTCCTGGTTTCAGCCTGGCCCAGTGCTGGCCATTGCAGCCATCTGGGAAGTGAACCAGTAAATAGAAGATATCCCTCTCTCTCCCTCTCCTTTCCCCTCTCTCCCTCTCTCTCTCTCCCCTCCCTTTTCCTCTCTCCATGTAACTCTGACTTTCAAATAAATCAGTCTTTTTTAGAAATGAAATCCATGTAATTACCATGTCATTAAGCTAACAGGTAAAAATAACATATTCGTATTAATTGATGCACACATAGAGTGACAAAATCAATACCCATTCGTGATTTTAAAAAAATCTTAGCAGAGGTGGCATTTGGTTAGCAGTTAAGATACCACTCAGGATGCCTGCATTCCATATTAAAATGCCTGAATAAGTCTAGCTCCGCTCCCAATTCCAGCTTCCTGAAAGTGCACACCCTGGGAGGTATCAGGTGATAGCTCGACTGATTGACCCTGGGTAGGAGACCTGCTTTGGGTCCCTGGCTCCCGGCTTCAACCTGGCCCAACCCCAGCTATTGCAGGCATTTGGGCAATGAAATAACCTCTCTCTGTGTCCCTTTCCCCTCAAATAAATAAATGAATAAAATTTGAAAAAATTCTCAGCAAACTAGAAACAGAGGGGGACAACTTCAGTTTACTAAAGAACATCTTTGAGCAAAACAAAACAACCTCCAGAAAACACTATGTTGAAAGACTGGATGCTTTCCCTTAATATCAGGAACAGCTTATTAATGTTGAATATTGATATTCTAGCCAGTGCATAGGAAAAGAAAAATAAATGTCATATGGATTGCAAATGAAGAAATAAAACTGTCTCTATTTGCACATGACAAGATTGTCTGCATAGAATAAATCTCAGGAATTACACAAAAGAAAAATATTTTAACTTCTAGAACTAGTAAGTGGGTTCAGAAAGGTCAGAAGAATGGAGACACAAAAATTAGTTGTATTTCTATAAATTAACAGCAAACATACAGAAATCAAAATTAAAAGCACGATGCCATTTACAGTCACTCCAAAGAGAATGAAATACTTAAATATTCATTTAGCAAACTATGAACAAACATCTGTGTGCCTAAAATTACAAAATGATGAAAGAAATAAAAAATATCTAAAGACACATACCATGTTCATGGAACAAAAATCTCAACATACAAATATATTAGTCCCCCTAAATTGATCTATAGGTTCATAATGCAATCACTATTAAAACATGGGCAGTTTTTTGTAGACATAGACAAGTGTATTCTAAAGTATATTTGAAAAATCACAAACCTTAGAATAGCTAAGACAATCTTGATTTAAAAAAAGGGGGGGGTGAGCGCTGTGGCGCCGTGGGTTAACCCTCTGGCCTAAAGTACCAGCATCCCATATGGGCGCCAGTTTGAGTCCCGGCTGCTCCACTTCCAATCCAGCTCTCTGCTATGGCCTGGAAAAGCAATAGAAGATGGCCCAAGTCCTTGGGCCCCTGCACCCACATGGGAGACCCAGAAGAAGCTCCTGGCTCCTGGCTTCAGATCAGTGCAGCTCCGGCCGTTGAGGCCAATTGAGGAGTGAACCAATGGATGGAAGACCTCTCTCTCTCTCTGCCTCTCCTCTCTATGTGTAACTCTGACTTTCACATAAATATTTTTTAAAAATCTTTAAAAAAAGAATAAAATAGGGAGGAATCACTCTACCTAACCTTAAAACAATATGTGGTCATCAGGAGAGTGTGGTGTTGGCAGAGAGACGCATTCAGATCCGTGGAACAGACAAGAAGCCGGGGACAGACACAGACATATGTGCTTAACTGGCTTTTGTCAAAAGACTAAATATATCAGGAAGACAATAATTTTCTTCAGATTTATATCAGACTGGTTACACAGAAAGTCAACTTGAGATGTTCATATCTACACTGTGTATTCTATGTGTCTTTCCTGCATTTTATTTTATTTTTTAAAAGTGCATTTATTTGGAAGGCAGAGTTACAGAGAGAGGGGGAGAGGCAAAGATAAATCCTCCATCCACTGGCTCACTCCCCAAATGTCTGCCTTGGCAGGGGCTGAGCCAGGCCAAAGCTAGGAGCCAGAAGCTTCATCTGATTCTCCCAGTGCCTTCTCAGACCCAAGGATGTGCGCCATCTTTTGCTGCTTTCCCAGGCCATTATCAAGGAGCTGGATTGGAAGGGGAGTAGCTGGGACTCAAGCGGGTACCCATCTGGGATGCTGGCGCTGTGGGCAGTGGCTTAATCCACTGCGCCACAGCACCAGCCCTTTCATTGCATTTTATTAGCTTGTGTTAGTTCTTGGAAGAACTTAAACAATAAGAAGTGTTAAATGTTTTTAAGATAGTTGCTTTTAATTCCCCACCAGCAGTAGTAATCCAACATTTGTGACTTACCCTATAATTAGTTGCTGTGGAAATGATTTTTATGTTCCAAACAGAGGACTAGAATAGTACATGATGAAAAAAAAGAAAAAAAGGAGAAAAACATACTTTTGAAAATGTTTGTTTCCTGTCACTGCCTTGTTGTTTGAAACACAAAAAGAAAAAATCAATTAGATGTTATGTTCTAAAATATTTAGCAACATTTTCAAAGAATAACTATTTCCTTGAAAATCCCTCTGAGATTATATAGTTATACATAAAGGATGCCGTTTGGAAGAAACTGCAGAAATCATCTCTAAAGCCACAGTTTGATAGATGGGCACCTGTCTACCAAAGCTTCCAGGGGCTTGCCCAGGGAGTGCCATCAGCTAGGACCAGACCTCAGAGCTACTGCCTGCAGCGCCAGTGGCTTTATTTTATTATTTTTTTTTTTTGACAGGCAGAGTGGACAGTGAGAGAGAGAGACAGAGAGAAAGGTCTTCCTTTTCCATTGGTTCACCCCTCAATGGCCGCTAAGGCTGGCGCACCGTGCTGATCCGAAGCCAGGAGCCAGGTGCTTCCTCCTGGTCTCCCATGCGAATCCAGGGCCCAAGCATTTGGGCCATCCTCCACTGCACTCCCGGGACATAGCAAAGAGCTGGACTGGAAGAGGGGCAACCGGGACAGAATCCAGGGCCCTGACCAGGACTAGAACCCGGTGTGCCAGCGCTGCAGGCAGAGGATTAGCCTAGTGAGCCGCGGCGCCGGCCTCCAGTGGCTTTAAACACACATACAGAACGTGGCCATTCTGTGTTGCATAATCTGAGACCTCTCAGGTGCCTTTCCTCACAGTAATCAGGCTTTTGCCTTAATAGGAGATTTCCCTAAAGTTTATTTTTTTAAAAAAGATTGATTTTCGGCCGGTGCCGTGGCTCACTAGGCTAATCTTCTGCCTTGCAGCACCGGCACACCAGGTTCTAGTCCCGGTCGGGGCGCCGGATTCTGTCCCGATTGCCCCTCTTCCAGGCCAGCTCTCTGCTGTGGCCGGGGAGTGCAGTGGACGATGGCCCAAGTGCTTGGGCCCTGCACCCCATGGGAGACCAGGAGAAGCACCTGGCTCCTGCCATCGGATCAGCGTGGTGCGCCGGCCGCAGCGCGGCAGCCATTGGAGGGTGAACCAACGGCAAAGGAAGACCTTTCTCTCTCTCTCTCTCTCACTGTCCACTCTGCCTGTCAAAAAAAAAAAAAAAAAAAAGGAAAAGGAAAAAAGAAAAAAGATTGATTTCTAGGGCCGGCACCATGGCACAGTAGGTTAATCCTCTGCTTGCGGTGCCAGCATCCCATATGGGCGCCAGTTCTAGTCCTGGCTGCTCCTCTTCCAATCCAACTCTCTGCTGTGGCCTGGGAAAGCAGTAGAAAATGGCCCATGTCCTTGGGCCCCTGCACCCACATGGAAGACCAGGAAGAAGCACCTTGCTCCTGGCTTTGGATCAGTGCAGCTCCAGCCATTGCAGCCATCTGGGGAGTGAACCAACGGAAGGAAGACCTTTCTTTCTGTCTCTTCCTCTCACTGTCTATAACTCTACCTCTCAACTAAATAAATAAAATCTTAAAAAAAAAAGATTGTTTTCTTCATTTGAAAGGCAAAGTTACAGACAGAGAGACAGAAAAAGAGATATTTTCCATCCACTGGTTCACTCCCCAAATGGCCACAAAAGCCAGGGCTGGGCCAGGCTGAAACCAGGAGCCAGGAGCTTCATCCAGTTCTCCCACAGGGGTGCAAAGGCCCAAGCACTTGGGCCATATTCCACGTTTTTCTTAGGCACATTAGCAAGGAGCTGGATTGGAGGTGGAGCAGCCAGGACACAAACCCAAACCAGTGTTCATACAGGATGCTGGCATCTCAGGTGGTGGCTTAACCCACTGTGCCATAATGCCGGCCTCTCCTTAAAGTTTAGAAAATGCAGATTAAGGCTGGTGCCATGGCTCACTAGGCTAATCCTCCACCTGTGGCGCCAGCACCCTAGGTTCTAGTCCCGGTTGGGGCGCCGGTTCTGTCCCGGTTGCTCCTCTTCCAGTCCAGCTCTCTGCTGTGGTCTGGGAGTGCAGTGGAGGATGGCCCAAGTGCTTGGGCCCTGCACCCCATGGGAGACCAGGAGAAGCACCTGGCTCCTGGCTTCAGATGGGTGCAGCACCAGCCGTAGCAGCCATTTGGGGGGTGAACCAACGGAAAGAAGACCTTTCTCTCTGTCTCTCTCTCTCTCACTGTCTAACTCTGCCTGTCAAAAAAAATGCAGATTAAAAAACCATTTCTTGTTTGTACATTCAGCTCAACACTTTCAATCTGAAACTTAAAATTTCAGAATATAATCATGTTACTTTTGCTTGAGACCTTTTCTTGGGGTGCTTCTCTCAGATAGTCTCTGGTAAAAAATAAAACTCTTCAGATGACATGATTCTGTAGAAAATCCCAAGAAATTTACCAGAAGTATATAGGTAAGTGCGGGGGGCAGTGCTGTTATCTGAGACTCCACCTGCAGATGGTGCTTCCCTAACCAGCAGGAGTCAGACTTGGCCAGGGCACTTGCTAATGAAATGTGAGTGAAAGTGACAGGTGTCACTCCTAAGCTGAGACTTCAAGAAACTGTGTTTGATTCCTCTTTATCTCTTTTTCCCTCTGCTACAACAGCTAGTGAAATTTTGATAGATGCTACTCTACCGTTTTGTATATAAATGCTAGACCAACCTGTGATGGAATGCAATGGGGATGAGAAATAAGTTGTTCCTGGTACAGGTAGTAGGTTTTGTAGTGACTTATTATGGTAGCACACCCTTGCCTGTCATGGGACTGGAGCTGTAAGAGACTGCTGTAACAAATCCTAAAACAGGTGGAACTGACTTTGGGGCCCAGTGGAAGGCAGTTAGGAGACGTCTGTTGGAGGCTGGAGGATGATAGTTGGTAAACCTTAAACATTTGGTAGAACTGTCACTTTTGATAACTCGCAAGACAAATAATATTCCTAATGAGCCTATGACTTCAGACAAAGGTGGACCAACAGAATTTTAGAACATGCTTTTTTTAAAGATCCATTTATTTATTTATTTAAAAGAGTTACACAGAGAAAGAAGGAGAGGCGGGGTGGGGAGGGAGAGAAAGAGAGAGAGAGGTCTTCCATCTGCTGGTTCACTCCCCAAATGGCTGCAATGGCCAGAGCTGCTCTGATCTGAAGTCAGGAGCCAGGAGCCTCTTCCAGCTCTCCCACGCAGGTGCAGGGGCCCAAGGACTTGGGCCATCCTCCACCACTTTTCCAAGCCATGGCAGAGAGCTGGATCGGAAGTGGAGCAGCCAGGACCTGAACCAGCATCCATATGGGATGCCTGCACTGCAGGCAGTGGCCTTACCCACTGTGCCACAGCGCTGTCCCCAGAATATGCCTTTTTTTTTTTTTTTTTTTTTTTGACAGGCAGAGTAGACAGTGAGAGAGAGAGACAGAGAGAAAGGTCTTCCTTTTGCCGTTGGTTCACTCTCCAATGGCTGCGGCCGGCGCATCGCGCTGATCCAGTGGCAGGAGCCAGGTGCTTCTCCTGGTCTCCCATGGGGTGCAGGGCCCAAGCACTTGGGCCATCCTCCACTGTACTCCCTGGCTACAGCAGAGAGCTGGCCTGGAAGAGGGGCAACCGGGACAGAATCCGGCGCCCCGACCGGGACTAGAACCCGGTGTGCCGGCGCTGCAAGGCGGAGGATTAGCCTAGTGAGCCACGGCGCCGGCCAGATGCTTTAATAACTGTTGTCGGGCCGGCGCCGCAGCTCACTAGGCTAATCCTCCGCCTTGCAGCGCCGGCACACCGGGTTCTAGTCCCGGTCGGGGCGCCGGATTCTGTCCCGGTTGCCCCTCTTCCAGGCCAGCTCTCTGCTGTGGCCAGGGAGTGCAGTGGAGGATGGCCCAAATGCTTGGGCCCTGCACCCCATGGGAGACCAGGAGAAGCACCTGGCTCCTGCCATCGGATCAGCGCGGTGTGCCAGCCGCAGCGCGCCGGCTGCGGCGGCCATTGTGGGGTGAACCAACAGCAAAAGGAAGACCTTTCTCTCTGTCTCTCTCTCTCACTGTCCACTCTGCCTGACCAAAAAAAAAAAAAAAAAAAAAAAACAAAACAAAAAAAAAAAAAACACCACAAAAACAAAAAACTGTTGTCTACATGTGAACATGTGACAGGGTTATGTCAGAAAGAGACAAATGCTGAAATGGTGTGGCAGTATACAAGAAAGAATGAAAGGAAATAATGAGAACTCAGAAAGTTGGAATCTTGCACATTTGAATGTATCAGTGACTATCTGTAATCAATACAAGAGAAATCTGAAAAGACTTGTGAGCAGCAGAGGGCCAGTGAAGACATAACCAAAGGTGTGGCCTTAGTGCGTCCTGCTGACACACCTGAACCACCACGGGGCACCTGGAGTTCCTGCCGGTGGGCATCGTGGCTTGGAGGGAGGACAGTGAAAGCTTATCACTCCCACACACTGCTGAGCAAGTCAAGGTGCAGCGCGGTCTAGGGAGATGCCAGATTTCCTGCAGAGTAGTGCCAAAACTGGGTCCTCTTGTCCACGCCACCCAGAAAGATCTGCTTGTATTTATCTTTGAAGGCAAAGTTGAGAGCCCGGGTGGGGAAGTATCTGATGACATTGGCCAGGTTACCACGCCAGAAGGACAGGACTCCCTGCTCCTTGGGGATACGAACCACGCAGTCTATAATGCCCTTGTATTGCTTATCGGCAGTGATTTGCTTGCTGGCATGCTGCACCTGCAGCAGCAGCTTGACCCTCTCGATGGGTGCTACCGCGGTCTTGGAGATGGCCGCAGCCACTCCACCTGCCAGGAAGTCCTTGGCGAAGGACACAGCGGCATCTGTCATGTTGGAAGGAAAGAGGAGCCAGGCGACTGCAGGACAGGACTGGGTTGGGAACCAGCTTTGACTCCGGGACTCTGGGCTATATATATTAAATTTTAAGACCTAAGAAGAATCAAGGTAGTATGTCCTGTGACCTCTGACCAAGAGAGTAAGCAGTCAACAAAAGTGAACCAAAGAGGGGCCAGTGTTGTGGCACAACAGCTTGAGCCTCTGTCTGTGATGCCGGCATCCCTAGGCACTGCTTTAAGGCCTGCTCCGTTTCTTTTCTTCTCTTTTCATAAGATTGATTTTATTTATTTGAAAGGCAGAGTCACAAGGAAGAAGACAGAGGTCTTCGATTATCTGCTAGTTCATTCCCCAAATGGCTGCCACAGCTGAGGCTGGGCCAGGCTGAAGCCAGAAGCCAGGAGCTTCTTCCAGGTCTCCCACATGGGTGCAGGGGACCAAGAACTTTAGCCATCCTCTGCTGCTTTCCCAGGTGCATTAGCAGGGAGCTGGATCTGAAGTGGAGCAGCCAGGACTCAAACCTGTGTCCATATGGGATGACGGCACCACAGGTGGTGGCTTAAGCCATTATGCCACAGCACTGGCCCTGGCCTGCTCCATTTCTGATCCAGCTCCCTGCTAATGTGTCTGGGAAAGCAGCAGAAGATGGCCCAAGTGCCTGGGGCTCTGCCCCTACATGGGAGACCCAGCTGGAGTTCCAGGCTTCTGGCTTTGGCCTGGCCAAGCCCCAGTCTTTGCAGCCATTTGAGGAGTGACCTAGTAGATGTAAGCTCACTCTCCTGCTCGCTCGCTCACTCGCTCGCTCTTTCTCTTCCTTTCTCTCTGTAACTCTGCCTTTCAATTGAATAAATGCATCTTTAAAAAGTTAACTACAGATATGGTCAAATGTTGAAACTACCAGAAGATATTTTTTAAATGATAAAAATGCTGGGGCCGGCACTGTGGCACTGCAGGTTAAAGCCCCAGCCTGCAGTGCCAACATCCCATATGGGTGCTGGTTCGAGTCCCAGCTGCTCTTCCCATCCGGCTCTCTGCTGTGGCCTGGGAAAGCAGTAGAAGATGGCCCAAGTCCTTGGGCCCCTGCACCCGCATGGGAGACCTGGAAGAAGCTCCTGGCTCCTGGCTTCAGATTGGCTGAGCTCCGGCCATTGCAGCCATTTGGGGAGTGAACCATTTGGGGAATGGAAGACCTCTCTCTCTCTCTCTCTCTCTCTCTCTCTCTCTCTCTCTCTCTGGCTCTACTTCTCTCTGAAACTCCTCTTTCAAAATAAATAAGATAATTCTTTTTAAAAAGTGCTTAAGTGTCTAGATGCAAAAGTAGATGATATGTGTTAAGATGTTGTAAATTTCAATAGAGATTTGAAAACTGTAGAAAGGAATCACACATATTAAAAGAGAGGAAAAGTACCATATCAGAGGCTGAAGAGTTGGGACTGGCTGTTGCTTAGGATGCCATCGCTCATGTTCTTCAAGTCCCTGCTACTCCACTCTGATCCAGCTTCCACCTCATGTGCCTGGGAAGGCAGCAAGTGATGGCCCAAGTGGTTGGGCCCCTGACAGCCATGGAGGAGACTAGGATGGAGTTTCGGCTCCTGGCTTCAGCCGGATTCAGCTGCGGCTGTGGGGGCCATGTACGGAGTCTGAATCTGCTGGATGCAGAGGTCTGTATTCCTGTGGGCAGTCCCTCTGCCCTTGCTTCTGCAGCCTCAGTCCTGCCCACTCCCAGCCTCCTTCACACCCATGCCCTTGTGCTGCCTCTGGTCTCCAGACCAGTTGAGGCTGGTAGGGCTTACCCTCCGTGAGCTGGCAGGCAGCAGCTAGCTCAGCACGCCAACCACAGAAGCCCTGTGACACAGGAAAACAAGCCACTGTTGCTGCTGCGGCTGAAGGTCGCTCTAATTGGTGTAACAGAGAAATCAGCCTAAAAACTGGAAAGGAGGGAGCAAAGCCATCTTTGGGTGCAGAGGGATGAGTGCCTGCCTGGGAAAGCCATAGAATCAACATCAAAGAAAACCATTAAGACAATACTTAGGGCCGGCGCCGCGGCTCACTAGGCTAATCCTCCGCCTAGCGGTGCCGGCACACCGGGTTCTAGTCCCGGTCGGGGCGCCGGATTCTGTCCCGGTTGCCCCTCTTCCAGGCCAGCTCTCTGCTGTGGCCAGGGAGTACAGTGGCGGATGGCCCAAGTGCTTGGGCCCTGCACCCCATGGGAGACCAGGATAAGTACCTGGCTCCTGCCATCGGATCAGCGCGGTGCGCCGGCCGCAGCGCACCAGCCGCGGCGGCCATTGGAGGGTGAACCAACGGCAAAAGGAAGACCTTTCTCTCTCTCTCTCTCTCTCTCTCTCTCTCTCTCTCTCTCACTATCTACTCTGTAAAAAAAAAAAAAAAAAAAAAAAAAAAAAAAAAAAGACAATACTTAGATCTGAAAGAAGACTAGGTAGAAATTAATATGCATAAATTATTCTCTAAATAACCACTTAGAAAATATAATGGAATAAAAACACAGATAAAATAGTTATAAAAATGTTCAAGATCTATGTGAGAAAAGTGAAAAATAGGAAAAGCGCAGAAAAGAAGGCATAGAGGACGCTTGCTTTTATGAAGGTGCTGTTTCTGCTCACATTGCTGTTGCGTGTGGGGTGCGCATTGAGCCTGGGGTTAAGACACCAGTTACGAGGACTGCATTCCACACCAGAATACCTGGGTTCAAGACCTGGTTACATCTCCTAGCTCTGGCTTCCTGCTAATGTGTACCCTGGGAAGTAGTAATGATGCCTTCAGTAGTTAGATTCCTGCCACCCGCATAGGAGACCTAAACTGAGTTCCCAGTTTCTTGCTTTGGCCTGGCCCAGCCGCAGTCACTGAGGGCATTTGGGGAGAGAACTAACAGGTGGGGGGCTCTTTCCATACATCTCTCTTGGTCCCTCAGCCTCTCAAATAAACAAAAAATTTTAATGGTGAAGTTTCTTAATAAATAAGCCCTACATTACCAATAGTATTCTATTAATATCTAGACAAACTAATCAGTATATGATGCAAAAGACTGCATAATAATCATGGAGGTTTTTTTTAAAAAGAAGAATGATTTTAAAAAGCCAACTCTTACCTGTTAAAACATTCTCACAGAAGTATTCTAAAGCTACAGTCACTGAAATAGTAAGAACACAAAATGGAATAGATGAATAGAAAAACTGAAGTCGGCCGGCGCCATGGCTTACTAGGCTAATCCTTCGCCTGCAGCGCCGGCACCCTGGGTTCTAGTCCCGTTCGAGGTGCCACATTCTGTCCCTGTTGCTCCTCTTCCAGTCCAGCTCTCTGCTGTGGCCAGGGAGTGCAGTGGAGGATGGCCCAAGTACTTGGGCCCTGCACCCCATGGGAGACCAAGAGAAGCACCTGGCTCCTGCCTTCGGATCAGCGCGGTGCGCCAGCCGCAGCGTGCCAGCCACGGCGGCCATTGTGGGGTGAACCAACAGAAAAGGAAGACCTTTCTCTCTGTCTGTCTCTCTCACTGTCCACTCTGCCTGTCAAAAAAAAGAAAAAGAAAAAAAAAACTGAAGTCCATAAACAGATCCATACACATTTAAAATTTAGTATACAATGAAGGGGCATTAATTTGAATGAAAGATACTCAAATTACTTATGAACCATCTGACAGAGCCAGGGGGTTTTTATTTAAATGACGCTTTATACTGAAAGAGCGGGCTGCCAGTTATGTTCTTATCATTTAACAGCCAAGTCTTACAGGTATTTGTATGGATTGGGAATGCAGACATGGCAGTGTTTCTTATTTTGTTGTACCTGTTTATAGAGTACAATGTGATCATTCAGTTCATGTGTTCAAGATGTAATGATCAAGTCAGACTTGCCAATTTGTGCATTATTCTCCGGGCAAAAGAAAGAATGACCAAGTTAAGAACGATGAAAGCTACAGGAGTCCTGTAGGAGCATCCTCACAGGACACAGCAGCACAGGCTGGGGCCTCCCGCAGGGCTGGGAGAGGAGATTTAGACGCAGAGGAGAACAGGCTGCAGCCACTGCTGGTCGCAGGATGCAGGAGGGGTGAACACTCCCTGCGTAGCATTTCCTGGCCCGGCCTCTCAGGCGGCGCCTTCCTGCACAGCTGCCGCGTGGAGGGAGCGTCTTCATTTCCTTCTTAGACTCCACTGTTGTTGTCTAGCCATGAAGACTTGCGGTTTTCAGGTCAGACTGGAATTTCAGTGGTTAGCATTCTGAGCAGAAAGTGGGCTCCTAGAGATCGCTTCTGCTAGAAGTGAGGAGCTCTGTAGATGCCTGCTGCGTGTGTTCCACGGGGTGCACTGAGCATCGCAGGACAGTGTTGCTGTCGGGGCTGTCAGTCTGCATAGACAGCGTCGTCATCCATCCAGGAGGGCGGATGCCTGCTAGCCGCACCGCGCAGGTGTTTGGGGTGGGGATGATGGGCAGAGGTCAGAGAGGAGGTTGAATTCACTCTCCCCGCTCTGGCTCCGGTCTCTGGGTGTTCCTTGGCTCTGCTGGGCAAGAGCTCCCCTCGGCTTCCTCGCCCCCAAGTTCTCCCCTAGCTTCCGTAAGCATGCAGGTCTCTCCCGGTCTGGCAGTCGCCCCTTCTCATTCCTGTGCTTGCTTTTAGTGGGATCTTGGAAGGAAGAAGACAGACGTGCCACCTTTATCTAGGTGCCCAGCAAAAGATGTTCAGCAAGAAAGTGTTGCAGCTGTGTGTGGGCTGCTGAGCTGCAGGGCTGCAGGGGCAGGAAGGGCAGAGGGGAGGGGAGGGGTCCAGGCTCCAGCGGCATGAAGACAGGACTGGAGAGCGGTGTGGACAGGGTGCGGGCATGTGGGGCACCCTAAGCGCAAGTAGTGTGAGGTGAGCAGGGAGAGTGACCTGAGCACCTGTGCTGCTGGGGAGGTGCCAGACCGGCAGGAGCGTTGACCAGGCAAGCACAGACGGGGCCGAGGGCTTGGCAGGGACTCGGCACGTGGGAGCTGCTGTCGCGGTTGCCCTCAGGCTAGACGTGGCTGGTGCACGTGTGTGTGTCCAGGAGGCACATTTCTGAAGTGCACCCGGCTAATTCCCTGTCACACTAACTCCCTGACACTGACACGACCCTCTCACTGGAACCCAGGTGAGGGCGGGGCAGCCCTGTCGAGCGGCACGAGGTGGTCGTCTGCCCATCAGCCACTCCCTGCTGTGGCCACAGATGGAACGGTCGCCGCTCACGCCGTCTAACAGGGCGGCCGTACCCGCACAGAGGAAGGCAGAGATGGCACCTGCTTCTGTTCCTCCATCCAGTCGCCCTCCAGAGTCTTAGACACTCATGAAGAGATCCAGGATTGTATGCTCAAAGACAGATCTTCATTTCTGCTTTTCTGTGAATGAACGCAGTGAACACTTAGGCGTTGCCAGTGGGTAGGAACCAGTCTGGCAGTGCCTCAGGAAGTCACACATGGTGACCAGCCATTCGACACCTCGTGTACACCCAAGAGAAAGTAAAACATGTCCTCACAAAAACATACACAAATGTTTGCAGTAGTGTTTTTCTTTCTTTCTTTTTTTTTTTTTTTTTTTTTTTTTTTTTTTTTTTTTTTTTTTTGACAGGCAGAGTGGACAGTGAGAGAGAGAGACAGAGAGAAAGGTCTTCCTTTGCCGTTGGTTCACCCTCCAATGGCTGCTGTGGCCGGCGCACTGCGCTGATCTGATGGCAGGAGCCAGGTGCTTCTCCTGGTCTCCCATGGGGTGCAGGGCCCAAGCACGTGGGCCATCCTCCACTGCACTCCCCGGCCACAGCAGAGAGCTGGCCTGGAAGAGGGGCAACCGGGACAGAATCCGGCACCCTGACCGGGACTAGAACCCGGTGTGCCGGCGCTGCTAGATGGAGGATTAGCCTAGTGGAGCCGCGGCACCAGCCGCAGTAGTGTTTTTCATCACAGCCCAAAGATGGAAGCAGTCCAGCCGTCCATCAGCACAAGAACAGATAAGCACAATGTGGTCGATCGTGTGGTGGAATATTGCTCAGCCATATAAAGGAAGTTCCAACACCTGCCAACGTGTGAGTGAGCCCTGGAAACCTTGTGCTCAGGGAGAGACCAGACACCAAAGACCACATGTTGTATGACTCTGTTCACAGGAAAAGTACAGAGTAGGCAAGTTTGTGCAATGGGAAGTGGACTTGTGGTTTATAGAGACAGACGGACAATAGGTGTGGGCTTTCCTTGTGGCTTGATGGATGGAACTGGTAGTGATGGTTTGGGGAGCATGCATGAATGTATAAAAGTTACACTATATCATATACTTTATTTTTTGATATTTACTCATTTGAATGGCAAAGTGAGAGACAAGGAGAGACAGAGTGAGAAAGAGATCTTCCATCTGCGGATTCACTTTCCAAATGGCCACAACAGCCTTGTCTGTGCAACACCAGAGCCAGGAGCCAGGAACTCCATCCTGATCTCCCGCGTGGGTGGCAGGAGCCCCCGTAGTTGGGTCGTCTTCCACTGCCTTCCCAGGAATATGAGGAAGCTGGATGGGAAGTGTGGTAGCTGGGACTCAAACAAGCATTCCAACATGGGTGCCTGTGTCACGTGTGGCGGCCTAACCCACTGCTCCACGATTCCAGCCCCATTTTATACACTTTAAATGGGTGAGTTTTAAGTTATGTGCATTATATCTCAATAATAAAAGTCATCACTTCTAACAGTTTTTTAAAATTAAAAGTGATTGGAAAGATGAGCACAGAGTTTTGGTCTGAGATGTTGAAACACTTCTGGAAATAAGTTGTGAATGTACTTAGTGCCCCTAATTACATACTTAAGCATGGTTAAAATGGCAATAAAATGTGCATTTTGCCAAAACAACGACTACTGCACTGCACTAATGGGGACATAGCGGAGTCCTGGACAGGCCATTCCAGTGAGAGCTTTAGTTGTTTGCTGCACGGAAACGCTTGAGGAAGCACATGCCTGCCTTCTGCCAGAAGTCCACACCTGAGGTGGTGGTGGACAGAGAGCCCAGGGCTGCTGTGGACGGCCCTGCCCAGGGCCAGCGTGACCTCTCTGCACCGTGCCTTCTCTGTGAACTAAACTAGTTCTCTGCGTGCGTCGTGCACCTGGTCAGTGGAAGGTGCATCCCCAGGCACAGTCTCTGCTCAGAGGTTCCATGGCCTCAGTCGGTCTGCCAGAGTCCTCTCCCTGGCCTCTGTCCCCCCGCCCTGCCAGAGCCTGCTCCCGCCATCCCTGTCATTCCTCTGTGTCGTCAGGCCTCTCAGCCTGCCAGCCTGCTGCGTGAAGAGTGATGTCTTGGGATCTTTATTTGCATTTTATGGGGCTAATAAAATTGTATTAATTTGTCATTCCAATGTTCACTTCTTGAAGTCACTGTTTACATTTTCTGCCCAGTCTTCTGATAGCCTGTTTACTCTTTAAAAAAACATTATTTATTTGAAGGAGTTACAGAGAGAGGTAGAGACAGAGAGAGAGAGAAAGAGATCTTCCATCTGCTGGCTCACTCCCCAAATGGCTGCAATGGCCAGGACTTGGCCAGGCTGAAGCCAGAAGCCAAGAACCTCCTCTGGGTCTCCCGCATGGGTGCAGGGGCCCAAGGACACGGGCCATCGCCTGCTGCTTTCCCAGGCACATGAGCAGGGAGCTGGATCGAAAGTGGAGCAAACAGGACTCGAACTGGTGCCTGTGTGGGATGTCAGCACTGCAGGCCAGGGCTTTAACTCAGTGTACCACAGCGGCCAGCCCCCTGTTTATTGTTAATGACTGTGAGAGTTCTTTATCTATTCTGCATATAATCCTAGTTCTCCTTTGTATGCTCATGACCAGTTTGTCTTTTAATTTTTTTATTTTTTTAATTTGATTTTCAGATAAATAATGGATAATTTCTAGTATAAGTAGGTGGTATATAATTATCTGACATTCAAGTTAATTGGACATCCATATTTTTATTAGTTAAATCGGACAACACTACCAAGCAGTTTTATGTGTGTTTTTTTTTAAAGATTTATTTATTTATTTGTAAGTCAGAGTTACACAGAGAGAGGAGAAGCAGAGAGAGAGAGAAGTCTTCCATCCGATGGTTCACTCCCCAGTTGGCTGCAACGGCTGGAGCTGCACCCATCTGAAGCCAGGATCCAGGAGCTTCTTCCGGATCTCCCACGCGGGTGCAGAGACCCAAGGATTTGGGCCATCTTCTTACTGCTTTCCCAGGCCATAGCAGAGAGCTGGATCAGAAGTGGAGCAGCCGGGACTCGAACCGGCGCCCATATGGGATGCCAGCGCTTTAGGCCAGGGCGTTAACCCACTGCGCCATAGCGCCGGCCCCGTTTTTAATTTTTTTATGATGCCTTTCATCATACAGGATTTTAGAATTGTGGTGTAGACTATCATTTTTTTATTGTTTATATTGTTCTGGTTTCTTTTCAATATTCCTATTTGTGGAGACTCTGCTTTGTTTTCTTTAAACTTATTTAAGTTTTGATTTTTAAAAAAAGATTGATTTTATTTATTTGAAGGGCAGAGTTAAAGACAGGGAGAGGGGGAGAGAGAGAGAGAGGTCTCCCATCTGCTGGTTCACTTCCCAAATGGCTGCAATGGCCAGGGCTCGGCCAGGCTAAAGCCAGGAGCTTCTTCCACGTCTCCCACGTGGGTGCAGGGGCCCAGGACCTGGGCCATCTCCCACTGCTTTCCCAGGCCACAGCAGAGAGCTGGATCTGAAACGAAGCAGCTGGGACTCGAACCAGTGCCTGCGTGGGATAGCGGCATTGCAGGCAGCTGCTTAGCCTGTTATGCTACAACACCAGCCCCTATGTTTTGATTTTTTTTCCTGCTTTTAATCCATCTTGACTCTTTTTGTGATTTGCATGACGTCAAATATCTGCTTTTTCCCCGCAGGGTAAGCCAGGTGTCTCAGGTCAGCATGTGGGAAGGTGTTCACCTCGCTCACCGCTGCACCTTGGCAAGAGCCCCTGGCTTTCCATGCTGCTCCAGCCATATTCGGTGTCCCCGCCCTTTTATGATTTGTTTTTACACTGATTTGCCTCTAATTTAGTTTTGCATGTGATGTGGAATTGGTGCTTGACTTCATGGTTTACCAAGTAATCAATTTCAACCCAGTATAGCCTTAAAACGCCAAACCGTAGACTCTATTTTTATGTGTACCATGGCCGATTTGGGCTTTCTTTTTCTCCCGATGTAGCTATGTGTGCATCTGTGTCAGTGTTGAACTGTGGCACATTTCCCGTCTACAGTGACCGCCCTCCTCGCTGGTCACCCTTCTGATGCAGTCACACTGTTCTCCTTTGGTTTGTTTTCAGATGAAGCTTGGAGTCACTTTGTAAATGTTCACCCCAAACTCCCTCCAGTATCTCGATTGGAACCCCCTGAAGTAAAAGTGAATGTGGGGGAGCTGACTCCCTTTCAGGGCTGCCTCCTGCTGTCCAGGAGCGTGGCGTGTATTCTGCCACACCCCTCAATGCCCCTTCCTTCGTAAACGTCTGCGTGTTTCCGCATCAGCTTAGTGGCGGTGATGTTGGTTTTTCTCAATTGCATGTGTGAGTGCAGTTCTTTTATTATATTTTCCATCTGGTTATTTCCAGTAGGAAAACTGCTAATTCTTGTATATTAACTATGGTATTTTTATGACCTAATTTTCTTTATAATTTTCACTAGTTAGAGGAATTTAAATACCAAATATCAAAAATAATAGAAACCAGGTTTCCAGAGTTCCTCCTGTGTTTTCCCTGAATATTTATCTATAATTTTATAACTGAAAATTGAGATATACTGCATAAGCTATTTTACAACTTTGCATAATTTTTCACCTGTTTTTTAAATAAACTTTATATTTTAGAGCAGTTTCAGATTTACATAGAATGGCAAAGCTGCTACACAGGATTCCTGTGTGTCCCGTGCCTCCTTGCCTGCTACTGATGTCTACACGAGCGTGGTGTACTTGTCACCAGTCAGCAAACCCAATACCGGCACATCACTGTGAACAGAGATCAGCTGCCTGAGCTGCGCCCTGATGTGTGCTCAGGATACCACTGGCATTCAGCTGTCCCGTTGCCTTGGATACCTCTTGCCTGTGATACTCTCAGACTTTCCTTGTTTTTACTCAGGGATCTTGTAGAATGTGCGTCGCTTGTTTTTTGGGTGGTTGTTGTTGTTGTTTTTAAGATTTTATTTATTTATTTGAGAGGTAGAGTTACAGACAGAGAGAGGGAGAGACAGAGAGAAAGGTCTTCCATCCGCTGGTTCACTCCCCAGATGGCCACAATGGCTGGAGCTGGGCCAAACTGAAGCCAGGAGTCAGGAGCTTCTTCCAGGTCTCCCACGCAGGTGCAGGGACCCAAGGACTTGGGCCATCTTCTACTGCCTTCCCAGCTCATAGCAGAGAACTGGGTCGGAAGAGGAGCAGCTGGGACTAGAACCGGCATCCATATGGAATGCTGGCGCTGCAGGCGGCGACTTTACCCACTATGCCACAGCACCGGCCCTGGATGTCTCCAGTTCTAACCCATTGCCATTTGGGTCATTCTAGCCGCCTCCCTTGCTTATCCATCTGGCATCGACCTGAATGTACCAAGACCTCTGTATAGCACATTTTCATTTCATTAAATATGAAACTATTCCTTAAAAGTTAAAAAAGAAACTATTCCTCAGAAATATTTTAAATAAGTACATCAGAATCCACTGAATGGATAGATGCTAATTTAAACAATTTTCCAAATGCTCCCTTAATGAATATCCTTTAAGCACATCTGATTATTTCCTTAGGATAAATGACTAGAGGAGAAAATTTCGAGCCAAAGAGTACAGGCATAATTTTTATACATACTCCCAGACTGTATTCTAGAAATATTATAACAATTTATTCTCGCATCAGAAATAAATCAAAATGTATATTGGAACCTTCACCTTGCACTCATGCTACAAGCATGTATTTCCAAGTTGGATTGATGTTTGCCAACTTGGAAAGTGAAAAAATTATCTTACTGGTGCACATGTGTTCATATACTTAATTGTTACTGGAAGCCAAACTTTTTAATTATTGATATTTTTCTTCTGTGAAATTGCTTATCTATATCATTTGGCATTTTAAAAAGTAAATTTGGTGGGTTGTAACCATTTAAAATATATTTATTAAATTTGAAAAGCAGAAAGAGAGAGAGCATTCATCCTCTGATTCACTTCCCCAAGTTCCAGTGAAGGCCTCCTGACTGAGGCTGGAGCCAGGAGCTGACAGCTGACTCAGGTCTCCCACGTGGGTGCAGGGCCCAAGCACTTGGGCATCCTCCACTGCCTTCCCAGGCCACAGCAGGGAGCTGGGTCGGAAGAGGAGCAGCCGGGACTGGAGCTGGCGCTCACAGGGGATGCCGGCACCGCAGGCAGTACCTTCACCCTCTCACCACAGCACTGGCCCCTAAGTATTTTTTTCATATGACTTTTTATTAGCTCCTTGTCTGACAAATCTGCTAACCTTTAAGATGTTATGATACAAATATTTTCCTCAGTTTTTATTAACCTTTAATTACATGAAATTTTTAATGTTCAAACCTTTTACATTTTATATCATTAAATCTATTAGTCTATTTCTTCTGTCTTCGATATCATCTTTACTCTTTCCCATTGCAAAAATCATGTAATTATCTTAATTTTTCCTGCATCTTTAGCGGTTAATCTGTTCTATTTAAACTCCATGTGGAGTTTACTTCAGGTGTGGGGCAAAGATCTGGCTTTATGTTCTGTGCCCTGGGTACAGGAGGCTGAATTGATAATAGCTAAAATTAATTAAACATCATCATCTAGCCTCCTTAAGGAAAATCCCTTAATAGGTTTGCAAACAAAACAATATTTTGTTTAAAAAAAATCGTTGGTGGAAAGAAAGGAAAGGAAGGAAGGAAAATGAGAATGGGAAGGAGGAAAAGAAACAATGAAAATCAGAAAATTAGGAGGGGCCCATGTTGTGGTATACTGGGTAGAGCCACCACCTGAGATGCCAGCACCCCGTGGGAGCCCAGTTCAAGTCCCGGCTAGTCCACTTCCAATCCAGCTCCCTACTAGTGTGCCTGGGAAAGCAGTGGAAGATGGCCCAAGTGCTTGGGCCCCTGCCCCCATGTGGGAGACCCAGAGGAAGCTCTTGGCTCCTGGCTTCAGACCAGCCCAGCTCTGGCTGTTGGCTGCTGTTGCAGCCATTTGGGGATTGAACCAGTGGATGGAAGCCATTCTCTCTCTCTCTCTCTTTCTCTAACTCTACCTTTCAAATAAATAAAACAATCTTAAACAACAACTAAAGGATAAAATTGGCTGATTTAGGGTTTTTTTTTTTCCTTGATTTTCTGGTTTCTGCCACATAATTATTTTCCTTCTTGGTTATTTGGATTGATTCTGTTGATCCTTTTTTCAACATATTGAGTTGAAAGCTTGGCTACACATCACAGGGTCCAGACTCTGTAACGTATCTTCTTTACAACACACTTAGACAATAACAACAAAAGACAGGCCAGGGGCCGGCTCTGTGGCACAGCAGGTTAAGGCAGGGCCTGCAGCACCAGAGGCCCAGGTGCCCCGCGTGCGTCCTGAGCTTATTAGCTACAGAGCTCTGTGTATACCAAACGGTGTGTGATTATTAATTGCTTTATTCTGTTCTTCATTTTCTCTGCTGGCTTGCTGCTGTATCTCTAAGTTGATGAGAGGAGTGTGGTAAAATTTCCAATTAGAATTGCTGGTCTGTGTCTCCCTGCAGTTCTGTGATTTTTTTCCCAGAATTTTTGGGGCATAAGTTAGTTGTTCACACGTTTATGATGGAGGTATCTTTTTGTCTTACTGTCTCTTTCAACGGTTTATAATCTCCTTACTTGTTCTTTATGACTTTTTCTTGATTTAAATTAAATTTTAATCAATATTAAGATTTCTTTTTGAGCATATTTTCCTCAGGTATCTTTCCCCATCCTTTTATTTTCACATTTCTGTGTCTTTTTGTACATTATATAAGAAAAATTTTTAAGGTTTATTTGAAAGGCAGAGTGACAGAAAAAGGAAAAGACAAAAAGAGACCTTCCATACTGGGCCACTCCTCAAATGGCCACAGCGGCCAGGTCAGGGCCAGGCCAAAGCCAGGAGCCAGGAATTCCATCCTGATCCTCCCACATGGGTGGCAGGGCCTCCTTAGTACTGGGTAGTCTGCTGCTTTCCCAGGCTTGTTAACAGGAAGCTGGATGGGAAGCAGAGCACCTGGGACTTGAACCGCTCTGATGTAGGACCAGCTCTGATGTAGGATGCCAGTGTCACAAGCAGAAGCTTAACCCACTGAACCACAGCATCGGCCCCATATACCCAGAGGGCTGGCGTTGTGGCACCGTGAGTTAGGCCACCACCATGACACTGGCATGCTATACAGAGTGCCAGCTCAAGCCCCAGCTGTTCCACTTCCAAATCAGTTTCCTCCTAATGTACTTAGGAAAGCGGCAGAAGATGGTCTGTATACTGCCCCCACCCCACCCCCACCCCCGCCGCCCCATGTGGGAGACCAAGATGAAGTTCCTGGCTCCTGGCTCATGGCTTCAGCCTGGCCCAGATCTGGCTGTTGCAGCCATCTGAGGAGTGACCAGCAGATGAGATTCTCTCTCTCTCCTTCTCTTTTTTAAAAATTTTAATTCAGTCTATCAGTATCTCTTAATTGGTGAATAAAATAACATTTAAATTACAATTAAAATATTTTAATTAAAATATGAGCTTGTTGGGGCCAGTATTGTAGCATGGCAGGTAGAGCCACTGCCTGCAATGCCAGCATCACATGGGGCCGCAGTTCATGTCCCAGCTGTTCCACTTCTGATCCAGCTCCCTGCTGATGACCTTGGAATAGCAGAAGGCCCAAGTGCTTGAACCCTGCCACCCACGTGGGACACCCACCCAGATGAAGCTCCTGGCTCCTGGCTTTGGCCTGGCTCAGGCTGGCCATTGCAACCACCTGGGGAGTGAACCAGCGGATGGAAGACCCCTTTCTCTGACTCTTCCTCTCTCTCTGTAACTTTGACTTTCAAATAAATAAGTAAATCTTTATTTTAAAAAATAATAAGCTTATTTTTGTGCAGAAGATTCTGGAATTCCTGCATAGTTTTCCCATAACGTGCATTTTCTGTGAGTGTTGTGTTTCCAGTGTCTGTGTTTTCTTTTTTTTCTTCTCTGCATCACTTTGGATGGGTCATGTTTTCTTCTGCTAGTTTAAGATTTTGTGTCTGCGTGTGTGTAGGCAGCCTGGCCATCACTTTCCATTCTTTTAATTTCCTTGTCAAATTTTTTAGTTAGGAGGTGTTCTTTTTTCTGTTCTCTGAGTTTTATGTAAGAACGCTTTTCTTTCTTCCTTAAGTGTTTGGAAGAAATTAGTGACTCAGCCAGGCCTGGAATTGTCTCTGTGTGATTCAATGTATCTAATAGGTTGACGACCGCTCAGATTTACTATTAATTCTTGTATTAGTAGTTTTAGTTTATTATATTTTATAGTGAACTTGTGCATTTCTCCTAAGTTTCCAAATTTGTTGCAGTGAAGTTCCTCGTATTATTCTCCTCATCACCTTGGTGACTGTAGAGAGTGTAATTATAGGGGCCGGAGCTGTGGCACAGCGGGTTATAACCCTGAAGCACCAGCATCCCATATGGGCACCAGTTCTAGTCCCGGCTGCTCCTCTTCCGATCCAGCTCCCTGCTATGGCCTGGGAAAGCAGGAGAAGATGGCCCAAGTGCTTGGGCCCCTGCACCCACGTGAGAGACCCTGAAGAAGCTCCTGGATCCTGGCTTTGCATCAGCTCAGCTCCAGCTGTTGCAGCCAACTGGGGAGTGAACCAGCGGATGGAAGACCTCTCTCTCTCTCTCTCTCTCTCTCTGTCTCTGTCTCTGTCTCTCTGTAACTCTTTCAAGTAAATAAATCTTTAAAAGGGAATGTGTGTAATTATATTCTGTTTTTGTTCCTAGCATTGATAATTTGTGCTTTCTCCTTCATTCTTTTTTTTAAGATTTATTTATTTATTTGAAAAGTAGAGTTACAGAGAGGCAGAGAGAGAGAGAGCTCTTCCATCCACTGGTTCACTCCCCAAATGGCTGCAGTGCCGGAGCTGGGCCAGTCTGAAGTCAGGAGCCAGGAGCTTCTCCTGGGTCTCCCACATGGGTGCAGGGCCTCAAGGACTTGGGCCATCTTCTACTGCTTTCCCAGACCATACCAGAGAGCTGGATGGGAAGTGGAGCAGCCGGGACTAGAACCGGCACCCATATGGGATGCTGGCGCTTTAGGCTTTAACTCACTGAGCCACAGCGCCGGCCCCCATAACTTTCTTTCTAATCATGACTTCAGCCATGCTATGGTTTGGATATATTTTGAACAAAAGGTTCATGGCTGGAGGCCTGGCCCCAGTGTGGCAGTGCTGAGGTGGCAGGACCTTTAGCAGGTGGGGGTTAGAACGAAAGGTTCTCAGGCCATGAGGACTTCATCCTTGACGGGGGTAATTGCTGGTCTTACATGGTGCGTTAGTTCTTTTTTAAAAATTTTTTTTTAGATTTTATTTATTTATTTGAGAGAGAGAGTTATAGAGAGAGAGAAAGGTCTTTTTTCTACTGGTTCACTCTCCAAATGGCTGCATTGGCTGGGGCTGCACTGATCTGAAGCCAGGAGCCAGGAGCTTCTTCTCGGTCTCCCAAGGAAGTACAAGGGCCCAAGGACTTGGGCCATCTTCTACTGCTTTCCCAGGCCACAGCAAAGAGCTGGATCAGAAGTGGAGCAGCCAACTCCAACTTGCAGGGTCTCCAACTTGCGCCCATACGGGATGCTGACGCTTCAGGCCAGGGCGTTAACCCACTGCGCCACAGCGCCGGCCCCTGAAGTGCTCTTTTTTAAATTTTATTTATTTTCACTGAAAGACAGAGAGATCTTTTATTTGCTGGTTCACTCTGCAAATGCCCACAACAGCCAGGATTGGGCCAGAGCAAAGCCAGAAGCCAGGAACTCCATTCAGATCTCCCACATGGGTGGCACGGACCCAACACCTGATCCATGGAGAGCAGGGAAGGTGGGTTAGAAGCAGAGAACTCCAGCCAGGCGTATTGCAGGCATCCCAGGCAGTACCTTCACCTGCTGCTGCAACTGTCTGCCTCCATGTGCCTGTTCTGTCAGCTGTTAGAGTCGAGTTTAAGACTCCATTATGATCATGGATTTACCTAAGTTTCCTTTTGGTTCTGTCCATTTTTGCTTCATATTTTTGAAGTTATATTATTTTTATTAGGTATATTCAACTAGTATTCAAAAAATCATGTAAAATGCATATTATGAAATACTATGTGTAGATTTTTTTAAAAATTGCACCAAAATAAAATTACATTTTTAAAGTTTTTATTTATTTATTTATTCATTATAATAAATACATGAAAGGCAAAAAGACAGAAACAGAGACAGAGCGCTCCCATTTGCTGATTCATTCCCCCAAATGCCCAACACTGCCGGGGCTGGGCCAGGAAATCAACCACCTGAGCCATCACCTTCTCCTCCCAGGATGCGCATTAGCAGGAAGCTGGAATTGGAAATGGAGGAGGGAGTACCAGCCAGCGTCCTAATTGCTAGGTCAAAAACCCACCCCAGACTTACCTATTGATTCCATTTTTCCATGAACTTTTCGAAGTACCCTGTATAAACTGTGTTTTCTGATACAGCTAAAGCAGCTCTCTCTTGATTAGAAGCCATGTGGCTGCATCATCCTACCATACTCCCAACTTTTCTGTGCCCTTATATTAAGATGTGTATTTGTAAAAAGCATATAGTGAGGTTTTGATTTTTCCAGTCTTGTTATTGAATTATTTTAATGGAAGATTTCATCTTTTATATTCAGCACAGTTGTGCATTTTTATCTGTTATTGTCTTGTTTTTAGGTGTACTACCTGTTTTATCTGCCACTTCCTCCTATTTCTTGCCTTCATTTGCCTTAGCTCTCCCCCACATTAGCTTTTGATTTTGCTTCTTTTCATATTTTGTAATGGTTATTCCACAGATTATATCATGAATCATGGACTCATTGTGGTGCAATACATATTAGAAATTTTCTCATTTCCAGGCAAGGCCGTGTTCTCAGAACCATTCATACTTTTTGTTTTATTGCTAACCGTACATTTTAATTCTACTTAAACTCCATGAAATAATCAGATTTTTTACAGTCAGTAATGTATCATTGTCATTTTGAAATGTTCTTCGACTCCAGGAATGGTTGTCCCAAGCCTTCTGGGATGTTTGTTGCAAAGTCTTTTCCTCAGTTTTCATCGTGTATCTTCCTTCTTTTTACTTTCAGTATTGCTGTGTTCTTATATCTGTGATGTACCTTTTACAGGCAGTGTTTTTAAATAAATCCAATCTGATAATCTTTTTATTTTTTTTTTTGACAGGCAGAGTTAGTGAGAGAGAGAGACAGAGAGAAAGGTCTTCCTTTTGCCGTTGGTTCACCCTCCAATGGTAATTCACATTGTACTCTATAAACAGGTACAACAAAATAAAATAAGAAACACTGCCATGTCTGCATTCCCAATCCATATAAATACCTGTAAGCACCGCGCTGATCCGAAGGCAGGAGCCAGGTGCTTCTCCTGGTTTCCCATGCAAGGCAGGGCCCAAGCACTTGGGCCATCCTCCACTGCACTCCCGGGCCACAGCAGAGAGCTGGCCTGGAAGAGGGGCAACCGGGACAGAATCCGGCGCCCAGGACTAGAACTCGGGGTGCTGGCGCTGCAGGCGGAGGATTAGCCTAGTGAGCCACAGCGCCGGACCTGGTAATCTTTTTTTAATTGTAATATTTTGTTCATTTATATATAATATAATTACTGATATATTTATATATAAATCTAAATATCTCCTTTTACTATTTTTTTCTGTTTGCCCACTTATTCTATGCTCCTTTTTCTGTCCCTTCTTGCCTATTTTTGCATTATTTTTTATTTTTATTTTCCCTTCTATTGCCTTCTTAGCTTTCACCATTCAATAATTATTATAGAGATTATCACGAGCATCTTTAAATGATAAAAACTTAATGTGAGGGGCCGGCGCTGTGGCATACCGGGTAAAGCCGCTGCCTGCAGCGCCAACATCCCACATGGGCTCCAGTTCAGGTCCTGGCCACTCCACTTCTGATCCAGCTCTCTGCTGTGGCCTGGGAAAGCAGTGGAAGATGACCCAAGTGCTTGGGCCCCTGCACCTGTGTGGGAGACATGGAAGAAGCTCCTGGCTCCTGGCTTCGGATCAGCACAGCCCTGGCCGTTGCAGCTGACTTGAGAGTAAACCAGCGGATGGAAGACCTCTCTCTTTCTCTCTCTCACTGCCTTTCCTCTGTGTAACTCTTTCAAAGAAAAATAGGTAAATATTTTAAAAAAAAATTTATGTGAAGTTATACTTTTACCACTTCTCAGACCTGGAACACTTTCCCTCCATTACTCCCCCTCTAGCCTTTTGTATCATTGTTGTAATATATTTTATTTTTTTAAGATTTATGTATTTATTTATTTGAGAGGTAGTTATAGATAGTGAGAGGGAGAGAGAGAGGAAGGTCTTCCTTCCGTTGGTTCACTTCCCAAATGGCTGCAATGGCCGGAGCTATGCTGATCCGAAGCCAGGAGCCAGGTGCTTTTTCCTGGTCTCCCACGTGGGTGCAGGGGCCCAAGCACTTGGGCCATCTTCCACTGTTTCCCAGTCTGCAGCAGAGAGCTGGATCAGAAGAGGAGCCGCTGAGACTAGAACCAGCGCCTATATGGGATGCCGGCACTTCAGGTGGAAGATTAACCTACTGTGCCATGGCGCCAGCCCTTGTTGTAATATATTTTAATACCACCTACATTTTGAACTACACAAAACATTGTGTATGTATTTGACATAGTGTATATTCATTTAATTTTCCTCATATCCTTTCCATTGCTCTTCATTCCTTACTGCCTCTCCATATGGAATTATTTTTCTTTTGTCTTTAGCAATTGTTTTGGTTAAGGTAACAGATTATCTTTTCATGTTTGTCTTTTTTTTTTTTTTTTTTAACAGGCAGAGTGGATAGTGAGAGAGAGACAGAGAGGAAGGTCTTCCTTTTGCCGTTGGTTCACCCTCCAATGGCCGCTGCGGCCGGTGCACTGCGCCAATCCGAAGGCAGGAGCCAGGTGCTTCTCCTGGTCTTCCATGGGGTGCAGGGCCCACTACCTTCCTGGGCCACAGCAGAGAGCTGGCCTGGAAGAGGGGCAACCGGGACAGAATCCGGCGCCCTGACCGGGACTAGAATCCGGTGTGCTGGCGCCGCTAGGTGGAGAATTAGCCTAGTGAGCCGCGGCGCCGGCCATCATGTTTGTCTTTAAAATGCTTTTATTTTAACTTGATTTTGAAAAGTATTTTTGCTTGAGTTGGAATTCTAGTTTGGTAGTTATTTTCTTTAAGTATGTTCTAAGATTTCATTCCATTCATTCCTTTTTCTCTGTTAAGAAGTCACTTAGGATTAAGTGCCTGGGTTCAGGTCCTAGCTCTGCTCCCATCCAAGTGTCCTGCCAGCGCCCCTGGGAAGCAGAGTTCCAGGCTTCCGGCTCTAGCTGCTGTGGGCATTTGGGGAGTGAACCAGCAGCCAGAGTCCTGGTTCAGTGGTCACACCTGATGGAAAACCAGCCCAAACAGACCCTGCTCCAGCACCCTGAGGGTCAACAAACCTGAGCTGTGTTGGAACAGGCCAGCAAAGTCTATGCCAGGACTTGATCACTCAGCCAACAGATTGCAAACCAGAATCATCCTTGGAGACAAGGGGCCAGTAGACCTCTCGGTCACCTTTATTCCTCATGGGTTCATTGACGTTGTTTTGGGCCAAGTGCAGAGATGAATTAATGATATTCCTCAGATCATGGGGAATTGTCATCATTAGTTAGGCCAGCCCTCCTGCTCTGTGTGTGTTTATTTACTCTCTTTATATCCGTACTCAACTCCACCCCCAACACGTAATCATTCTATGAGTTAAATGTGTATCTTCCTTGTAAAGTTTCTGTTGTTTTGGGTTCATGAAATATTTAACTGATGCAAATGACACGGTCGTATACCTCTCGTTTCTCCTCTTTCAGCTTTTCACCGGACATTGTGCTCTTTACAATTGCCCGTGTTGCCAGTGTCCATTTTGTCCATTTCTTTCAGCTGCGGTGTGCTGCCGCATGGTGCGTAGCCACTCCCTTTTAGCTATCCATTCTCCCAGGGGGACACTCGGGTAGCTTTTAACACCTCCCGCACAGGGAACACCACAGTGATATCCTCGTGGGCACTTGTGTGAGACTGTTGTTGGAACTTGTGTGCCCAACAGTAGGAGGGACCAAGGCCACAGGTGACAATGCGGTTCTGGCTGACACGGTCACTCTCCCACTCGGTGAGTGACGATCCCTCCCTGCACTCGTCTGCCATTTCCTGGCGCCACCTAACTCTGCTGCCCTCCCTCTGGAGTTACCTGGTGGGGTGTGAGGTCTCTGGCAGAGGAACTATGCCACACCAAGGGTTTAGCAGGAGCAGGTCGGCCTGTGACCTCCCCAAAGTGACACACAGGAGAGGAGCTGGCAGGCCGGGGTCGCCCCAGTGCTGATGCGGTGGCTCTCAGCTAGCGAGGGCCGTCTCCTTCCTCTCTCAGGGTCAGCCTGGGGTCTTTGGAGACGTCCATCCTCGCAAGCAGCGCCACTTGCCTTCCATTATTTGTCAGGCCAGAGAGGAAGACAGGGACGTTTAGAACTCCTCCCTGAATCGGTGAGTGTGAACAGGAGACAACGAGGGTCTGTGTGACATCCTGACTAACTACTCCCTCTTAAGGTGTGATAGAATAGCCGCTCTGGGGCCAGGGAGCCCCTGTCCGTATCCATCCAGCACGGGATCACCAGGATGGCACCTTCAGATGCCGCAGCAATGTTGCCTGCTCCTCTGTGTGAGAGGCTGTCTCACTTCACTGCAAAGACAAACAGCAAGAGATGTGTGCTTTTGGCCATGATGGCGTAAAAAGACCGGGCTTACCTCTTCACCTTAAACAGCCAGAAGACAGAGAAAAGTGGTTTTCAGATATCGTAGCATAGGCAGCTCAGAACTACAATCCCTGAAGGAAGAGAAACCAGGTGAACCAGGGCTTCCCACCTGGTGGAATTTTCCAGGCTAAAACACAGAGTTGGGAAACCCAAATAGCCCGCTGATCACTCTAAACTGAAGAAACATTATCAGAGTTCAGGGAGACCAAGACAGCTGGAATTCACAGAACCGATCTTGTCCAAACCACGGGAAAGGAAGAGGGAGAGGAGGAAGGGGAGAGAGAGGCAAGTTGGCACCAACCTTCAGTGCCAGACAGGAAACTACCCTAGGCCAGAGAGAGAACCCCTGAGGACTGGTAAGCCAGATGCTTCCCAAGCCCACGCAGAGCTAGGAGTAGCTCGTCTCCCCATCAGCCAGAGTGGGAAGTCCACATAATGCCAGGGAACGGGTGCCTTTCAACAGTAGTAGGCAAAATCAGTCCTGAACCGAAGACTGCTCTGGACTCGCCCAACCAAATTTAGAAGCAAGACTTGAAAGGCTCTCCTGTTAGCACGTGTTTTAACCGTGTGCCAGAACAGGGTCTAGAGCTAGTTAAGGAAACGTAAGAAAATCTGCACCCATAAATGGAAGCATCGCAATGGCTGGCATTGATTAAAAATTGCCAAGCATCTGAAGAAGCAGGAAGAATAGGATGAAAAAGGTCAATCAAGCCGGCGCCGCGGCTCACTAGGCTAATCCTCCACCTAGCGGCGCCAGCACACCGGGTTCTAGTCCCGGTCAGGGCGCCGGATTCTGTCCCGGTTGCCCCTCTTCCAGGCCAGCTCTCTGCTGTGGCCAGGGACTGCAGTGGAGGATGGCCCAAGTGCTTGGGCCCTGTCCCCCATGGGAGACCAGGAGAAGCACCTGGCTCCTGCCTTCGGGTCAGCGCGGTGCGCCGGCCACAGCACGCCAGCTGTGGTGGCCATTGAAGGGTGAACCAACGGCAAAAGGAAGACCTTTCTCTCTCTCTCTCTCTCTCTCACTATCCACTCTGCCTGTCAAAAAAAAAAAAAAAAGTCAATCAAAATAAGTAGGTCCCTAAATGACAAGAGATAGAACTAGCAGATAAGGGCTTTAAAATGGCTGCTGTTAATATGCCCACTCAGTGTATAAGAAAGTAAAGAAAATGCAGCCACAGGAAGAAAATATGGAAGATCTTTTGAAAATAAGCACCAAATGGGACTTCTAGAGATGAGAAATACAGTATCTGCAATTAAATCCACACTGGATGGAATTACCAGGTGATGAAGACCCTGTGGAAGGGACCAGTGGCTGTGAAGACAGATCCGCAGAACTGACCAAAAGCAAAGCACAGAGACGAGGGTGAGAAAGACGACCAGAACGGCCGTGACCCATGGGGACTAGCGTACAGGAGACTTCAAAAAGCTCGTGGGACATGCAATTAAGAGATAAGTTTACTTTTGATGCAAAAATTTTTGAAATCCATGCACAGTTTTTTCATGATGTATATTTTCCATGAGCATTTTGAAGGCCCCTCATGTAGGAAAGTTGGAATCCTTGAGGGGAGGGAAATAGAGGAAACTGAGATAAGTGGTCGGTGAGGAAGAGCCAGGTTTTATGCAGATGACAAACCCTGGCTCCAAGGAGCTCAGTACCTGCCCCCAGAGAAACAGGAAGGAGCACCGGGCGCCTGCAGCCCCTGGAGAAGAGCTCCGCCCCGCCCCGCCCGCCACGGTCGATGTCGCAGGCTTCGCACCGCACCGGAGCCTGCAAACGCAGAGCCAGGAGGGCGAGGAGGGGAGCCAATGCCAGCGTTCCTTAGGAAGGAGTTTCATTGTGATGTGAAATTCATGCACAAAAGAGCATAAAACGAATTCCCAGACTGTTGAACAATTCCAAAGCCAGCAGTTGTGTGCCCACCACCTGAACAGGAAATAAAACACCTCCGACACCCAGAGAGCCCTTGGTGTGACCTTTCTGAAGGTGCTCTTTCTCTCTGAAAGCACCCATCAAACTGAACTTCTTTTTTTTTTAATATCTATCCATCTATTTGAAAGGCAGAGTTACAGAGAGGCAGAGGGAGGGAGGGAGGGGAAGGTCTTCCATTCACTGCTTCGCTCCCCAGTTGGCCACAACTGCTGGAGCTGCACCGATCTGAAGCCAGGAGCCAGGAGCTTCTTCCCAGTCTCCCACGTGGGCGCAGGGGCCCAAGCACTTGGGCCATCTTCTACCACTTTCCCAGGCCATAGCAGAGAGCTGGATCGGAAGTGGAGCAGCTGGGACTCGAACCGGTGCCCATATGGGATGCTGGCACTGCAGACAGCGACCCCAAACTGAACTTCTAATCATCATTTCCTATTGCTTGTGGAAGCAATAGGGGTTTTGCCTGCTTTTAAATTGTACGGGGTTTAGTTAACCTTAAAGGATTTACTTGTGTTTGGCTTCTCTTTCTTGTTGCACATTTTATCAGATTTATCTGTGTTGTTGCTCACTGTTGTCATTTGTTTTTGTTGGCGGAGGTATTCCATTGAATAAATACCCATCACTCACTTATCTGTTGTGTTGTGGATGACTTTGAGGTTTGTTTCCACCTGGGGCCGTTACGAAGAAGGCTGCTCTGGACATTCCAGTCGGCGTGTGCCGAGGAGCGAGTGCACAGGTTTCTGCCAGAATTCAAGCCGTTGAGTCTTAAGGCATCATCAATGTTATTTTTTTTCCCTTTGGGTAAATTCCAAGGAGTGGATGGCTGGGTTGAACGGTAGGGTTATCTTCAGGTTTCTGAGGAATCTCCAGACTGACTTCCATAGTGGCTTGACCAGTTTGCATTCCCACCAACAGTGGGTTAGTGTCCCTTTTTCCCCACATCCTCGCCAGCATTGGTTGTTGGTGGATTTCTGAATGTGAGCCATTCTAACGGGGTGAGGTGGAACCTCATTGTGGTTTTGATTTGCATTTCCCTGATTGCTAGTGATCTTGAACATTTTTTCATGTGTCTGTTGGCCATTTGGATTTCCTCTTTTGAAAAATGTCTATTGAGGTCCTTGGCCCATCTCTTGAGTGGGTTCTTTGTTTTGTTGTTGTGGAGTTTCTTGATCTCTTTGTAGATTCTGGTTATTAATCCTTTATCTGTTGCATAGTTTGCAAATATTTTTTCCCATTCTGTCGGTTGCCTCTTCACTTTCCTGACTGTTTCTTTTACAGTACAGAAACTTCTCAATTTGATGCAATCCCAATAGTTGATTTTGGCTTTGACTGCCTGTGCCTCCGGGGTCTTTTCCAAGAAGTCTTTGCCTGTGCCAATATCTTGCAGGGTTTCTCCAGTGCTCTCTAATAATTTGATGGTGTCGGGTCATAGATTTAAGTCTTTAATCCATGTTGAGTGGATTTTTGTGTAAGGTGTAAGGTAGGGGTCTTGCTTCATGATTCTGCACGTGGAAATCCAATTTTCCCAGCACCATTTATTGAATAGACTGTCCTTGCTCCAGGAATTGGTTTTGGATCCTTGATCAAATATAAGTTGGCTGTAGATGTTTGGGTTGATTTCTGGTGTTTCTATTCTGTTCCATCGGTCTATCCATCTGTTTCTGTACCAGTATCATGCTGTTTTGATTACAACTGCCCTGTAGTATGTCCTGAAATCTGGTATTGTGATGCCTCCAGCTTTGTTTTTGTTGTACAAGATTGCTTTAGCTATTCGAGGTCTCCTGCATCTCCATATGAATTTCAGAATCATTTTTTCTAGATCTGAGAAGAATGTCTTTGGTATCTTGATTGGGATTGCATTGAATCTATAAATTGCTTTTGGGAGAATGGACATTTTGATAATGTTGATTCTTCCAATCCATGAGCACGGAAAATTTTTCCATTTTTTGGTATCCTCTTCTATTTTTTTCTTTAAGGTTTTGTAATTCTCATTGTAGAGATCTTTAACGTCCTTGGTTAAGTTTATTCCAAGGTATTTGATTGTTTTGTAGCTATTGTGAATGGGATTGATCTTAGAAGTTCTTCCTCAGCCATGGCATTGCCTGTGTACACAAAGGCTATTGATTTTTGTGCATTGATTTTTATATCCTGCTACTTTGACAAACTCTTCTATGAGTTCCAGTAGTCTCTTAGTAGAGTTCTTTGGATCCCCTAAATAAAGAATCATATCATCTGCAAAGAGGGATAGTTTGACTTCTTCCTTCCCAATTTGTATCCCTTTAATTTCTTTTTCTTGCCTAATAGCTCTGGCTAAAACTTCGAGAACTATATTGAATAGCAGTGGTGAGAGTGGGCATCCCTGTCTGGTACCAGATCTCAGTGGAAATGCTTCCAACTTTTCCTCATTCAATAGGATGCTGGCCGTGGGTTTTTCATAAATTGCCTTGATTGTATTGAGGAATATTCCTTCTATACCCAATTTGCTTAGCGTTTTCATCATGAGAGGGTGTTGAATTTTATCGAATGCTTTCTCTGCATCTATTGAGATAATCATATGGTTTTTCTTCTGCAGTCTGTTAATGTGGTGTATTACATTGGTTGTTTTGCGAACATTGGACCATCCCTACATACCAGGGATAAATCCCACTTGGTCTGGGTGGATGATCTTTCTGATGCATTGTTGCATTCTATTGGCCAGTATTTTTTTTTTTTTTTTGATAGGCAGAGTGGACAATGAGAGACAGAGAGGAAGGTCTTCCTTTGCCGTTGGTTCACCCTCCAATGGCCGCCACGGCCAGCAGCGCACCGCACTGATCCGAAGGCAGGAGCCAGGTGCTTCTCCTGGTCTCCCATGGGGTGCAGGGCCCAAGCACTTGGGCCATCCTCCACTGCACTCCCTGGCCACAGCAGAGAGCTGGCCTGGAAGAGGGGCAACCAGGACAGAATCTAGCACCCCGACCGGGACTAGAACCAGGTGTGCCGGTGCCACAAGGCGGAGGATTAGCCTAGTGAGCCGCGGCGCCGGCCTATTGGCCAGTATTTTATTGAAGATTTTTGCATCTATGTTCATGAGGGATATTGGTCTGTAATTTTCTTTCAATGCTGCATCTTTCTCCGGCTTAGGAATTAAGGTGATACTGGCTTCATAGAAAGAATTTGGGAGGATTTCCCTCATTTTCGAGTGTTCTGAATAGTTTGAGAAGAATTGGAGTTAGTTCTTCTTTAAATGTCTGGTAGAATTCATCAGTGAATCCATCTGGTCCTGGGCTTTTCTTTGTTGGGAGGGCCTTTATTACTGTTTCAATTTCTGTCTCAGTTATGGGTCTGTTTAGGTTTTCTATGTCTTCCTGGTTCAATTTAGGTAGGTTGCATGTGTCCAGCAATCTATCCATTTCTGATAGGTTTCCCTGTTTGCTGGCATACAAGTCCTTGTAGTAATTTCTGATTATTCTTTTTATTTCTGTGGTGTCTGTTGTTATATATCCTTTTTCATCTCTGATTTTATTGATCTGGGTCTTTTTCTCTTCTTTTTTTAGTTAGTTGGGCCAATGGTGTGTCAATTTTATTCATTTTTTCAAAAAACCAGCTCCTCGTATGGCTGATTTTTTGTAATTTTTTTTATTCAATCCTGATTATTTCTTCTCTGATTTTAATTATTTCTCTTCTCCTACTAGATTTGGGTCTGGTTTGCTGCAGTTTTTCTAGATCCTTGAGATGTGTTGAAAGCTCATTCATTTGGTGCCTTTCCAATTTCTTGATGTAGGTACCTATTGCTATAAACTTTCCTCTCAACACTGCTTTTGCCGTATCCCGTAAGTTTTGATATGTTGTGTTGTTATCCTCATTTACTTCCAGAAAGTTTTTGATTTCTCTTTTGATTTCTTCTATGACCTGGTGTTCATTCAGGAGCATGTTGTTCGTCTCCATGTGTTTGCATAGATCAATGTTATTTTTTAAAGATTTTTTTGTGGCATTTGGCATTTGGCAGAGTGATATGGCACTGCTTGAGATGCCCACATCCCATATCAGAGTGACTGGTTTGAGTCCTGACACCACTCCTGGTTCCGTCTTCCTGCTAATGTGCATCTGTGAGGCACCCGGTGAGAGCCCAAGTGGTTGGGTCCCTGCTACACATATGAGAGCCCTGTGTCAAGTTCCAGGCTCCTGACTTAAGCCAGGCCCAGCTCCTGCTGTTGTGGGTATTTGTGGAGTAAGCCAGTGGATGAAGTATCTTTGTCTGTCTGTCTCTGTCTACCTTGGAAGTAAAACGAAAACAAATAAATTTTTAAAATTTTAAATAAGAGTTTTTGTACAGTCATTTCCCAAAGTGACTGCCTTTTCTCCATGTACTCTCCATCACTTGGAATTGCCATTTTTTATATCTGCTAATCTGATGAATATGTAATGATTTTTTCTCATATAAATATATTGGGGGGCTGGCACCACGGCACAGCAGGTTAATCCCCCACCTCCAGCGCCGGCATCCCATGTGGGCACCAGTTCTAGTCCCGGCTGCCCCTCTTCCGATCCAGCTCTCTGCTATACCCTGGGAAAGCAGTAGAAGATGACCCAAGTACTTGGGCTCCTGCATCCGTGTGGGAGACCAGGAAGAAGCACCTGGCTCCTGGCTTTGGATCGGCACAGCTCCAGCCATTGCGGCCATCTGGGGAGTGAACCAGCGGAGGGAAGACCTTTCTCTCTGTCTCTCCCTCTCACTGTCTGTAACTCTACCTCTCAAATAAATAAATAAAAAATCTTTGAAAAAATATGAAAATATAACCTCACATTTTGCCCATTTTTCCGATTCATAAGAGGCTTTCATAATCTGGATACTAGTCTCAACCTCGATATCTTTTTCTCTTTCTTTGTATTTTTAAGGGACTGAAGTTCTTAACTCTAATTCAGTTTAATTTATGAATTTATATGGTAAGTGCTTTCTGAGACCTGTTTAGGAAATCTTTCCCTCAAGGTTGTGCCAAGGATCATTTATGTTAACTACCATTTCTATTAAAAAAAAAAAGGGCAAACTTTTTTTAAAAAAAGATATGTTTATTGTTTTGAAAGAGTTACAGAAAGAGAAGGAGAGGTAGAGAGAGAGGTCTTCCATCTGCTGGTTCACTCCCCAGTTGGCCACCATGGCCGGAGCTGTGCCAATCCAAAGCCAGGAGCCAGGAGCTTCTTCCAGGTCTCCCTCACAGATGCAGGGGTCCAAGCACGTGGGCCATCTTCTACTGCTTTCCCAGGTCATATCAGAGAGCTGGATCGGAAGTGGAGCAGCTGGGACTCCAACAGGTGCCCCTATGGGATACTGGCACTGCAGGCAGCGGCCCCCAAAAAAGGTCAAACTTTTAGAAAAATTAAAAAAAATTGTACCATGATCTCTCACATTGAGTCACTAATGTAGCATTGTAGCATACTTGTTTTCCCTGTTCTTCTTTTTTTTTTTTTTTATTTTTATTTTTTATTTTTTGACAGGCAGAGTGGACAGTGAGAGAGAGAGACAGAGAGAAAGGTCTTCCTTTGCCGTTGGTTCACCCTCCAATGGCCGCCGCAGCCGGTGCGCTGCGGCCGGTGCACCACGCTGATCCGATGGCAGGAGCCAGGTGCTTCTCCTGGTCTCCCATGGAGGGCAGGGCCCAAGCACTTGGGCCATCCTCCACTGCACTCCCGGGCCACAGCAGAGGGCTGGCCTGGAAGAGGGGCAACCGGGACAGAATCCGGCGCCCAGACCGGGACTAGAACCCGGTGTGCCGGCGCCGCTAGGCGGAGGATTAGCCTAGTGAGCCGCGGCGCCGGCCTCCCTGTTCTTCTAGTAGTAATTTAGTAAGAGCGCTGGTTTTAATATTTTTATGCATTATATGTTCAGTATTACTTTGTACAATACAAAATTATAGTAAATTACTTATTTGATTAATTATTAACTATGAGAGGACAGTAAGTTAATGGGAAAATGGAATTAAACATAAAAATAAAGACATCAACTTTATTCCTTAACATAAGCGGCATCAAATTCGAGACACTTTCGAAAGTGACCGGTCCAGTCATTTGCTTCACAATGCAGAGCTCGGGGTCCTGGGGAGTTAACCACATCAGTGCGGTCTTTCTGTACTATCGTGTGAAGAAAGGCTGTTGTAGGGTTTGGAAACACGTAGTCGGAAGGAGCCAAATCAGGCCTTTAGGGGGGTGTCAAGCTCTTGAAAACTGCACTTCCTTGTGAGCGGGACGGGCAGGAGCGCGGTGTGGGAGACGCCTCTCGGGAGCGGCCTCGGCCTCACGGGGGGAAGCTGCTCTGCTGACTTCCTCAAGCAGAGGCTGCCCCAGAGTCTCCAGAGAGTCAGCAAGCAAAACGCCTTCAGCGTGCAGAGCCCACTGCTGTGAGGCTGCCGCTGACCGGCCTGCGTCTGCTGTGGGCCACTTCCGCCCGGCCTGGCCTGCTGTGGGCCACTTCTGCCCGGCCTGGTCTGCTGTGGGCCACTTCCACCTGACCTGCGTCTGCTGTGGGCCACTTCCACCCAGCCTGCGTCTGCTGTGGGCCACTTCTGCCCAGCCTGGCCTGTGTCTGCTGTGGGCCACTTCCGCCCGGCCTGGCCTGCTGTGGGCCACTTCCGCCCAGCCTGCGTCTGCTGTGGGCCACTTCCACACAGCCTGTGTCTGCTGTGGGCCACTTCCGCCCGGCCTGGCCTGTGTCTGCTGTGGGCCACTTCCGCCGAGTCTGCGTCTGCTGTGGGCCACTTCCACCTGACCTGCGTCTGCTGTGGGCCACTTCCGCCGAGTCTGTGTCTGCTGTGGGCCACTTCCGCCCAGCCTGGCCTGCTGTGGGCCACTTCCGCCAAGTCTACGTCTGCTGTGGGCCACTTCCGCCCGGCCTGGCCTGCTGTGGGCCACTTCCACCTGACCTGCGTCTGCTGTGGGCCACTTCCGCCAAGTCTGTGTCTGCTGTGGGCCACTTCCGCCCGGCCTGGTCTGCTGTGGGCCACTTCCGCCCGGCCTGGCCTGCTGTGGGCCACTTCCACCTGACCTGCGTCTGCTGTGGGCCACTTCTGCCCAGCCTGGCCTGCTGTGGGCCACTTCCGCCCGGCCTGGTCTGCTGTGGGCCACTTCCGCCCGGCCTGGCCTGCTGTGGGCCACTTCCACCTGACCTGCGTCTGCTGTGGGCCACTTCCGCCGAGTCTGTGTCTGCTGTGGGCCACTTCCGCCCAGCCTGGCCTGCTGTGGGCCACTTCCGCCCGGCCTGGTCTGCTGTGGGCCACTTCCGCCCGGCCTGGCCTGCTGTGGGCCACTTCCACCTGACCTGCGTCTGCTGTGGGCCACTTCTGCCCAGCCTGGCCTGCTGTGGGCCACTTCCGCCCGGCCTGGTCTGCTGTGGGCCACTTCCGCCCGGCCTGGCCTGCTGTGGGCCACTTCCACCTGACCTGCGTCTGCTGTGGGCCACTTCTGCCCAGCCTGGCCTGCTGTGGGCCACTTCTGCCCGGCCTGGCCTGTGTCTGCTGTGGGCCACTTCCGCCTGGCCTGGCCTGCTGTGGGCCACTTCCGCCCGGCCTGGTCTGCTGTGGGCCACTTCCACCTGACCTGCGTCTGCTGTGGGCCACTTCCGCCCGGCCTGCGTCTGCTGTGGGCCACTTCTGCCCAGCCTGGCCTGTGTCTGCTGTGGGCCACTTCCGCCCGGCCTGGCCTGCTGTGGGCCACTTCCGCCCAGCCTGCGTCTGCTGTGGGCCACTTCCACACAGCCTGCGTCTGCTGTGGGCCACTTCTGCCCGGCCTGGCCTGTGTCTGCTGTGGGCCACTTCCGCCCGGCCTGGCCTGCTGTGGGCCACTTCCACCTGGCCTGTGTTGTCTGCGTCTGCTGTGGGCCACTTCCGCCCAGCCTGGCCTGCTGTGGGCCACTTCCGCCCTCGCCAGCCATTGATCATGCTTTGTCCTCATGATCGCACCAGCAGAGCCGTGCTTCCTCTCTTCAGGATCCTGGCTCCACTTGTTTAGAATTTCCCTTGAAAGCACCTGTCGTCGTCCGTGGTTGATCTGGGCTTACCAGTCTTGCATCCATCAAGCAGGAAGTTTGCTGCACTTTGATTTGTGTAAGCTGAACCAAGACATCTGTGATGTTGGTTATCGATTCTTCTGTGCACGGCCAGTCGTCCTCAATGAGGGTACAAATTTCAATTTTGCTTCTCGAGTTGTGGATGGTCTGGTCTGCGCAGCGTCCCGCCCCTCTTGCAGCGAGCGAACTGCTGACGTGGCTGGGGCGGGGCCCACAGATTATGTGAAGCACCCCTGGCTCACTGCTCCTCCACGGAGCCTCACCGTGGACTCGATGTGTGTTCTTCGGCCTGAGCGGGATTCGTGATGGTCTGATAGGAACTCTGCAGACCAGCGTCTGGTCCTGTCCAGACATGTGCTGACAAGTTAGAACGAGTTCACTTTGATGCAAAAGAAATTGAAATCTATGCATAGTTTTTTCATAACACATTTCCACAACCCTTTTTGAAGCCCCTCTTACGTGTACTTAGTGTTATTTCACTGAACCTTTTGAGGCTAAGTTACAGACATCAGGACCGTTCACCTGTAAGTGCTTTGGTGTGTTATTTCCTAAGATCAATGACAGTCTCTCCCTCCCTCCCCCCCTCCCTCCCTCCCTCTCTCTCTTTAAGATAAAAGCTTATTGTCGGGTGGGGGAAACCCGTCCACGGGCCAGGGGAAGAGGGCAGGCGGGGGCGGGGGAGGGTGAGAGAATAAGAGAGAGAGCATGTGTGCTGGAAGTAGGTCCTGTTGTACCTTTGCAGGGGGCAGGGAAATAGAAGTAGTGCCCATTAGGGTGGGGGTGGAGCTGACACCTGTGGTTGGGCCATCTGGTCACCTGGCTTTCAGCAGTGGCAGTGGGGGCCAGAGCCTAGAATGGTGTCCGGGACATAAACCACGCCACAGACAAGACTGCTCCATTTTACTAACGTTTCACTCCTTTTGTTTCTATAAAGCAAGTGTTCTATGGGATTACATCGGTCCCAAAAGTCCAGGAGGGGTAGAGGGACAATGATCTATTTTTTAGAGCTACTTCCTGCTGACGTGGGGTGACAGGTCACTCTCCACTGGCATGGGGCAGTGTCTCAAGGCCTGATCTCCTGGGTGGGGAGCTGAGTCTATCCCTGTAGCAGTATTTGGTTGACTGCCTAGTTGGTGAAGGCTTCGGTTCATTCCATCATCACCTCCTATAAATACCTGGACAGACAAGGTAGTATAAGAGACAGGGTGAGACTAGCAGCCAACTGTCCTAGGAATGGCATTAACCAAGTAAAGAGATTTCATAGAGGAGAGGAAGTGGGGGTGTCTGTGGACCCTGGTGAAGACTGTTAGATGGGTGTGGTTTTACCTGGCCTGACTGGTTAACGTAATAACAACACTGTTAAGGCCCGTCTGTCCGTACTGCCACGCCTGTTAGTGAGGTGATTGGCTTTGGAGACCTCAGATGCCCTCCTCCTGTAGCTGTTGGAGTTGTTTTGGAGTCAGTCAGTTGAGGTAATGTTGTGGCCCAGAGCTGTCCCCGAGATGACCACTGGAGAGGGAGACTGCGAGGCCCATCCCAACCAAGACGGGGAAAGGCTGCTCGTCTCTTGTGGGGAGAGGGGTTTGTCTGCAGAAACACTGAACAATCGTACGACGTTAAATGGTGGGGAGGTATTGTCTCTTCTCTTTTCTTTATTTTTATTTTTTTATATTTTTTACAGGCAGAGTTAGACAGTGAGAGAGACAGAGAGAAAGGTCTTCCTTCTGTTGGTTCAACCCCCAAATGGCCGCTATGGCCAGCATGCTGCGCTGATCCGAAGCCAGGAGCCAGGTGCTCCCTCCTGGTCTCCCATGCGGGTGCAGGGCCCAAGGACCTGGGCCATCCTCCACTGCACTCCCGGGCCACAGCAGAGAGCTGGACTGGAAGAGGGGCAGCCAGGACAGAATCCGGCGCCCCAACCGGGAGTAGAACCTGGGGTGCCAGTGCCGCAGACGGAGAATTAGCCTAGTGAGCCGTAGCGCCAGCCATATTCTCTCTTCTAAGAGTACACCCGTTGGGAAAGTTGACGTTGGTATCAGGTGCAACCTTAATACTTGTAATATCCTTACAGCAATGTGTTCCAATCTAAAATCATGCATCGCATTTGATTGTCATGTCTCATCTTTCCTCTAAAACAGCCTTTGAGAACACTGATGTTTCTGAGGAGTGCAGGCCGGTTATTCCTTTCAGATGTGCCTCTTTTTGAACTATCCTGATGCAGACCATTTTTCTACTTGATTGTTTGTGTATTTGGCCCATTCTTTCTTTTTTTTTTTTTTTTTTTGTCTTTGTTTCCTCAATTTTTTTTAAAGATTTGTTTATTTATTTGAAAGGCTGAGTTACAGAGAGGCAGAGACAGAGGCAGGGCGGTGCGGGAGGGAGAAAATGGGGGCAGGGAGGGAAAGAGAGGTCTCCCAATCGCTGGTTCGCTCCCCAGATGGATGTAATGGTCAAAGCTGCGCCCATCTGAAGCCAGGAGCCTGGAGCTTCTTCCAGGTCTCCCCCATGGGTGCAGGGGCCCAAGGACTTGGGCCATCCTCGCTGCTTTCCCAGGTCACAACAGAGAGCGGGATCAGAAGTGGAGCAGCCGGCACTCGAACCAGTGCCCACATGGGACGCCAGCACTGCAGGCAGCGGCTTTACCCGCTCCGCCACAGCACCGACCCTGCTTCCTCAGTTTTAAAATTTCTTTGTATGTATGTCAGCGCTTCATCTGTGATATTTGTTACAAATATTCTCACTTAATTTGTTGTCCTTCGACCACTTACGTTATCTTACGCCATATAAAAGATTTGGTATTTTGTTGGGAGGGGAAATTTTTTATAATCAAAGTTATCTTTTTATTGCATCTGAATTTGAGCTGTAGTTAGAAAGCCTTTCTCGGGGCTGGCATTGTGGTTTAGCGGGCTAAGCCTCTTCCCCATGTGGCACCAGCCTCTCATATGGGTGCCAGTTCATATCCTGGCTGCTCCTCTTCTGATCCAGCTCTCTGCTATGGCCTGGGAAAGCAGTAGAAGGTGGCCCGAGTGCTTGGGCCCCTGCACCCACGTGGGAGACCTGGAAGAAACTCCTGGCTCCTGGCTTCAGATCAGCCCAGCTCCAGCAGTTGTGGCCATTTGGGGAGTGAACCAGTGGATGGAAGACTTTTCTGTCTCTCTCTCTCTCTCTCTCTGTAACTCTCAAATAAATAAATAAATAAATATTGGGGGGAGACCTTTCTCTGCATCCAAGTTATAGAAGAATCCACTCATGTTTTCCCTTTTAAATTTTTTTCAAAATTTTATTAAAGAGAGATACAGAAAGAGAGAGATAGGCAAATAGAGATTCCATCTACTAGTTCACTCCCCAAATGCCTGCAGTGGCTGGGGCTATATCAAGCCCAACCTGGGAGCCAGGAGCTCCATCCAGATCTCCCGTATGGATGCCAGAGACCCAGCTACGTGAGCCACCACCTGCTGCTTCCCAGGGCGCCCATCAGCAGGAAGTGGAGCTGGGACACCCATCAGCAGGAAGTGGAGCTGGGACACCCATCAGCAGGAAGTGGAGCTGGGACATCTGCCCAGGTCCTCTGATACGGGATCAGACTTCCCAACCAGTGCCCTCAGCACTGGGCCAAACATCCACCCACCGATGTTTTCTTCTTTTCCAAATGGCTCTCCGGTTGTCCCAGCACCATTTATCAAAAAAGTTCACGTCTGTATGTGATTGGAGACCCTCTCCTTATTACACTGGATTTCTAAAGTCCCTGAGCCTGTGTCAGAACTGTCCTCGTCCGGCGGTCTATGTGTGTGCCAGTGCCACACTGCTGCTGGTGTGCTGTGATGCCTGGGCAGCCGGGTCTCCCTTGTAGCTCTTGCCTTGGTTTCCTCCCTATTCTTGGGTATTTTGCATATGAATTTAAATATCGCCTTGTCTAGTTCCATTAAAAAGCTTGTTGGTTTTTTTTTTTATTGAGATCACATTAAATTCACAAATTATCTTAGGGAGAGATGACATCTTAATCATGCTGAAATATTTCTGTCAAGAACAAGGGATGCTTCCATTTGATCAGGCCGACTTGCGTATCTTCAGGAGGCTTTAAACTTTTCTTGCTGCAGGTTTTACACATTTCTTAAGTTGATTCCTGAGTAGTTAATCTTTTCTGTTAACATCGCAAATGGGACTGTCTCTTATCTGTAATATCTTCATAATGTTTATGAAGGCTGTTGACTTGTCATGTTAATTTTATTTCCTGCTACTTTGCTGAATTACGTTATCGATTCTTTCAAGGCTTCCAGGAATACTATCATGTCTTCTGCAAGTAGAGATAGGGTTTGTTTTTTTTTTTTTAATTTGCTTGTTTTTTCAATTTTGTGCTTTGGCTAATGCCTGCAGAACAGTGTTAATAGTGAGAGAGTGGACAGCACCCTGCCTTGTTCTTTTTTTTTTTTTTTTTTTTTTTTTGACAGGCAGAGTAGACAGTGAGAGAGAGAGAGACAGAGAGAGAGAGAGAGAGAGAGAGAGAGAGAGAAAGGTCTTCCTTTGCCGTTGGTTCACCCTCCAATGGCCGCCGCGGCTGGCGTGCTGTGGCTGGCGCACCGCGCTGATCCAATGGCAAGAGCCAGGTGCTTCTCCTGGTCTCCCATGGGGTGCAGGGCCCAAGCACTTGGGCCATCCTCCACTGCCCTCCCTGGCCACAGCAGAGAGCTGGCCTGGAAGAGGGGCAACCGGGACAGAATCCGGTGCCCCAACCGGGACTAGAACCCGGTGTGCCAGCGCCGCAAGGCGGAGGATTAGCCTAGTGAGCCGCGGCACCAGCCCCTGCCTTGTTCTTGACCTGATTAAGAATGCTTCCCGTGTTTTCCCATTAAGACGCTAACTTAAGAACTGAGGTGTACAAAATGTCCTCAACGAGTTTGTGGGAAGTGTGTACTATGAAAAACTATGCATAAACTTCAAAAAAAATTTTTGATTCTGATATGAATGTTTTCACTGAAAATTATGTCATTTCTGTTTGTACTTCCTTCACTCAAATATGGTTGATAGATGTATATTTTTTCTTTGGTTTATTTGGGTTTTTGCTTTAGTTTTTATTTCTAGTTTTATTACACTGATATAAAAGTTATTATTTCTACCTTATGCCAACTTTTTATATTTTCTGTGTACCTTAAGAAACACAGACCAGGGACAGGCGCTGTGGCATAGCATCTACCATGCCGGCATCCCATATGGGTGCTGGTTCCAGTCCCAGCTCCTCCACTTCTGATCCAACTCCTTGTTAATGTGCCTGGAAAAGCAGTGGAGGATGGCCCAAGTCCTTGGGTCTTTGCACCTACATGGGAGACCCAGAAGAGGCTCCTGGCTCCTGACTTTGGCCTGGTCCAGCCCCAGCCATTGTGGCCATTTGGGGAGTGAATCAGTGGATGAAGATCTCTCTGCGTGTGACTGCCTTTCAAATAAAAAAGAAAGAAAGAACAGACAAGCACAGAGCAGTCACTATGGATGCCCTGTCTGTGCTTGGAAAGTGTATGCTGCGGCATCCGAGCCTGCCGTCCATGGGCAGTCATAGCATCTGCTGACCGCTGTGGTCTGTGACGATTCGGGGTGGCTCTGGGAAAGGTTTGTGCTCTTCTGCACTTTCCACCTCTGGGACATCAGGCTGGGAGGCCGCCTGTGTGCCCTGCTCCAAGCGCCTCCTTCCTGCCCTCCCTGCAGTCTTCATTAGATCTGTCCATCTGGGCTGAGGGCTTGTCTTTTTTAAAAAGATTTATTGATTTTTCTTTGAAAGTCAGAGTTACACAGAGAGAGGAGAGGCAGAGAGAGAGAGAGAGAGAGAGAGGGAGAGGGAGAGGGAGAGAGGGAGGTCTTCCATCCAATGGTTTACTTCCCAACTGGCTGCAATGGCCAGAGCTGTGCCGATCCGAAGCCAGGAGCCAGGAGCTTCTTCTGGGTCTCCCACGTGGGCGCAGGAGCCCAAGGACTTGAGCCATCTTCCACCACCACCTTCCCAGGCCACAGCAGAGAGCTGGATCGGAAGTGAAGCAACCAGGTCTTGAACCGACACCCATATGGGATGCCGGCACTGCAGGCCAGGGCGTTAACCCGCTGCGCCACAGCGCCAGCCCCCGACTGTCTTTTTTAAAAAGATTTATTTATGTATTTAAAAGGTAGAGTTTCAGAGAGAGAAAGAGAGACAGAGAGAGATCAGTCTTCCATCCACTGGTTCACGCCCCAAGTGGCCACAGTAGCAGGGCTGGGCCAGGCTGGAGCCAGGAGCCAGGAGCTCATCTGGAATGCCGGAGTTGGCTGGCACCGTGGCTCACTAGGCTAATCCTCCGCCTTGTGGCGCCGGCACACCGGGTTCTAGTCCCGGTCAGGGCGCTGGATTCTGTCCCAGTTGCCCCTCTTCCAGGCCAGCTCTCTGCTGTGGCCAGGGAGTCACAGGTGGAGCTTGGCCTTGTGACCACAGCATCGGCCCTTGTCGTCAGGTGACCTGGGAGGGCAAGTGGAAGCTGTCCTCCTTTACCCTTTACCTATTTTGTAAAGACTTGTTTATTTGATAGAGTCCCACAGAGAGAGATTGTCTATCAGCTCATTCACTCCCCAGATGGCCCCAATGGCCAGGGTTGGGCCAGGCCAAAGCCAGGAGCTAGGAGCTTCTTCCAGGCCCTCCACCTGGGCCATCTTCCGCTGCTTTTCCCAGGCCATTAGCAGAGAGCTGAATTGGAAACGGAGCAACCAGGACACGAAACAGCACCCATGTGGGATGCTGGAACTGTAGGCGGTGGCTCTCCGCGTTACATCACAATGCCAGCCTCAGAAGGTGTTTTCTTTAAGCATTGCTTTTTCTTTTTTAAGATTTATTTATTTATTTGAAAAGCAGAGTTGCAGAGAGAGAGAGAGAGAGAGGTCTTCCATCCTCTGTTTTACAACCCAAGTGGCTACAAGGGCCAGTGCCGAGCTGATCCAAAGTCAGGAGCCAGGAGCTTCTTCCCAGTCTTCCACGCAGGTTTAGGGACCCAAGGACTTGAGCCATCTTCCACTTCCACTGCTTTCCCAGACCATAGCAGAGAACGAGATCAGAAGTGGAACAGCCAGGACTAGAACTGGCTCCCATATGGGATGCCAGCGCCACAGGCAGAGGCTTAGCCCACTCTCCCTCCCCCTCCCTCTCCCCCGCCCTCTCCCCCTCCCTCCCCCTCCCTCTCCCCCGCCTTCTCCCCCTCCCCCTCCCTCTCTCCCTCTTTCTCCTCCTCAAAACAGAATAAAAAGTAGGAGGTTATGATGTCCTTCCTTGCCCTGGCAAATCCTGAAGATGCAGGCAGCTGAGTGAACCTCCCTGGCTCTGGAGGGAGCAGAGCACACCGTACTCAAAGAAATGGGCTATCTGTTCTCATGTATCTGGGGGCTGCCTGCTAGAGGGACACAGACCCTTGTCACTGTCTCACCTGACCCAGAACCCGTTCTGCACAGAACAGGAACTGCAGCTGCCTGGGACGATGGTTCTAGTTAAGAGAAATAGCAGAACCTGAGTTTAGGAGGAAAGGTGTGGGTGACAGGTTCTTTGGGAAATTAGGACATTCAAAGCATGTGTGTATACTGGGAAGTTTAGAAAGCCCTGTGCAGGGACAGGATGCATGATGCAATGGGTGAAGCCGCATCCCACACGGAAGCGCTGGTTCAAGTCCTGGCTCCTCCATTTCCTGCTGATGCATCCTGGGAAGCACCAGGTTACTGCTCCAGTGTCTGCACCCCTCACCCACGTGAGAGACCTGCATGGAATTCTGGGCTCCTGGATTTGGGCTGTCCTCTCTCTGGCTGTTGTGGGAATTTGGGGAGTGATAGAAGATCAATCTCTGTGTGTGTGTGTGCCTTTCTCTCCCTCCTCCCTCCGTCTCTCTCTTTCTCTGCCTATCAAGTAGATGAAAATAAATACAAAGAAGAACAAACCCCTGTGCAGGCTCAGGGCAGCGTGCAGGCTCGGAAGAACTAGGACCTTAAGCTTTCTCCTTGGGCTGGCCTCTCACCGCTCTGCAACAGCGGAAGTGAAGACTAAGGTAGAGCTGTGCGCAGCTTGGCTGGGCAGTGAAGCGGCCCAGCAGAGAGCCAGTCACAGAGACAGGAGAGCGCTCTGTCCCGCTCACGCACGCTCTCCCTCTCTCCACTCCTCATGTGGGTGATGAGCACGCTTGCAGGAGCGACAGGCGGCGGGAGGTGCCCAGGCTCAGGGCTGCTCCGTCTTGGAGACTGCCTGGCGGGCGGGGAGCCTGGGTGGCAGCGGCAGTGCCCTGCAGCCCCTGTGCTGCTCAGCCGTCTCGGCTGTAATGCTTGCAGACTGCCGTGGTTCGGATGCGGTCAGACGCTGGGTTGACCATCACTCGGTCTGAATACTCTAGCCCTAGGACAGGGCTCGTCCCACTGTCCTCCTGGCTGCTCGTCCCACTCTGCAGGAGCTAAAGAAGGACTAGCGAGGAGCTGCTGCATGGCAGCAAGCAGACACAGCGCAGGCGCCAAGCCCCACGCGGGGACTAGCTCTGTGAAGAGGGGTGGTTCCTCGGTGGCAGCAGTTTTTAAAAACATTATGATTTATTTAGAGAAAGAATGACAGAGCAGGTGAGAGAGAATCTTCCATCTGCTGGTTCATTCTCCAGATGCCTAAGCTGGGAGCCTGGAATCCCATCCAGGTCTTCAGATGGGGGGCAGGGGCCGAAGTACTTGGACCAGCACCTGCTATTTTCCCAGGCACATTAGCAGGGAGCTGGATTGGAAGCAGAGCGGCTGAGACTCAGGCTGGCACTGTGCTACGGGATGCAGCCTGAACCACGGTGCCACAATGCCCACAATGCCGGCCCGAGCTCTTGGTTTTGCTTTATGGGTTCCCGTGATTCAGGGGCTGGTGTTTGTACTCTGGCTGCTCTGACCATATCATCATGTTCCTATCGGGGAGCCTTGCCGAGCTGGATGCCACAGATGGGGACAGGGCTGACGTGACACGGTCAAGACCCTCCAGAGGAGTGACAGGGACGCGCGTGACTCGGACTCACCATGCCTCGGTCGACAGTGCCGACTGCTGACATCTGCCGTCTTCCTGCGCAGGAAGAACATGCCTGTGGAACATGTGACACACGTGGACAGAGAGCAGACAAAGAAGGTGGTGTACTCAGTGGTCTACGGAGCAGGTAGGCAGCACCCAGGAGCTGAGATCTTGGGGTCCCCCCTCAGCCGGACAGCTGTGTGCCTCCGGTCCCCGTGTGCCTGCCCCGGGCGTGCTCCAGGGCCTCTTCCAGGACTGGAGTGACAGACACCCTGTCTCCACACTCCACCTTTCTCTCTGAGTGGATGCCACCCCCACAAGCCCACAGCCCCAGAGCGCCACTCCTTCAGACTGCCACTGGCTCCTCCCTTCTCAGCCAGCAGCCACCGTGGTAGATCCCCACTTCCGGTAACAGAGCGCCACGACCTAGTGACGTGAGACAGCACTTACTGTCTCCCAGCTTCTGTGGGTCCAGGCACAGCTGAGCCGGGACCCCCCCACTGCAGTCAGGGTGCTGACTGGGGCTGTACTCTCATCGGACACTCAGCTGGGGAGGGATCGGCCTTCGTCCACCTCTGATTACGGTTGACATCAGCCAGAGCCCCCTCAGCTCCCTGCCCTGCATGGCCAGTTGGTTCTTCAGGTCCAGCTGGGAGTGAGAGATGCCCACTCTGCACCTGCTCCTGGTTCTGTTTCATCCCTGGCTCAAACACCGGCCCGGTGGGGCAGGTGCTCCTGTCAGCTTTGCTCATCGCCTGTGAGAAGAGAAGGCACACAGTGCGCGTGACGGTCTCAGCACAGTTCCTGGGGACTAGTCCCAGAAACTCTGAATGAAGAACTAAACCCAGTGGTGACAGCAGTGACACTGGCTTGATTTTTCCCAGTGTGTCCTGGTCTGTTTCCTCCACTCTGTGGCTCCCTGAGCATTCTGCCAAGGTGTGTTAGCTCCTGCAGCCTCGTGTCCTTGTTCCAGGACACGTGCTGTGGACGTGCCGTGAGCGCCAGCTCTGCAGAACCCTGCCTTCCCCAAGCCGGCCAGGTTGGAGTCCCCACCCTGTCACCCCGACCGTGACCGTTTCTTCCTTGGCGGATGCTCCCTAAGGAATTTCTGAGGCTGCACCTGGCACATCTCTGTCATTTGCCCCCACCTCTGGGTCCCACTGAAAGTCTGTGCCGTCAGCGAGTGCTCCGCGTGGCTGTGCGGCTTCCCCAAGGCCCTGTGGCACCACCTCTGGGGCTGGCCCCTCAAATGCAACAGAGAGCAAGGGGCAGAGGGTGGCGTGTGGCACTTCTGCTGTGGGGAGCCGTGCTCCAGGGGGACGTGGGGCCCACCCCTCCGCACTGCGCCCAGGGAAGGTCGGCTGCGCCGCCATCCCTGTGCCTCCTTCTGCATTATGCGTTTCGTGAGGGAAGAGCTGCACTGTGTAATAAGCATGAGTCATCAGCCCCGGTGCTGGAGAAACGGGGAATTTGGCTGCTTTTAGCACAACAGTGACACAGGAGGTCCCACCCTGAGCCTGCGTCTCTGCTGCTCCCGTTGTTCTGTCCAGCGTGACAGCCAGAATCGCTGTGGCTCTATTCTCGTGTTTGAGACCTGAACCCTGTGGGATGAGCGGGGACTGTCAGGGAGGGCTGGGCCGCCTCTGCCCCGTCTTGCAGCAGTGCGTTGCCACAGAAGCACCTCTGCGCCAGCTGGAAGCTGCTGCTCTGAATGCTGGGGCGAGCGGCAGGGCGTAATCCCAGTGCACACCGCGGAAAATCAGCTATGTGATCGCGGTGAGGGCCACTAGGATGGAGAGGAAGCACCGGGACTGTGGAGCAGGCAGAGGAGTTCTGGAAACGAGTAGCTGCTTTCTTTCTTTTAAGATTTATTTATTTATTTGAAAGGGAAAGTTACTGAGACTGAGAGGGGGACAGACAGAAAGACCTTCCATCTGCTGGTAAACTCCCCAAATGGCCTCAATGGCTGGAGCTGGGCCAATCTGAAGCCAGGAGTGAGAAGTTTCTTTTTTTCTTTTTTTTTTTTTTTGACAGGCAGAGTGGACAGTGAGAGAGAGAGAGACAGAGAGAAAGGTCTTCCTTTGCCATTGGTTCACCCTCCAATGGCTGCCGCGGCCGGTGCGCTGCGGCCGGCGCACCGCGCTGATCCGAAGCCAGAAGCCAGGTACTTCTCCTGATCTCCCATGGGTGCAGGGCCCAAGCACTTGGGCCATCCTCCACTGCACTCCCGGGCCACAGCAGAGAGCTGGCCTGGAAGTGGGGCAACCGGGACAGAATCCGGCGCCCTGACCGGGACTAGAACCCGGTGTGCTGGTGCCGCAAGGCAGAGGATTAGGCTAGTGAGCCGCGGCGCCGGCTTTGGAGTCAGAAGTTTCCTTTGGGTCTCCCACGTGGGTGCAGGGGCCCAAGCACTTGGGCCCTCTTCTGCTGCTTTCCCAGGAGCATTAGCAGGGAAGTGGAGCAGCTGGGATTTGAATCGGTGCCCACGTGGAAGTGGAGCAGCTGGGATTTGAATCGGTGCCCACGTGGGATGCCGGTGCCACAGGTGACGGCTTTACCTGCTATGCCACAGTGCCAACCCCGTAGATTGCTCCTTTTTTCATACAAATTTCTTCCATGCTTTCATGCAATTAGGTTTCTGCTTCCTAAACTGTAATCATATGCAGGCCTGTCTCCCGAGAGAACTCCGGGGTCTACTAGGTGGGAGTATGCAGCACTCCTTACCTTTCATGCCCTGTGTGAAGCACACACTTTGACTCTCCCACAGATGTGTGTGTGTGTGTGTGTGTGTGTGTGTGTCACAGTTCTAGCGTTAGGGAGACAGGCTTCACTCCCTTTCTTCCAAGTGCTCCCCTGAACACCACTCAACGCCTGATTCTTGTTTCTGTCCTGCGTGGAAACGCGCCCTGGCCTCAAGAAACCTGGCTGACTCGGCTGATCTACCACAGACAGTGCTGCCCTGGACAGGCCCCTGGACTCGCCCCGCGCTGCCCAGGCCAGCACCATGCTCTCAGCCCCTCCCAGGCGTCTCGCCTGACAGATGCAGGACCCCTGCGAGCAGGCCCTGGGCGGTCGCCCACAGTCCTCCTGGTGCCAGGGTGGGTCTGGCGTGTGGCCCAGACTCAGTACACGCCTGCTGATCCCAAGACAAATGCTCGTGCAGCAAACGAGACATGTCTGACAATGTGAGGCTGCCTGTAAGAGTGACAGGAGCTCACAGCAAAGCTGGGAGTTAGAGGATGCTCTCTGTGGGCTCAGACAGGGCCGCGAACAGGGCTGTCGGGTGAGGGGTAGGTGATGAACCCAGGCCACGAGGGGCAGGAAGCCCAGGAGCAGACTCGAGAGCAAGGCCTCGGTAACTGCAGCTGTCAGCTCCGCACACGGCCTGCCAGCCCCTGCAGACCCGGGACTAGCGGGGCCGGGATCCCACAGGTTACAGGGGCAGAGCACAAGGGCCCCTCATCCCTTTCCAGACCTCCCCTGCCTGCTCCACAGTCCCGGGCTTCCTCTCCGTCCTCGTGGCCCTCACCGCGATCACATGGCTGATTTTCCGCGGTGTGCACTGGGATTACGCCCTGCCGCTCGCCCCAGCATTCAGAGCAGCAGCTTCCAGCTGGCGCAGAGGTGCTTCTGTGGCAACGCACTGCTGCAAGACGGGCAGAGGCCGGCCCAGCCCTCCCTGACAGTCCCCGCTCATCCCACAGGGTTCAGCCGGGCTCCAAGAGAGGAAGGAGCAAGAGCTCAGGAGGAACCCTGTCTGCTGGGATAAACTTGCAGAGAACAGGGCATTGCAGACCCCCACTCCTCCTGGCCAGGCAGTGGAAGACATCTGACCCTTCAGCGCCAGGGGCCTTAAACACTCCCGTGTGGAGCCGCTGACCTGGGAGTGACCTCGCTAGAGGCAGCTCAGTCCCACTCCTTAGAGGTCTCTCCCTTGGTCTTTGCAGACCCCGCATCTCCACTCCCTTTTCCTCTGTGTCACTCTCTGACCTCCCCCGGTTCTGGAATCAGGTCTCCCAGTGGTCAGGCTGAGTGAAGGGACCATGTCCACTTCATTCACGGCCTGAAATGCTTAGCAGGCCGCGTCCAGATGGACAGCACCTGGTACCCAGTGCGGAGGTCAAAGCTAGGACTTGGGAGCTCCGGGCTGAGCCCTGCACTGCTGCAGAGTTGGCGGGGAGGGGAGAAGTGAAGGCGGTGAGAAGACACGGACATGGGGACTGGTTCCTGCTGTGGCATGGGGAAGCTCAACAAGAGGCGTCACTGCCATTTCCTGAGGTTGAAGACACTTTACTGCAGATCCTCACCCGGAATGACATCAGCCGGCACATCACAGAGATGGTGCAGCAGCCCCGGGACGCCACAGCACTCCACCCAGGAGCAGCCCCGGGACCACCCAGCACTCCACCCAGGAGCAGCCCCGGGACCACCCAGCACTCCACCCAGGAGCAGCCCCGGGACCACCCAGCACTCCACCCAGGAGCAGCCCCGGGACCACCCAGCACTCCACCCAGGAGCAGCCCCGGGACCACCCAGCACTCCACCCAGGAGCAGCCCTGGGACCACCCAGCACTCCACCCAGGAGCAGCCCCGGGACCACCCAGCACTCCACCCAGGAGCAGCCCCGGGACCACCCAGCACTCCACCCAGGAGCAGCCCCGGGACCACCCAGCACTCCACCCAGGAGCAGCCCCGGGACCACCCAGCACTCCACCCAGGAGCAGCCCCGGGACCACCCAGCACTCCACCCAGGAGCAGCCCCGGGACCACCCAGCACTCCACCCAGGAGCAGCCCCGGGACCACCCAGCACTCCACCCAGGAGCAGCCCCGGGACCACCCAGCACTCCACCCAGGAGCAGCCCCGGGACCACCCAGCACTCCACCCAGGAGCAGCCCCGGGACCACCCAGCACTCCACCCAGGAGCAGCCCCGGGACCACCCAGCACTCCACCCAGGAGCAGCCCCGGGACCACCCAGCACTCCACCCAGGAGCAGCCCCGGGACCACCCAACACTCCACCCAGGAGCAGCCCCGGGACCACCCAGCACTCCACTCAGGAGCAGCCCCGGGACCACCCAGCACTCCACTCAAGGAGCAGCCCCGGGACCACCCAGCACTCCACTCAAGGAGCAGCCCCGGGACCACCCAGCACTCCACCCAGGAGCAGCCCCGGGACCACCCAGCACTCCACCCAGGAGCAGCCCCGGGACCACCCAGCACTCCACCCAGGAGCAGCCCCGGGACCACCCAGCACTCCACCCAGGAGCAGCCCCGGGACCACCCAGCACTCCACCCAGGAGCAGCCCCGGGACCACCCAGCACTCCACCCAGGAGCAGCCCCGGGACGCCACAGCACTCCACCCAGGAGCAGCCCCGGGACCACCCAGCACTCCACCCAGGAGCAGCCCCGGGACCACCCAGCACTCCACTCAAGGAGCAGCCCCAGGACCACCCAGCACTCCACCCAGGAGCAGCCCCGGGACCACCCAGCACTCCACCCAGGAGCAGCCCCGGGACCACCCAGCACTCCACCCAGGAGCAGCCCCGGGACCACCCAACACTCCACCCAGGAGCAGCCCCGGGACCACCCAGCACTCCACCCAGGAGCAGCCCCGGGACCACCCAGCACTCCACCCAGGAGCAGCCCCGGGACCACCCAGCACTCCACCCAGGAGCAGCCCCGGGACCACCCAGCACTCCACTCAAGGAGCAGCCCCAGGAGCACCCCCCAGGACCACCCAACACTCCACCCAGGAGCAGCCCCGGGACCACCCAGCACTCCACCCAGGAGCAGCCCCGGGACCACCCAGCACTCCACCCAGGAGCAGCCCCGGGACCACCCAGCACTCCACCCAGGAGCAGCCCCGGGACCACCCAACACTCCACCCAGGAGCAGCCCCGGGACCACCCAGCACTCCACTCAGGAGCAGCCCCGGGACCACCCAGCACTCCACTCAAGGAGCAGCCCCGGGACCACCCAGCACTCCACTCAAGGAGCAGCCCCGGGACCACCCAGCACTCCACTCAGGAGCAGCCCCGGGACCACCCAGCACTGCACTCAGGAGCAGCCCCGGGACCACCCAGCACTCCACTCAAGGAGCAGCCCCGGGACCACCCAGCACTCCACTCAGGAGCAGCCCCGGGACCACCCAGCACTCCACTCAGGAGCAGCCCCGGGACCACCCAGCACTCCACCCAGCAGCAGCCCCGGGACCACCCACACTCCACCCAGCAGCAGCCCCGGGACGCCACCAAGGACTCCATCCTGAGCAGGACCGGGGCATGTTCACTACGGAAGACCTGCACTAGGGTCTCCCTGCAGCCTTAGCCCGCCCCCTGCCCTCCAGGCCTTCCCCTGGCTTGCCCTCAGCCTGTTTTTCCGATTCCAGCCTCTGATTTCCAATTCTCCACTCCTTCCCACCCTGTTGAGAGGCTGTGTGAGGTGCAGCTAGGCTACTGAGGTGTTGCCATCAAACCCAGGCTGTTCAGGGAACAGGAGGTCTGACCATGTTCTCTTTCCACTACCTCTTCCCTGTGTTGTCACACAGTGTCATTGTCGATGTTAAAGTAATATTCTGTGGGGGGAAAAAAGTCACCACTAACACCATCTTCTCTCATCAGAAAAAGCTGGAGGTTCCAGCTGGGCCTTCCCTCCCCATGTCATCCCAGAGGCCCTGGGCAGCTCGTGGCTGTGCGGGCAGTCACTCTGTGAAGTGTGCTCTCAGCGCCCCTCCCTCCCCATGTCATTCCAGAGGCCCTGGTCAGCTCGTGGCTGTGCGGGCAGTCACTCTGTGAAGTGTGCTCTCAGCACCCCTCCCTCCCCATGTCATCCCAGAGGCCCTGGGCAGCTCGTGGCTGTGCGGGCAGCCACTCTGTGAAGTGTGTCTCAGCACCCCTCCCTCCCCATGTCATCCCAGAGGCCCTGGGCAGCTCGTGGCTGTACGGGCAGTCACTCTGTGAAGTGTGCTCTCAGCGCCCCTCCCTCCCCATGTCATCCCAGAGGCCCTGGTCAGCTCATGGCTGTGCGGGCAGCCACTCTGTGAAGTGTGTCTCAGCGCCCCTCCCTCCCCATGTCATCCCAGAGGCCCTGGTCAGCTCGTGGCTGTGCGGGCAGCCACTCTGTGAAGTGTGAGATAGGCCTTGGCTCTGACCCCGGTCTTCCTTACATACAGGGAAAGAGCGGCTTGCTGCCTGCCTTGGAGTTGCTGTTCCGGAAGCTGCACGGTTTTTGGAGACTTTTCTGCAGAAGTACAAGAAAATCAGCAACTTTGCCCAAGCAGCTATCGCTCAGTGTCACCAGAGAGGTGAGCCGGCTGCGCCTAAGCACGCGGCAGCTGCCGTGCCCGCTCCCGTGTGGCTGGTGGTGTCCAGGGCTCCTGGTTCTGTGAACAGGTGGACAGATGGGTGGATTGTGTATGACCATGTGAGGCTGGGAGTGGAGGGGGTGTCTGGGTGGGCAACCAGCCCCTGCTGGGTGAACAGAACCAAAAGTCTCCATGTGAGAAGGGGCCAGAGCCAGACTTCTCTGGAAGCAATAAAACAAACTCGAATTAATGAATGATAAATGGACAAATATCTTGTTCCAAAAATGGAGCATTGGGCCAGCATTTAGCATGGAAAATCTACATTCCACCCATCTACTGTGAGAATCCATGTTGGAACCCTGGGATGTTCCATAGAGACCTCAGATGTGTCTAAACTAGCTTTAGATGAAAAGCTCCTCTAAACTTACCCTAACAAAACTTAGAGACGTAGAGGGATCAAGATGGCCTGCACATAACTTAAGCTGGCCACTTTTTTTAAGATTTTGTTTGTTTATTTGAGAGGCAGAGTTAGAGAGAGGGAGAGACAGAGGGAGGGAGATCTTTCATCCACTGATTCACTCCCCAAACAGCTGCAACAGCTGGAGCTGAACTGAGCCAATCCACAGACAGGAGCTTCTTCTGGGTCTGGGGCCCAAACACTTGGGCCATCTTCTACTGCTTTCCCAGGCCATTAACAGAGATCTGGATCAGAAGAGGGGCAGCTGGGACACGAACCAGCGCCCATATGGGATGTTGGCGCCACAGCCAAGGCTTAGCCCACTACGCCACAGCACTGGCCCCCTTCTGAACACTCTTGAAAGGAAAACAGCACACTCAGCACCCAGCAACATAAAATCCACAATGCCCAGCTTCCAGCCAAAACTCTCTAGACACAGAAAGCTGCAAGAACTAAAATGGGCCAGGACAGAAACACAGGCTCTTCCTTAACCTCATGGCCAGTTACTGTGAGTACACTTCAGGAATCACCTGGCACCCAATAGGTATTCAATACTGCGTCATGTTTATGATTATTTTAATGTGGGAAATTCTTCTAATGTCCTCAGACACATAAAACCCAAAGCAGGGGCCGGTGCCGTAGCACAGTAGGTTAATCCTCCGCCTGCAGCGCCAGCATCCCATGTGGGCGCCAGTTCTAGTCCCAGCTGCTCCTCTTCCAGTCCAGCTCTCTGCTGTGGCCTGGGAAAGCAGTGGAGGATGGCCCAGTGTGGGGAGCAACCAGGACTAGACTGAGTTACTGGAATTAAGACTTATTCTGTGCATCTGCTCTCCCACAATATGGCGCTGGGAGAGGAGAAAACAGCTTCTACGCAGCTGCCTCCAGTTCAACCAATAAACTGTAGGACCTACTCCTGATTGGAGGAGAGCAGCGTACTCGGCGTGTGGGCAGCCGAGTTAGGATTGGCGGAGGAGGATTATAAAGGAGGAGAGAGACGGCATGCACCAGGGACATCTAAGGGGAACATCTAAGGCGAACACCTGTGCAGCCCCCGAGAGAGCCGGCCTGCGGTGTGCCGCTCCCCTGCGGAAGTGGGGAATGTGGCCAGGGGGAACTGCCCTTCCACGGAGGTGGAAGGGATAGTAGCCAACCCGGGAAGAACCAGCAGCAAACCCGGGGAGGGCCGAGCAGACGAAAGAACAGCGCAGGGTCCTGTGTTGTTCCTCCACGAAGAGGGGGAGCGACAGCCCAGGTCCTTGGGCCCTGCACCTGCCTGGGAGACCAGGAAGAAGCACCTGGCTCCTGGCTTCGGATTGGTGCAGCTCCAATCGTTGCAGCCATTGAGGAGTGAACCAACGGACGGAGGGCCTTTCTCTCTGTTTCTCCCTCTCACTGTCTGTAATTCTACCTCTCAAATAAATAAAATCTTAAAAAAAAAAAAAACAAAGCAGAGGATTGGTTGTCAGCACCTACTCAGGACAGGAATACACTCAGCCAGTGCCGTGTGTTTATATTCATTTTCTCAGAGCCCCTGAGTCACCAGATGTGGGGCTGCTTCTCGCAGGGCCTGGGCCATGCCTCCACCATCGGGCCTCCCTGAGGGGAGCAGGGCTGGTGTTTTCCCACAGATGGCTTTGAACAACTGCTACAGGACAAAAACTGTCCTCCCTTGTCCTCCATCAGATTATTTTTAAAAATCTTTATTTATTTGAGAGGTAGAATTACAGAGAGAGGGAGAGACAGAGAGAGAGAGGTCTTCCATCTGCTGCTTCACTCCCAAATGGCCACCACAGCAGAGAGCTGGATTGGAAGTGGAGCAGCCAGGACTAGAACCAGCGCCCATATGGGATGCCAGCGCCGCAGGTGGAGGATTACCCACTGCACTACAGCACCAGCCCCCTACATCAGACTTAAATGCAGCCAGAAGTCAGGGGAGCACAAGTGTGGGCCACCTGTGAAGTGCTCTCCTCACCCCCAACCCCCCAAACCTGCTTGCTCCCCCACAGGCTAGGCGACCACAGGCCAGCATCAGCACTATGGCAAGGGGTCAGGAGACACTGTGCTCACAGGGGCGCAAGCCCATCAGGCTACACAGCCCGTTCATTTCTGTCTTGTCTGCTTCTCTTTTGTGCCCCGCAGGCTATGTGACATCTGTCACAGGCAGGAGGAGGCCTCTGCCGAGGATTTGTGCGCAGGAACCGCACCTCCGGGCCCAAGCAGAGCGCCAAGCAGTGAACTTCGTGGTGCAAGGTACCAGGCCCTGAGCCTGCTTGCCGACTGTGGCTCCCTGCTCCCAGCTCTGCACCCAGCTGCCTCCCCACGCGCGGGGCTGCAGGACTGCGCACGCCTGGTGGTCGCTCTCAGGAGGTGTGAGTGAGACACGACCTGCAGCTGCAGGCCTCAGCGGAAGGTCGGCTTTCGAAGCAGGACGGTTCCCTAAAAGCCAAGCTCTGCAGGAAATTCAGCCAGCACCAGAGCGCGGCCTGGGGCCGCTCTGTCTTGTCCTCTGGGGTAGGGCATCTGAGCAGCTCCCGGGACAGCCCGTGGGAGGAGTGGGGCCCTCGCTTCCTCTCATTACAGGAAGCCCCCCTTGTCTCTGCTAGTGTCCAACCAGGTCAGGAGCAGCATCTCTGCTTAGCGGTGCTGTGAGAACACTGTGATAACCGGCGCCATGCGCCACGCACCCCAGGGCCTGACACAGGACCCTCCGTGTCCCCCAGGCTCAGCCGCAGACCTCTGCAAGATGGCCATGATCCGCATCTTCGCTGCAGTCTCCAGCTCGCCCACCTTGACGGCCAGGTCAGTGGATGGAGGCCACTCGGCCAGGAGCAGCCTTTGCCAGAGCTCAGGTGGGAGGTGGCAGGCTCTGTGGCTGGGCCTGCCACCTCCCACCTGTGGGACTGACATGTCTAAATGGCCCAGGGGACACCACACTCACTGCCCCTCCCAGAGGCAGGCAAGGACCCTGGGGACTGCAAAGTGCCCCATGCCCCACCCTTGTTGCCAGCAACCCCAGCCATGCCTGTGTACAGTTCCTGCTGCTGCCACCCTTTGTCCCCAGGGCCAAGGTTCAGGGCCCCTGGTGGGGGGCTCTGGCACAGCTGCCCCAGGGCCCGGCTCTCAGGCTTCTCTCTGCCTTGGCGCTCCCCCGGCCTGCACCCGAACGTCTCTGTGGTGAGAGGACAAGGAGCTCTTGCCTTGGCGCTGGCCGAGGTGGCCACCCAGCCCCCTTCCTCATGCAGCTGCACTCACCACGGGCATCCTGGGCCCCCATTCTGGCCAACAGCCCACATCAGCCCTCTCAGACGGATCCCGTCAGACCCCACACGGGCCTCCCTGCCTCGGCCCACCTCCTCCCACGCGGCCCCTGCTGGCTGAGCCGTTGCCAAGGTGGGTCAGGGAGGGAAGCCCGCGGAGAGGTAAGCACAGCCTCTCCAGACGGTAACGTGTGAAGAGGGCTCCTGGTCCCCACACCAGGGCCCCCACAGGGCCCGCCTTGGGCTGCAGGGATGGAGCTGGCGTTCTCTTAGCTTGAAATCACTTCACGCTCTCAAGGCGTGGTTTTATCCTTGTCAGAGATCTTTCGTCTTTCAAAAGACAGTCTCCTTTATCTCTTCAAATATATCCTCCTGTTCCTTTTGACTTCTGGTGATTTCCGCAACGTGATACAGGAGCCTGGAGGTGGTCCCCAGCCACAGACCCCTGCTGGCCACTGCCCTTCGCAGCCCCTGACAGGCGCTTGCTGCCCCCGGGGAAGAGCTGGGGCTGCCGTCCTGGGGGTCTCGGGAGGAAGGCGCACTGCCCGCAGTGGCCCCACAGCCCCCTGCGCTGGGTTCTGGGCTGCTGGGCTGTTGCTGCCGTGGCTACAGTGGCTGAGAGGCAGGCGCAGAATGCGACGGCTCTGCCGCACCTCATCTCCCCGGCCACTCCGTGTTGTCCTGCGTGCACACACGTGTGTGCACATGCCGAGGGCTTCCTGATTGCTTCCTGCTCGTGTCCACGGTTTCTGCAGAGGAGATGACAGCTCTCCCGGAGGACGAGCCGCCATGTCGGCTCTCCATCCTTCAGCCCTGGAAGCCAGGAGCTGGTCCAGACTGGAGAAGCTGGTCGTTTCTGCTCTGGGTGGACTTGATCAAGGCAGTGTGAGTGACTAAAGCCTTCTGAAAGTCGACCACAGACCATTCTCGCGCAGGAGCCAAATGGCCTGCTGTTGCCTCCGCTAGCAGCCCTCTGTTGTCATTGGGAACAGCAAAGTGCTCCCAGGGGACACGGCACTCACACGCGTGGGTTTTGTAAGCGTCATCTACCCAGGAGTGACATGAGGGGCTTTGGGAGGTGTGTAGAAAGGGCAGGCTTGGGCCAGGTGAGAGGCTGCATCTGCCCAGAGAACACGCGTGGCCCTGGAGCACAGTTCATCACCCGGGGAGCACGGGCTGGACCAGCGGACAGGCCCAGAACGGGCGATGCTGCCATTCATGCCATTCGTTGTCGGCACGAGGAAGGAGGAGGGCCCGCGGTGGCCCAGCCCTCGGCTTTCACAGGCCCAGTGCTGGGAAGCTGGTGGCCCCTCTCTTTCTTCAGACGGGCCCCTCAAGAGAAGGCCTTCCGGATTTTTTTTTTTTTTTTTTTTTTTTTTTTTTTTTTTTGACAGGCAGAGTGGACAGTGAGAGAGAGAGACAGAGAGAGAAAGGTCTTCCTTTGCCGTTGGTTCACCCTCCAATGGCCGCCGCTGCAGCCGGCGCACCGCGCTGATCCTGGCAGGAGCCAGGAGCCAGGTGCTTTTCCTGGTCTCCCATGGGGTGCAGGGCCCAAGCACTTGGGCCATCCTCCACTGCACTCCCTGGCCATAGCAGAGAGCTGGCCTGGAAGAGGGGCAACCGGGACAGAATCCGGCGCCCCAACCGGGACTAGAACCCGGTGTGCCGGCGCCGCTAGGTGGAGGATTAGCCTATTGAGCCACGGCGCCGGCTGCCTTCCGGATTTTAGAACGTGTAGAGACCATTAGCTCCAACACCTGAGTGTTGAGAAGGGGAAACTGAGGCACAGAGCCCAGTACAACTTGTCAAAGTCCATGCACCCCGGGGTGCGCCACCTGCAGCCCTGGTGGACTTGGAGCCGCAGGGGGCTTCAGCAGAGCTGGGGGTGCACCTCTGCAGGGGGAGCTGCCCTGGACAGGGGGCTGAGGTGAGCTCTCCTGGTCAGGACACCCAGAAACAAGACGCGGGCTGGAGGGACAGGAAGTGACGTCAGCGCTCAGCCCTTTGCCACAGAAGCTGCACTGAGGTGCCTTTCTGCTTGTTTCCTGTGTCCCAGTTTCCAATTAGAAGCGTGGCAGCGTCTCGGGCTGTGAGAGTGATGTGTAAGTGACTAACAATTAAACTATTCTTAGGATCCTGCCACACCAGCCGCTCGGAATCGCACGGCGTAATTTCAAGGAGTGTGAAATGGTCTCGGCTAAATCGGGAGAAAGTTGCAAGAACCTTCTCTGAGGCTCCTGTTCATTTTAAAGCCAAGTCCCCTTGAAAACCAGAGCCCTCAGAGTGAGTTTCCGGAGGCACAGCCAAGCTGCAGCCTGTGTCCTGCAGGCCTGCTTTGTGGGCAGCATCCACGCCCCGGTGGACGGTCCCCCGTTCCGTGGTCCAGGCACAGTGGGGCGTCTTCTGGAGCACACCCCAGGCCACGCCACAGCAACTGGAGGCCGCACGGCGGATTTTTCACCATCACGAGGAGTGCAGAGCCCCATGGTTGCTGGCTTTGTTCCAGAAACTCAGGGCAACAGGACCCTAGTCCTTGTGGCTCCCTGGCCCTGCCCCTCCTGGTGCCATGATGGAGGTATCTGCTCCACCCATCACAAAGCTTTCAGGCCCAAGGAGAAAGTAACGACGGAAAGAGCTGCCCCCTGACCAGGTTGCACATGCTGAAACCCCCTGGCAGGTGGTGTGTGTATTTCTCTTCTGAAAGGGAGCCTGGGAAATGCTCCTCCCTGGGCACACATCGCTGTCGCCACCCAACCACAAAGGGGCCGACACAGAGAGAGAGAAGACATTTGGAGCAGGCCACAGAAACCTCTGCTGCCCGTTTCATGTCATGACCCCACCACGGGGAGTGCAGCCGCAGCTCCCAGGAGCAGCCTGTCGTGGACAGGTAGCGGAGGTGGCGGAACAGGACGTGATCCCCGCCCACAGAAGAGCTGAGACCACACGAAGGGCAGAATACATGGGCCCCTACGTGGCCTGGTCCCTCCTGCTGGGCCACAGGCCCTGGAGTCCACCCTGTGGATGTCCTCCCCACATGGTCCCCCTGAGCCTACACGGAGGGGCTGGCATCTGGTCCGGAGCTGAAGCCCAGCAGGGGCCTCACGTCCACCCGAATTCTGAGACAGCATCTGCCTGGGCAGCATAAGCCAACACTCCACTCTAAGGGGAGTGAGGCGTGTCCACAAGCCAGCACAGTCAGCGAGGCGTGTCCTGCATGGCCAGCACAGAGCCCCCAGGGCTGGTCACTCAGATGTCCCTAGCACTCTGCCTGCCCCCGCTTGAATCTGTAGCCCTGCCCAGCACCTGTCCGTGCTTCCTCGCTCTACTGAGCCCTGGGGTAGGCCTCAGCGGTTCCTGATGGACTGCCGATAACGGCTGCAGGGTGCTTACCAGGTCCAGGGCAGACAGCCCACGGCAGGAACCCAGGAAAAAGCACCCAGTCTCTCCCCAGACCTGGGCCGGGAGCTGCAGCTGGGCACAGCTGTCTGGGCAGCCGTCCTTCAGAGACTGAGTGCCGAGAGGAAGTGTCCATTCCTGGCCAGGTCCCCCAAATGCCCACTGTGGTAGGTTGGGGGGAGGAGAGCAGTGTTTTGTGCTTTGAATTGTCATATATTTTCCAGATTCTTTTTCAGTATGTATGTCTTTGACTTTAAAAGTAAAAATTTTTAAGGCTTATTTATTTATTTGAAAGAGATACAGAGAAGGATCTTCGTCTGCTGGTTCACTTCCCAGATGGCCACAACGGCCTGGGCTGGCACAGGACAAAACCAGGAGCCAGGAGCTTCATCTGGGTCTCGCACTTGGATGGCAGAGGCCCAAGCACTTGGGCTGTCCTCCGCTGCTTCCCCAGGCGCGGGCGCGGGCGCGGGCGCGGGGAGCTGGGTCACAAGAGGAACAGCTGGAACTCGAATCAGCACTCATGTGGGATGCTGGTGTCCAAGGCAGCACTCAGCTTGCTGTGCCACACGCCAGCCCCATTAGTAAACGTTACGAAGGGTTTCCCCTCCCACCCCCTTTCTCTAAGCTGGCGTTCCAGATAGGGGAGGAATTGTCCCTAGCTCCTGAGGCGCTCCCCGCGTTCCATGTGCTCTCAGCAAGCCCTTCCCAAACCTCCGCCAGGCTCCCTGGGGTGGGGACGGAGAAGGGGCTGCCCAGCCCCCCACAGGCCTTTCTCCCCGCTCCCCAGGCTGCCTCGCCCCTCCCCACCCAGCCACATCCTCTTGGGCACCTTCTAGGAAACCTGAGAGGATGAGCCCACCGCGCACCCCCCATGTGCAGGCCCCAGCCTCCCAGGCGACTCCCGCCCTCCCTTGCAGGCTGGTGGCCCAGATTCACGATGAGCTGCTGTTTGAGGTGGAGGACGCGCAGATCCCTGAGTTTGCAGGTGAGCAAGGCAGCACAGGGACCCTTTCAGCAAAGAAGCCTTGATGCCCAGGAAGTGCCTCCCTGTCTGTCCCTTCTCAGCCCCTCCCCCAGACGGGGGGGGGGGGCAGCCCGGCTTGGGGACTCCTGAAAGGCCAGGCAGGCTGCATGGTGTGACAGTGTCTCAGAGGGCCTCGTGTGATCTAGAGCAGTTGCCACTGTAGCTGCCGTGCCTCGACCTCGATGGCTGGGGGTGGGGGCACGGGCTCTGTTAAGTGGGGAGTGGGACTGGGGCCGCCCAGGCTGGCTGGGCGTGGGGGCACGGGCTCTGTTAAGTGGGGAGTGGGACTGGGGCCGCCCAGGCTGGCTGGGAGCTGGCAGGAGGTGTTCTTGGTGAGCTGGTGGTTTCTGGGACCCTCTGGCCTGGTCTCATCCTGCTCCCCTGCCAGCCCAAGGGCTTCTTGGAAGCCAGGTGCTATCTGCCCCACTTAAGAAGGGCCAGGCCCCCAAAACCATAGTCACTGGCCTCTTAGAGGCTGCAGTTCTGACCTCACCGGTGGGCACAGCAGCTCCCAAAGGCCTGTGCCCGGGGCTGGGCAGGCAGGTGGGAACAGAAGCTGCAGCCCGCCCAGGAAGGGCCGGGAAGGGCTCCAGAGCAGGTGTGTGCCAGTCTTGGGCCACCCTTGGGCATTGAGTGCCCATCGAGTAGGGGTGAGGCCGCCATCCTTGGCATGTGCCCAGCAGGCTCCTCCGGGAGCGGGGCTCGGCCACTGGAAAACCGTGCCCGACTGCCCGCTTGGAAATAGGCCTGAAGACAAAGCTGTCCTGTGTGCCCGGCTGCCAGCTGAAAGAGAAAGCGCAACTCCCCAGCTCCCTTGTTCTCTGGGTGGATCCTGAGGCAGGCGGCTGGGGGCCAGGTGCCCCTCGTTCCTGTGGGTTCACAGTGTCCCACTGCAGCCAGGTGCCAGGCAGGACCTCTGAGGGCTGGGTGGTAGGACACACCCACCAGCGAGCGTGCAGGCCATGCCAGCATTGCCACTGGCCACAGACCTGCTGCGCTGGGGTGGGCCAGCAGCAGAGAGCCCCTCTCTGGGCAGTAGCTACTTTGGGTTTCCCATTCATTAATTGCCCCTTTCTCTGCAGACCCAGCAGGTCCCAGCCAGCATGGTGCCCTGGCTCTCCAGCCCTCCTGCAGCTCCCCAGAGAGCTGCTGGCCCACGGGGGTGGCAGCAAAGGGGGTGGCAGCAAGGGGGCTGGAAGACAAGGGGGCTGGCAGCAAGGGGGCTGGAAGACAAGGGGGCTGGAAGGTTGGCTGGGGGTTGCTGTCACAACCTCTGTATCCAAGTGTCACATAACAAAAGGGCAGAATGAAATACTAGTTCTTATCAGAGGAGTATAAGAGAAGCAGCTGGCTGGCCATCCCTCCCCACCAGGAAGTTGCCCCCACAGGCTCCAGTCACAACCACAGACCCCACAGGGCTCTGGCCGCCCTGGGCCACCTTCCTCCTCCTAGCCCCAGGACCTTCTGGACAGAGTGGGAGGCGCCTGCCTCCACCCACTCAGTTGTCCCAGCTGGGATGAACTAGGGTTCTGGGGTGAGGGGCGGTGGCCAGCACAGAGCTACAGGTGAGCTAGGCCAGGAAGAAGGGCTGGAGGGCAGGCTGTGTTCTGGGCCGTGGACACGGCCAGTGGGAGATGGGACCAGCCGTGGGGGGTCATGCATAGCGATCCAGGCCCCCAGACGAGCTGGTTTGAGTGACCATGTGGGCATAGGACACAACCAGGGGGCTTGAGGACGTGGGCCTGGGGTTTCTCCTGTCCTTGATTTCTGGTTCCCAGGCTAGGAAAACAGTGGGGGGGGGGGGGGGTCTCAGCACAGGTAGGCTGCAGCTGCTGTTTTCTGTTCCAGCTCTCGTCAGAGGAACCATGGAATCCTTGCAGCAAGTGCCAGCGCTGGAGCTTCAGCTGCAGGTACAGGGTGGGGACGTGCAACCCTGCCCAGCCCCCCAGCTCTGACACCCATGGCCAGAGCCGTCCAGTGTGGGAGAGGAGATGGCACCCCAAGGACAGGAGAGCCGCCCTGGGCCCAGGACTGCACCCAGCCCTGCTGTGGAGCCCTCGCCGGGTGGTCGTGGGCCTGGTGAGAAGCCACACCGGGCGTCCTCGGCCCCGGGAACCCACTGCACCTGCTCAGCAGTAGGGGCACCTGCGGGAGGCAGGGCTGCGGCTCAGGCCAGCCCCTACCTTCCTGTCAGAGGGAGCTGTGGAGGTCTGATCCAGGGCCTTAGGCAGAGCCCACTCCGGATCAGGCCCTGAGAGAGGGCTCTTCCACCTCCTGGTGCCACTCAGAGCCAGCAACTGCAGGCCAGCACCCTGAGGTGGTCAGCACAGGTTGGCCCAGGACACCTTACCCACTCTAGGACACCTTGCCTGACCAGCGGTGAAGGCCACTCGCTGGCACCACGGCCTGGCAGGTGGGAGGTAGATGTGGAGCAGCCCTGTTACCGGGTGTGTGTGTGTGAGGAGTGTGTGCCAAGGCACTGTGGGCCCTGTCCACACCTATATGGGCCTGGGCGGTGGCTGCTGACAGCTGGCTTGGGTCTGGGTTCACCTCTGGCTGCTGCCCACAGGTGCCCCTAAAGGTGAGCCTGAGTGTCGGCCGCTCATGGGGACATCTGGCACCACTGCAGGAGGCCGTGAGCTCTGGGCTCAACCCGCCGCACTGAGTCTCCCAGCAACAGCCAGGCCGCCCAGGGCCCCTCAGCACCCACCCTCAGGGCCCCCTCAGCACCCACCCTCAGGGCCCCCTCAGCACCCACCCTCAGTGCCTGCATTTTTCGCCTTCATTTTGTGTGTAGCCCCAGGCAACAGTGGGAGGAGAGAACTGGTTTCCACCGGCCCATCATTGTGTGGCCTTCCCCCAAGGTCACCAGTGGGCACCTTGTACCAGCTCCAAGACTTGCACAGACCGTGTTAACCCTTTAGGACCAGGACTGGCTGGTCGTCTCCTGGAGTAAATGCATTATGCAAAGCCATCCTCCTTGTCCGAGTGGATTCTTCCTGTGCCCCAAATCCCGATGACTCACCTGCAGCTCTCCCGTGGACCCCAGGGTCGGGGTGGGTGAACTCTCCGTAGCTCGGCAGCCGCTCACCACTGGGCAAGTGCTGAGGTGCCGCCAGCAGCCTGAAGCTCAAGCTGCCATCCCTGCTGTCTCAGCCTCAGCATGGCCCAGAAGGGTGTGTGTCGTCTTCCCAGCGGGCCCACGTGCAGCCAGCCCCATGATGGGTCCCAGAGAACACAGACTGCCGGCAAGCCCCATCACTGGCCTCATATTCCAAACCCAGGCTTCCAGAGCCTAGGATGACCAGGAGTCCTGGAAGGGACCAGCACCTCAGGAGCACCCAGCCTAGCCCTGTAGCAGACCCCAGCACCGAGGCCCCAAGCCTGGAGGACAGAACAGAGAACCTGGCTGCCACCCCCCAGGGCAGCGAGGATGGGGGGGCAGCTTTCTTCGTTGTCCAGGATGAGTCCAGGACCACAGCACAGGCGCTGAGGGCAGCAGAGCCCTCAGGGAGTGGCTCCGGAAGATCCTGGACCCTGTGAGCCAACGGGCAGAGCCCTGGCACCCGCCTCCTAGACCCACCAGCCCAGCCCCCTCCTCTCTGGGCCCACCCCACTCCGGGCACAGCTCTGCACGGCCTTCATTCAGGGAGCACCCGCAGGCTTGAGCCCCGTCTCTGCCTGGGGACCCCAGAATGCCAGCCCGACCCGGCCCAGAAGAGGCACTTCCAGAAAGCACACAGCCAGGTTCCTTCAACTCCAGTTTTATTGAAAAACAGCAGCATTGGGGGCCGTGCAGGAGAAGGGGCACACACCCACCCCGGCCCCCCAGCCCGCCACCTCGGGAACTTGGCTTGTGCCCCAGGAGCCTGGCGGCATTTTTGGCACCTCCCGGGGTCTCAGGACAGCCCTGCCCCCTTCGTGGGCTCACAGGAATTTCAGGAACAAACCACAGCAGGCGAGACCCACGCTCACCCAGGGACGCGCCCAGCCTGGCCACACGCCTGTCGGAAGCCCAGGTGTCCCGCCTGTGTAGTCTCCAGCGACCCTGCCCGGCTCCTGGGCCCAGAGGGAGAGAGACAGAGAGCCAGGGCCAGGCAGAGGCTCACCTGGCTCCTAGAGCCCTGCCCAGCAGAGATGCACGGCCGTGAGCAAGACCAGGTGCCACGTGGACCGCCCTGCTGTGGCCCACGCGGGCTGGGCACAGGAGGGAGCGGACACCGCCAGGGCCCCCACCGGACCCCTGCTGCTTGCCCTTCCCTGCCCATATCAAGAGGAGGCCCTTCCCACTTGCTCCCTTCCCTGCCACACACGTGCACACACACGCACAGGCTGACAGATACATATATGCTCACAGGTATGTGGTGCACACGTGTGCACCTACACGCTGACACTCTCACACATGCACGTGTACATTCACACACACACGCTCATATTCGCAGGTACACTCCATCTTTAAAATGGCTAATTATTGCTGTTTTAAAAAAATTCCTCCAACCATGGTATGCAGGCTGTGTCCTCCTGTACCCCGAGCTCAGGGTGCTCCGGGCCATGCTGCCTGCCTGGCAGCAGACGCCACCCACGACTGGAAACAGCGGCGGCAGCATCAAGAGGCAAACATATTCCAGGGCTGCCCCACGCCCAGCTAGAACTGACACCCCAGAAGCATCCGCCAGGAGCCACCAGCACAGGAGGATGGCCAGTGGCCACCATGGACTCACCGAAGCAGCTTCCAGCAGTCGTGAGCCAGCAGCTAGGATAGGAGATGGCAACGACACTCCTCCAGATGGGGACAGCAGTGGCTTGGGGACCGGACAGCCAGCCTGGCACCCCATGGCTGAGGGGCCAGCTTCGGCTTCCAGGTAGTCCCACAAACCAGCCAAGCCCAGAAATCCAAGCTCCCAGGCCCCTGGCCACAGGCTCAGCCCTGGAAATGGCTCCAGTGAGGGCCTGGGCTCAGGGCCACACCACGCAGGCAGGGCAAGTGACAGGAACAGTGTGCCTCCCAGGGGCCAGATCAGGCCCTTGTGGTCTAGGGGGCTTCCTTAGCACAGCACTGTCCAGAAGTCCCCCTCAGGAAGGTGACATCCCCTCTAGGGCCTGTGGATTCCTGCCCCTCCTCTGAAGGACACCAGAGCAGGGTGGGGGTCACCCCAGCACCCACTGTCTGCTCACTCTCCGCTGTCTGCCCGTGGGGAATGAGGCTACGCAGCAGCGAGGTGTTGTGGGGCTGTGGGCGCTTAGCCCTTCCACACTGGGGCGCCCCCCCCACCCTGGCCCTTCCCAAGGGGCCTCACCTGAGGCCAACCCCCTCAGGGCAGGGGGAGAAGCCAGGGATGGTTCAGCAGCCACACACCAGGCCCGTGGTGACCTACAGCTGCCGGTCAGGTGCGTGCTGCAGGCTCATGGAATGCTGACATTCTGGGACCCCCCTCCCACCTTCCACCCTCCCCACTCCAAAAACAGAGGCCTCAAACAAACAGCAGAAATCCTGGGAGTCCCAGACCCCTGAGCACAGTGTAGGCCACAGGCTGGCTTCCCCTGGGTCTCTGTAGGCCAAACTGAGGGGTGGGGTGGAGAAGGGACCCAGGAGCAGCCAGCTCGGGAGAGGCTGCTCGGGACACAGGACAGCGGGACCCCTGGAGGCCTCACGGAGGTAGAAGTAATGTCAGGATTTCTACATAGAATTCAAGTCAGTGCACACGTGCAGAGCAGTGAGCTCTGGGGCCGCAGGGAGGGGCAGGCCAGGACAGGCCCAGCTCTGCCCTGGTGGACGTGGGGGCCTGCGGAGCCGCGCACTGGCCTGGTGTGGCACAGGTGCCTCTGCCCACTGCAGGGGCCTGGCAGCAGGTCCTGGGCTCATGCTTACCCTGCCACCTCCTCCCGCGTCTCCGCCAAATCCTGGCAGCAACCAAGGAGCCGCACAGAACGGCCAAGCGGCCGTGCAGCAGGGAGAGGTCCCCACAGGCAGAACAGGGAGGGACACGCCTCCACCCCGGGCCCTCTGCGGGCTCTGCCAGGGGCCCACCCCAAGTCAGTACCAAGGGTGCACCTGGCCCCAGGGCCCTGCCCGGCCTCAATGGGCTCCCAGGACCCCTCCCCACCGACACACCCAGGGACTGTGGGCTCCAAAGACGTGGGTCAGAGAAGGCAGCCGGCGTCCGCGGCTCCTGCTCAGCCCTGCCTCGCCCTCCTGCCCCGCGAGCCGCCTCAGTGCACCCACACCAAGACCAGCCTGGAGCCGAAACCAGACAAAGAGGAAAAAGGCACAACTGTTTGTTTCCATTTTGCTAAAACACTTTACGTCTGTCTGTATAATCCCAGTTAACAAAATCTGAGAGCTGCAAGAAAATAGGGGGCCGATTTCTGTACAGTCTACAAAACTCCCCTCCCACAGCAGGGACCGGGCGCCACCAGGAGGGAAGGTAGGGGCGCGGGGTCTGTACAGTGGGGGTGTGGGGTCTGTACAGTATTCCATAGACACCTCCACTGCCAACAGGGAAGCTGGGCTTGTTCCATGAAGTCACTACGCGCTGAACGTCCCTCCACGGGCCAGCACGTGTCCCTTGATGCCCGGAACCCAGCTCCGTGGCCACCCTGCTTGCCTCTCCCCTCCCCCAGGCCGCACACCATGGGGTCCAGGTGGAAGTGTATGCCCCTCCCGCCATGCAGGCCAGACCCAGGCTCAGCTGGACACACAGGTGCTGCCAGCTACCACTCCCTTCCACCTTGGGAAGGAGACACCAGGGAACACAGCCAGCCCTGAGCTGGCCACAGTGGGACATCCAGCCCTGCCCTTCCCCCTCCTGCCCCCCCTCGGGCTGCAGGACTGCCGGGAGGGGGGGGCTGGGAAGGGAGGGTCCTCCCGAGCCAGGAATGCTCTTGGGCGGGAAACCAGGCTACATCAGGGCCTCCCTCTGGATTCTGAAACCCTCCACCCACCCCATCGAGCTGGGCCAGACGCAGTGCACATTCTAGCACCACACAAGTGTCTCAAGGTACAAACTACCCTTTTGTCCCAAGATTAGTGTCATGCAGAGTGCTATTCTGTCTAATAACTTAGTAGAAACGGGTTGGTGTCAGGCTGGGAGAAGCTGTGGCTCCACGTTGTGGCGGTGGCCCGGGCTAGCAAGATCACAGGGCAAACCCGGCAGCGGGCACAAGGTCCTGGGAACGCATGGGAGAGGCCACCTGATCTAGCAGGTGTGGGGGAGGGGTGTCCCTTCACCGCAGGGCCCCCACCACGCTGTGCTACAGGATGCTATGGAAACCACGCCCGGGCAAGACACCAGTCAGCCAAGCCCAGGCAGGAGAGGGCAGACTAAACGGGAAGAAGTGAGATGACGTCAAAGCAAAGCAGGAGAGGATGGAGCCGGGCGGTGGGGGTGGCCCGAGCCCCTGCACAGCAGGCCCTCCGGAGGCCGGCTCAGGCTGGGGCAGGGGTGCTCACCAGCCATGGTCCCGGGGTCCAGTCTGGGCAAGACAGCAGGGCAGGATGCTGTGGGCACGCGGCATGCTGCAGCCAGGCCACATCGTCAGCATGCACAGAGCAAAGCAGGGCCCACAGCCAGCCAGCCCAGCAGGCCACACTTCTGGGCGCTGTCGGCTGAGCCGTAGCCTGGCCGAGGGCCAGGGGTCTGCTCCTCGAGGCTTCGTCACAGAGGTTCTGTGCTCGGTGGGCAAGGCTGGGCCCTCCACGACGGCGGCGGGCGTCAAGGGGATCCACAACACGGCTCTTCGAGGCGTGACAAGCCTGGGGAAGGTAGGGGGCCGTGGCTGCGAACCACCCACCCCCACCAACGTGTCACAGGTGAGCAACAGCCCGGCGCCCCCGAGAACCAGCCAGATACTGCGTGATGTTGAAAAAGGGAGACCCGACACACACGCCAAGGTGAGCGTCTGGAAGCAGGGCCGCGCCGGGCGGCGGGCAGGCGGGCACAGGCGGACGGGGGCGGCTGGGTGGCGGGTGGGCAAGCGGCAGTGGTCACTCCTCACGCAGCTGCAGACGGTAGCGGTGGTAGCGGACCTGGAAGAAGAGGCGCTCGGCCAGCGAGAGGGTCATGCCAGGCAGCACGTAGCGGTCACTCGCGCCCATGTGTCTGAAGCCCAGGGACTCGTAGAGCTTGTGGGCGGCCACCTTGACAGCCGTCGTGCCCAACACCACCGCGGAGTAGTTCTGCACCACGGCGAACTCCAGCACCTTCCGGCCCAGCGCCTTGGCGATGCCCTTGCCGCGGAAGCGCGCGTCCACGGACATGCGCAGCAGCTCCACCGTGTTGTCCTCCTCGTGGGCCCGTGCGGCCACAATGCCCACCACGTTGCCGTCCAGCACAGCCACCCAGAAGCAGGAGCCTGCGGGGGGAGAGGGCGGTCAGCGACACCTGGCCAGGAAAGCCAGGGAGAGCCCCTGCCCTCGGGCCGCCCGCTCCGCCCGACACTGGGCCGGGCCCACCTGCAGCTCTGCTGCAGCTGGGTGGGAGGCCGTGATGCGGGCTGGGCAGGGTTACCTGGCTCCTGCAGACACTCTGAGCAGAGCACCTAGCCTGCCTGCTCTCCGAGACCTGGCCCTGCCCCTCCCCGGAACCCAGCACCGGGCCCTGCCCCTGCCCCTGCCCCTCGGCTGGCTGCACGGGCTCTGCTCCCAGCCGCCCAGTGCTTCGAGGCAGGGCCCTAAGGGAGTACCTAGAAGCAGCCCTTCAGTGAGCACATTTCATAAACCCAGTGGGGACCGGGGATGGCCACAGGCACCACCAAGCCCCCTCTCCCGGGGAGTGAGCCTGGTGCCACACAGCATGGCCCAGTCTCAGCCTCACTCCCCAGGAAGGGGAGCCTGGGGCTGGGGGAGAGGCCAGCAGGGCACAGGCCACGGGGATAGCCTGCGGCACCTCTGGGGGCTAAAGGTGGAGGTGACCCTCAGAGACCTCTCCAAAGGCCAGGTGGTGTCTGCCATAAGCCAGGCCCACGTGTCCCCACCTGTGCCACTCCCATACCCCGAGGCTGTGTCCCTCTGACCACACTCCATCCCCCACCCCCACCCCAGCCCACTGCCCGGGGGGAGAGCCTCCCTTCTCATTCAGGGTCAGTCCCGAGCCCTGGGATGTGGCTCAGAGGTGCCACTGTCCCTGAGCGCCCACCTTCCACAGCAGGGAGAGGAAGCAGCCTGGGTGAGTAGATGCCAACCCACAAACAGTGCAGGGGAGCCCCCAGCGTCTGCCCAGCCAGGGCCCCTGTGCCCAGCTCTCCTCTCTACCTGCATCTCCAGTGGGGGTCCCAGGCCAGAACCACTCGCCTGCCCGCTGCCCTGGGGCCCTGAGGACACAGCACAGGTCAGGACAGTCCTGGAGGATCAGAACCCTGGCTGGCGCTGCGCGGCACTGTGTGCCTCACCCCCGCCTCTCACTTTCCCCATGTGCACGGAGCTCCCAAATCCAGCCTCGGCCCAGGAGGTCTTCCTGCACACCCACCAGGTGTCACAGAGGGGCAGGCAAGAGCCCCCACTTCCCTCGTACACCCAAAGAAAGCAGAGCCCTGGGCAGGGGCCTCATGCCACACGTCCGAGCCCCCTTACACCACACTCGGCTTAGCCCCCGGCGGTCCCGCTCCTGCAGAAGAGAGGCCAGGGCTGCAGGGGGGCGGATCAGATGCCTTGTTTGGACTTGGAGAGGTTCCAAGAGGGCGGCCGAGGCCAGCTGAGTGGGAGCAGGGGCCCAGGACGGGACCGCTAGGCTGCAGCCAGCGGGCACGACCGCCAGCAGTGCCAGAGCCGGCGCTCTTCACACACAGACTGACCTCCAGCTGGATCCTAACCAGCCAGCCTGTCTCCCTTAGCCCACAGGGGCCGGCACAGAAGAGACCACGGCCCAAGAGGCCTCCCAGGACCCACGCAGCCCCCGGTGCCCCTCTGGACCTAGCTCCCAGTCCCTCCCACCCCAGGCGGCTGGGGCCACTGAGACAAGACCAGGCCCCCTATCTGCCCCCCCCCCACCCAGCATCCTGCCCTCGAGTGTCCTCTGACGCCTCCCAGGTCCTGTGCTGCCGTCCAGGCCCTTCCGGCCACGTCCCAGGAACCAACAAGGCACACCAGCCAGGACCAAGGGGAGCCTGGAAAGGCCCCACCCTCTCCAGAGGGCGCCGGGAAAGGTATCCTGCAGCCAAAGTGGGGCCAGCCGCTCAAGCTCCCACCATTGGCCAGGGGTCTCTCACCCTGCCTGGCCCTGCCCCGGGGTCTGGGGGCCTCGCTGGAAGGAGGGCAGGGAGGGGCGAGGAGACTGGCAACTCCCCCACCCCGGACTCACCCGGCGGCTTCATGTAGTACTGCTCTATGTCAGCCATGTCTGTGTGCAGCGCGCACTCGAGGTAGGCCAGGATCACCTTGCGGCTGTAGTAATAGCGCAGGGCCAGCAGCCCGGCCGGCACGAGGCACGTCAGCACCAGCGAGCGGGTCACGGCGAAGCAGAGCGCTGCGGGCAGGAGGGGCGCGGGTGAGCGGCCGCGCGGGGTGAGGGAGGCCAAGACGGCTCCCTCCCGGCGCAGGAGCGCGGGGTCGCTTCACACGCGGGTTTCCACTTCTCCCCACGCTCAAACTTCCCGCCCAGTACGTGCGCTGCGCTGGGAGCCTGGGGCGGAGGTCGCAGGCCTCCCAAACCGCCCGGCCTCCGCCACGCAGCTCCGGCCGCCTCCCTCGTAGCCCCCAGCCCGTAGGGGAGCTTTGCCCTCGGCCTTACCCACTCGCTTGGGCCTGGAGCAAAGACAAGCAGCGGCCCCTGCCAGGCCTCACAGGGCTCCTCCGGCTTGGGGGGGAGGGGGTCCCCGGGATCCGCTAGGACCCCGTCCGATCGCACCCTGAGCCAGCCTCGGGGAGCGAGGACAGGCCCGAAGCGACCCGCCACTGCTGGCGGCCGCATCCGGCTGCGGAGGCGGCCGACGCTCCCGGGCTGAGTCGCCGCTGCTGGGTGACCTTGGGAGATCCGCATGGCCTCCCCACCCCCACCCCCGACTCCAGCTCCTCGTCCGTAAAATGGGAGAGCCCTCCCCGGCACCCCGCGGAGTTGCTGTCATTCCCCTCCATAAATTAGCACCGGGAGCGGCAGAAGCGGCCTCCCCCGCCCGCAGATTATATATATAGTCGCACGCCGGGCGCGGGGCTCCGCAGCGCGCTGCCTTCCCCACCCCCACGCGGGACGCCCCCGGCCGGGGACGTGCGGCGGGGACGCCGGGGCGCCCGTCCTCCTCCAGCCCGCGGACCCTGCCCCCTGGCCTGCGCTCGTTCCCACGCCCCGGCCCAGCGCGCCTTGGCTAGGAGCCCGGGCCGGCCCCGCCGCCGCAGCGAGCGGGAGGGCGCGCGGGTGCGTGTCCGCCTCCTCCCCGCCGGGCCCCCAGCCGGGCTCCGAGGTGGGGTCCGCAGCGCAGCCGGCCCGCGCCCCCGCCGCGCACTGACCCGCTAGCAGGGCGTAGAGCAGCTGCGTGCGCGGGTGCTGCCGCAGGCCGCGGAAGGCCGTGTTGGGGATGCGCTCCAAGATGCCGTCGTAGAAGATGCGGCGCGCAGCCTCCTGCTCCGCGGCGCGGAACTCGCGGATGCACACGCCGCGCCCCTCCGGCGGCCCCGCGCCCCCCGCCCGGCCGCGGGGCTGGGCGCCCGGGGCAGGTGGGGGCGCGGCGGCCGGCCCGGGGGCAGCGGGCAGCGGGGGCCACATGGCGCCGGCGGCGGCGAGCAACGCGTCCTTCCTGGCCCCCGGCAGCGCCTCATGATCCTCGGCGGCCACGATCTTCGTCTCGCAGACCATGTCGGGAGGCCCACAATGCATGCACCCGGCCGGGCGGCGCAGCGCGGGGACGCGGGCCAGGCGCGGCGGGCACAGCCGGGCCCAGGGCAAGGGCGCGGCGCCCTCGGACCCGCGGCGGCGGCGGCGGCGGCGGCGGCGGCGGCGGTGGCGGCGGCGGCGGCGGCGGCGGCGGCGGCTCAGGGGCGCGGGGCGGAGGCGGCGGGCGGCCGGGGCGCGCGCAGGGAGCTGCGCCGCATTTTGGAGAAGTATTTATAATGCAGCGGCGCCGGTGCAGTCGCGGCGCCCGGGGTCCCGCAGGGTCCTAGCGTCCACTGCATTGGCTGCCGAGGGTCACCATGTGATCTCGGGGCTGGGAGCAGACGCCGCCCCCGCGCCCGCCCGATGGCACACTTCGGCGCTGCGCCGCGGCCGGGCGGCGCGGGTATCCGGGCCGCGACAGGGCGTCCGGGCCACGGGAATTGCCGGAGGACGAGCGCGCGCGCGGCGGAGCTGGCGGCGGCGTGGCCAGGGGTCCTGGGCGCGGGACGCTCCGTGGGGCTCGGGGCAGGGCCGGGACGGGGAGCGCGTGATGGGTGCTTCCCGCCCCGCCCCCTGCACCCCGCGCCGCTGCCGCTGCGCGCGTGCGGGGGGCGCCCGACTCGGCCGGGCCGCCAGTGCTGCAGCGCGCCGCGTCCTCGAGCGCAGTCACGGCCGCCTCTCCGCCTCCGTCTCCCGCCCTTTGTCTGAAGGCGGCGCCCGGCGGAGGCCACGGAGGGGGCCCGCCGGCTCCCCGGGAACCCGCCGCTGGGATCGCAAGGGCTGCAGGGGCGGGGGGCGCGGTCGGAGCTGGGTCTGACGCCCACGCCGCCCGGAGCCGGCGCGTCTCGGCGCAGCACAGCGACCCTCCTCCCAACCCCCAACACACCCCAGCCCCAGCTTCCCGCAGCGGCTCCGGGGGCGCAAGGCCTGCAGGACCCCTCCCGGCCGGGCCCCAGCCCTCCGCGGTCGGCGCATGCGCCCCATGGGCTCGGTGCAGGTGCAGGGGGCTCTCTGCGCAGGGGGCTCTCTGCGTAGAGCCACGTCCTCCCGTGAGACTCACAGAAGATACGGGCTGGGGCGGGGGTGAGAGGGGAGGGGGCTAAGGCGGGGCAGGTGGTCGCAGACCCCTCCCCGGTGCGTTACAGACCCAGCCGCCCTGCACCCGCAGCCCGCGTCACTCACAGGGAGGGTGGGAGAGTTCCCCACCCCCTGCAAGGTTGGGGCAAGACCCTCGGCCTGCGTTGGGCGGTGGAGCGGGCTCAGAGGGGCGCTAAGGTCACGCAGGGGCCGGCAGGGGCGCGGCCCACCCGAAGGGATTTCGAGGGAGCGGGAAGCGGAATCGGTCCACAACGGAGGGCCCCGGCCCCCGGGCGGCGGGACAGCCAAGCCCCGCGCCAGTGTCGCCGGAACGCCGCAGGGACACGGCTGGGCTTCCTCCGTCACCTTCCTGGAGCTGCAGGCGCAATCGGAGAGTCTCGCTGGTCTGTCCAGCGAGAGGTGCGCCGGTGCCTGGCGCCGGCCGAGGCCTCTGGCCAGCTGCAGCGGCTTCGCAAGGTCCGCCAGGTGGACTGCGCGCAAAGGGCGCCGTAGCCGACAGCTCACACGGGGTGCAGGCGGAAAGGGGGTTCCGGGGACACACGGGGGCTAACGTGCCGGGTGGGGGGTCTGCGGGGCCAGGCCCACTACCGGCGGGAGCTCCTGAGCAGTGTCTGGCCCTTGACCCAGACTTGGGCATCCGGGACCTCAAGGCCTCGTGTGCCCTCAGCAAAGCGGTGCGGCCCCTTGCAGAGCCACATGCCAGCCTCAGGCCACCCCCAGTCGGAACCCACGCCTGCTCTGTGCCAGGGACCTGGGCTCTGGCTCCCCTCAGCCTGCCAGTGCAGGGTCCCTCCTTCCAGCCCACAGCCCCCGACAGCCCTGGTGAGCCCTGTGACCCTCCCCACCTCCCACCCCGACAGTCTCTGGGAAGGGGCGGGGCTGGAGCCCAGGGACAGCCACCGGGGGCCTTGGAGACCGGGTGGGGGCGGGGCTGGAGCCCACCTCTCTGCCCCAAGGGGAAGGCGGGGCTGGCAGCCAGCGGATGAGCACGGAGCACGGCACCGGGTCAGCCCGGGTCACTGCCAGCACCTGCTTCGTGGGGGCTCTGCACGGCCCAGGCTGTCCTCCCCGGGCCCTGCCCACTCTGGGTTCCCCGCCCCATGGTACTCACCTGGGAGCGCCTGCTGCCTCCGCTTGGGGGTTCCCAGAGTGAGCAGTGAGAGTGCAGACTGGGACCCCTGCCCAGGCCTCTGAGCACCGGGAGGCAGGGGGGCTCAAACCAGGATGTTTCCTAACCCACCGTGTTGGGGGGGCGGTCGTGGGGCCCGAGCACGAGGCTCAGAAGTGAAGGGGGCCTGGCCCTTGTCCTGGAGGTAGAAGCTGTCTCAGGCCATCCACCCTGAACGACCACCCCCACATAGAAGAAAAACTGGGAACACGCAGCCCAACGTTCCCCAACAGAGGAGTGAGGAAGCAGCACCAGATCTCCCCCAGGCGGAGGCCCGAGCGGGCGGGGGGGGGGCACCCGAGGCACCTGCAGCCCGCCGCCCCCCCTCCCCGTGGGCACCCGGCTGTGCCAGCCTCCTGGGGCTCTGCGGAGCGGCTGGCAGTGAGCAGAGGTGGGGGTGGCGTCTCCCAGGGCCAAGTGCTTGAGGCAGGGAGTGGAGGTCAAGGGGGCAGCCTGGGCGGGGCCCGCGGCCCTGCGGGCAGTCTGTCTTCAGGAAGTCCATGTCCCACACTCCCTGCGAGGCCACTTGGAAACGTGCTGAGGTCTGGGGAAGGGTGGGGACGCCCGGAGGCTTGGGCTTGCCCGGAGCATGGGGTGGGGGCTACTGGAGACCACGAGGATGACCTGTGGCCAGGAGGACAGTGCGATAAGGGCGGGCAATGGGGGAGGGGCGAATAAGGCAAACAGGAAGTCCAGGAGAACAAGCCGACCCAGAAGGGAATGGCTACTCCGGCCTGAGTCCCTGTTTACCCAGCACAGTATAGACGCTTGCATGTCTGAAAAAGGATTTACTTATTCACTGGAAGGGCAGAATGAGAGAGAGAGAGAGAGAGAGAGAGAGAGAGAGAGAGAGAGAGGCCTTCCATCTGCTGGTTCACTCCCCAGATGCCTGCGACAGCCAGGGCGGGGCAGGCTGGAGCCAGGAGCCGCATCCGGGTCCCCCACGTGAGGGGCAGGGACTCAAGGTCTTCAGGCTGCGGCCTGCCCCGAGGTCCCCCATCTCGCCTGTCCCCAGGGAGCTCCCCTGGCCTCACGGCTGTCCCCGCCCGGCCAGGTGCCCTGGAACTCTGACCAACCCCACTCTGCCCACGCTTCCCTGCCCTCCCTTGAACCCTGCTGTTTCCACACACAGCTGGAATGCAGCTGCCCTCAGCCCGTGGCCACTCCAGCTCGTCGGTCACTTCGGCGGCAGCCAGAGCGTCCTGGTTAGATGTCAGGCCACGCTCCCGAGGCGCTGAGCAGGCCGTGTCCTCCAGCCCCCTGCCCGGCTGCCAGGGTCCCCGAGTGCCCTCAGGACGGGGCCAGCAGCAGCTTCCTGGATGGCCCTCCGGCCTGGCTCCGGCCCTCCTCCACACCCCAGATAAGTCTCTCCAACGAGCGCCCGGCTGTACCCCATCTTTTTTATTGTAAGATTTATTTATTTGGAGGTCAGTTACAGAGAAAGGGAGAGAGAATCTTCCACCCGCCGGCTCACTCCCCCCATGGCGGGCCGGGAGCCTGGGAGGGGGCAGGGGCCCAAGCACTGGTGGTCTCTGCTTTTCCCAGGCCTCAGCAGGAAGCTGGATGGGAGGTGGAGCAGCTTTGCCCCATCCCCCACCTTTTATAGTGAGGAGCCCCAAGGGTTGCATGGGGTCAAGGCTACAGACCACGCACACCGGCGCACAGGCGGACGGAGGATGCCTGGCCCAGGGCACACAACAGTCTGGCCAGAGAAGCCTCAGCCGATGGCCTCCCCTGCACCCCGCTGGCATCGCCCAGGCCAGGAACCCCCGGCCTGGCGGCCTCCGTCCCCACGGGGTCCCTCGCTGGCCTGCTCCTGGGGCCGCAGGGATCCTCCCCACCATGGCGGGGCTGCCGAGGGAGCAGTGTGTGTGCACGGAGGACCTGGCCTGAGGGGCCCTGCCCAGACAGGTAACAGTGAGGACCACGGGCCCTGCCGCGGTGGAATGAGCGGGTGAAGGCCCGGGCACCTTCCTGGGACGGCGGTGCAGGTGCGCCCCGTGGCGCCAGGGCAGTGTCCCGCCTGCAGGGAGGGGCACTCACTCCCTCCACGCCCCCCTGCGCCCCTGGACTGCCTGTCAATAAGCACACACTGCTTTGATAAAAGCCTCTAATTTTACTAAAATATTTACAGAATGAACCAAGGGGAGGTGACTGCTCTGCGTGGAGACCCCTGGCAGGTGCACGGGGGCGTGGCTGTGAAAATGGACCCCTGCTAGCTCCCCTCATCCCCTCCCCCCTCCCACCAGCTCAGCCTCCCAGGAGCCCCCAGCCCCAGCCCCCATCGCGGACGAGCCTGTCTCCATGCCCAGCCTCAGGGCAAGGCAGGCCAGGGAGCGCCCCGGGGTGTGGCAGGCTGACAGCAAGGCCCTGGAGGGCCCAGCCGGGAGCTCCCAGGGACACAGCGGCACAGCGGAGGCCTGGAGCAGGGAGGCGGGACCGGGAATGCTGGTGGTGGTTATTGGCAGGGAGCAGAGCTGGCCCCGGGTGGTCAGCGCCCCGAGGGCCAGCAGGCGCACAGGGCCCGGCGTTCAGCCTGCAGCAGGAGGGTGTCTGTCTGCAAAGCAACAAGAGGCCATGAGGGTGGACACGGCCCGCCAGGGGTGGACGCAGCCTACCTGGGGTGGACGCAGCCTGCCCAGGGTGGACATGGCCTGCCTTGGGTGGACACGGCCAGCCAAGGATGGACACAGCCTGCCCAGGGTGGACACGGCCTGCCTGGCATGGACACTGCCTTCTGGGATGGATGCAACCTGCCTGGGGTAGACACTGCCTGATCGGGGTGGACATGGCCTGCTTGGGGTGGACACGACCTGCCTGGCATGGACACAACCCACCTGGGGTGGACACTGCATGCCTGGAGTGGACACGGCTGCCAGGAACGCCCCCTTCCCTCGATGCCCCCCCCCCACCTGCGCTGGGTCCCGCCTCCCATTCCACTTCTTCCCACCAGATCACTCCTGACAGCTGCTCTCAGGAGGCCTTAACCCCCCCTCCCCAGGGACAAAAAGGGGCCGCTCCTCCAGGCGTGGGACCCGCCGGGGTCTCCCCTTCTTCCCACCTCCGTTCTCCCTCTTTCTGGTAGGAGCGCGAGTCCCTGTCGCCGCCGTCCCCGCCCTCCGGACAAGCTCTGGCCCTGGGCTGTTCCTCCCGCCCCCGCCCGAGCAGACCCTCCCGGGCGACTGCGTCCATTCCGGGTGCTCGGCGGCCGCAGGTGCAGCCCAGGCCGGCACCCCCACGGCGACTCGCGGGGCTCCCGGGCCCGCAGGGCTCACCCGCGCGTCCAGGCTGTAGGCCGTCTTGCGCAGGTCCTGCAGGGCGCGCTGCATGAACTCGAACGCGTGGCAGTCGACGCACGGGCGGCCTGCGGGGGGCGCGGGTCAGGGGGAGGGAGCGGCGGCCCGGCCCGGCCCCGCCCGAGGGGCCCCAGCCCGCCCACCGTCCCGGGGACAAAGGCCCGGGGCCGCGCCCGGCACCTACTCTGCGCGGGGACGGCGCTCCCGGCGGCGGGCTCGGCGCGCGCCCCGGCGCCCAGCAGCGCGACGCCCAGCAGCAGCAGCAGCAGCGGCGGCGGCCTCGGGGCGCGGCAGGCGGGCGGGGAGGCCATGGCCGGCGGAGGGAGCCCGGGGCCGCCCTGCGGAGGGCGCGCGGGGTCAGCGGCGCCGGCCCCGGGCCTCCCGCAGCCCGCGGCCTCGGCTCCCCGCCCCGGCCCCCGTCGCGGCCGGCGGCCGCCACCGCCCCAGGCCCTGGCCCCGCGCAGCCCTGTCCCGCCCGGCGACCTCGCTGGGCCCACCCCCGGGCCTGCGGAACCCCCGCCTGCCCGCCGACCCCGGGCACGACGGACCCACCGCCCCCCACCCAGCCCGTCCCCGAGCCCCGAGAACCCCACCCCGCAGCCCCGCCCCACCCTGCCCCTACCGCGGTTCAGGGATCCCGCGACTGGCGGCGCGGGCGACTCCGAGGACGGTCTGCGTGTCGCGCATGCGCCCCGCCTGGGTCCCCCCACCACCCCTCGGCGTCGTCATGGAAACCCGAGGCTGTGCGGGCCGCGGCTTAAAGGGACAGTCGCGTTGGGGTCCCCGCAGGCTCTCCCTGGAGCGGCGGATCCCAGAGCGCTGCGTGGAGGCGGCGGTGGTTACAGACGCGCAGCCTCCGTCCCCGGCCTGGGACAGCGGGGCGAGGCGAGGGAGCCCACCCACCTGCTCGGTGCCCAGGGAGCCCCCTCCCCGGGGCCGTGCGCTCGGGCCCGGGGCGCCCTCGCTGCGCCCGCGCCTGCGTCTCTCTCCTCCCGCGTGGGGCCCGGAGCCCCGGCCGCGTCTGCCCCCTGGCTGGGTTACCCGGGGGTCGCCCTGTGGGAGGGACGGGGCGCTGCGGGGACTCGCGACGCGCCCCGGAGGACGGCGCCGGCCTCGCGTGCGCCCCTCGCTCGGGCCTGCCGCACCCCGCCCGGCCCGACGGCGCAGGTCGCTGTGGCAGCAGGCGGGCGCGTGGCCGTCACACGCAGGCGAAACCGAGCTTGGGCGCCCCGCGCCCGCGTTCCCTGCGACGCCCGCATCCGGGCGCTGCTGGGCGGCCCCGCCTTCCGCGTCCCCTCCGCCCCTTGTCCTTGTCCCCTGGACGCCGCCAGCTCCGCCTGGTCCAGACCCCGCAGGTGCACGGGCTTCGGGCAGGTGGTGCGGTACAGTGGCCGCGGCCGGCCACGCGGCTGTGCGCCACGGCCGCCTCCGTGGCCCGCTCAACGCCGGCTTTCTGTCCCCAGCGCTCCAGCTCTGGCGCCTCACCGAAGGGGACCTTAGCGTGCTCGTCCCTTGGTGACCAGCTGCTGTCACTCAGCACGTCCTCAGGGCCCGTTCGTGGGCAGCGCGGGGCACTCGGACCCCATCCGCCTCTCTGCTGTCAAGGAGACCCCCCCTCCCCCAACTATTTTTTTAAGAGGGCACCTGCTGGGCAGGGGCTTGGGGCAGCTGTTAAATCACCTCCTGGGAGTGCCCGGTTGGAGTCCCGGCAGCCCCACGCGTGATCCCGCTTCCTGCAGGTGCTTGAATCCCTGCCGCCCACTCGGGAGACCCGGATGGAGCTCCTGGCTCTCGGCTTCAGATCCACACCCAGCTGCTGCGGGCGTCTGGGGGGTGACCAGGGGATGGACAATATCTCTCTCCCTCCCTCTCTCGCTCGATCTCTTCCTATCTCCCTCTCTCTCTCCCTCTCTATGCCCCTCCCCCTCTCTCTCCCTCCCCCTCCCTCTCTCCCTCCCTCCCTCCCTCTCTCCCTCTCTCCCTCCCTCTCTCCATCTCTCCCTCTCTCTCCCTCTCTCTCCCTTCCTCTCTCTCCCTCTCTCTCTTCCTCTCTCCCTCTCTCTCTCTCCCTCCCTCTCTCTCCCTCCCTCCCTCTCTCCCTCTCTCCCTCCCTCTCTCTCCCTCCCTCTCTCTCCCTCCCTCCCTCTCTCCCTCTCTCCCTCCCTCTCTCCATCTCTCCCTCTCTCTCCCTCTCCCTCTCTCTCCCTTCCTCTCTCTCCCTCTCTCTCTTCCTCTCTCCCTCTCTCTCTCTCCCTCCCTCTCTCTCCCTCCCTCCCTCTCTCCCTCTCTCCCTCCCTCTCTCTGCCTCCCTCTCTCCCTCCCTCTCTCCCTCCCTCCCTCTCTCTCCCTCCCTCCCTCTCTCCCTCTCTCTCTCCCTCTCTCCCTCCCTCCCTCTCTCCCTCCCTCTCTCTCCCTTTCCCTCCCTCTCTCCCTCTCTCTCTCCCTCCCTCCCTCCCTCTCTCCCTCTCTCCCTCCCTCTCTCTCCCTCCCTCTCTCCCTCCCTCCCTCTCTCCCTCTCTCCCCCTCCCTCTCTCCCTTTCTCTCTCTCACCCTCTCTTCCTCTCTCCCCCTCCATCTCTCCCTCTCTCTCCCTCTCCCTCTCTCTCCCTTCCTCTCTCTCCCTCTCTCTTCCTCTCTCCCTCCCTCTCTCCCTCCCTCCCTCTCTCCCTCCCTCTCTCTCCCTTTCCCTCCCTCTCTCTCCCTTTCCCTCCCTCTCTCCCTCTCTCCCTCCCTCTCCCTCTCTCTCTCCCTCTCCCTCTCTCTCTCTCTTCCTCTCTCTCCCTCTCTCTCTCTCCCTCCCTCTCTCTCCGTCTCTGTATCTATCTTTCAAATACAGTGGAAGTAAAGCATTTTGAAAAGGAAACTGAAAACTAGCCAAGTGGGAATATGGAGCCCAGTTCACAGGGCTCCGTGCACGCTGGGCGCAGGTGAGGCGCGTCCCTGAGCTGGGACAGAGGTCAGCAAAGTGCCCGCCCCCGTTGAGAACAAAAAGGTGAAATCCCTAAAAAAAAAAAAAAAGGAAGAGAAATTGGCAGTTGCCGTTGGGTCCTGTAAGGAGGCCTAACCCGAGTGTGACTGGGGCCTGGGTTCAGGTCCCGCCAGCGCCCCCTGCTGCTGATCCAGCTTCCTTCCGACCTGGAGAACAGGAGGCCGCGCCCTGGTCCCTGAGCCCCTACCACACGCGGCTCCGGGCTTCTCTGCCCCGCCCGGCCACGCAAGCATTGGAGGGGTGAGGCCGAGGTTAGCAGCTCTGTCCGTCCGTCGTCCCTTTGGCTGTGGGGAGGGAGGAGCCGATGGCCCTCGGCCGCACTCGGAGAGACTGTGGCTCGGTGTCTCCAAGACTGGAGAAAGACGCCGACACACAAACTCAAGGCCGCAGTCAACTCCCTGCAAGTTCAGGTTCGCGAGTGACAGGCGCTCACGGGAGGCCAGGGGTGAGGCAGGGCTGGGCGCCCGCACCCACACAGCCCGGCCCTGGCTGGTGCAACCGCTGGGTGGAGACTGAGTCCTGCTACCCGCGTCCCCCGATAAGGGACCCAGCTGGGCTCCCACAGCGGCAGAAGCAGCTCCACTCTGCAGGCCGAGAGGATTCGTGCTGCCCCCATGATTTCCAGCGCTCGGAGCAGCGCCGCGCAAGGAGGCAGCAGGACGGTGAGGCCGTGCGGGCCCGGCATGGCCCCCGAGTTCCGGAACCCCCAACCTCGCCAGCCGGCTCAGCGCTGCCTCTGGGGAACCCAGGCCAAGGCCGACAGAGGCTCCCCGGCCCTGTTCGCGGAGCTGCGCGTGGACTGGGCTGCTGGGTGCAGGGGGACAGGGTGAGGTCTTGCATCCACCGCGGGCTGCGGGGTAGTCACTGTCGTTTTGACTTAGTTTCCCTGATGAGCAGTGAAGGGGAGCGAAGTTGCTGATGCTCCCGGCCCCTGGGGTCTCTCTCTCTGTTACCGGAGAAAATGCAGGGTTCCTGTCTTCGCGCAAGAAAGAATTCAGGTGTGAGACAGAGAGTAGTGGGAAGGAAATAGCAAGGTTTATTAGGGCAGGGACATCTGTAAGAACAGATGGGCACCTCTCCAGACAGGACCTGAGAGAGTGCACAATCGCTCGGACTGGGGGAGAGCGAGGTTACATGGCTGAGTGGAGGGATTCTACCTGGGCAGGCAGGCGGGCGGCTCAGCAGAGAGGCAGAGGGCTGAGCGCACAGTCCGGTTGAGGCCGGGGGTGGGGGTGGGGGTTAAGGAGATGGGTCTCTGTCTTCACACATCTCCTCCTGAAACAAAGGAGTTTATGGCTGTAAATACTAAGAAGCTCCTATCTGAGTTTTCCCCTGAAGGTATCAGACAGGAGGAAGCCTCGCTGGCGCCATCCTGGGTTCAGAGGAAGGGTGAGCAGGGCCCCCTGGAGAATGGGGATCAGAGCAGGGTGTTTGAGATGCAGAGACTGGGCTGCACCTGGGAGACTGTGGGAGACTGTCAGGCAGGAGGGGCGGGGACCCCCACCTGGCAGGTTATCGGGTAGAAGGGGCAGGGCAGGGTGCGAAGGCCGGGCTGCCCCTGGAACACTGCCAGCAGATGCAGTGCTGGACATGGACGTCCTCTCTGTAGGCCTTTATGTCACACACACACGCTCATAACTGACTTCCTGCCTAGCATCTGCACAGCAGGCCTCGGAGCCCCACCTGGCGTGAGGCAGACAGGGCAGCGCTGGCCGGAGCACCGGGCCTGCAAGGTTTGTCTCTCAAGCCCCGGGCTCACAAGGACTCCCCCACGCCGCCCCCAGGCCCGAGCCGGGTTCACAAGGACTCCCCCACGCCGCCCCCAGGCCCCAGCCGGGCTCACAAGGGCTCCCCCACGCCGCCCCCAGGCCCGAGCCGGGCTCACAAGGGCTCCCCCACGCCGCCCCCAGGCCCGTGCCGGGCTCACAAGGGCTCCCCCACGCCGCCCCAGGCCCGAGCCGGGCTCACAAGGGCTCCCCCACGCCGCCCCCAGGCCCGAGCCGGGCTCACAAGGGCTCCCCCACGCTGCCCGGGCTCGTCCTCTTCCCGCCAGGAAGGACCAGGGTGCAAATGCCAAGTCAGGTCAGAAAATGCAAGATTGCACAGATTTCCCGAAAGCCTGCCAGCGTCTGAGAGCTCAGCAGAGAGAAACAGGGGTCCGGAGGCCGGACAGACGGCGGCAGGAGGGGCGGGGGCGGGGCCGACGGCGGCAGGGGGGGCGCGGGGCGGGGCAGACCCAGCTGGGCGGCAGGAGGGGCGCGGGGCGGGGCGGGGCAGACGGCGGCAGGAGGGGCGCGGGGCGGGGCGGGGCAGACGGCGGCAGGAGGGTCGGGGCGGGGGCGGGGCAGACCCCGCTGGGCGGCAGGAGGGGCGGGGCCGGGGCAGACCCAGTTGGGCGGCAGGAGGGTCCGGGGCGGGGGCGGGGGCGGGGCAGACCCAGCTGGGCGGCAGGAGGGGCGGGGGCGGGGCCGGGCAGACGCGGGCAGGAGGGGCGGGGGCGGGGGCGGGGCAGAGGCGGCAGGAGGGGCGGGGGCGGGGCAGAGGCGGCAGGAGGGTCCGGGGCGGGGGCGGGGCAGGCCCAGCTGGGCGGCAGGAGGGGCGGGGGCGGGGCCGGGCAGACGCGGGCAGGAGGGTCGGGGCGGGGGCGGGGCAGACCCAGCTGGGCGGCAGGAGGGGCGGGGGCGGGGGCGGGGCAGACCCCGCTGGGCCGCAGGAGGGGCGGGGCCGGGCGCCCGGAGGGAGGATCGCTCGCGGCCACTCCCCCCAGCCAGGATGCGGGGAAACCGTGTAGACGGAGCACAGCTGAGCCCGTTCACGCCCGCACCGGTGGCAGGCGCCGCGCTCGGGTGTGGACGGGATTCCGGGGCCAGGCTGCGGCAGCGCGTGGCCCGACGGACAGGACAGAAAGCCACGGGCGGGGGGCGTCCACAGGGATCGCCTTGTGCCTACACCGACGTTGCCGTTCTGTTAGCTTCCCGGGAAAGAATTTTCTGGAACAAAGCGTCCGGTCAGGTTGACGCAGGAGGTGGGAGTTGACTCCCAGGAGGGGCTCTGGGGTGAAGCGAGGCGGTCTGGACTTTCAGTCCTTCCTCGGTTCCGTCCGCAGAGTCGCGGGGAGGTGCTGCCCTGCCTGCAGCCCCGGGAAGGAGACCGCAGCTGGCGTCGCTCCAGCCAGCAGCCTGGAGGCCGCCCCTCACCTGGAGCAGGCCGGGGCTCCTGTTTGTTAGTTAGAAGGGTTTGTTTATCTAAAAGCGGAGCTCCAGAGGCGTGGGGAGGTCTTCCAGCCGCTGGCGCATTCTCCGATTGGCCAGAACCACCGGGGCTGGGCCAGGAGCCAAAGCCGGGAGCCAGGAGCTTCTTCCGCGTCTCCCATGCCGGCGCAGGGCCCAAACACCTGGGCCATCCTCCACTGCCTTCCCAGGCCACAGCAGGGAGCTGGATCAGAACTGGAGCAGCTGGGACCCAAACCAGCGCCCATGTGGGATGCTGGCATCTCGGGCGGTGGCTTTACCGGCTACACCACGGCACCGGCCCCTTCATACCGGCTGTAATGGCGGTGCTTCCGTCGGGAGAGGCGTGTGCTGACGTGGGTGCATGTCGCTCCCCCTCTTCGTGGAGGAACGACACAGGACCCTGCGCTGTTCTTTCTGTCTGCTCGGCCCTCCCCGGGTTTGCTGCTGGTTCTTCCCGGGTTGGCTACTATCCCTTCCACCTCCGTGGAAGGGCAGTTCCCCCTGGCCGCATTCCCCACTTCCGCAGGGGAGCGGCACACCGCCGGCCGGCTCTTCTCGGGGGCTGCACGGGTTCCCTTAGATGTTCCCCTTAGATGTTCCTGGTGCATGCCGTCTCTCTCCTCCTTTATAGTCCTCCTCCGCCAATCCCAACTCGGCTGAGTACGCTGCTCTCCAATCAGGAGCAAGTCCTACAGTTAATTGGTTGAACTGGAGGCAGCTGTGCGGAAGCTGTTTACTTCTCTCCCAGCGCCATATTGTGGGAGAGCAGATGCATAGAATAAGTCCTAATTCGAGCAACTTAGTCTAGTCCGGATTGCTCCCCACAGATCCCCCTTTCTTTTTATTTTTTGGCGTTGATACGCGCCTGTCTTCGGTGTCCCGCAGCACACACTCTGCTGTACTTGCTAGAGTTGCCACAGGCTCTTACAAGTCCTATCAATCAGGCAAACCGAATCCGGGTCCTCTCTTCGCCATGTTGTGAGGAGGTTTTTAGGCGCTGATGCGTGCCTGTGTTCGGTGACCTGCGGCTCACACTCTGGTCGAGCCGCCTGCTGGCGCTTACCGCCTTAATTAGGCAGACCGAATCCAAGCCTTCTCATTGCCTTTTTGTGGGGAGGCCTTACTGATGTTAATTCGTGCCTGTCTTCGGTGACCTGCGGCGCATAAGCTGCTAGCCGCCGCAGGTGCTCATCGCCTCACTTAATCAGGCAGACCGAATCCAAGCTCTCACAGTGCAGTGTTGTAGGGAGGCCTTTCTATTTCTCTATTTCTCTATCTCCGGGCATTCCTATTTCTCCCATTTCACTTCTATCTTCCAGCATTCCCATTTCTCTTTTACTTCACTTCCAAACTTCTGTTTCTCTTATCCCTGCGGCTTTCCGGCACCTCGCCCCGCCGGCGGGTTCCCGGCTCTGCGCCGCTTCAGCCCGCGCGCCTCTCTGCGCGGCTTCCCGGCTTTGCGCGGTCCGCGGTCTCCACGCTTAACCCTTTCGCGTCTGAACCACGGCCTACGCCAGCGTTCCCTATCTATTCACGCCCCGTGCTCTCTCTGCACGCGGCGGCTTCCGCGAGTAACACAGCGTAGCTTGCGTCTCCGCCACTAGGATTCAATCTAAGTTCCCCGGGCTAGCCTGGCGAATTCAACCCAGCGTACGTCTCCGCCCCACGATCTGGCTTCCCGTCCTTTGCTCCCCGGGCTAATCAGACGGATCCCAATCTGGCTTACGTCTCAGCTTCTGGTTTCAACTTTTCGCCCCCTATTCCCGGGCTAACTTGAGAACCCCAAAGTGGCTTTCGTTTCCGCCTCGGCCTGCCCCCCGCGGCTTCAATTTCCCTAACATTTTTCTCTACCCGGTATATTTCCCAAGCTTTCCTCCAACAATACTCCTCCCTCATTTCTCCTGGCCTCTCCCCACAGTCTGCGTCCGAGTCTGTTTGTTCTAGCTTTCACTTTCTGGCCTCTCCCCACAGTCCGCATCTGAGTCTGTTTGTTCTAGCTTTCACTTTCGCTTTCGACCTTAGAGATTCCTCCCAGCTTCCCCCCGTAGTCCGTATCCGAGTCTATGCCTAGGCTTTCAATAGCTTCTTCCGGCTCCTTTTTCGTCCGGCTTTTCCCTAGGCTGTTTGCTAGTCTCTCTCTCCGATATTTTCCCAGTTCTTCCCGTTTCTTCCCTCCTAAGTTTCATATCCGAGTCAGGTTTCCTATCCGAGCTAGGTTTCCTATCCGAGTCACGTTTCTTCCCTCCTAAGTTTTCTATCCGTCCTAGGTTTCCTATCCGAGTCACGGCACCATTATGTCGCTCCCCCTCTTCGTGGAGGAACGACACAGGACCCTGCGCTGTTCTTTCTGTCTGCTCGGCCCTCCCCGGGTTTGCTGCTGGTTCTTCCCGGGTTGGCTACTATCCCTTCCACCTCCGTGGAAGGGCAGTTCCCCCTGGCCGCATTCCCCACTTCCGCAGGGGAGCGGCACACCGCCGGCCGGCTCTCTGGGGGCTGCACGGGTTCCCTTAGATGTTCCCCATAGATGTTCCTGGTGCATGCCGTCTCTCTCCTCCTTTATAGTCCTCCTCCGCCAATCCCAACTCGGCTGAGTACGCTGCTCTCCAATCAGGAGCAAGTCCTACAGTTAATTGGTTGAACTGGAGGCAGCTGTGCGGAAGCTGTTTACTTCTCTCCCAGCGCCATATTGTGGGAGAGCAGATGCATAGAATAAGTCCTAATTCGAGCAACTTAGTCTAGTCCGGATTGCTCCCCACAGGTGCAGGGACCCAGGCACGTGGGCCATCCCCTCTGACGGCTGTGGGAGCAGCCAGGACTGGAACCCGCGCTCGAGATGGTTGCTGGTGTCGTAAGCGGTGGCTTCACCTGCTGTGTCACGGCGCCGACCCCAAAATGGGACTTTGCGTTGTGCAGTGAAGTACGTGGATTAGAGAGCAAACCACGCCCAGGCAACGGGATCGTCTGCAGGAAACCAAGGGCCCACGGGAAAGCTGTGGGACAGACGGGTTTAGCAGGGCGCCAGGCGCCGAGAGCCAACCGTGGGCGGCACGGGCCCAGCACCGGCTGGGAGCCGAGCAGGTCTCGGAGGGAGGGGGTCTCCAAACTCCGGCATCCCCGTGGATTTCAAAGGGAGGCAGAGTGACGGGGAGAGACAGAGAGAGCTCCCGGCCCCTGGCTCACAACAGCCAGGGCCGCGCCAGGCCAAAGCCAGCAGCCAGGAGCTCCAACCACGCGTGCCACGTGGGCCTCCCAGGCGCCTTAGCAGGGAGCTGGCCGGGACGTGGGTGTGGGGGTGGAGCCAAGGCACTGACACAGGTGAGGCAGCCGCTGACCCTGCTGGCCGGAGACGCTGCCCAAGCACACCGAGCTCTCCAGGGCGGCTGGACTGCAGCCTGATGCAGTCAGCAAGCTGTGGATTTGCAGGCCCGCCCCGGGACTGCCTGTCCTCGCCCTTCGCCCACCTGTCACGCCCAGCCGCGGCCTCCCGCCGGGCGGCCAGCTTGAGAGCTTCCAGGCCGCGTGCTACGAAGTTGCAGGCAGCAGTGAGCAGAGTCGCAGGTGGGCTTGTTAGGCGGGAAGTCAGTTATGAGCGTGTGTGTGTGACATAAAGGCCTACAGAGAGGACGTCCATGTCCAGCACTGCATCTGCTGGCAGTGTTCCAGGGGCAGCCCGGCCTTCGCACCCTGCCCTGCCCCTTCTACCCGATAACCTGCCAGGTGGGGGTCCCCGCCCCTCCTGCCTGACAGTCTCCCACAGTCTCCCAGGTGCAGCCCAGTCTCTGCATCTCAAACACCCTGCTCAGCATCCCCATTCTCCAGGGGGCCCTGCTCACCCTTCCTCTGAACCCAGGATGGCGCCAGCGAGGCTTCCTCCTGTCTGATACCTTCAGGGGAAAACTCAGATAGGAGCTTCTTAGTATTTACAGCCATAAACTCCTTTGTTTCAGGAGGGGATGTGTGAAGACAGAGACCCATCTCCTTAACCCCCACCCCCACCCCCGGCCTCAACCGGACTGTGCGCTCAGCCCTCTGCCTCTCTGCTGAGCCGCCCGCCTGCCTGCCCAGGTAGAATCCCTCCACTCAGCCATGTAACCTCGCTCTCCCCCAGTCCGAGCGATTGTGCACTCTCTCAGGTCCTGTCTGGAGAGGTGCCCATCCGTCCTTACAGATGTCCCTGCCCTAATAAACCTTGCTATTTCCTTCCCACTACTCTCTGTCTCACACCTGAATTCTTTCTTGCGCGAAGACAGGAACCCTGCCATTTCTCCGTAACAGGCTCCGACCTCGTCCCCTGTGAACTCCCACATCTACCGTGGGACGGTCGCGATTCCGCCGTGACACCGTCACACGCGCCGGTTCCAGCCCCACCTGCTCCACGGCCGACCCAGCGCCCCGGAGGGCAGCGGAGGACCCAAGGGCTCGGGCAGTGCGCCCACGTGGGAGACCGGAAGACGCTCCCGGCTTCGGCCTGGCCCAGCCCTGGCCGTGCAGCCATTCGGGCAGCGACCGGGGATGGACCGTCTCCCCCACCCCCAGCTCTGCCTCTCAAATACGTGAAACCTTCCCCCTAAGGATCTGTGATCAAATGAAGGGATCTTCAGTGATGTCTGCATTTAACCACCAACTCATAAAAGGCCTCAGGGTCCAACAGGTGCCTCCTACGAGTCAGTGGGCCAGTGGGCGCTCAGGTGCCCGAGGGCCCAGAACCTCCTGCAGCCTCCGGACGGCCCCTGCGAGCCGAGGCCAAGTCCCGGTCTCCCCAAACCGCCCCAGAGGACTCGGGGCCTCTCTCCCCTCTGGGGGGACACGGCGGGCCTCTCTCCCCTCTGGGGGGGACACGGCGGGCCTCTCTCCCCTCGGGGGGGGGGGGACACGGCGGGCCTCTCTCCCCTCTGGGGGGGGGGACACGCGCGGGCCTCTCTCCCCTCTGGGGGGACACGCGCGGGCCTCTCTCCCCTCTGGGGGGTCACGGCGGGCCTCTCTCCCCTCTGGGGGGACACGGCGGGCCTCTCTCCCCTCTGGGGGGGGGGACACGCGCGGGCCTCTCTCCCCTCTGGGGGGACACGGCGGGCCTCTCTCCCCTCTGGGGGGACACGGCGGGCCTCTCTCCCCTCTGGGGGGGGACACGGCGGGCCTCTCTCCCCTCTGGGGGGGGGACACGGCGGGCCTCTCTTTCCTCTGGGGGGACATGCGCGGGCCTCTCTCCCCTCTGGGGGGGGACACGGCGGGCCTCTCTCCCCTCTGGGGGGGGGACACGGCGGGCCTCTCTCCCCTCTGGGGGGGGAAACGCGCGGGGCAGGGCGGCGGCGGTCAGCTCCGAGCTGGGGCCGCGAGGACCACACGGGCACTCTGGGAGGAGAAAGCGAAGGGCCGGCTGCAGACAAGAGCTGCTGTCGCCTCCCACCAGCCGCCGTGCGTGTCGCAACGCTCTCGGCAATGAGCATTCCACGGCGGCTCCTCGGCGCCCGCTGCTACGTCATCTCCCGCCGCCGTGCTGAGGCCGGCGCCATGCTGCGGTACGGAAACGTCAGGTCTGCGCCGCGGCCGCCCGCCTGTGCCTCGCTCGAGGCCCCGCCCCCTGACGTCATCGCGCGAGCCCACGGGCGCCGCCATGTTGGGGGTCCTCGCCAGGGGCGCGCAGGTGTCTGCGTAAGATGCCGGCGCGGCGGCGCGGGCTCCCCCAAGATGGCGTCCATGCGGGAGAGCGACACGGGCCTGTGGCTGCACAACAAGCTGGGGGCCACGGATGAGCTGTGGGCGCCGCCCAGCATCGCGTCGCTGCTCACGGCCGCCGTCATCGACAACATCCGCCTGTGCTTCCACGGCCTCTCGTCGGCCGTGAAGCTCAAGCTGCTGCTCGGGACCCTGCACCTCCCGCGCCGCACCGTGGACGAGGTGAGCGGGCGGCGCGCCGGCCCCGGCCGTGCCCCGACGCCCGCCGTCTGCCCTCCCGACAGACCCGCGCCTCGTACCGCCCCGGCCCTCGCGCCTGCCCTCCCCCACCCCCGCCCTCGGTTCCCCACCCCCGGCGCTGCGGACAAACGCCCCTCACGTCCCCCCCACAGCCCCCCTCACGTCCCCCTCACGTCCCCCCTCACATACCCCCCTCACGTCCCCCCTCACGTCCCCCCTCACAGCCCCCCGCCTCACGTCCCCCCTCACAGCCCCCCTCACATACCCCCTCACATACCCCCTCACATTCCCCCCTCACAGCCCCCCTCACATCCCCCCTCACATGCCCCCCTCACGTCCCCACTCACATACCCCCCTCACATACCCCCCTCACATCCCCCCTCACATGCCCCTCTCACGTCCCCACTCACATACCCCCCTCACATACCCCCCTCACGTCCCCCCTCACAGCCCCCCTCACGTCCCCCCTCACAGCCCCCCTCACATGCCCCCCTCACATACCCCCTCATCCCCCCCTCACGTCCCCCCTCACAGCCCCCCGCCTCACGTCCCCCCTCACAGCCCCCCTCACATACCCCCTCACAGCCCCCCTCACATCCCCCCTCACATGCCCCCCTCACGTCCCCACTCACATACCCCCCTCACATACCCCCTCACATACCCCCCTCACGTCCCCCCTCACAGTCCCCCCTCACATACCCCCCTCACAGCCCCCCTCACATGCCCCCCTCACATACCCCCCTCACAGCCTCCCGCCTCACATACCCCCCCTCACATGCCCCCCTCACATCCCCCCTCACATACCCCCCTCACGTCCCCACTCACATACCCCCCTCACATACCCCCCTCACATACCCCCCTCACATACCCCCCTCACATCCCCCCTCACAGCCCCCCTCACATACCCCCTCACGTCCCCCCTCACGTACCCCCCTCACATACCCCCCTCACAGCCCCCCTCACGTCCCCCCTCACGTACCCCCCTCACATGCCCCCCTCACGTCCCCCCTCACGTACCCCCCTCACATGCCCCCCTCACAGCCCCCCTCATGTCCCCCCTCACATACCCCCCTCACATACCCCCCTCACAGCCTCCCGCCTCACAGCCCCCCGCCTCACGTCCCCCCTCACAGCCCCCCTCACATACCCCCTCACATACCCCCTCACATACCCCCCTCACGTCCCCCTCACGTCCCCCCTCACAGTCCCCCCTCACATACCCCCCTCACAGCCCCCCTCACAGCCCCCCTCACATACCCCCCTCACAGCCTCCCGCCTCACATACCCCCCCTCACATGCCCCCCTCACATCCCCCCTCACGTCCCCACTCACATACCCCCCTCACATACCCCCCTCACATACCCCCTCATCCCCCCCTCACGTCCCCCCTCACAGCCCCCCGCCTCACATACCCCCCCGCCTCACGTCCCCCTCTCACATACCCCCGCCTCACATACCCCCCCCCTCACGTCCCCCCTCTCCTGGTCCCTCAGGTCTTCCCCCCACCCGCATAGCCTCGCGTCTCCCCCTACCCCGCTCCTGACTGCACCCCCATCTTCCCAGCGAGTGGCCCCTCCTGACACCCCCCTCACGCCTCCCTCCACCAAGGTGAGGGGGCGGGGGTCTTCACGGGTGGTGTGGGCTCGTGGGCCTGCGCTCGGGTCTGCGGGGGAGGGCGGGCGGGGGTCTTCACGGGCGGTGTGGGCTCGTGGGCCTGCGCTCGGGTCTGCGGGGGGGGGGCGGGCGGGGGTCTTCACGGGCGGTGTGGGCTCGTGGGCCTGCGCTCGGGTCTGCGGGGGGGGAGCGGGCGGGGGTCTTCACGGGTGGTGTGGGCTCGTGGGCCTGTGCTCGGGTCTGTGGGGGGGGGCGGGCGGGGGTCTTCACGGGCGATGTGGGCTCGTGGGTCTGCGGGGCGGCCCTGTTTCCCGCGGGACCCCGGCAGCACCTGCCTGTGCGTGCACAGATGGGGGCGGCGCCCCGTGTCCCGTGTCCCGCTGCTCCCCGCCGCATCCCCCGCCCCGGCCCGGTTCCCGCAGTGCGGTGCGTGTGGCAGTGGTGGGTGCCGGGTCGCTGGGCCATGTCCTGGAGTGTGGAGGTGCCGCCAGGCCACGTGGAGTGGCCGTGACACTCGGGAGCGGCTGTGACGTGGGGTGCCGTGGCACTCAGTGGCTTCACGGACAGTGGCACGTCAGGGGTGGCTGTGGCGTGGGGCGGCCGTGTCACTCAGGAGTGAGCATCTTTTTGCTTGCTGTTTGGTCCTTTTTTTTTTAAGATTTATTTTCTATATTTGAAAGAGTACAGAGAGCGAGCGAGCGAGCGAGCGCGGTCTTCATCCGCTGGTTCACTCCCCAGATGGCCGCCGCGGCCGGCGCACCGCGCTGATCCGATGGCAGGAGCCAGGAGCCAGGTGCTTCTCCTGGTCTCCCATGGGGTGCAGGGCCCAAGCACCTGGGCCATCCTCCACTGCACTCCCGGGCCACAGCAGAGGGCTGGCCTGGAAGAGGGGCAGGCGGGACAGGACCGGCGCCCGCATGGGGTGCCTGCGGGCGGCGGCTTTATCCCACTGCGCCGCAGCGTTAGTTGCCGGTTTTTTTTGTGAGTTGGCTTTTCAGGTCTGTTTTCCCTCGGTTCTTTGCTTGTTGTGAGTGTGATGGAAGTGGTCCTTTTTCGGTGGCGTGTGTGACAAGCAGACCTGGAGACCCCGCAGTCCTGGTCGTCAGCTGTGTGCCGGGGTGGCCCGTGCGCGCTGAGCCAGTCCCGGCCTCCGCCGCTGCGCCCCCGAGGAGTCTGGGAGGTCAGCGCCCGGGCTCAGGTGGGCCCTGGCTGTCCTTGTCCGTGCGCCGGCCACGCGTTTTCTGTCGCGGCGGGAGGTGACTGCGAAGGTGGTTCTGGGGTGCAGTGGCGCTGGCCCATCTGCCGGTGTTGTGGGTCGGGGCGATCTGAGGGATCCGGCAGCTCGTGGAGAGCCCACGCGGGAGAACACTGGGGCGCCAGCGTTTGGGTACTGAAGTGAGCTGGCGCTGACCTGCTGCGCGTGGGCAGGCGGGCCCTCGGGACAGGGCTTCAGTCTCACCGTGGAGGGACGGGGAGCTCCGAGGTGCTCTGCGGTAAGCCCCCAGGACCCCCGGTTCACGAGTGGCGACTCGGGCTGATTCTCATTCAGGACACAGGCACGGAGAGGCGGTTCTGGGCTGAATGCAGGAGTCGGGCCGCCCGCAGGCTCTGCAGGCAGGAGGCTGGCCGAGGGCGCAGAACACGGAGTGGCAGCGCAGACCGTGCGCGCCCCACGGTCCCGGGCGGCGCCCTCCCTCCTCAGCCCGCACAGCCGTGCTGGAATCAGGCGGAGCGGAGCTGGCCGTGGGGTTTTTCCCAGGGGGCTTGGGATCCTGGAGTGTGGACAGGAGATGAGACGCGGCGGTACCCGTGGACGCCATGGCTGCTGTGAGCGCCAGGGCCCGGCAGAGCAGAAGTGCCCGAGGCGGCACCGGCGTCCTCAGGTGGACCCTGCAGGTGCAGGGAGTGGTGGCGTCTGCTGGTAGGCGAGCGCCCTGCTCGCTGCTGTCGGCACTGGGGGCAGCCTTGTGGGCGGCTCCCACGTGAGGGGCAGGTGCTGCGGTGCAGTGCTTCACCCCACTCGCCGCGCCCTCGTCCTGCTGGGAGAGCGGTGGAAGATGGCCCAGGCGCTTGCGCCCCCGCGCCCCCGCGGGAGACCCTGGGGCGGGAACCAGCAGGTAGAGGCTCTCTCGCCGCCCTCCTTCTCTTCTCTGTCACTCTGCCTTTCACGTGTGACAGAGAAACACTCTCGCGTGGCCGGCTCACGCCGCGGCCGGCTGCAGTGGCTGGGAGCGGGGTGGGAAGTGGGCAGCTGGCACTGCGGGACTCGGCCAGAGCCAAGTGGGCGGGCTCTCCCTGCGAGCCCAGCCCAGCCCCGCCCCAGCGCGGCACCTTTAGGAACGTCCTCAGGGCGCCGTCTCCGCTACTGGCAGCAAGACCGTGGGCTGCAGGCTGGCGTGGCTTCCCAGCCTGGAGGGGCCCGTGGTCCGGAGGGCGGCCTGGCTGCGCGCCTGACTCCAGGCCTGGGCGCGGCTGCTGGCCGTGGCTCTGGGGCATCTGGGGAAGCGGACCAGCGGACGCGGTCACCTCGACCTCTCTGCTCTCAAGTAAATGATGCCTCAGAAGGTCTCTTGAACCTGACGGGGCTGATGTTGAGAAATGAAGTTTAAAAATGTTTTGAGTTCACTTTGGAAAAAAGTTAAAGTCATTGAGGGGGGAGGGAGAGGGAGAGAGAGGGGTCCTCCATCCGTTCACTCCCCAGGTGGCTGCAACAGCTGGAGCTGTGCCGATCCGAAGCCAGAAGCATCCTCTAGGTCTCCCACGCGGGTGCAGGGCCCAAGGACTTGGGCATCTTCCACTGCTTTCCCAGGCCACAGCAGAGAGCTGGATGGGAAGTGGAGCAGCCGGGACTTGAACCCGTGCCCACGTGGGATCCCGGCACTGCAGGCGACGGCTTTACCCGCTGTGCCACAGCACTGGCCCCAGTACCTTTATTAAGGAAATTCTCTGTCGGCTGGCCCGTGCCGTGCCCCTCACTCGGGGCGCCCTCTGTCGGCTGCTCTGTGCCGTGCCCCTCGCTCGGGGCGCCCTCTGTGTCCCCTCCTTGTCCTGGCACGTTGGCAGGTTCCAAGGTCCGGTGCTGCGCCTTTCTGTTACCAAGTGATTTTCCGTCCTGTGGGTCTGTGCACTTGACTCATCAGCTGATGGCTGATGGGCATTCGAGGTATTTGTTACAAGTGGTGTTGCCGTGAAGGTTCACCATGTTTCTCTGTGTGTGTGTGTTTGTGTGTGTGTGTACCTGGCTGTGGGATTGTGGGTCGTGCGGCGCTGGCTGTGGGATTGTGGGTCGTGCGGCGCTGGCTGTGGGATTGTGGGTCGTGCGGCGCTGGCTGGGGGATTGTGGGTCTTGCGGCGCTGGCTGGGGGATTGTGGGTCACGCGGCGCTGGCTGGGGGATTGTGGGTCACGCGGCGCTGGCTGGGGGATTGTGGGTCACGCGGCGCTGGCTGGGGGATTGTGGGTCACGCGGCGCTGGCTGGGGGATTGTGGGTCGTGCGGCGCTGGCTGGGGGATTGTGGGTCACGCGGCGCTGGGCGTGGATTTGCCGGGCCTCGTGGTGCCTGCTAGCGCTGGGCGGCACTGTTTTATGTTTGCACGTTGAATTTTATCAAGGGCCAGCAGTGTGCCGCCTGCAAGCCCTCGTGCTGGCAGAATGGCGTCGGCCCCGCCCGGTGTGGTCAGCGGTTAGGGCGCCGCTCCCGCGCCAGGGTGCGGCCTGAGCCCAGTCCTGCTCAGCTTCCGATCCAGCTCCCCGCTAGTGTGCCTGGGAAGCAGCCAATCAATAACAAATTTTAAAAATTGAACAACATGACCAACTCAGGTTTGCCTCCGAATTCTTCTCAGAGGTGGACTGATTTGAAGAGCAGAATGCGCAGCGGGGGACAGAGCTTCCAGCCTCTGCAGGGTCAGGGCTGAGCCGGGAGCCCCGTGCCGGCCTGCCCCTCCCCGTGTGCGCCCCAGCAGGAGCGGGCTGGAGCAGAGCCGGGCCTCTGATACTGGGTGGGGCCCCTCCGCGCCTGTGCGCCCGGGAGTGTCTTGCTCTGCGCCTGGCTGCCTTGGGCCCACGTGGGCAGAGGCGACGCTGCGCGGTCGGGGAAGAGTGGCGGCGTATCTGCGTCCCTCCGCGCGCGGCTTCGCGGGCCGTGGTTTCCTCCTGAACGTTGGCCGGAGCTCGGGGCGGGAGCCTCTTGGGCCTGGGCTTTTCTTTGTGGGAGTTTTTGACGTTTATTTTTATTTGAGAGACGGGGGCAGGCTGTCACGGACAGAGCGAGATCCTTGCTGGTGCAGCCGCAGCCGGGGGCTCCATGCCGGTCTCCGTGTGGGGGCTGCGGCCCGGCGCCCGCGGCACTGCCGGCCCCACTAGCCGAGTGTGGGCGTGCGTCTGCAGCCGGGTCTGCCCAGCTCGCGGGCGCCTGGGGTGAGGTGGCTAGCGGCGCCCTCTGACCTTCTGGGGGCAGCAGCCTCGGTCCCGCGTCCTCGTCCCGGAGCTGCGCCTCGGCGTCTCCTCCGCCTCCCTCCTGCGCGGCCTCGGCCCTGTGCCTGCCGCTGTCTCCTGCGCGGGCGTGGAGTTTCTTCCGGTTGCACCCGCGCTGCGCCCTCAGGTTTCCACGCGCGCTGTTTCTTTACTGAGGCCCAGTGTTGTCCGTGGTAATTTCCTCACTGGTCCCTGTGTGCTTTACAATGCTTCTCGGGCCGGCGCTGTGCCTGGTGGGTTACGTCACTGCCTGCGACCCCCGCGGCCCTGGGTGACAGCAGCCAGACAGCACGCCACCAGCTCCACTGTCAACTCTTCTGTCTCGAGACGCACACTGGGCTGGCGGCCTGGCGCAGCCCCGGCATTGAGGCCATCTGGGGAGCCAACCGGCGGGTGGGGAGCTTTCTCTGTTTTCCCTCTCCGTCTCTGTCATTCTGCCTTTCGAGTAAATAAAGTACATTTTGCTAAAGAAGGTGTTTCTCGATTCGCACCATGGAAGGGGAGGGTTAGGGTACGTTTCTATCAGTGACGTGCAGCGTGTGACGCTCTCGGAGAATGCGGCCCGCGGAGGCTGGAGCTGGCAGGCACTGCACCCCGGCGCGCTGGCCTACACCCACCCCCTCAAGGGGAGAGCGAGCGAGCGAGCGAGCTTCCATCCACGGCGTCACTCCTCAGATGGCCAGTGAGGAGCCAGGCGCTTCCGGGTCTCCGCGCCGGGTGCAGGCCCCCAGGGCCTCCGCGTCCTCTGCTGCCTTCCCAGGTGCGGTAGCAGGGAGCTGGCGCGGGCGAGGACGCGGGCTGCTTTCCTTTGTCCGTGTGTGTGGAAGGCCCTGGGCCCCGTGGGAGTCGCTGCGTGGGGCGGGGCCGAGGGGGAGCCTGCCACTCAGCGGCTCTCCGCCGGGCCGTCGGCAGTGCCGCGGCTCCGGTCGCGCCGGCCTCGTCGCCTTGTCAGCCTTGCTCACTTGGCACATCCTTTGCGTGTGTGTGATTTGCTGTCATAAATTTTTTTTGGTAATTTTTTTTTTTTTAAGATTTATTTATTTCTTGGAAAGGCAGAGCTATAAGGAGAGACACGAAGGTCTTCCATCCGCTGGTTCCCTCCCCAAATGGCCGCAACGGCCAGAGCTGGGCCGATCCGGAGCCAGGAGCCGGGGGCCGCCCGGGTCTCCCAGGCGCTCGGGTGGCGAGCAGTGCCCCTCTGCCTTAGCGCTGGGCTGCTGTCCCTGGTCGCTCTGTTGGGGGTGTCAGACGCTCGCTGGTTTTGGACGTGACGCACGTCTCCCACTGTCACCTGCTCCTGCGCCTCGGGAACTGCTGGCCTCTGGCCTGCGCCTGTGAGGTTCTAGATCGGCTGGATCAGGGTGTGCCAGGCGCCCTCCGGGCGAGAACTGGAGACCCTTCCCCTGCGGGCTCCTGGGGAGGGGAGGCGAGGGGAGGGGAGGGGAGGCGAGGGGAGGCGAGGGGAGGGGAGGGGAGGCAGGGTGTGGAGGCTTCGCTTCCCAGGCGCTCTCCTGGCTTGCATGGGGAGTTGGCACAGCAGGGCTCCGCCCTCAGGCCCCCAGCAGGGGAGGAGGGCGTGCTGCCACCCCTGCCCCTGGGCTGGGCCCGCACCCCTGAGACCAGGGAGCCCCTGCCCGGGGTTTGCCTCCTCTCACCCCCGGCGTCCTCTTCCTCTCGCCAGCTGTCCTCGTGGTAGTGGTGGGGACCGAGGGTCCTCCGGGTTCAGGGACTTGGCGTGGGGCGGTGCCTGGGCGGAGTTCACACCCATTTGCTGGCCTTTTTGGGCAGTCTGGGCCTGATGGGAGGGGGAGTGTCAGGCACTGGGTCACCCCTGGACACCTGTTCGCGGTCTCAGCAGGGGAAGGGGCTCCTCTGGCGGGGGCAGCTCTCTCCTGGTGACGGGGGTGCCTGCGGCGTGGTTGGGGCGGCACGTGCAAGCTGACTGGCCCCAGCCAGGCCCTCGCCCGCGCCTGAAGAGCAGAAGGGGCTGTCGGGAGGTGGGGGCAGCCCCGGGGTGGCCCCCCAGGGGTGCCGTCAGGGTCTGCAGTGTGGGGAGGCGGCGGCAGGGCAGGGCGCGGTTGCTGCCCGGGCCCGGCGGCAGCGTCTCCTGTCCCGCAGATGAAGGGCGTGCTGATGGAGATCGTCCAGCTGGCCGCGCTGGACTCGGACCCCTGGGTGCTCATGGTCGCCGACATCCTCAAGTCCTTCCCGGACACCGGCGCGCTCAACCTGGACCTGGAGGAGCAGAACTCCAACGTGCAGGACATTCTGGGGGAGCTCAGGGAGAAAGGTGCGCGGGGGGGGGGGGGGGGGGCACCTGCTAGAACCCGCGAGCCTCCACGAGGGGCCGAGGGGGCTCCCAGGCGACCTGCTGGGCTCTGACCTGAGGCCAGGGGGGCTGGGGGCCGGCGCTTGGCAGGTCCGGGGAGGCCACCAGCGGGGGCGGGCGCAGCTCGCCGTCCTCCCTTCCCGCGTGGGGCCGCCCGGGCCTGACGCCTGCTTCCGGGCAGTGGGCGAGTGCGAGGCGTCGGCCATGCTGCCGCTGGAGTGCCAGTACCTGAACAAAAACGCGCTGACCACGCTCGCCGGGCCCCTCACGCCGCCCGTGAAGCACTTCCAGCTGAAGCGCAAGCCCAAGAGCGCCACGCTGCGGGCCGAGCTGCTGCAGAAGTGTGAGTGGGCGCGCGGGGGCGCGCGGGGCGCGCGGGGGCGCGCGGGGGCACCCGCCGGCACTCCCCTGCACCGCGACGCGGGCCGTTTTGGTTTTGATTTTTATCCGTTTGAAAGGCAGAGAGACAGACAGCCGCCGGGAACTCGGATCAGTCTCCCAGGGGCGGGGTGGGCGGAGTGCCGTGCCCGCCCTGGGGTCCCCACACTGCTTTGGGGTGCCCTGGCCACCCTGGGGTGCCCGTGCCTGCCCTGGGGTCCCCACACTGCCCTGGGGTGCCCGTGCCCGCCCTGGGGTGCCCGCGCCTGTCCTGGGGTCCTCGTGCCCGCCCTGGGGTCCCCCGCACTGCTCTGGGGGTGCCCCGCGCCTGCCCCGGGGTGCCCACGCCCGCCCTGGGGTCCCCACACTGCTTTGGGGTGCCCTGCCCACCCTGGGGTGCCCGTGCCTGCCCTGGGGTCCCCACACTGCCCTGGGGTGCCCGTGCCCGCCCTGGGGTGCCCGTGCCCGCCCTGGGGTCCCCACGCTGCTTTGGGGCACCCACGCCCGCCCTGGGGTGCCAGCGCCTGCACTGCTCTCGGGTGCCCGCGCCTGTCCTGGGGTCCTCGTGCCTGCCCTGGGGTCCCCCGCACTGCTCTGGGGGTGCCCCGCGCCTGCCCCGGAGTGCCCACGCCCGCCCTGGGGTGCCCACGCCCGCCCTGGGGTCCCCACACTGCTCTCGGGTGCCCGTGCCTGCCCTGGGGTGCCCGCGCCCACCCTGGGGCCCCCGCGCCTGCGTCCAGGCGGAGCGCTGAAGCGGACGCCTTCCCACAGCCACGGAGACGGCGCAGCAGCTGAAGCGCAGCGCGGGGGTGCCGTTCCACACCAAGGGCCGCGGGCTGCTGCGCAAGATGGACACCACAAGTAAGACCCCACGCGTGGGCGCTCGGCGGGGGCCGCGGCGCTGGGCGCGCCCACCTCAGCCAAGGCTCCGCCCGACCCCTCTGCTGAGCTGTCGGGGTGGGCGCCGCGTGCTGCTGTGGGCGGGGCCGCAGGGTCAGGAGCCCCGAAGGGAGGACGCGGCTGATGGGCTGATGGCGCCCCCCCAGCCCCCCTCAAAGGCATCCCGAAGCAGGCGCCCTTCCGGAGCCCCACGGCGCCCAGCGTCTTCAGCCCCGCGGGGAACCGGACCCCGATCCCGCCGTCTCGGACGCCGCTGAGGAAAGAGCGGGGCGTGAAGGTGGGCCCGCCCCGGCCCCCGCCCCCGCCCCCGCGACGCGCCCCCCGCCCCGGCGTGTGACTGAGACGGGCTCTCTCTCCGGCAGCTGCTTGATATCTCCGAGCTGGACATGGTCGGCGCCGGCCGCGAGGCCAAGCGGCGGAGGAAGACCCTGGGTGGGTGGCGGCGGCTGGGCGCGGGCCGGGGCGGGCGCGGGCGGGGGGCTCCGCTGCCGGCCGCTGACGGGGTCTGGATGGGCAGCAGATGCGGAAGCGGTGGACAAGCCCGCCAAGGAGGAGACGGTCGTTGAAAACGCCACCCCGGACTACGCGGCCGGCCTGGTGTCCACGCAGGTAGCGGCGCCTGTGCCCCCGCTGGTCCGAGCGCGAGCGTGCGTGTGCGTGCAGGCCCTGCCGGGGCGCCGGGAGCAGTGCCGGGGGTGGGGGGCGGCAGGGGAAGCCCCCGCGGGCACCATGGCCTCTGTCTTGCAGAAACTTGGGTCTCTGAGCAACGAGCCGGCGCTGCCCTCCACGAGCTACCTGCCCTCCACGCCCAGCGTGGTCCCCGCGTCGTCCTACGCGCCCAGCGCCGAGACGCCCCCAGGTGCGCTTTGCAAAGTCCGAGCTGGGCCGGCCGAGCCCGGGCAGGGCAGCGGCCCCTCACCAGGCCCCTCTGCCGCAGCCCCGCCGTCCCGGGAAGCCAGCCTGCAGGCCGCCCAGCCGCCCGAGGAGCCCGGCGCCCCGAGCCCCACGCTGCCCGCGCAGTTCAAGCAGAGGGCGCCCCTGTACAGCAGCAGCCTGAGCCCCGCCACGCCGGCGCCCGCCGCGCCCGCCTCGCCCCTGACGCCCACCACACCCCCGGCTGCCACGCCCACTGCTCCGATGCCCCCCGTGGCCATGGTCCTGCAGGCGCAGCCCCCCACCCAGCAGCAGCAGCAGCAGCCTAAGAAGAAACTGTCGCTCACGGTAGGTGTGCCGGGCGGGACAGCCCCCTGCGCCTGGAGGTGCGGGACACCCACACCGCCTCCCCCCTGCGCCTAGAAGTACGGGACACCCGCCGCCTCCCCCCTGCGCCTGGGGGTGCGGGACACCCACGCCGCCTCCCCCCTGCGCCTGGGGGTGCGGGACACCCACGCCGCCTCCCCCCCCTTGCAGAACGAGCAGATGCTGGCTGCCCAGGAGATGTTCAAGACCGCCAACAAGGTCACGCGGCCCGAGAAGGCGCTCATCCTGGGCTTCATGGCCGGCTCCCGAGGTGCGTCCCCGGGGTGGGCCGACCCCGGGGTGGGCCGTCCCCGGGGGGTGGGGGCTCCTTGGCCCAGGGGCTTACCCAGCAGCTCGTGCTCCCACAGAGAACCCGTGCCAGGAGCAGGGGGACGTGATCCAGATCAAGCTGAGTGAGCACACGGAGGACCTGCCCAAGGCGGACGGCCAGGGCAGCACCACCATGCTGGTGGACACGGTGTTTGAGATGAACTACGCCACGGGCCAGTGGACACGCTTCAAGAAGTACAAGCCCATGACCAACGTGTCCTAGGGCTGCCCACCGTGGCCACTGGCCCCGAGAGACGCGAGCTCCGAGCTGAGGGACCCCCGGCGGCCCCGGCTCCTGGCCAGGCCCCGGGCCTGTTTGTTCTTAGAGCTATTTTTCCGGGGTGTGGGTTATAACGTGGGGTACTTTTGTGTGATCTGACACTTTTTTTGGATTCAGTAGTACATTTCTGGATGTTGACATTAACCAGAACGTTGTGATTTGTAACGTTAGTGACAGCTGTGCCTGTGGGAGTTTTACCTTTTTTCCTTAAAACCCACTGACAGCAGCGGGGGGTCTTTCCTGGGGTGCCGAGCCCCTCCCCCCTCCCCCGGGGCCCACAGGGCCGCCACAGAGCCCCATCCTCCCCGCCCGCCCCAACACTTGTCTCGGAGCCGTGGGTGTCCACGGCGCACCTTGGGGACCTCCTTTCACTGTAAAACCTCTGCTAATTAAAGGCAGCTCTTCTAACAGACGCCGCGGAGCCGTGCTTGGGGCCAGCGCTGCCCCCGCCCCACCCTCCCTGGGGACCGAGGCCCGCTGGTGGTCCGGGCGCTGCAGCCTGTGGGGGCCTCAGTGCCCAGTGCAAACGCAGCACACGAGCCACATAAAAGAAATAAGAAAAAAGCCTTTAAAAATGTTTTAATACAAAAATACTCATACACAACTTTCCAAACACAACTTTCCACTTTAAATGCTATTTCCCCCAACTGGCAATTCTCACTCAAATCTCTATTTCAATATATTTGCCTCAGAAGTGAACTTCAAGTTTTTAAGTCTAACTATGAAAACTGGTGATAGCACCCAGGATTCCTAGGAGGAGCCTGCCCGTGGTCGTGTGTAGGCACGGGGAGCTGTGTGGGGTGGGGCGGGGCGGGTGCACGCGGCAGTTCCTCCCCGCTGACCCAGCACCAGGGCTGCGTGACTTCCGTCAAACAGGCCCACCCGCCGGAGACCCGGGCAGACGCCGCAGGGGCAGAGCCCGGCCTCTCCACTGCTGGACGCGCCGACGCCGCCAGGCCTGCGGGCGTGGGGCTGCCGCCTGACCCTGTGTGGGCCTGCGTCCCGGTGTGGCTCCTGCTGGCTTCTGAGGCCAGGGGTCCCGACACACACGGGCAGCTTCCGGTCCATGTCCCCGTTCGTGGCCAGGGATTGAAGCTGGTGTTCAGAACATACTGAATCCTCAGAACAGAACTGGGCGGGGTCAGGGCCCTGCCGTGTGCACGGCCAGCTGCGTGCCCAGATCTGTAAACCGGTTTTCTAAAGTTAGTGTTACTTGCTGGTTGGTTGAACAGTCTTTGGAGACGGGAGCCTGTTAAGTCCATCTTTCAGGAAGATGGGATTTGAAAGTTCCAAAGTGACTGCACGGTCCTAGAACGTCACCACCATCGAACACAAGAATAAGTTAGCGTGCTCCCGGGGTGCACTGCAGACGCGGTCTGGGAGCCCTCGGCCGGCAGGAGGGGTTCTCAGACAAGTGACGGCGCTGGCTCGCCCTGCCCAGCACTGAACAACCTGGAGCTCAGCGGGAGTCTGAAGACAGAGGCGGCAGGCCCCGAGGGGGCGCCACCCACCGGCCGCCCGTGCCCAGGAGGCCGACCTGCGTCCGCACTTTGGTTGCTTGCTGCAGACCACAGGGACAGCCTCTGGCTGGCAAAACCGCCTCCCGCTCCCCGGGGGCCAGGGCGGTGCTCGGCCCTGCCAGAACCGGAGTCCACGGGACCCGGGTGGTTTTCAAGTTGTGTAAACTTTTCTCTGGAATGCGTGTGAGACAAAGGCCCGGCCTCCTGCTTCCTCTGGGTGCTCGGCCCTGGCCAGCACCTAGGGGAGCCTCGGGGAGTTCTGTGTGGGGTGCGGCCTTACTACAGTCTGGGGACCGCAGGGAAGCTGCCGTAGCCAGCAATCCTAAACCCCGACCTGGCCTGGGTCCCCGGGCAGCCGTCAGGCCCCTGCAGAGCCCGGTCCAGGCGGGTACTCTGGGTCACATCAGTAAATACACATTTCAGTCGGTGGTGACTTGTGAAGAGTTTAGCAAAAATATATTGAGAACAAAGGCCAGAAACGGGTAAAGAAAAGCCAAATGAAAGAAACAGACCAAGTTCCCCGGCGCTGGTGAGGCCTGAGCGTGCCCAGGAGAGGCGCAGGGAGGGCTGGGGCCGGCGTCTCACCAGCTCGGGAAAGCACGTTGAGAAATTCACATTAGTACACAAAACGAAACATACAGCTGGTCCAGAAGAACGAGTAACGGTCACAACCGTGGTTTCCAAGGAGCCCAGGGTGACTGGCGTCTCCCGAGTGGTGACTGAGCAGGACCGGGCGGCGTTAGCGAGTTAACAGTGACCCTTAGGAAGAAAGACTATTCTATACACTTCAGGTGAGATAAAAACATTTCATATGCCAATTAACTCAATCACAACTTTAACCTAAAAACAGCGGAGGGGACCCTGGCGCTGGTGGAGATTCAAGTGTCGCTGTGGCGCCGAGGGCTGGCGGCTCGGACGGTCGTCAGTGCAGACGCAGCGGCGCTGCGCGGGATGGCTCAGTGGAGGGAGGCCTACATCTGTCCCTGCGGCTCCGGGCGTGGGCCTCGGGGCCAGCGCCACGGGCCCCCCTCCTCGCAGGCAGGGCCGGCGGCCCCGCGCTGCCTGGATCTGCCAAGCGGGCGCCTGGCACTACTTGCCTTCCGTGACCCTGCGCCAGCACCGCCGCCGCCGCCTCTTCCCCTTGCACTTGGCTGGCTCCGGGAAGGGCGAGTCATGCTCGCAGCAGTAGGCCTGCCCGTCCTGGGTGGAGCTGAACACGGCCCCGTCCTGGTGTTCCTTGCAGAACGAGTTGGGGCACAGGTGGCAGAACGACGTGGAAGGCTTGCCGCACACGTCACAGTGATGCCAGGGACACTCCCACTTCCCTGCAACGAGACAGGACGCCACTGAGTGGGCACTGCCGGCCAGGGCAGGGAGCGCGCCGAGGCCGCCGGCTCGCCGCCTCCCGTGTCCAGGCGCCCCGGCTCCTCTGGGACCTGACGTGCCGGCCATCACCCGTGATGACACCTGTGTCTCCAGCCTTGCTCTGTCACCTTTTGCCGCCAGAATGCTCGCCTTCGTACAAACGTCTGTCCTTTTCATGGCTTTCTGGTTTCTCGGGCTCCCTGGAGACTGGGGCCCCTCCTCTCTCAGGTGCAGGCAGCGCACGCCCTGGGCCCCCCACTTCCAGGTGTGGGGCAGCCGGCTGGTGAGCACTGACGGGGATGTTGGGGACCAAGCCTGAGCCCCCCTCCCCCAAGGGCTCCTGCAGGCGCCAGCATCGCGCAGAGCCGAGGGAAGAGCCCGGCCCGGGGACCTACCGAAGGGCCGCTTGCCCAGGCCCAGGCAGGACAGGTGGTAGGCTTTCGTGCACAGCTTGCGGTCACACAGCACCAGCTGGCCGCCGTCGCCGCAGCGGAAGCACTCATCCTCCGACTGCCGCCGGCCGTCCCCCCTGGCGCGGCGCCTCCGGCTTTTCTTCTTGGCCTTTTTGCCCTTCTCGTCCGCAGACAGGGGCACTGACGTCTAGAAGCAGACACGGCGGTTACCGGGAGGGGAGAGTGCGTAGGCCGCGGACGGGAAGGTCAGCGGGCAGGCTGGCAGCCCCGGCAGGGGCAGCTGTGGCTGGAAGGACGTCGAGGCCACACATAGGCACGGCTCTGCCCCAAGGCCAAGCCGCTGGTGCGGTGTGGCACCCGTCAGAGCGCCAGTTTGAACCCCGGCTGCTCCACTTCCAACCCAGCTCCCCGCTGATGCGCCTGGCGAGGCAGTGCTCCGCCCACACGGCTGGGGCTCCGGGCCCTGCTTGGGCCTGGCCCAGACCTGGTGGTAGCAGTGAGCTGGGGAGTGAACCAGTGAATGGAGACTCTCTCCCTCCCTCTCTGCTCTTCAAATAAGTAACTACATCTTAGGGGGAAAAAAAAAAAAAAGGACTTCCCTGAGTGTGCTGAGCGCGGGCGGCTGGCGGGCGGCACAGCCTCGCCTGACCACGCCCCCGAGCCCGAGGAGAGGCGAGGCGCGTACCTTCGGTCTGTCCCCCAGGAAGCCACTGCAGTTGGAGGCCCCGCAGCGACAGACGGTCTTCTCGTTGCCCAGGCAGTCGAGGTTGTAGTTGAAGGTGAGCTCCGTCCCTGGGGGGGGGGGGGGGGGGGGACCACACTGGAGATGGTGCCCTCTCCTGGCCGCGCCCAGGCCTGGCACTGTGCCTACCTTCCTACCTGCACTGGCAGAATCCACAGCTGTCCACTCTGCTTCTGACTCCCACGTCACCACCCACCTCCCTCCGCCCAGGTCCCCGCGTGCGGTACCTGCAGGAATGTCGCACACAGCAAACAGGCCCACGCGAGTGTCGCCGTTCACCGTCCACTTGAGGGTCTCGCAGTTGGGCTGGCAGCTGTGGTTCATGAAGCGCGAGTAGTTCCCCTTGGGGCCGGCGTCGATGATGCGGTCCTGTGGGGAGAGGTGGAGGTGGGCCCCCGGCTGTGACCTGGCACCCCCGTGGAGCGCGGGGTCGTGCGCCAGCCAGGGTCCTGCGAATGTGCCTGGGAGGGCAGCTCAAGATGGCCCAAGTCAGCCCCTGGGAAACCCCGATGGAGCTCCTGGCTGCAGCCTGGCCCAGCCCCAGCTGTGGTGGCCATCTGGGGACCGAACCAGCAGACGAAGACCCCTGTGCGTCACTCACTCTGCCTTTCAAATAACTATCACAGGAAAGCCAAGTGATACACGTCTTTACTTCAAAAAGTTCATGGACAGAATTAAAAGTTTATTTTGGCGCCAAAAGTTTTTGAAAACCACGCGTAGGATTTCCATTATACTCATGTGTATGATTTCAAAGACATTTCCACCGAGAGACGCCTTGGAGCCGCTTCCCACGGACGGGCGTGCCGCACGGTGGCCACTGAGAGCAACGACGCGCCCTCCCGCAGGACTCGCACGGCCTACCGCCGCTTGCACTGAAAACCGTGGTGCCCGTACCACTCAGGGCACCGCCAAACCAGTCCTGTCTCTTGCTCACGGACAGGTCAGGACCACAGGATGACCGGAGCCCTGGTGAGCGCAGGACCCTGAGATGGCCCTAAAATGACCGATGACAGACAAAGGCCACGAAGAAATGGCAGTGTGTCACGCCGAGGCCCACGTCAGCCTGCCTCATACGCCGGCACTGCGAGACCTATGCCACGTGCCTGGCTCCAGCTCTGCCCCCGATCCCAGCTTCCTGGCAGGGCACCCCGGGAGACAGGAAGGGCAGCTCAAGTAGCCGGGTCCCTGCTGCCCGCGTGGGAGATCTGGACGGAGCTCGATTCCTGGCTCTGCCTGGTCCAGCCCCAGCTGCTCTGGGCAGTTGGGTTGAGTCAGCAGTTGGGAGATCTGCCAGCCTCTCTTTGCTTTTCAAATGAAACTGAAAGTTTTATAAAATGAGCACCAGATATAAACAAACGATTCCGCAAAGCCAATCTAGACAGACAGCCGTAAGGGAAGCAGTGGACAGAGGCCAATGAGGACGAGCCCGACGGCAGGTGCTGTGTGGGACCCCTGCAGGAGACCCCGGGAGGCAGCGGGTTCCTGGAAGCCCCACAGAGTTCTGCCCCTGGCCTCAGCCCGACCCAGCCCCACATGTCGCAGACTGAAGACCTCTACTCTCAAAGAAAATGAAAATAACTTTTTTTTTAAGTATTTGTCTGACAGAGTTACAGGGAGAGACAGAGAGGTCTTCCATCTGCTGATCCAGTCTCCAAATGGCGGCAATAGCTGAGGCTGGGCCAGGCTGAAGCCAGGAGCCAGGAGCTTCTTCCAGGTCTCCCACAGGGATGGCAGGGACCAGGTACTTGGGCCATCTTCCACCGCTTTCCCAGGGGGCTGGTGCTGTGGCAAGGTAAAGTCGTGACCTGCAGTGCCAGCATCCCATTTAGGTGCCAGTTCAAGTCCCAGTGCTCCACTTCCAATCCAGCTCTGCTGTGGCCTGGGAAGGCAGCAGAAGATGGCCCGAGTCCTGGGGCTCCTGCACCCACATGGGAGACCTGGAAGAAGCTCCTGGCTCCTGGCTTCAGATTGGCACAGCTCCGGCTTTTGCAGCCATTTGGGGAGTGAACCAGCAGATGGAAGACCATTCTGTTTCTCCCTGTCTGTAACTCTGCCTCTCAAATAAATAAATAGGCCAGTGCCACGGCTCACTTGGCTAGTCCTCCACCTGTAGCACCGGCACCTCGGGTTCTAGTCCTGGTCGGGGCGCCGGTTCTGTCCCGGTTGCTCCCCTCTTCCAGTCCAGCTCTCTGCTGTGGCCCAGGAGGGCAGTGGAGGATGGCCCAAGTGCTTGGGCCCTGCACCCCCATGGGAGACCAGGAGGAAGCACCTGGCTCCTGGCTTCGGATCAGCGCAGCGCACAGGCCGCAGCAGCCATTAGGGGGGTGAACCAACGGAAAAGGAAGACCTTTCTCTCTGTCTAACTCTGCCTGTCAAAAAATCAATCGATCAATCAGCAAGCCTTTCTTTTAAAAGGGAGCAGCCAGGACACAAAGTGGCGTCAGCATCGCAGGCGTGGCTTTACCAGCTATGCCCAGCTATGCCCCCGGTGAGTAAACTTCGGAACAAGATGAGCTCGGGGGCTGCACACTGCCTGGGGCGGAGGCAGGAACGGGCTGGAGCACTGTGGTCAGGGGCACGGCACCCACAGGCGGGCCCCGAGGGACGTTCCTGGCTTCTGGCAAAAACTAAGCCACGCCGCTGCCCAGCAACGAGCAAGCGGAGACAGACCACACAGACAGACGTCCCGCGAGCACGTGGGAGAGCCGAGCGCCTGGGAGTGAACCAGCAGGCGGAAGACCCTCTCCATTGAGCAGGGACACTTTACAGTCCTTCAAAGGCACACGGGAGGGGTCTACCATGAAAACAGCATGCGTGCATTTCCAAACTTTGCTCCAAACAGACGTCTTTCCATTCCGTTTTTCCACGCACTTTCTGAAGCCCCTGCACCTGACAAAGACCAAGGTGACGGAATTCGGCTCCGTGGCACTCCCCGTCACGGCCAGAACCCGCGCCCACTCTTCTAGAGCCCTCTGCCTGCGCGTCCACGTCCCCTCCTGGCCTCGCCCAGCTCACTCCCCTGGGGCTGGCTGCCACGCCTCCGCCCGGGCTGGGGTCCATCTCTGGCAGCCTGTAGCTCCTGGGTTTACCGTGCGCCAACACACGGCAATGCTCACTGCGCCTGATCAGAAGCAGGTGTGGGCAGCAGGACGACGACGTCACTTTCCTCCCAGAACACCTCCGAGCACCCCGCGCCGTTTCCTCTGCTTTATCGTTCTGTCCGCGACAGTCACTTCTGTGACGCCATCTTCCACGTCAGTCACCTCCTCTGCGGCTGTCTTAATTTCTCAAACCACCGCTGGCCAATGCAGTGAGGATTCTCCCTGGTTTAGAACTGTTGTCAAGCATGCCCAGTGTGAAATTTATAATCTTCTCTTCAGATTGTAAAGTGACTGTCAGACGCCGCCCGCCTGCAGAACTCGGCACCTTTCACACAAACCAACACCCGCCCCCGGGCCGTGAGCCTGGCCGCTCCCCGGCTTCTGTCACATAACATGACGCACCACACTGCAGAAGCGCTCGAAAAAAATTTCTTTTTTTATCTGAAGGCAGAGTTAGAGAGAGAGAAAGAGAGCGAGCTTCTGTCTGCTGGTTCACTCCCCAGATGGCGGCAACAGCCAGAGCTGGGCCAATCAGGAGCCAGGAGCTTCCTCCGGGTCTCCCACGCGGGTGCAGGGGCCCAAGCACTTGGGCATCTTCCACTGCTTTCCCAGGCCACAGCAGAGCTGGATGGGAAGTGGAGCAGCCGGGACTAGAACCGGCGCCCACGTGGGATGCCGACGCTGCAGGCGCAGCCACGGAAGCCCCTTCTTCCCAAGGCCGAGTACCACGCAACTGCAGGTCCACCAAAGCTCGCTCTTCGTCCACGGCTGCGGGACACTTGCACCCCTCCCGCGTTTTGGCTGGGGTAATTGAAATGCTGTGGGTGTGGTGTCAACGCCTTTCTCTGCGCCTCTGCCTCCCAGTCTTCAGTGCTAACCAGGGCGGATCGGCCCGACCCTGTGACGATGCCCCTTGGCACTCCTGTCCAGTTACCGACTCGTATCACACCGACAGCCGTGACCCAGGGCTCCGGCTCCATGTCCTGGCTGACCAGCTATCTCCCAGCCAGGCTCATGGCAGGGGGGTCTCTTGCTTCGGTTTCGATTGTTATTTCTCTATCAGCGGTGAGGGACATCTTTCTGTATGTTGCTGGTCATCTGCATACTTCTTTGAAGAAATGTCTATTCAAGTCATCAAAAAATTTTTATTTTTGTTTTATTTGGAAGGCAGACAGATGGAAAGAGATCTTCTACCCCCTGCTTCTCTCCCCCACATGCCTGTAAGCAGCTGCGGCTGAGCCAGGCCGAAACCAGGAGACGACTGCAGCCGGGTCTCCCACGGGGCGGCGGGGTCCGTGTGGCTGGGCCACGGTTGGCAAGCAGCTGCATCCGAGAGTGACTGGGCGGGGCCCTGCGTCGTGGCCCCCGCTCACTCTTGTATTTGGCTGTCTGCTTCCTGCGGTTGAGTTTTAGGAAGTTTCTGCATTCTGGGTGTTAATCGGGTATCAGGATTAACAGACACTGTCTTTGGCACAGAATTCAACCATGTCCACGAGGTCTGGTTTGTCCACTTTGTCTTTCGTCCCCTGCACCTTTGTGTCAAGTCTAAGAAATCACTGCCCGGCACCGAGCAGCTTCTGTTCCGGGTTTCACTGTCTCAGGCCTGACTTGGGCCCTGATCATCTAGAACTTCGCATGTGATGTTGGGTCAGGACCCAAACACCCCTCCCGCACGCGCAGACCCAGCCTCTCGGCTCTCGTCCAGATCCGCAGGACCACAGGGCTCACCTGGCTCAGAGCTGCGTTACAACACGGCCATGCTCCCAGCTACAGCTCTGTGCTGGCAGACCGCTGGAGCCGCACGGTGTAGGGCCTCCCCCTTCACGGCCCCTGTGTCTGTGGCGTCTCAGGAGGGTTTGTGGATTTTACTGGCCAACTGAGTCCTAAGTACTCCATTCTTTCCGAGGCTGGGTCACCACTGCAGCTGTCTGCTGACCTCCCTCCTGTCAGGCACAGAAACTGGGTGCGTGTGTCCACTCTGCAGTCCACGGTCATCTCTTACTACCTCTCATGGCTTCTCACACAGTCAGCAGAGAACGCTGTACTCTTCCTCTCCAGTTTCCATGATTTCATTTCATTTCCTGGCCTGTTCTGACTAGACTTTCAGTGTTCTGTTGAGTGAGCGGCAAAAGCAGCATCCTGGCCTCGCCTCTCCTCGGAGGCGCAGCTCAGCCCACGCCGGCTGCGTGTCCCACGAGCTTCCTCCACACGGAGGCGGTCTCCTCCTGTCCCACAGCGGCCACCTTTGCTCTCCAGCAGCTCAGGGGATCACGTGTCCCTCTCCACCCTGCAGACCACGTGGTCCACTCCACCCTGCAGATCACGTGTCCCTCTCCACCCTGCAGACCACGTGGTCCACTCCACCAGAGAGTCCCGCTGCCTGGCGTTTGTTTACAGAAGCACCCCTGCACTCTAGCACGAAGCCCTCGCGCGTGGCCCGATTCCTCTGCCTGACGGCCACGAGGGACGCGGGCTGCAGCCCTTCTCTTCTGTGTCGTTGCTGGGCTTTGGTGTCAGGATACTACTGGAGAACAGAATGCATTAGGGGCCGGCACTGTGGTGCGGTGGGTTAAGCCAACGCCTGCAACACTGGCTATCCCATAGGAGCACCAGTTCAAGTCCTGGCTATTCCACTCTCTAAAAAAATTTTTAAGAACTTATTTATTTGAAAGTTAGAGTTACATAGAGAGGAAGAGACAGAGAAGAGAAAGATCTTCCATCTGCTGGTTCACTCCCCAGAAGGCTGCAGCTGCCGGGGCTGGGCCAGGCTGAAGCCAGGAGCCAGGAGCTTCTTCCGGATCTCCCACGCTGGTGCAGGGGCCCGAGCACTTGGGCCATCTTTTGCTGCTTTCTCAGGCACGTTAGCAGAGAGCTGGATCGGAAGTGGAGCAGCTGGGACTCGAACCAGCGCCCATGTAGGATGCTGGTGTCACAGGCAGGGGCTCCACCTGCTGTGCCGCAGAGCCAGCCCCCATCATTTGTTTTTAAGTCTGACTGTACGGCGTCTCTGTGTGGATCTCTGGGTTCCTGTCGCTTGGAGTTCATTCAGCCTCTTTGGAGTTTACACTCCTGCATTTCATGAACCTTCTTCCGACGTTCTCTCTGCTCTTCCCAGGACGCCCACAGGCACGGGCTTGTGCCAGGCCCTCGGCTGTGCCCGCTCCTTCCATCCTTCTCTCTGTTCCTGACGCGACGATTCCCAGTCCTTTCTCAAGCTCATGATTCTTCCTCTGTGCTTCAGGTTTTCATTTCAGGTTTGTACTTTTTGTCCCAGTTTTCTGTCCACCTTCCCTCCTCATGGGAATTGTGTTCACACATGGACCCGACCGTCTGCGTTGTCTGCCTCTGGTTTCTGGCGCGTCTCGGAAGCAGCTGCTCTGAAGTCTGTCTCTAGGAGACCCCACCCCGTCTTCAGGGACAGGTCTTGTCCACTGCTGCTTTCCTTTCAACGGGCATGGGCCCCTTTTTCTTGCTTCTCCACAGGTCTTGTGATTTTTTTGTTGAAAAGTGGACTGTTTACTCCATTTAATGTGGTAGCTCCTGAAGGCCGCTTTCCCCAGGGTTTGCAGTTTTGTTAGTTTTTATTATTTGTAGGTTTTGGGATTGATGTACACAGCGTCTGTGCCAAGGACCAGAGTGGGATGAAAAAAAAAAAAGATTTGAAAGGCAGAGATAGAGAGACACTGACTGTCCACCTGCTGTCCACTCCCAGAACTCCTCCTGGGTCTCCCGCAGTGTTCAGTAACTTGAGCCATCACTGCTGCCCCCAGGTGCACACTGGCAGAGGGCCGGCTCAGAGCCGGAAGTCACGCCCAGCAGGGACTTGGGTACAAAACGCAGGCAACCCAAGCAGTGCCTCGACCACTGCAACACCTGCCCCGGGCTCAGGCCTCCACAGGTCCTTTCTGGCCAGGTGTGGTCACTCTCTGCTTCCCCACAGGCACGCTGCTCGCAGCGTCCCAGTCTTTCATGAGTGACTCTCACAGGGGGAGAGACAAATGAAACCTGTTAAGGCAAGGGCAGGGCTCGCGACAACCGCGGGAAGGGCACCACCATCCCCGCCTCCGAGACCAGACCCTCACAGTCCTCTCTGCCCACCTTGGCTCACTCCACAGACGGGGCACAGCTGGCTGCCAAGGCGGATGGGTGGCAGCCACTGTGCCAAGAGCTGGACCTGGCAGAATGAAGGCAGGGTTCCAGCCAAGCCTTCCTGTGAAGTCTGCTGTCCTGCACAGACCCCGAGTCCCACGCAGCTCCCATAGGCAGACTGCGCCCGTGTGACTGCCACCTGCCCCCTTCCCAGAATCCTCTCCGTGACAATCTCAACTCCCAGTCTCACTCGTTGAAGTCTGTCTGCTTTACCTCCTCATGTCTCGTTTTTCCTCTGATCTCTAAACATCTATATGGCTTTAACCATTTCTAATTCACTTATTTTACATTCTTCTTCAGACTTAGCCCCAATAATTCAGGCTCTCACAACAGCTAGGCCCGTGTGTGTGTTGGGGGCAGGTAAGGGGGGACATCTGGACTGGGAGGTCTGGGTGTGCACCCTGACTCAGATGCCCACTCTGCAGGCCTGGGATGGTGCAAGTGCATGGGTCCCTGCCACCCACGGGGCAGGCCTAGACTGAGCTCCCGGAGCCTGGCTCCAGCCTGGCTCAGCCCTGGACATTCTACCTATCTGGGGAGTGACCCAGAGGCTGCAGGATCTCTCCTGGAGCTCACGCTGAACTGTGCTTTGTAAACGTTTACGTGGGACTGGTCTTTGTTTTGCAGGAATACATGCGTAGAGACTGCTTCGATGTTTCTCACAAATCACAGGTCTGTCTTTGCTCCAGACACCAGGTGAAACCGCATCTAAGACCAGCTCTGTCAGAGGCTGCACTTGGCATTCCTTAGAACACACAAGCAGTTCAAATTTAGACTCCAAAATCCAGTGAGGCACAGGCCTAGGGCCCCGTTGCCTCTCACCCCCGACGAATGGGAGTCGAGTCACTGCCTCCTGGGGCCACCACTGCCCTCCACGGGGGTCAGCACAGGAGCTGCAGCTCTGCTGACCACCAGACTCTGAGCAGGCCTCGCTGCTGCTCCCACAGGAAGGCGAGAACGCAAGCCCCCATCTGTTTCACGCCCGTGCCCCCACGGAGCTGGTGCTCTTGCCGCTCCCAGCTTGCCTGCTCCAACATTAGAGAGCTTTTCTGGGGCCCTGGCAATGTGGCATAGTTGGTAAAGCCACTGCCTGCAGTGCCAGCATCCCATATGGGCATCAGTTCGCGTCCTGGCAGCTCCACTTCCTATCCAGCTCTCTGCTGTGGCCTGGGAAAGCAGTAGAAGATGGCCCAGGTCCTTGGGCCTCTGCACCCACGTGGGAGACCTGGAAGAAGCTCGTGGTTCCTGGCTTCAGATCAGCACAGCTCTGGCCATTGTGGGAGTGAACCAGCTGGACAGAAGGTCGGTCTCTCTCTCTCTCTCTCTGCCTGTCTGTAATTCTGCCTTTCAAATAAACAAATATCTTAAAACAAAAACCAGAGAGCTTTTCTGGGAGTCCCCACTGGAGCGTGGTTAGGTCAGAGGCCCTGTTCCCCTCCACGGCTGTGGGGGCCAGGTCCTGAGGGTGGCGTGCTGCAGGCAGGAGGCTGTCCACCGCTCAGCTGCACTGCCCACACCTTCTACGCCATTTCTTTATTTTAGAAATCTATTATTTTTAAATGTACTTGAAAGGCAGAGGGACAGAGACGGATAAAGATCTCCCCTCCACGGATTCCGCATGTGCTCACAGCAGCAGGGCCTGTGCAGGAGCCCAGAACTCAGTCAGGCAAGGACCCAGCACCTGAGGGTCACTTGATGCCTTCCAGGGAGCACTCAGCAGGAAGCTGGAACTGGAGGGCAACTGAGACTCAAACCCAGGCACTGACATGGAACGCGCATGTCTTAGGTGGCACCTTACTCCCTGTGCCAAGTGCTCACCCTAAACACACACGTGCGTGCACACACGTACACATACGCACATACCCACGCAGACACAGATGCACACGCATGCATATGCACACGTACACACACGTTGTTTGGTTCTCTGAGTCTTCAGTATTAACACAGGACCCTGTACACATCACAGGCACATTCTCCCGCACAGCTGAGAAATCTAACTTTAGCAGTAGCTTCCAGTCCCAATTAGGACCTCCCCCACTGTCCCACAGCCCCGCATCCCTCACAGCCCATATCGCGTCCCTCACAGCCACGTCACGTCCCTCACAGCCCATGTCACGTCCCTCACAGCCCATATCGCGTCCCTCACAGCCTCGTCACGTCCCTCACAGCCTCGTCACGTCCCTCACAGCCACGTCACGTCCCTCACAGCCACGTCACGTCCCTCACAGTCACGTCACGTCCCTCACAGCCCAGTCACGTCCCTCACAGCCTCGTCACGTCCCTCACAGTCCACGTCACGTCCCTCACAGCCACATCACGTCCCTCACAGTCACGTCACGTCCCTCACAGCCTCGTCACGTCCCTCATAGCCCACATCACGTCCCTCACAGTCCACGTCACGTCCCTCACAGCCACGTCACGTCCCTCACAGCCCACATCACGTCCCTCACAGTCACGTCACGTCCCTCACAGCCACGTCACGTCCCTCACAGCCACGTCACGTCCCTCACAGCCACGTCACGTCCCTCACAGTCACGTCACGTCCCTCACAGCCTCGTCACGTCCCTCACAGCCCACGTCACGTCCCTCACAGCCACATCACGTCCCTCACAGTCACGTCACGTCCCTCACAGCCACGTCACGTCCCTCACAGTCACGTCACGTCCCTCACAGCCCAGTCACGTCCCTCACAGCCTCGTCACGTCCCTCACAGCCACGTCACGTCCCTCACAGCCACGTCACGTCCCTCACAGCCACGTCACGTCCCTCACAGCCACGTCACGTCCCTCACAGTCACGTCACGTCCCTCACAGCCACGTCACGTCCCTCACAGCCACGTCACGTCCCTCACAGCCTCGTCACGTCCCTCACAGCCTCGTCACGTCCCTCACAGCCACGTCACGTCCCTCACAGCCACGTCACGTCCCTCACAGTCCACGTCACGTCCCTCACAGTCCACGTCACGTCCCTCACAGCCTCGTCACGTCCCTCACAGTCCACGTCACGTCCCTCACAGCCACGTCACGTCCCTCACAGCCCATATCGCGTCCCTCACAGCCACGTCGCGTCCCTCACAGCCACGTCACGTCCCTCACAGCCCATATCGCGTCCCTCACAGCCACATCACGTCCCTCACAGCCACGTCACGTCCCTCACAGTCACGTCACGTCCCTCACAGCCACGTCACGTCCCTCACAGCCACGTCACGTCCCTCACAGCCTCGTCACGTCCCTCACAGCCTCGTCACGTCCCTCACAGCCACGTCACGTCCCTCACAGCCACGTCACGTCCCTCACAGTCCACGTCACGTCCCTCACAGTCCACGTCACGTCCCTCACAGCCTCGTCACGTCCCTCACAGTCCACGTCACGTCCCTCACAGTCACGTCACATCCCTCACAGCCTCGTCACGTCCCTCACAGTCCACGTCACGTCCCTCACAGCCACGTCACGTCCCTCACAGCCTCGTCACGTCCCTCACAGTCCACGTCACGTCCCTCACAGTCCACGTCACGTCCCTCACAGTCACGTCACGTCCCTCACAGCCTCGTCACGTCCCTCACAGCCACGTCACGTCCCTCACAGCCTCGTCACGTCCCTCACAGCCTCGTCACGTCCCTCACAGCCACGTCATGTTCCTCACAGCCACGTCACGTCCCTCACAGCCACGTCATGTTCCTCACAGCCACGTCACGTCCCTCACAGCCACGTCACGTCCCTCACAGCCTCGTCACGTCCCTCACAGCCCATGTCACATCCCTCACAGCCACGTCACGTCCCTCACAGCCTCGTCACGTCCCTCACAGCCCATGTCACGTCCCTCACAGCCTTGTCACGTCCCTCACAGCCACGTCACGTCCCTCACAGTCCACGTCACGTCCCTCAGTCACGTCACGTCCCTCACAGTCCACGTCACGTCCCTCACAGTCACGTCACGTCCCTCACAGCCACGTCACGTCCCTCACAGCCCACGTCGCGTCCCTCACAGCCTCGTCACGTCCCTCACAGCCTCGTCACGTCCCTCACAGTCACGTCACGTCCCTCACAGTCACGTCACGTCCCTCACAGCCACGTCACGTCCCTCACAGCCTCGTCACGTCCCTCACAGCCACGTCACGTCCCTCACAGCCTCGTCACGTCCCTCACAGCCTCGTCACGTCCCTCACAGCCACGTCACGTTCCTCACAGCCACGTCACGTCCCTCACAGCCACGTCACGTCCCTCACAGCCACGTCACGTCCCTCACAGCCACGTCACGTCCCTCACAGCCTCGTCACGTCCCTCACAGCCCATGTCACATCCCTCACAGCCACGTCACGTCCCTCACAGCCTCGTCACGTCCCTCACAGCCCATGTCACGTCCCTCACAGCCTTGTCACGTCCCTCACAGCCACGTCACGTCCCTCACAGTCCACGTCACGTCCCTCAGTCACGTCACGTCCCTCACAGTCCACGTCACGTCCCTCACAGTCACGTCACGTCCCTCACAGCCACGTCACGTCCCTCACAGCCCACGTCGCGTCCCTCACAGCCTCGTCACGTCCCTCACAGTCACGTCATGTCCCTCACAGCCCATATCACGTCCCTCACAGCCCACGTCACGTCCCTCACAGCCCACATCCCTCACAGCCTCGTCACGTCCCTCACAGTCCACGTCACGTCCCTCACAGTCACGTCACGTCCCTCACAGCCCACGTCACGTCCCTCACAGCCCACATCCCTCACAGCCCCACATCCAATTCAGGTTCTGACCAAGCAGAACACGTTACCTCTGGTCCTTTGTGACCCTGTCCTCACTGAAGGGTCTGGACCCCAAATCTTACAGCAAATAACACAAAGCCAACAGTCACCTCTGGTGGGCTCCACTGGCCACAGGTGCCCCACCCCCAAAGTGGGGAGCACAGCTTTCTCAGGGTTCAACCAGCATGGCCCATGGACATTCCTATTTCCACACAGCTCTCTCTGGATCTAGTCACCACTTCCTGTGTTCTGTGAAGACTGAGCCCTGCAATCTTTCCACACACCATTGTGAACCCGCTACTCTCTCAACTCCGGCCTCCAGGGGGCTGCTGACAGAGGGAAAGGTGGACACGGGACACAACGTCACCACAGGGCAGGACACGGCCTCCCCACATCCAGGACACGGTGAAGATGCACCTGGCGTTACCTTGTCGATAGTGAGCATGTAGAAGTGAGTGATGTCATTCTCGTGTGCGTGTTTGATCCTTGCCATGCACTCCTCTTCGTCAATCAGCTCACCCACGTACTCGTTAACAAACTCTCCCTGGAAAGCAGAGAAGCGTGGTGAGCGCGGGGCGTCCTGACCACGGCTCGGCAGGGAGCTGCAGACGCCACGCCAGCCAGCCAGAACAGCGACTTCCGACTCCCAAGACCAGGCGGGCAGGGCCGGCGCAGTTCTCGTTATGCGGCCCCTCTCCTCAGGACTCGGGAATGGAAGTCTCTGTGGAAAACCTACCCAAACATTCGTAAAGTGGCAACATTTCTCTCTCCAAGAGCACTTCCTGACAACGGAGCATCCACACAGCTCCGTCACCAAGAGCCTGACGGCCACCCAGCCAGAGTGCCCATCACGGCAGGCAGAGGAGCAAGGCTGCGCGGGTTTTTAAATTTTGTTTTTTGTTTTTTTTTTTTTTTTGACAGGCAGAGTGGACAGTGAGAGAGAGAGAGAGAGAGAGAAAGGTCTTCCTTTGCCGTTGGTTCACCCTCCAGTGGCCGCCGCAGCTGGCGCACCGCGCTGATCCGATGGCAGGAGCCAGGTGCTTCTCCTGGTCTCCCATGGGGTGCAGGGCCCAAGGACCTGAGCCATCCTCCACTGCACTCCCGGGCCACAGCAGAGAGCTGGCCTGGAAGAGGGGTAACCGGGACAGAATCCGGCACCCCGACCGGGACTAGAACCCGGTGTGCCGGTGCCGCAAGGCAGAGGATTAACCTAGTGAGCCGCGGCGCCGGCCTGCCTCGGGTATTTCTAAGCAGCCTTTTCCATCTGGGCTGGGCCTGGCACCAGGGCTCATTCCCTGTGCTGTCAACCCGTGGGTCTGAGACCACCCAACCTGAGGCAAGGCCAAACCACAGCAGCGCCGAGCTGCAGCGAGCCGAGCGGCTCCACCTGTCTGCTTACGTAGCGATGCCCCGGCCATGCGTCTGAGGCTGGAGATGGGGCTTCCTAACGAGTCTGCCCTAGCCTGTGCCAGGACTGCCCGCACCTGCTGAGCAGGGGGCTCTTCTCCAAGGAAAGCAGTCGCCATTTCACAAAACCTTTTACTTCAGAAAAGCAACCATGGAAACCCTGACTCACTGCTTGCTTTAAGGGAATTTATACATTTTGACTTTGATACTTCTTCCTGTGACATCTTAACATTTAATTGTAGTGAATTCAATTCAAAAACATGGTTAAAAACACCCTTCTCACATGAACGCGAAACCACAAGCACACGGAAGTCCAGGCCACCAGAGAGCTGTAATTTCCTGGAACAGGGAGGGGCGGGGCACGCACCTTTCTGATGTCCCTCTTGGCCACCAGGCCCCAGCCTTTGCCGTCTGTCTTGATGATTTTGGTCTCTGGGTACTGGCGTTTGGTGAAGCACTGGTTCTGGCAGTGCTCGCCCGCGGGGCACACCTGCGGGTGGCACTCGAACATCAGCATCCTGTTCAGGCACTCGGAGTCCAGGCCGCAGGGGTTCTCGTCGGTGGGCTTGCAGTTGCACTTGGGGATTTCAGAGATATCCGCCGTATAGATCTGCACTTTCCCATAGGGCTTGTTCACCTGCAGGGAGGAAGCGTCTTGGCCCACACAGGCACAGCCTCGCGGACCCCCGTACGCCCCGAGGCGCTCTGGGACACACACAGCGACCCCAGCACAGCAGGCAGAGGGTCAACCCCTGACCTGGGAGCTTTACAACAGGGCAGGAGGCAGCACTGCATTAAGCCACTGCCTGCAACACCACCGTCCCACATTGCAGCTCGAGTCCCCGCTGCTCCACTTCCAGGCCAGCTCCCTGCTAACACACCTAGGGAAGGCAGCAGAGGATGGCCCAAGTCCCTGGGCCCCAGTCACTCATGTGGGAGGCCCGGATGGAGTTCCTCTTGGCTCCTGGTTTTGACCTGGCCCAGCCCTGGCCATTGCAGTCATTTGGGAGTGAATCAGCAGATGGAAGATCTGATCTCCCTGCCTCTGTCTCTCCTTCTGTCACTCTGCTTTTCAAATGAATAAATCTTTAAAGAGAGAGAGAACACGAACGTGGGACTGCTGTGTGAGGGCCTCATTCCAGGACCCGCTCTGTTACCTGCTTGTGCTCCTGACTTCTGAGAGCGGGCTGACCCTGGCCTGTGCCCACCGCGACGGGCAGGGCAGGGGTCGCAGAGGCTGCAGCCGCACACCTCTGACCCTCCCGGCACTAAGCACCCACAGTGGCCACACAGGAGGCCGTCCAGGGAGGCAGAAGTGAGCAGGAGGCTTACTATTAACAGAGGGACACGCAAATAAAATGCAGTAGAGAGAACAGAGAGAAATCAAGCAGAAATTGACAACTTAAGGGAAGATGTAAAAGACACCCTTTTGTGCCCACAACAGCCAGGGCTGGGCCAAGCAGAAGCCAGGAGCCAGGAACTCCATCCGGGTCTCCCACTTGGGTGCCCACGTGGGGCCCAAGCAACTGGGCCATCATCTGCCGCCTTCCTAGGCACCTCAGCAGGAAGCTGGACAGGAAGTGGAGCAGCCAGGACTCAACCCAGTGCTCCAACTTGGGATTCGAGTGTCCCAAGCCGTGGCTTAACCTGCTGAGCCACAACAAAGATTCCCTTTTCACTGCTGTGAAACAGAGACACCTCAGAGAACAGTCTGGAAATGCTCCCCAAGATCTAAAAGTTTCACGCTGTGTAACCGTTTGGGGACTCAGTTCCTAAGAAAATATTAAATACAGAGGAACAGAAATTATTTTCTTTACATACAAACATACCAAGTACAGCCAGATTTCAGAAGCACATATGGAGCACACGTGTGTGGAAAGGCGGCCAACACAGGCCACTCTGAGGAGAGGCACGAGGTGCCCAGCGCATGTGCCTGGCACACCTCCTCCCGGTGTGGACACCGGCTCTGCCAGGGCCCTGGGCCCCATAGTCAGCCCAGGACACACAAGAGCGCCCTGGACCGTCCCCGCCCTGTGCTCCGAGGAAGGAGGGTCCTCGTGCCTCACTGGCTCCAGCCGAGGGAGCAGGCTGGTTTCCTCCTCCCCGGGCTTGTCTGGTGTGGGTGACAGCAGGGCCTACCCCAGCCCTGCCCGGACTCCTAGCATGAGCGTCACACTCTGAGGCAAACAATGAGCCTGCACGGTCACCCTCGTGTGAGGAGGATACCTCAGCACAGCTGCCACTGCCGGCGCACACCAGTCCTCTCAAACCGTCCGTGGACTTGAGGACCATGCACTCACACACACGCACACGCACACACACGCAACAGGAGCTCCCGCGGGTCACCTTGATGTGCTTGTAGGGCGGGGGCTTGCGCTCGCTCTCTTGTGTCTCTCGGGCCTCCCTCTGAAGCTTGACTTCCCGGAAGCGAGCCTCAGCCTCCTGCAGAGCTGCAACAGTCGGTGAAGGCAATCAGACTCCGGTCAGCACACTCACGCACACTTTGAGCTCCGTATTGTAATGGTTTATTACAGACTTTCACTGGCAATGGGATCTCTAAATCCAGAGGTTATGGCAAACCATGAAAGCTGCAAAATGCCCCGAGCAGACAATGCCTCACAGAGCTACAGGTCTCGGGGCTGCCCGGGGCTGGCTCAGCACAGAGAGCCCCAAGCTTCGCGTCTGTCCGCAGCCGAGCGCGAGCGCAGGCGCGAGGCCCAGGACTCACCGTCCGAAGACAGAAACAAACGAGAGGCTCCAGGCACAGCAGGGGCAGCACAGATCATGAAGTCAGCCGGAAGTCAATGCCCGGGTCTGCCTGAGCTGGGCCACTGGCGGTCATTGACCACGCATGACCACAGTGTGCCCACGGCCGCCTACTGAGTGCGTGAGGCCACCTCCATCCTTCCTGAGACCTCCGAGGACACCGTGTGCCAAGGAGCCCACGGACAGGGACGACTCAGGTAGCTCAGTACAGCCTGTGGGGTCCCTGGCAGCATTCCAGGTGTGGACCCCTGCCCACCACAGCACGGCACAACTGGCTGATGGCTCCAGCCTCCTCCCTCCCTGCCCCCTCAAGTGAACTGCAGCTCTGCCAGCAAGGCAGCCGGGGTCCCACCTCTCCCCTGCGGCTGGGGCCCGCACTAACTGCACAGTGCTCTGCCTGCCTGCCCGTCCCCAGTGCCCAGCTGCAGGCAGACGTGAGCTGCCCGGAGAACGTGCACAGACCTAAGCGGAAAACGTCTCTCCCCACGTGCACGTTCACAAAGGCAAGCTCACAGAGTGAGTCAGCACTGAAAATAACCTAAAACGGCCTGCTACCTGCTAATGGAACTCTAGAAAGGTATTAACTGCCGCGTCTTTTCCTGTGCCTCACACACAAGTCAGTCAGAAAACTGGTTTTCTAACGGAGAATGACAGACAGAGTGGTTAGTTCACATTTCCACAGAGGTCAACTCCAAGCAGCAGAAACGAGTCACAGAAGACGCACAGAGAACACGAGAACACACGCGCACGAGTGCCCACCGCGCCCCCGATCTCCGTACCGTTTTTGAAGACTCTTCCAATCCCTCTGACCCCCTGGTAGCGGCTGCCCCGGTCCCCCTCCATGTACGGGAATACTCGCGCCTGATGCGTCCAGTAATAATCTTTAGACCCAAAGAAAAACACAGGGAATTCTCCAATCTCGTGCTTCATTTTCTGAATATTTGGGGGAACATTTTTGGGATGGCAAACTTCTGCCGGCCACCATCTATTATAAATATTAAAAACAGGGTTCATAGATTCCTCAGACAGCGACAGTAACTGCAACACTGCAAGTAAAGTGAAACGCGCACGTGTGAACACAGACAGACGCGGGCTCTGTTCGCACACCTGTAGTTCCCCAGCTTAACCCAAATGATGTCCTGGAAGTGCAGCCTCTTCCCTGCCCTGCAGTCATTGCAGAACCAGCTGCCGTCGGGCATGTCGATGTTCAGGCAGTCGGGGTGGAAGGCGGCCGGGCAGGACTCACAGCACAGCAGGCTGCCGCCTGCAACGGGAGGGTGGGCGGGCTCAGCTGGCGGCTGCTGCACACAGACCACCTCGGCCTTCGTTCTAAAACAGCAGTCCGCTCCTTATCACCGAGGTAATACTACACATGGTGAAATGCTACGGTTCATTTACAAACACGGGACTGGCCTTACGAATCACAGTTAACTCAGAAACACGGCTCAGCCACTGCTTGCAAGGCTGGCACCCCGTATCGAAGCGCCGGTTCCACCCCCAGCACTTCTGCCTCTGATCCAGCCTCCTGCCCGTGTGCTTAGCAGAGCAGCAGATGAGGGTCCCAGTGCTTGGGCCCCTGCCAGCTCTGGAGATCTGGATGGAGCTCCTGGCTATCAGCCCTGACCACTGTGGCCATTTGGGGAGTGAACCAGCAGGTACATGGAAGATCTCTCTCTGATGCTTCGCCTCTCAAATAGATAGATACACTTTAAAAACAGACAGACAGATACACTACGTGAAACTGTGGACCACCAAGTGTGGGGACATGGAAGACTCTGGTCAGTAAGCGAGCTGGTCCCTGGCCCAGGGGCCAGCCCAGGCCCTCACCTTTGGAGCACACGAAGCACCAGCTCACGTTGACGTGGGCGTGGTGCCTCTTCCCCTTCCGAGCAGTGAAGTGGCCCGTGCAGATGATGCTGTGGGAGGCGATCACCGCGCAGCCGGCTGCCAGGCAGGCGTCCCCTCCGTGATAGGCGACGGGGCAGCGCACACATCGCATCATTTTACCTGCAGACACAGACGCCCACCTGAGACACCTGACACTGCCGGCTCCCAGCACCAGCAACGGCTGAGCCTGCACACGACTGGGGACTCAGGGAGGAAATAAATCTGAAACGTTTTATGAGACGTCTTCATGAAGGCAGAGATGCTTCCAAACGTCTGAGAAAACGGACGAGCATCACAGCCGACCAGTGCTGGAGTTGGGCACGCCAGCAGCAGCTTCCCCAAACCTCCCAGAACTGCCCAGCACCTGGTGGAGAGCCTCCGGCGTCAGAAAGCGTCAGCCATCCTCCGTCCCACACACCAGAGAGGAAGCAAGGCAGATGCAACGCCATCTTACAATGTCTTTCTCACGTGAACAGCCATTAAAACCAGAATGAATATAACCTATCAAAATGGTCCAAGGGCTGGCACCGTGGCTCACTAAGCTAATCCTCCGCCTGTGGCGCCGGCACACCTGGTTCTAGTCCCGGTTGGTGCGCTGGATTCTGTCCCGGTTGCCCCTCTTCCAGTCCAGCTCTCTGCTGTGGCCCGGGAGTGTAGTGGAGGATGGCCCAAGTGCTTGGGCCCTGCACCCCATGGGAGACCAGGAGGAAGCACCTGGCTCCTGCCATCGGATCAGCGCAGCGCACCGGCCACAGCGGCCATTTTGGGGGGTGAACCAACGGAAGGAAGACCTTTCTGTCTCTCTCTCTAACTCTGCCTGTCAAAAAAAAAAAAAAAAGAAAAAAAAAAAAAGGTTCAAAGGCTGCCCCTCTCTTAACACTAAGAATTTTTAAGGTTACATCGAGGATAGGAAAGAAGGGAGAATGAGGACAGCTCTCGCATCCAAGAAAAACCCAAACTCGGCCCCATGCCAAGTCAGCGAAGGAGCAGCATGGGCCTCCCACGGCAGCTGAGCGTCAGGTGACCCTGGCAGAGAGCCGGCGAGGCCGCTGCGTCCGTTACCTTTCGAGGGCCTTGGGCCGGACGGGTTGGAAGCGTGGCAGCTTACACAGCTGTGCAGAGGGCAGCGGAAGCCCCGGCTCTCAAACACCGTGAGAGGGTACTTTCTCACGCAAGCTTCATGGTAGAACTTCCCACACTGGGTCACGACGCAGCGCTTGACATCCGTCTTGCTCTCCTTGCACACGAAGCACGAGTGCACCCCTAACGCGCAGGCGGAGAGAGGGTGGGGAGACAACTTCAATAACGGGAACTCAACTTCTGCTCACGCGACCAGCTCCGCTCTGGAGGCAGCCTGCGCTCTCTTCCCGGCCTGACGCGGGCAGCGTTCTTCAGGGAGTCCAGCCAAGGGGAGGCCGCCCTCACTGGCACCACCCCTCCCAAGAAAGGCGCTCCCTCCTGAGTGCAGCTTACCCAAGCAGACACACAGCCAGAGCGGCGCTGCAGCCAGCTGCTTCTGCCCTTGGGACCCGTTCTGAGAAGCCAGGAGACTGCTCAGGCCTGGCAGGTGGACGGGGGGCCGTGGCTGTGCAGCCTGTCCGCCTGTCTTGGCTCAGGGCGTGTGTGAGGACAGCCAGACCCGGCAGGTGGACGTGTGTGTATGTGATGTGTGTGGTGTGTGTGTGGCTGTGCAGCCCGTCTGCCTGTCTTGGCTCAGGGCGTGTGTGAGGACAGCCAGACCCGGCAGGTGGACGTGTGTGTGTGGGTGTGTGTGTGATGTGTGAGAGTGTGTGGCTGTGCAGCCTGTCCGCCTGTCTTGGCTCAGGGCGTGTGTGAGGACAGCCAGACCCGGCAGGTGGACGTGTGTGTGTGTGTGTGTGGCTGTGCAGCCTGTCTGCCTGTCTTGGCTCAGGGCGTGTGTGAGGACAGCCAGACCCGGCAGGTGGACGTGTGTCTGTGTGTGTGGTGTGTGTGTGTGGCTGTGCAGCCTGTCTGCCTGTCTTGGCTCAGGGCGTGTGTGAGGACAGGCAGACCCGGCAGGTGGACGTGTGTGTGTGTGTGTGGTTGTGCAGCCTGTCCGCCTGTCTTGGCTCAGGGCGTGTGTGAGGACAGCCAGACCCGGCAGGTGGACGTGTGTATGTGGGTGTGTGTGTGGTTGTGCAGCCTGTCCGCCTGTCTTGGCTCAGGGCGTGTGTGAGGACAGCCAGACCCGGCAGGTGGACGTGTGTGTGTGTGGGTGTGTGTGTGGCTGTGCAGCCTGTCCGCCTGTCTTGGCTCAGGGCGTGTGTGAGGACAGCCAGACCCCTCGGGTCAGCTCACAGCTGTTCTTTCTGCTGGAGCGGAAGCTCACACTGACGCTGTCTTCCTGTGAACTTCCGTGTCTGCGGGAAGGAGCGGCAGAACTCCAGCCTGGGACGGGTCGCGGCACACTGGGAGGAGGGGGAGCCTGCCCTGACCCGCCCCACCCCATGACCTGCCTCAGTTGCAGCACTTGCCTGAGGCACACTCGCTGCAGGTAAACCTCCCTTCTGGTCTCCTGGAGAGCCCGAGGCAGGCCAGGTGGAACGCGCCACAGCAGGGGCCTTCGCACAGCAGCAGGCTGCCCGTCTTCTCACACAGCTGCGACAGGGACAGAAAGGGCGGCATCAGGAGTGCCCTGCACCTTTCCTGGGTGCAGGTGACACTGACTGTTTCCAGCCGCGGAAAACCCCACTCTGTCACTCAGAGAAACAAGCGTCTGTGGGTAATGAACAGTGTCAGGCAGAAATCGGAGGGCAGCACAAGCTCACAGACACCGTGAGCTAGCAGTGCCTTGCACAGGTGTGCACTTCCCACAGCAAGCAAGGATGACAACCAGGGCGGAAAGGACCAGCACAGCGCTGCAGGGACAGGCGGGGCACCGGGCCTGACGGGCACACTGAGGCAGAGACCAGTCGTGCCTGGCTGGTGACAGCGAGCGCTCCGCACACACCAACCGTACCACCCAGAAGCTCCAACTTGATCAGAGTCTTGAGGGTGGGACAGGGGCTGAGCAAGGTCGCTGTGCCAGGACACAGCCCAGGCCCTGGCTTCCAAGTCACCAAACCCGGCGTCACGGCTCCCACACCAGCATGGCCGCCCAGGGCCAGGCCGACGAGGTGTGTGTTCTAGCAGGGAGACGGAGACCTCAGCTCAGCTCCCGCCCTCTTCCACACAGGCCGCACTGATCATGTGAGACGCACCCCACGTGAGCTGGCAACGCTGCAGGCAACCTAACTCCCCCGGAGCAGGAACCATGAGTGGTGATGGGCACGGGGAAGGGTCTGGAGGAAGGAAGGGACGGCCAGGGCCCACGCTGCCTTGCCTCACCTGACACACGTACTCCTTCTTGGCGGCCACTCCGCGTTCAGACTTTTTAGATGAGACGGACACCTCTGTCTGTGTTTCGTCCGCACTTTCATACGGGGACTCTGAGGGCTCGTCTCCCGGACTGTCTGAGACCTGGAGATGAAGGAGGCGGGCCACAGTTCACTAGTCACAGAAGGACGTCACACACGGGCCCCGCCCCGCCTCCTCGCCCACGGGGTGCGCCGGCTGCACATCCTCCGCCCGTTGTGGCGATGAAACTTGTCGGCTGAGCGGTGCGGAGGGCTCAGAGTGGACTCTGCCCCACCGAGCACTGCATATACCTGTGTGCACGCCTATGCCTTACAGATGAGATCAGCTCACTCTGTGGCTCGGGGCCCAAGCGTCTCAGCCTTTCTTACCAACGCTCAGTCCAGCTAGTCTAAGACATACACGCTCACACTGAAAGACTAAAGGAAGCAAGGCGAAGCATCGAAGCGAAGGCTCCGTGAGGCGGCTGTGCCGTCACCACGCTGCAGGTGACAGCGGGCTCTTCCAGAAGGGGTTCCTTCACTGAGCGACTCGCACCCGCACACTGCCTGTTCTCTTCCCCCTCCTGTCGCCCGTCCCCCCATCCCTCCACCCCCAAGTACTTCACAGTCCCTCTCTCCCCCCCACCAGGAGAGCAAGGCAGGGAGAAGCAAGGCAAAATCCGCATGCCGTTGCTAACATTCGCATCTATGTAGGAGGCCCGGGAGCAGCTGTGGAAGTCGTGTACACGCGTGACCTGCAGGCGACCACAAAGACCATGCTAAAACCTCACCTCACACCCAGCGTTTCACCCACACCTGACAAGCTTTTTTTGCAAATGTTCACATGAAAAAAAAGCGGGAACCTTCTTTGTCTAGCTGCCACCTTGGGTGTCGTAAGGCGTTCGGTCTCTTCACTGCTGGGCAGGCCAGTGTTGGAAGTGGAACAGCGCCACAGCAGGAGCCACACCCCCGATCGCGGGCGTGTGTGCTCAAGTTGGCTGGCTGCCAGTGAACAAAAGCTGAAAGCTGGAACCGGGCCATACCAGAAAAGCAAAACCAAACCCCACCAGCAAATCTGACCAATCCTGTGGCCTCGTCAACGAGCCTTTTCCAGGTTTAGCTCATTGAAATTAGAGGGGATGATGGAAGAAAAACATGGACAAAAAGTAAACACAGGAGTCTTTGCAGACTTAAAATCAGCGCTCAGGTGGGCAGACTTCCCCAGGGCTCTCGCTGGTGCTGGCTGCTGACTCGGCAGGGACAGGCGCACGGGCCCTGTTCCTACTCACTAGACACAGCCGGCGAAAACACGAAGTCACAGAGAAGCAGCCAGTGAGACGGTCTTCTCACCTTCCCAGGAGGATGAACGCACATTAGAGCAGGGTCACGTTCAAGGTCACTGGGACTGCCATCCCTCACTGGTCAGCAGCCAGAAAGAGGCTCCGAGTGCAGCAGACTCAAGCACAAGCATTCATCAAACAGGGCAACAGGTCGGGGGAGGGGCGACGCTGAGAACTTGTGAGGGGAGACCGCAGTGGGCGCTGGAGGAGCCCGTCATCGGGAGCTGCTGGTCACTTGGCCTGGCCAGGGCCCTGCTTACAGAGCAGCCCTGTGGCCAGCAGAGGCTGACTTCTCTGACTGACGGAGGAGCCGAGGCCCACGGAAAGGGGCCTTCGTCACGGGCTCAGCAGAACAGAGCCCAGGGCTGTATTCGGCAAGCTCTGCTCTTCCCTTCACCTGGCTGGGACATTTAAAAGTTAACAAAAAAAAAAAAGAGTTCATGGAGAGGAAGACAGAAAACACAAACCAGTCCTGGGTTAGAGGAAGGAACAGCACCTTTTATTTAAGATTTACAGAAAAGTTAGCACGTTTCCACTTGGAGATATTCCTAAATTAACAAAGTCTGTTTGAGGAATAAACACTGAGTACATATTTTGAAGGGAAATATAAATGTTAACGACACACAGGAGTTCCGTTTCCTGATTGGGTCTGAGATCCACATACAGAACACAGACCTTACAATGTCACAGTCCATGGCACAGGTTGCACAAGATTCAGACCTTGATCCCACCACACCCCTTCCCCACGCCCGGACGGACCCCTAGCCACAGTCGGGAAGGATCCGACGGCGCTCCACTCAGAACCCCCGCAAGAAGAGCCAGGCGCGCCGCGGCACAGCGGGAGCTCCGCCTCCACGTGCACAGGTGCCGCCATTCGTGGAAGGGCACATTCACCTGTGCGGTCCCAACACAGTCCCAGAGCTCAGTCTAGGGCATCTACGCTCTATTCCGTATCCAATAGGATGCATTTGGAAAAAGAGAAGTGCAGTGACTCAAAGGACACAGACTGTCAAGAACTTCCCGGTGCTTCCCGCATCACCGAGGCCACGCTGGCGGCACCGATTCCCAAGCAGCTCAGTTCCTGACTTTGCAAGCTTCCTTGGGTTTGGAAACACTGCCTCCTCTCTACTCAGTGTGTGCGATACCAAGGCGCCTATTTGCCTCAGGAAGGACATTCCTCAGGGGCGGGGGACGCAGTCTCCTTGACACACCCCAGGGACTTTTCCAGAAGACATTACCGAACGTGAAATAGCCTAGTGAACGCATCCCAGCCAACTGCTAGAGACAACACCGCCGTCAGGGTGACTTACGTGACCTGCACAGGGCCCACCTGCTGTGACCACAGAGCAGCCCCTACTCTGCAGGGTGGTGCCACATACAACGACAAAACAAATCCCCTCACAGGTTGAATACTACATCAGTTTGAAATACAATTACAGACCTTGAACAGTAAATAGTTCTATAAAGCAACATTACTTCATGGTTAGGTTATGCTTCTGTAAAGGAAGGAGTGGTAACTAGAAGTATTTTCACACAGTGTTTGGATTTACAAACGACCAGAATCCTGTGCTCGGCAGATCTGACGAGCTGAAAATCCAACAACTCATCTCAGGTCTTCCATGTTGACATCACAGTGAAATACCAGAGTAGTGAAAATAACTTGCGAATAAGTCATTCATCTAAAGTATAATTCATGTAATTCTTATTAAAATGACCCTTCTAGGTAGCACAGACTAGAACCTCCCTACTGCCCCTCCATTCTAGGGTTAGGGCTGGGTGTGAGTCATCAAGAACACAAGCAATCTCGCTTCTCAGAACACAACTGTGCTTCACATTCATTTTCTAACCTGCGTGGGCTCTGTGTGGCCAGGCAGCCCCTGGCCAAGGGCAGCGAGAACAGAGCGACAGGCCGTGCCGCGGCTGCTCTCGACTCAACGCCTGCCCTTGCCAAAGGCAAAAGGAGCTCCAAAAGGTCCCGCCGACCCAACCTCGTCCCGGCTGTGTCCTCAGCAGTGGCTACCCTGGAGGGAGTGGGCTAGGGCCAGGCTTGGCACGGCTGGCTGGCTGCAGGCTACGGGCTGAGTTGCATCTGCAGGGGACTTGAAAAGGACGACACCGCTGCCTGCTTCCACCAAGCACACCGACCAGCACACCCTCTGGCCAGGCCAGAGCCCCTGCCTTCCTCTCCATCATTTCTTGAAAATACAATGTGCCTGGATGATTAGATACTCCAAAACATGGCCAGAGTTCATGCTGAAAGGCCAGCAATCCCAGGGGAAAACTACAAATGTGCATCTAATACACGGCCTGCAGTCAGGGTGCGGGACTCCCTGGCTGGAAGAGGCCCCTTCACCCCTGCAGTGTGAGGAAGGGGAACACCACACCCACAGTCTCCCACCTCCCGGGGACACTCAATGGCCCATCACTGGCAGCTGAGTCAGCGGCGATCTCTAACATTCCAGTTAAACAATAAAAGCAGCACCCAAATGGGTGGGTCAAAATAAATTTCATTGACCAAAAGTCTTCAAAATGTACAGAAGTTAGTGTGTTTCCTTACACAGACTTCAGAAGCTAATGAGAAGCCAGCGACTGCTTAGCGCGCTTTCAGAGGCGCTTTCTCGCACGAGACAGTGGTATTTGTTCCTCCAGCACGAACGGAATTCAGATTTACAGCCTGAAATATCAACAGCAGTCGTCAGCGACTGCTTCTCCTGGCACCGGTTTTCAGAGCTGAGGAGATGAGGTTTAAAGCATCAGGTGCTGACAGTGTCACACCAAGTCAAAGGGTGCTCACCTGGTCAAAAGTTCGCTCGGACAGAATAATCTTTTAAGTAAATTAACAATGTTAAGAGGACTGCACACGTTTGAGAAGTGTAGAACGTTACAAATCAAGTGAAAAAATGAGGCCATCTTGCTCTGAATCTCACGGCTCTCATTTTCCATCTGCGCTGCCTGGTAGAGGGAGGCCTGTGGGTGGGGGTGTCACAGAACACTCCCCCACCACCCCCTGGGAGCTGCTCTTCCCCTCAGGAAGGTCCAGGGGACCCACGGGTGCTCCGCTCACACCAGGACCAGCACCAGCCCACAGCCTGGCCCCTGCTCACAGACTCCGGGCGACAGCCTTCGCAGGGGCATGTGTGAATCTCTGTAACGTCAGACACATACATGGGCACATTTTCTGTTTTTAGAACTAGACGCTAAATTTACCATCTGAGTTCAGGACACTCCATGATAGACTCGTGGCAGGCCCTGGACTCACGCACCACCAGGCAAGCCCCTGGTCCAGCCACTCCCACACACTTCTGGGCACAAATCTTGGCCAAGAGGCAATGGGAGTAAGAACCTTGCTACTGAGTTTAGATCTCATGCATGGCTTTCTACTCCTCTCCTCTGGTGTCCTCAGGGTAACATCCCCAACCCTGGGACTGGCTGAAGTCTCCCTCAGCTTCCACATGCAGCAGCTCAACAGAAACCCGGGCCTCACACACACCTGCGGCGAGGGGCTCACGGACGCCGAAGCCCTGCATCCCGGGGCAGGAGAGACGAGTCTCCAGGCTCCACGCACCCCACACAGCCACCCTCTGCCTACGGCTTCCTGCTCGGCAGAGAGTCTGCTTAGGTTTCTTGCTGGTTTTCAGGAACATGCTCTTAAAAGAATGAACCATTTCAGGCTGAGAGGTACGGGTATAAGGTGACACACGAAGGTGAAAACGGAGTCATTGTGACTGAGGAACACTTCACTCCCGCAGGGGAGGCAGAAACCCACCATCTGAGAGGCCATCTCAGAAGCCAGCGGCTCTTGGACCTCAGCAAACACTGCAGCCTCACTGCTGACGTGTGCGCTCACCTGGGACGCTCTCCATTATACTGCACAACCACTACAATCTCAGCTGTCACAGATGCAGACAAGTCTCGCCTCTGAACACCGCAAGGCTTTTTGTTTCATTTTGTTTTACTAGACAGCCACAAGCAGGGTACAGGAAAGATGGCTGGAAGCCAGTCAAACGGGATCATTAAAATGATTCGGTGTATGACATAAAGCAAAACTCATCTCAACAACGGAGTCCCAAAGTCTCAAGGCTAAACAGGCATAACTGCTACTTTAACATTTCTAGAAATGAAGGAATTCCACGTTCAATCAGCAGCGTAATGAATTTTCATGTACTGACAGACAATACCGCTGCTCCCTGCTGCGTCCCTCAGGGGAGAGCCCTGCCCACTGCCTGCCCAGCGGAACCTGCGTGGAGCTGAGCACACGGAGCACACCGCCTGCCTCTGCCCAGCGGTCACCTTCCCCATGTTCCCAGGGGAACGAGGCCCTTGCCACAGTCTCATCTGTTCTCCTCCACGCCCTGTGTACACTGCGCAGTCGTGGTTCCTCCACAGACGGCGAGCACCCACCCTCTGGCTGATGCACCACACACTGGTTAGCAGCCACCCACCCACAAGTCATGCCGCAACTTCAAATGAAATCCCTTACTTCTCACAAAAAGCCTTCCAGGCTCGTCTCTGCTTGGAGTGACCCCTTCTTGAACCAGGGCCATTTTTTTACCACTTTTGTTCATACTTTCAGAAGTAGTGATATTTTTGAGAATTTAAGATTTATTCAAGCTTTTCATGTCCTTTGGGAACAGTGCAGTGTGGACCGCTCTTGGGCCACCCTGGAGCCACATATCCTCTACATCTGAGCAGAACCAGGAGAGCAACCCCGCCCCCGCCCTCAGCCACACAGTCTAGCGCCCTCTGGTGTCACTCCAACAAAGCGTGCTCGGCCGTGTATGCGTTTATTGTACCCTGTGTGCACAATGCAGTTCATAGGGTCACTTTTCATGCCAAAGCAAAACCTATACTTTTGGATAAAACTGAGTGGCGGGGTTGTATTGTTTTATTGTACAGCCGTCACCGTCATGACAGCGAGCCACTGAGCTGCCAGGCTCCAGGCACCTGGGTGCCACATGCACATTACTTCATGTCTAGCACAGAGCACCAGTCGGGGACATTCCTTACAGGTCCAATGCATCCGGGGCATCTGCTGAGAATAAACCGAGTGCTATTCCCGTGCTGCTGTGGGAGGCTGAAGGGCACACACATGGGGCTTCTTCCTCACCATGCAAACATGCGGGCACCCTGGGTACACCCCCCGGCCAGTCACCCAAGATTAAGACATTCAAACATGATGGTCGGTGTTCTACAAAAGCAACTGAAGAAGTGACTGGCGTCACCAACCTCACTATGGTACCCACCCAGGGATCAGTCAAGAGTCATGGTTCACAATGATACTGCAAATGATACTTTTCCTAAAAAGTTACTGTATCTAGTGTCATAGGAAAAATGCTCAGTAAAAAAGGACAGAATCAAAACTCTTCCTGCCTTTCACGTTGGAAATTAGTTTAATATCTACAGTATTGAATACATTTCATTGGCAATGAGAATTGACAAGAACTCCTTAATGTGTGCTGTTTTGTTTCTGAAGGTACAGATGCTGACATTTTTTCAATAAAAATTCCGTACATTATGAACTAGAGGAGAAAAACGACCTGCAGCAGGACCACCCTTCAATGCGGAGTCACCGTCGCGGCTCTGGGACGGCCCCTGATTGAAGGGCCTCCTTTTCAACTGGAAATCTACATTGATCATTGGCATATGAATGTGTTTCTATCATGAAATGAATGTGATTGATTAAATGGCCTTGATTAAGTATCTTACCTTGGTCTTAAAATTTGTTATCTGTTTTCTTCATTGTATGTGTTTATTAATACCAGTAAAAACAGATTATCACACATCTTCCATAAAATGATTGTGATAGAAATGTCACTTAGTGTGTACGATGATACACCACCTGCAGCAGACATCTTGGAATATTACATCATTTTAAGTGCAGTACAGGGCAGCTGAGTTCAAATCCAACTTGACTGATGTGGGCTCCCATAAAAGCTGTTACCAGTGAAGGCGAAAAAAATAAGAATTTGCTCTACTAAGGGAATAAGAAATGAAGTTACACAACACTTACATCACATTAATTCCTTCACAGGCCTTCATCATGCAAGTGTGGAATTCCAATCTAGTCTCTGCACTGGAGTGACGTAGCAGCATGTATTATAATTATTTCATATAAATTTTATCACACACACATTTCTCAAAAAGAATTTAAACCACAACGTGACCTAAAGTGTCTTGAGTAAAAACTCTAGGAAAATCCCTTATCTCAATCGAGTGCGATGAAAGGAAGGAAATAAAAACATGCAGAGTGTGTGCCCCAGTAAGGAACCAGTCTGGCCCCTAACAGCCACCCCAGGGCCACCTGACCCACTCCAGAGCCAGGCCTGGTGGTCTGCAGGTCTGAGCACACTACCCCTTGCTGTGCACACTGCAACATCACGGAAAAATCTATGAATTCACCTGAAGTGCATTTAAATTCTGTCAAAGTGAACTCTAATGAAGATTTACATAAACCACAAAGTGGCCTAATGGAGGGGGCCTAGGAATATAAATGTTTTTATAAAAGGAACATGAATATATACTACCGGATCTAGGCATCACCTTCAAAATGCAGAAAGGTCTATGCGTTTCATGTATTTAAGATATAATATAAATGTCTTTAATAATTGGTCAACTCTTCAGCGCTGAAGAATTAAAAATCAATTAAGTCTAGTAATTATAAAAGCTTCCTCCAAGCCTCCCAGGCTCAGAGCACTGTCTAACCCAGACACTGAGCTCTCCTGACCATCAGCTCGTCTAGCTCGTCCTGGTGGCCTCCCCTGGTCCTGCAAGCCCTGGTCTTTCATACACAAGTCACAGTCAGAAACAGACAAGACTTCAGTAGCCTCAGAGTTTTGCTGTCTCTGGTATCTGACAACAGTGTCAATGTATCAGGTAGATACATGAACCAAAACACCATGCAAGAAACTCATCAAAAGTCTAAGTAAAACTGCCTGCTGTAGCCTAAGGGGCTACAGAACCACAACTTCTTTGTTTCTAATATTATTTGGAATCGCAGACCACCTTCCAGTACCTTTCTAGGAAACTAACCTGAACTTAAACAAAGAAGAAAGGAAAAAGGAGAAGGAACCTGTATAAACTTTGCCTTTCCACGTTTCACGTTCTGGTAGGCTCCCAGAAGTTCCCTGCGGAGTTCTGTGTCTCCGTGAGTGTGTCCAAAGGTAATGCTCAGTTACCTACATGTATCAACTGGAGGCAGGCCCAGGCCCAGTGTGCGAGCAGCTCCTGACCACTGCTGACCACTGCTGACCACTGCTGAGCTGAGTCACTACAGAAACCTACTCAGGAGTGGCCCAGACTGACGCCACCACTAGGAAGCACAACAGCAAGCCACACTGGGCGCCTCACGGGACTGCCCCAGTCCCTGACCTTCTAGCCCAGGAACATCCGCCCTTCCTCACACAGGAGGAAACAGCTGAAGCCACCCCGGCCCTCCTGGAGTCCAGGGCAGAGAGCAGCACTCCGGCCCAGCAGGAGGAAGGGGCCTATCCAGTCCTGTCTCACTTCCCTGCTCCAAAAAACCCAAGGTTATCACCGCCTCATGAAACAGAATCACTGGGAACTTAAATAATAAGAAATTAAAACTTGGATGTAAAAGCTTCATGCAGGCAGTCACTAAAATCAGGAAGCCAAACTACCTCTGGACAAAAAAGTGTCCTGTCTGCATTTTGCGGCAGTTTTCTGTTTTGTTCTGGCAGTGGCAAAGACTTGATTTGCTGATGGCGCCTGCGTGTCATGTAATGATGGCAGGTGATGCCTCACAGCTCTCACGTTGCTACCACAAACTGTGCGAGCCCAGAAAACACGAGTTGTGTACAATGGCAGTTCTAATTCACCTCAACAAAGAATGCCAGAATTTAAAGGGCCAAAAACATGGATCCAAAGCCATGGGATGCTGGAGGACGAGAAAATAGTTGGCCTCCTCCACAAGCCTGGTCTGGAAGCAGCAGGAATCAGGTGTGGCCTGTGAGCCACCCTCCATCCCACCCAGCACTGAGTGCGACAGGACCAGCGTCTCACTGGCTCAGGCTGGCCTCGTGTGGGAGACAGTGTGAGGGCTATGCAGAGCACGTTTTTAAGACAAATGTCAAGAACAAGCAAACTGCATCGACTGAAGTATATACGTACATTTACACATACACTGTGTGTTTGTATATTTGAAATGCTCAAATAAACTAAAATAGCGCACTGGTTTTTTCCACTTCATGAATTTTAGATAGGTCAGGGGACCTAAAAGTCTCCTACCTCTATGGAGAATACCAAGGGTATGCTCATCAGATCTGACCTTTACTCACACCACAACGTGGTTTACTCCATGGCCTCCATGGGAATGCCATGATTATCATCATTATTATTGTTTTACCTCATTCTCAGTTAAGGACGCAGAAGGAGATGAACTTTTGCTAAACCCAAGAGCTGAAGACGCTGCCGCGGAGGCTCGGTTTCGCTTCTTCAGGGGTTTGCATGCATCCGACAGATTTTTCGTTGCTGTAAATAAGAAAAAAAATGGTTATAAAGTTTGAAGTCTTACACCCTCAGTTTCTTTACTGATTTAAAAATACTCCTCAAATAAGTGAAGCTAAAACGTGAACCTTCCAGGCCCCTTTGCTGAAGGAGGGCTTCACACTTTTTATCATGAACAACCTGAATGTAGACAGAGCAGACAAACTGTACAGTGATCTCTATGTCCTCACTGTTTGGCCCCCAGATCCATCATCTGGGGCCAATGTGGCTCCACGCACACTTGGTTCCACACTGTTCTGCCAGACTGATTATTCTGAAGCAAATCCCAGATCAATAATTTCATCAACAAGAAGCCTGGTCCACCTGAGGGGCCTTCAGAAGGTACACAGCATGAAAACACTATGTATCGACTCCAATGGTTTGCCCAAATACATTTATCTTGTAACCCAATTTTTCTCAAATTTTTTGAAGTATACCCATATATTTTTTTTTTTTTTTTTGACAGGCAGAGTGGACAGTGAGAGAGAGAGACAGAGAGAAAGGTCTTCCTTTGCCGTTGGTTCACCCTCCAATGGCCGCCGCGGCCAGTGCGCTGCGGCCGGCGCACCACGCTGATCCAATGGCAGGAGCCAGGTGCTTTTCCTGGTCTCCCATGGGGTGCAGGGCCCAAGCACCTGGGCCATCCTCCACTGCACTCCCTGGCCACAGCAGAGAGCTGGCCTGGAAGAGGGGCAACCGGGACAGAATCCGGCACCCCAACCGGGACTAGAACCCGGTGTGCCGGCGCCGCTAGGCGGAGGATTAGCCTAGTGAGCCGCGGCGCCGGCCAGTATACCCATATTTCTAAAACAAAGTTTTGAATATGACCACAATACCTCTTCCATGCTTGCACATAACAATTCCTTTACATCATCAAACATTCAGTCAACACTGAAATGTTGTGTTGCTCACAGCTGGTTCTTTAAGACCAGCGCAGCACCTCCCACGGCAGGAATACAGCTCTCTGCGGCCTTCGCGACCTCTCCTTCCCAGGGCTTCACTCCCTTTCTAGGAAGAGCTGACGCAGCAGATTCTTCAACAAACCACGAGACGGGTATTTCACAGAGATAATCCAGGACGAGGTGCATGGAGCCCTCACCCCTCTCACTGTTCTGGCAGCGATTTTTCATGGACTTATTTTAAGCTAATTCAGAACCACAGAGGAGGCACACGGGATCTACATATTGAGGAACAAAGGGATTTAAGGGGAAACCTGGCCCACCATGTAAAATGAAACAATAAAGCCAAGTGAAAAATCAGTAGGAGAATCACTTGAATAAAATTCAACTAAATTCTTAAAACACCTTACACATTAATTTCCTTTTTCAACTGCATGAAACCCCTCCTCCTTTTCCTCTGAGATTCAACTTTAGCTGTCCACTGCTCCTGAGTGCTTCACAGACCCACCCACCCTCACCCTGCATCAGCCCCTGGGAGCCCCTGGGGGCGGCCGTCCACCACATTACCTGCCTGGCTCTTGAGCAAGGAGGTCGTCTCTGTGGCCTTGTACGAGCTTGTTCTGGTGGTTTTGTCAGTGAGCACGTCCCTCTGTTAAGGAGAGAAACAACCTCCTAATATCAAGGAACACAGGGTGCTGCGACTTGCCCGACAGAAGCTTCAACCTTGGTCACCTGACAGCTGCGCCACCTCAGACCGTGTCCACTTGTGTGCCTCTACTCTAGTGTCTGCCAGCTCATACAAGTGTGTTCTAGATAATCCCTCAGCTTTCTGCTGAATCCAAAGCTGAGGATGAAGTAAATAAATTGCTTCTCGAATGCCTGCTGCCCGAGAGGCTGCCTCATCAGATGTGAAGGTCAGTGAAGCAGGAAACACCCGTCTCCACGCACCGGGGCAGTGCTGCCTGCTGGTCACCCCCGCCATTCACTCAGGTCCTCCTCGCCCATCTACCTGACACCAGGGAAGGTAGAGCAGCATGGTCGGGGGTGCTCACAAAGACTGGACAAGAGAACGGATGCAGAGTGGGCACTGTAGCACAGTGGGTTAAGACATCACACACAACGACAGCGTCCCATACCAGAGTGCTGGCTACTCCGCTTCCAGTGCAGTTTCACACTAACGCACCTGGGAAGCAGACGAGGGCTCAAGCACACGAACCCCTGCCACTCCTGGGAGAGGCCCGGCTGGGATTCCTGGCTCTTGGCTTTGGCCTGGCCCAGCACTGACTGTGGTGGCTATTTGGGGAGTAAATCAGTGGATGAGAAATCTTTCTCTCTCTCCCCCTCTCCTTCCCCATCACTGTTTTAAATCGGGAAAAAGAAAAACAGATAATGGGCACATGGCCCTTGGAAAGTCAGCCACACCTCGGCCATACTCAGAACACACAGGAGTCACATGCAGTGTGGCCTGGCTGATAAGAATCAGGCTAGAGGAAACACCAGTGCTTTTTATAGATGGTACTTCCAGAGCTATTAGCTAATAAAACATTTCTACTTAGCTACTTCATGTAAATTTTGGTATTTTGGATGTCCAGGGTCACACAAATCATTTACACAAATATTTCAAAGCAACTAATTTCAGTATGACTGCCAGTAAAGAGCTGCTTTAATAAGTGGTGGCCAGAGGAAATAGTACGTGTGTGCTTCCTGGTAACCACAAACTCACAGCTCAAGGTGAACTCCACCGAGCCGCAGTGTAAACAACTCCACCAGACAGCAGGTGCCCAGAAGAGTGTTGACAGGAAAAATGGGGCAAGGCCTGCCTGCTCCCCTAACCTGGGAGTGACTTCTAAAGTGACCAGATAGATGACACAGTGCCCACAAGCCTGCACTTCAGTAATACATGATTTATTTCCCATTCTCCAAGATAAGCTAGGACCAACACTTGATTTAGGTAAGTAAAAGTTAGTATCAGCTTTACTCAGTCGTAAGTACACAACTACTTTACAAAACAATTACTGCACACATATAAATTCAAACAAAGTACACAGCCTGCTTCACCCCTCCGTTCTCAAGACCACTGGAGTGAGTGCTGCCAGGAAGGGCTCAAGTCCTCACATGCACGGGCACGGTGTGCTGGACACAACTGTCCACTCTTTCTCTGGATTTATGGACCTTAGTCAGTCCACTCCCTCCTGACACCAGCCAAACCCTGTCCCTTGACAGAGGCTGGCATCCAAGGCCCTAGGGAGCCACTGTGGAGAGTGGGGCTTGTGTGTCTCTGCTGCTCCTTGCCCGTTGCTCCACGCAGGCCTACACTCCCACTGCGTAAAGAGTAACAAGAAATACCAGCAAACTGGTAATTTTTTTTTATTTGAAAGGCAGTAAAGGGAGAGGAGGAGGGGGAGGAGGAGGGAGGAGGGAGGAGGGAGAGAGGGAGAGAGGGAGAGAGGGAAAGAGAGAGAGAGGTCTTTCATCTGCTGGTCCATTCCCCAAATGGCTGTAATAGCCGGGGCTGGGGCTGAACCAGGACAAAGCCAGGAGCTTTCAGGTTCTCCCACGTGGGTGCAGGGACCAAGCACTTGGGCCACCTTCCACTGCTTTCCCAGGCCATGAGCAGAGAGCTGGAATGGAAGTGGAGCAGCCGGGACTCGGACCACTGTCCATACAGGATGCAGGCACTGCAGGTGGAGGCTTAATCCTCTACAGCACAGCTCTTGCCCCCAGTTCATAACTTTTTTATTGAAATATAACATACATGGACCTCTAACAGATTTTTAGTTTCATGTCAATTCATTATTCACACATTGATTAATAAGCTCCATAGAAAAAGTCTTTTTTTTTTGCGGCGCCGGCACACCGGGTTCTAGTCCCGGTCGGGGCGCCGGATTCTGTCCCGGTTGCCCCTCTTCCAGGCCAGCTCTCTGCTATGGCCAGGGAGTGCAGTGGAGGATGGCCCAGGTGCTTGGGCCCTGCACCCCATGGGAGACCAGGAAAAGCACCTGGCTCCTGGCTCCTGCCAGGATCAGCGCGGTGCGCCGGCTGCAGCGGCGGCCATTGGAGGGTGAACCAACGGCAAAGGAAGACCTTTCTCTCTGTCTCTCTCTCTCACTGTCCACTCTGCCTGTAAAAAAAAAAAAAAAAAAAAAAAAAAAAAAAAGAAAAAGAAAAAGTCTTTTTTTTTTTTTTTTTTTTTTGACAGGCAGAGTGGACAGTGAGAGAGACAGACAGAGAGAAAGGTCTTCCTTTTGCTGTTGGTTCACCCTCCAATGGCCACCGCGGCCAGTGCGCTGCGGCCGGCGCACCGCGCTGATCCGATGGCAGGAGCCAGGTACTTCTCCTGGTCTCCCATGGGGTGCAGGGCCCAAGCACTTGGGCCATCCTCCACTGCACTCCCTGGCCACAGCAGAGAGCTGGCCTGGAAGAGGGGCAACCAGGACAGAATCCAGTGCCCCAACTGGGACTAGAACCCGGTGTGCTGGCGTCACACGGCGGAGGATTAGCCTAGTGAGCCACGGCGCCAGCTCGAAAAAGTCATTTTTAATAGACAGTTTGTCCAAAACTCCAGGTGTGTGGATGTTTGTTTTCTTGACCCATCAGGCACAGCAGTTCTGCGTGACCGCTGCTGCGTGAGCACTTACGCTTGTCAGCAACCTCTCAGCAGGGCCTGTGAGAAAGGCAGCCTTCCTGCTGAGCGCTGCTGCCGAAATCCTGCCTGCACCTCACAGACACACAAGCGCAAAGCGGGATTACCTTCCGCAGACCCGGCTTGTCCGTCCTGAGTCTCTTCCTGGGTGCATCCTCCACGTCAGCTTCTTCTGGAGGGTCCGGGGTCCTCTTTGTGTGGTTTCGTTTTTTCCCATTTAAGGTACCTAGGAATGGGGGATGGGGAAATGTCCATGAAACACACACCACAAGCTGCCCAGGACGTCCAGCGAACAGATGACCTAGGTCAAATCTCTTCACAGTGAGAAACTGGGGACTGAACGTATTAATCCTAACCTAGGGATTACGATATCCATGTTTGCTACCATTTTAATGTCCTGTAGCCTTATATTTGAATATAACCCTGTATTTTATTTTTTTATTTTTTTTTTATTTTTATTTATTTTTTTTTTTTGACAGGCAGAGTGGACAGTGAGAGAGAGAGAGACAGAGAGAAAGGTCTTCCTTTGCCGTTGGTTCACCCTCCAATGGCCGCCGCGGCCGGCGCGCTGCGGCCGGCACACCGCGCTGATCCGATGGCAGGAGCCAGGAGCCAGGTGCTTTTCCTGGTCTCCCATGGGGTGCAGGGCCCAAGCACCTGGGCCATCCTCCACTGCACTCCCTGGCCACAGCAGAGAGCTGGCCTGGAAGAGGGGCAACCGGGACAGAATCCGGCGCCCCGACCGGGACTAGAACCCGGTGTGCCGGTGCCGCTAGGCGGAGGATTAGCCTAGTGAGCCGCGGCGCCGGCCCTATAACCCTGTATTTTAAATAATCTTTCTTTTTAGCATTAACAGCCTAGTGGAACCTAAATTGAATTTTTAAAAATACACAGCATATTCCTTTGTTACACACTTCCTTAAAGAACCACCTCACAATCACACTGCATTCGTGTCTTCAGATAGAGGGTTTTCTACCGCTCAGTGCCTGTGCCAGGCACCAGACGTTCCCGGCAACATCAGTCACCCACGACCAAAGGTGCCAACAGTACTGGCCTGCAGGGACACGATGTAAGTAAGAGTACAGCCTCCAGAGAGAGTGCATTTGAACACGTCAGTGCTCACTTCACATACAAATCCAGCATTTTCATTTGCACAGTTGTTCCACAGAGGCCCAGTTTACTGACAGACTATTCATCACACACTTGAGGGACAGCTGTCGTCACCAAACCTGTTGCCTGCTGGGACGGAGGAGTGCGCAGCTCCACAGTGCCCAGTAAGGCCTGAGGGAGGAGGTGCAGGCACAGGCACAGGGCGCCCCCTCAGCTCCAGGCCTCGGGTTCCCACTGAGGCCCTCACCAAGCTCTGCCCCAGCCACACCCATGGCTGGCCATAAATGTAGCCCCAGAACCTCATCTGCCAGGCTCTCCTCCACCAGTCTCCTCCATGCCAGCAGTGCCTGCCAGCAGCATGCCCCTCTGGTGCCCGGACTCCGCACAGTGTCTTCTACACAAGTGCATCCTAGGGACGCCTTCTTCTACAGAGTGAGGCAGCAGTCATTTCTAGCAACCTGTCTGAATTTCCAGTGCTGAGACAAGGGGATATGACACATCTTTGTTATCAGCATCAGGTCACCTCCAAGTCAGAGCTCAAGAGTACCCAGGAGCCGGCACACACCTGACACACACCGGGAGAGTACCCAGGAGCCGGCACACACCTGACACACACCGGGAGAGCACCCAGGAACCAGCACACACACCGGGAGAGTACCCAGGAGCCAGCACACACCTGACACACACCGGGAGAGCACCCAGGAGCCGGCACACACCTGACACACACCGGGAGAGTACCCAGGAGCCGGCACACACCTGACACACACCGGGAGAGCACCCAGGAGCCGGCACACACCTGACACACACCGGGAGAGTACCCAGGAGCCGGCACACACCTGACACACACCGGGAGAGCACCCAGGAGCCGGCACATACCTGACACACACCGGGAGAGTACGCAGGAGCCGGCACACACCTGACACACACCGGGAGAGCACCCAGGAGCCGGCACACACCTGACACACACCGGGAGAGTACCCAGGAGCCGGCACACACCTGACACACACCAGGAGAGCACCCAGGAGCCGGCACACACCTGACACACACCGGGAGAGTAACCAGGAGCCGGCACACACCGGGAGAGTACCCAGGAGCCGGCACACACCTGACACACACCGGGAGAGCACCCAGGAGCCGGCACACACCTGACACACACCGGGAGAGCACCCAGGAGCCGGCACACACCTGACACACACCGGGAGAGCACCCAGGAGCCGGCACACACCTGACACACACCGGGAGAGTAACCAGGAGCCAGCACACACCGGGAGAGTACGCAGAAGCCGGCACACACCTGACACACACCAGGAGAGCACCCAGGAGCCGGCACACACCTGACACACACCGGGAGAGTACCCATGAGCCAGCACACACCTGACACACACCGGGAGAGTACCCAGGAGCCAGCACACACCTGACACACACCGGGAGAGTACGCAGGAGCCGGCACACACCTGACACACACCGGGAGAGCACCCAGGAGCCAGCACACACCTGACACACACCGGGAGAGCACCCAGGAGCCGGCACACACCTGACACACACCGGGAGAGTACGCAGGAGCCGGCACACACCTGACACACACCGGGAGAGCACCCAGGAGCCAGCACACACCTGACACACACCGGGAGAGTACCCAGGAGCCAGCACACACCTGACACACACCGGGAGAGTACCCAGGAGCCGGCACACACCTGACACACACCAGGAGAGTAACCAGGAGCCAGCACACACCGGGAGAGCACCCAGGAACCAACAGACACCTGACACACACCAGGAGAGCACCCAGGAGCCGGCACACACCTGACACACACCGGGAGAGTACGCAGGAGCCGGCACACACCTGACACACACCGGGAGAGCACCCAGGAGCCGGCACACACCTGACACACACCGGGAGAGTACCCAGGAGCCGGCACACACCTGACACACACCGGGAGAGCACCCAGGAGCCGGCACACACCTGACACACACCGGGAGAGTACGCAGGAGCCGGCACACACCTGACACACCGGGAGAGCACCCAGGAGCCGGCACACACCTGACACACACCGGGAGAGTACCCAGGAGCCAGCACACACCTGACACACACCGGGAGAGTACCCAGGAGCCGGCACACACCTGACACACACCAGGAGAGTAACCAGGAGCCAGCACACACCGGGAGAGCACCCAGGAACCAACAGACACCTGACACACACCAGGAGAGCACCCAGGAGCCGGCACACACCTGACACACACCGGGAGAGTACGCAGGAGCCGGCACACACCTGACACACACCGGGAGAGCACCCAGGAGCCGGCACACACCTGACACACACCGGGAGAGTACCCAGGAGCCGGCACACACCTGACACACACCGGGAGAGCACCCAGGAGCCGGCACACACCTGACACACACCGGGAGAGTACGCAGGAGCCGGCACACACCTGACACACACCGGGAGAGCACCCAGGAGCCAGCACACACCTGACACACACCGGGAGAGTACCCAGGAGCCAGCACACACCTGACACACACCGGGAGAGTACCCAGGAGCCGGCACACACCTGACACACACCAGGAGAGTAACCAGGAGCCAGCACACACCGGGAGAGCACCCAGGAACCAACAGACACCTGACACACACCAGGAGAGCACCCAGGAGCCGGCACACACCTGACACACACCGGGAGAGTACGCAGGAGCCAGCACACACCTGACACACACCGGGAGAGCACCCAGGAGCCGGCACACACCTGACACACACCGGGAGAGTACCCAGGAGCCGGCACACACCTGACACACACCAGGAGAGCACCCAGGAGCCGGCACACACCTGACACACACCGGGAGAGTAACCAGGAGCCAGCACACACCGGGAGAGTACCCAGGAGCCGGCACACACCTGACACACACCGGGAGAGTACGCAGGAGCCGGCACACACCTGACACACACTGGGAGAGCACCCAGGAGCCGGCACACACCTGACACACACCGGGAGAGCACCCAGGAACCAACAGACACCTGACACACACCGGGAGAGCACCCAGGAGCCGGCACACACCTGACACACACCGGGAGAGTAACCAGGAGCCAGCACACACCGGGAGAGCACCCAGGAACCAACAGACACCTGACACACACCAGGAGAGCACCCAGGAGCCGGCACACACCTGACACACACCGGGAGAAAAACTTGCCCACGAGTCCTCCTATCAAGTATTCAGGAACAGCCAGATAGCAAAATGTGAGACACACAACCGGGCTCACACTTACTCTTCCAGCTTCAGGAAACCCAGCTCATCTTAAATAAGCCATCATCTCTACATTAAGTATATGATGAAGAGACGAATTTTCGACTTTAAAAGAAAACATATATAAAAAAGAGACAAAAATACAAATCCTAAATATCCTTGCCATTCTAAACTATAGTATTTGCAATGAATACAAAGAAAATTCAAGATCAATAACCATTAGAGAGCTGACATGGAAAACGAGAAAGCCCTAAGTCAAGAACAAGAACACCTGTGAAGATAGCAGGAAGGTGGCTGGGTGCACGTGTGCTGACAGCCTGCCCCACAAGGTGCCGTGCCAGGGCGCGAGCTGTCTCGCGTGGGAGGCCCAGCTGCTTCTGGGCTTGGCCTCCACTTAGGTGCGTCTTCAAGACTGTGTGTCTGGCCTCTCTAAACTCAATGCATCTGAATCGGTACCCAATCCATCGCTCACTGGTACATCAAGAATATCAGCGTTCTGGGGTGGGCACTGGGCACAGTGGTCAGACACTGCTTGGGATGCCTGTATCCCATGTCAGAGTGTCTGGTTCCAGTTCCGTTCTGCCTCACACCCAGCTTCCTGCTAATAAGCACACTGGTACTCGTGTCCCTGCCACTCACGTGGGAGACCCAGACTGAGTTCTAGGTACCTGGCTTTGGTTGGCCCAGCCCTCTGTGGGCATTTGCAGAGTAAGCCAGAGGACAGATCTCTCTCTGTCTCTGCCTTTCCAATACAATGAAAATAATATTAAAAAAAAAATTCTCCACGAAAAGCTCACATCCCAAGCATGCAGATCACAAATCCGACCAGTCACACCTTTTCTCCAATTTCACAGCATGAAGTCTCCCTCATCTTACTACAGCCCAAAGCAAAGTCATACTTTTTGGTTTCTTTTTAAAGTAAACATCTAGGGAGAAGCAAAGAATACCCAAAGTCAAGGTTAGTCCAGTCACCCTCTCACCCTCCAAGTTCTCAAGCAGATACGGCCACCTGCAGAGGAGGCAGGCCCTCCACGAGGCCAGGAGGGCTGCTCCTGCGACCCCACTGGGGCACAGACTCCACGCCACCCCACTCAGACCCCAGACTGCCTCACTCCTGTCTTCTTCCTCACGCACACACCCCGTAGGGGCAGAAGACAGCCCTCACGCAGGGAGAAGTGCAGGCAGCACAGGCTGTCCACCATGACCACACGCATTCTAGAAGCTGACCCAGGGGCACCGGCACACGTGTACCCCGTCCCACGGCCCCCACAGCGCGTGAACCCTGTCCCACAACCCGCACAGCGCGTGAACCCCGTCCCACGGCCCGCACAGCGCGTGAACCCCGTCCCACAGCCTGCACAGCGCGTGAACCCCGTCCCACAACCCGCACAGCGCGTGAACCCCGTCCCACGGCCCGCACAGCGCGTGTACCCCGTCCCACGGCCCCCACAGCGCGTGAACCCTGTCCCACAACCCGCACAGCGCGTGTACCCCGTCCCACGGCCCCCACAGCGCGTGAACCCCGTCCCACGGCCCGCACAGCGCGTGTACCCCGTCCCACGGCCTGCACAGCGCGTGTACCCCGTCCCACAGCCCCCACAGCACGTGAACCTCGTCCCACAGCCCGCACAGCGCGTGAACCCCGTCCCACAGCCCCCACAGCGCGTGAACCCTGTCCCACAACCCGCACAGCGCGTGAACCCCGTCCCACAGCCCCCACAGCGCGTGAACCCCGTCCCACGGCCCCCACAGCGCGTGAACCCCGTCCCACGGCCCCACACAGCGCGTGTACCCCGTCCCACGGCCCGCACAGCGCGTGTACCCCGTCCCACGGCCCCCACAGTGCGTGAACCCCGTCCCACGGCCCGCACAGCGCGTGAACCCCGTCCCACGACCCCCACAGCGCACGTACCCCGTCCCACGGCCCCCACAGCGCATGAACCCCGTCCCACGGCCCCCACAGCGCGTGTACCCCACCCCACAGCACGTGAACCCCGTCCCACGGCCCCCACAGCGCGCGTACCCCGTCCCACGGCCCGCACAGCCACTGCACACACAGCTGCAGACTCACCCGAGTCGTCTTCACACGGTGCAGAAGTGACAAGGGCGAACTTGGTGTTGTAGCGCGCCTTCTGCTTCTCGTTGAGCATGTCCCACTGGGACCCCAGCAGCTCTTCGATCTCCTCTCCTGAGGCGTCAGGGTGCTCAGCGACAACCTGGGGACACACCGGGGGCTGCGCTCAGACGCCCGAGCACAGGAAGCTCATCCGGGTTTTGATTTGCACAAAAGCAAACGCGTGGCCCGTTAGAACCGAGTGCACGGTGTTTTTGTTTGTCCGAAACGGCTTACTGTGATTCACCGAAAAGCCGTAAACGAACACAGTGGCAGTGAAAATGATTCTATTACATTTATGTAACACAGGAAATGATAAACAATAAGAACAAAACATACTTTCCGAAATCACTAAATCATTTCTCTACAAGTCACAGCTTCCTAGGCATCCTTGAATACTCGGGTAGGACAAATTCTGCAGAAATGCTACCTGGGCCCTTGCTGTGGGGCAGGTTAATCCTCCGCCTGCAGTGCCGGCATCCCATATGGGCGCCAGTTCAAGTCCTGGCTGCTCCACTTCCAATCCAGCTCTCTATTGTGGCCTGGGAAAGCAGTAGAAGGTGGCCCAAGTGCTTGGGTCCCTGCACCCGCGTGGGAGACCCAGAAGAAGCTCCTGGCTTCAGATGGCCCAGCTCCGGCAGTTCTGCCCACTTAGGGAGTGAACCAGCGGATAAAGACCTTTCTCTCTATCTCTCCTTCTCTGTGTCTGTAACTCTACCTCTCAGCTACATAAATAAAATCTTAAAAAGAATGGGGGACCGGCTATGCGTTCCAGGCTTCTGGCTTTGGCCTTGCCCAGCTCTGGTTGTTGTGGGCATTTGGGGAGTGAATCAGCAGATAGAAGATTCTCTCTATCCCTCGCCCTTCAGGTGAATAAATCTTTTCTATTCATTTATTTGAAAGGCAGAGTTGCAGAGAGCTCTTCCATCTGCCGGCTCACTCCCCAGATGATCCCAACAGCAGGAGCTGCACCGATCCGAAGCCAGGAGCCAGGAGCCTTCTCCCCATCTCCCACACGGGTGCAGGGGCCCAAGGACTTGGGCCATCTTCTACTGCTTTCCCAGGCCACAGCAGAGAGCTGGATGAGAAATGAGGCAGCCAGGACACAAACTGGTACCCACATGGGATGCCAGCACTGCAGGTGGCGGCTTTACCACTATACCATGGCGCCAGCCCCGCAAATGCATGAATCTTTACTTTTTCTTAATTAGAAAAATAAAAAAGAAATGCTACCTGAGCATGAAGTTGTAGTCTTAGCTTAAGTTTGCTCACTGCCACAGCGCCACCCCCCACCTCCCTACCTCTGGACGGGTGCCAAAGGTCCCAAGGAATACGTCTTGACTTTCGCTACAGCTCAGGCCAACACCCAAGGCACGCTGCACAGCCAAGACACAGAGCTTCCCTGGCCACTGGTGCGCTGCTGTCATCGGCACCACAGACATGCTAGAAAGCTCAACTGGAGCCCTAGAACCAGGAATCTGAATTTCCACATGGTCCCCAGCAGCTGGCGCTGTGGCACGGCAGGTTGAAGCCCTGGCCTGAGGCGATGGCTTCCCATATTGACACCAGTTCTAGTCCCGGCTGCTCCTCTTCTGATACAGCTGCTCTCCACTATGGCCTGGGGTAGCAGTGGAAGATGGTCCAAGTCCATGGGCCCCTGCACCCACATGGGAGCCCTGGCTGAAGCTCCTGCCTTCATTCTGGCCCAGTATGCATTTCCCTGATGATTACTAACTGTTGCCCATCCGTGTGTCTTCTTTTAAGAAATGTCAATTTAGGGGCCAGCGTTGTGACACGGGGGTTAAGCCGTTGCCTGCAACACTGGCATCCCATATGAGCACAAGCCCCAGCTGCTCCACTTCCGATCCAGCTCCCTGTTAACGTGCCTGGGAAGGCAGTGGAAGGTGGCCCAGCTCCAGCCATGGTGGCCACTTGGGGAATGAAGCAGTGGATGGAAGATCTCTCTGTAACTGTGCCTCTCAAATCAGTAAAAATATTTTTTAAATGAAATAATGTCAATTTAGATTACTTGTCTATTTTTACCTGGATTCCTTGGTTTTTGCTATCGAGCAGAGTTCTATATATAGATCCTGGATATTTATCCCTTTGCCAGCTGAACAATGTATGAATATTGTCTCCCATTCTGTTGTCTCTTCACACACTGTTTCTTTTTCTGTATGGAAGTTTCTTTGATATAACACCAGCTGTATATTTTGCTATTGCTGCCTGTGTTTTTGGGGTCTTATCCAAAAACCAGGTGATTGGAGTGCTTCCTCTTTGTTTTCTTATGATAGTCTCACAGTTTCAGGTCTTAAATTTGGGGTTTTGATCCAATTTTTTAATTTATTTTTTATTTGAAAGGCAGGGTTGCAGCAAGAGAGACAGAGAGTCCCATGCACAGGCTCACTCCCCAAATGTCCACAACAGCCAGCCAGACCCCCACCAAGGTCTCCCACGTGGGCGACGGGCCTGGGCCATCCTCTGCTGCTGTTCCAGGTGCATTGGCAGGGACGCGGACTGGAAGTGGAGCAGCCGGGACGCGAACCAGCACCTGTATGGGATGCTGGCACTGCAGGCGGCAGCTTAGCGCACTGCACCACAAAGCTGGTCCCTGTTCATCCTCTCTGAGTTGACTTCTGCGCACAGTGAAGGGGTCAGATTCACTTTTCTACATATCCACATCCAGTATTCCTGGCACTGTTTATTGAAGAAAGCATCTTCTCGCCAGCGTATGTTACTGGTGCCTTCATAAAAAATCAGTTGGGGGACCATCGTCGCGGCGTAACGGGCAGAACCACCACCTGCAATGCCAGCATCACAGATGGGCACCGATTCCAGTCCCAGCTGCGCCGCTTCCAAACCAGCTCCCTGGTAATGGCTTGGGAAAAGCAGCAGAACATGCCCCTGAACGTGCGTTCAGAACAAATATTGGGCCCCTGAACCCACATGGAAGACCTGGGAGAAGCTCCTGGCTTCAGTCTGGCCCAGTCCTGACCATTACAGCCATTTGGGGAGTGAACCATTGGATGGAAGACCTCTCTCCCTTTCTCTCCCCCCCCCCCCACCGTAACCCCCATCACCCACATGGAAGACCTAGATGGAGTTCCAGGCTCCTGGCTTCTGCCTGGACCAACCCCATTGTTACGGCTTTTGGGAGAATAACTAGCATATGGAAGAGCTCTCTCCCTCCCTCTTCCTTATCACTTTGCCTTTCAAATAAATTAGGAACTTTATTTAAAAAATTCTTAAGAGACTTGATGTGAGGCTTCTTATATAGTTGATCCTGGAGAATGTTCCATGTGCTGATAAGAGTGTGTATTCTGTAGCTGCTGGGTGAAATTCTCTATCTGTAGCATTCTCTTCTTGTACAGCAGAGTCAACTGCATGGTGTCTGTTCACTTTCAGTCTGGATGACCTGTCCACTGATGAAGTGAGACTGAAGTCCCCAACTATTACTGTATTAGCATCTCTCCCTTTAGAGCTAATAGTATTGGCTTTATAGGTTTCAGTGGATACCTGACAAACGCACTGAAGGGCTTGGGTTTATGGCACATTTCTTAGAATCTAGGAGCCCTCTGAGATCAACCTGGGTCCCAAAAAGGAAAAAAGGTGGTTTGAATTCTAAGCTGCCCACTTTCCTTTCACAGTTTCAGACGAACCATGCAGGAACAGCTTGGGAACACACCAGTCGATGGCACAGAGCCTTGGTCTGCTTCCAGAGCTCAAGAGCACACAGCTCCTCACCAGCCAAGCCGAGGCCTGGCTGCAAATGCTGTCAGTGCCCATTCAGAGCTGACCTCCACAGGCTCCACACAGCCCGTCCAGTACAGTGACTGTCCACACGCTGACTGTTCTATACCTCCACCAGGTGTTAACACTTCCCTGAAAACACCTCTTGGCTCCTGCGCAGAGCCTTACACCCTCACAGCTATCCACTTACTCTTTCTGGACGGACACAGGTAAAACTTAACAGGGCACTTCCCAAACTTTATACAAGTGACAGGACTTGCATATCCTTCAGCAGCTGCTCTCTTCACACCCAGAGACCTCAGGGGTACACCGCAGGAGCACGCTGGTCTGTCATTTATTTAACTTCTTGGTCTGAGCAGTGCAGCATCTCCTTAGATGCAGAAGCACAAACGCTCTCGAGTAGATGCCCAGGAATAAAACTCTAAGACGGAAAAGAAGCACATCTCGGGTCTCTCCCAAGCAGGTCCAGTGAACACGCCTCCACCGGCACTGTGGGAGGACTCACGTGCCCAGCTGTTCCGCGGTTAGTGCTGGCTCACCTGGTGACTCGGAGTACCCGCTCTCTGGTTTCCACTTGCAGTGAAGCTGAACAGCACCTCTTCCTGTACTAATGGGCCATCCAGGTTCCTCTGTGAGTTCATATTCTCATACTCACCCCTCTCCCCAAATTTTAAAATATTTATTAATTTTTTCAAAAGGCAGAGTGAGGCATAGCAGGTTAAGCCACTACCTGAGATGTCAGCATACCATATTGGCCCTTGTTCAAGTCCCAGCTGCTCCACTCTCAATCAGCTCTCTGCTATGACCTGGGAAAGCAGTGGAGGACGGCCTGAGTGCTTGGGCCCTGCACCCACAGGGGAGACCCAGATGAAGCTCTTGGCTTTGGCCTGGCCCAGCCTCAGCTGTTGCAACCATTTGGAGAGTGAACCAGCAGATGGAAAACCTCTGTCTCTCCCTACCTCTGTCACTCTACCTTTCAAATAAATAAATCTTTTTAAAAAAAGAAGAAGAAGAAAAAAGATAGATCCTCCAACCACTGATTCACCTCCCAAATGCCCACAAGAGCAATGCAGGGCCAGGCCGAAGCCAGGAGCCTGGAAATCCACCCAGGTCTCCCATGCGGGTGGCAGGAGCCCCAGCACTTGGGCCATCGCCGGCCGCCTCCCCAGGAACATTACCAGGGAGCTGGACTGGAGGCGGAGCATCCAGGGCTCAAACTGGTGCTCCAGTATGGGACACCAGTGTCACCAGTGTCACAGGCTAACCCAGTGCACTACAATGCTGGCACCCATCCCTTCGTTTTTCCCTTCAGGATTGTTTGGGTTCTATACATATGGCTTGTCCTTTCATTTTGCTCATGGTGTCTTTGGCACAAAATTTCCACCTTAGCATATTTCCTTTATATTCTGTGATCAGACTGGCTTATTTAAGAAATGTCCCCCAAGGGCCGGCACTGTGGCACAGGGATTGATCGCTGCCTGCAATGCCAGCATACCACGCTTCAGGTCCCAGCTGCTCCAATTCCAATCCAGCTCCCTACTAATGCACCTGGGAAAGCAGCAGAGGATGGCCCAGGTGCTTGGGCTCCTGACACCCATGTGGGAGACCCAGATGGAGTTCCAGGCTCCTGGCTTTATCCTGGCCCAGTCCCTGCCGCAGCTGTTGGGGCCATTTAGAAAGTGAGCCAACAGATGGAAGAACTCCCCACCCCCCATCCACCCACCCACATCTCTGTAGCTCTCCCTTTCAAATAAATAAAATCTCAAAAAAGATGAAGAAGAGGAAAAGAAAAAATAAACCCTCCCCTCTTCCAAGGCGATGAGGCTCCTATCCCAGCCAGCCGAGCCCCGGAGTCACCTGTGGCCCCAGCACCACAGGCGGTCTCCTTCCCATCCAGATGGGCTACAGCCTCTTCCCATCCATTGCACGCCCTCCACAGTCTGCTCCTGGTCCCTGCTCTGGGCACGGCCACCGTCCTGCGTGTCCTCAGCGTGTCACAGTCTTAAATAACACAACTTTTTCTAAACATATAAATTGCCGTTTTTCAGATTTATTTTATTTCTTTGCAAGGTGGATGGGGGGGGGGGGGGCAGAATCTTCCATCTGCTGTTCACCCCCAAATGGCCCCAGCGGCACAGGCTGAGCCAGGCTGAAGTCAGGAGCCAGGAGCTTCTTTTTGGGTCTCCCACGTGGGTACAAGGGCCCAAACACTTGGGCCATCTTCTACTTTCCCAGTCCATTAACAAGGAGCTGGATCGGAAGTGGAGCACCAGGACATGCACTGCCAACCACCCAGGATGCCAGCATGGCTTTACCAGATACACCACAACCCTGGCCCCAGTGGACTCTATTGTCACAGTTCCTCTTTGTTGCTGCACTTGAATGCTGATCACTCATCCACCAACCTCGGTGAACCCTTGAATTCTGAGTTTTTTCTGTATATTCTCCTGCATTTTCTACACAGATCTCTGCAAACAACGACAGCTGTGTCTCTTCCTTTACAAGTATGTCCTTTTCTTTCCCTTCGTTATAGTATTGGTTAGTATTTGCAGCACAATATTTATAAGCAGACAAAAGAGTGCCTTCAAAGTTTCAGCAGCAGAGGCGGGCATCTGGTCTAGGAGTTAAGACACCTGTGTTCCGTATCGGGCTCTGCCCCAGACTGGCTTCCAGCTCACGCGAAGCTGGCAGACAGCGGTGAAGGCTCGAGTAACGGGGTTCCTGCCACCCATGTGAGAGATCTGAGGGGCATCTGAATTGCATTCTGGCTCCCAGCTTCAGCACCCAGACGGGCCTGGGGTCACTGAGGGCATTTGGGGAGCTCTGTCTCAAACAAGTAAGCTTCTCATTAAAAAGGTAAAAAAGCCTTTTAAGTTTATAAAAGTTCATTAGTAAGTAAGATCCTTGCTCAGTTGCTCAGTTTTTTTAAATAGGTATCTTTTTTTTTTTTTTTTTTTTTTTTTGACAGGCAGGGTGGACAGTGAGAGAGAGAGACAGAGAGAAAGGTCTTCCTTTGCCGTTGGTTCACCCTCCAATGCCAGTGCGCTGCGGCCGGCGCACCGCGCTGATCCGATGGCAGGAGCCAGGTACTTCTCCTGGTCTCCCATGGGGTGCAGGGCCCAAGCACCTGGGCCATCCTCCACTGCCTTCGGGGGCCACAGCAGAGAGCTGGCCTGGAAGAGGGGCAACCGGGACAGAATCCAGCGCCCTGACCGGGACTAGAACCTGGTGTGCCGGCACCGCAGGTGGAGGATTAGCCTAGTGAGCTGCGGCGCCGGCCTTTAATAGGTATCTTTCAAGAATGAAAGATGTTTCCTTCTACTCCCGGCTCAGTAACTTTCTATAGAAAAAGGAATGAATTTTACCCAAATGCCCTTTCTCTATCAATTGAGATAATCATGAATCTGCTACACTTCGATTCACAATATAGCTTTTCTAACATTTAACCATCCTTGCATTCCTAAGAAGAGCCCTGCCAGTTCCTCTTGAAGGCACCACTCAAAAAGCTTTCCCCAGAATCCCCCAGCTCCGTTAAGGGACAAACAAAACATCACGTCTCATGGATTTCTTAAAGACCCCTCACCACTCACGGCTCCCACACTATGCAATGCTACCTGCCACAAAAACAGCGGCTGTTTAAGCACTCATGGAAAATTTTTATAAAATTAATAGTAGTACTTTTAATCACTATATGGATTTAGACTGAACAGAAAATTCTGAAGATTAAAATTAAAATGGACTCTATAACAAAATGGCCTATAAGCCCTAGATATAACCCATAGCTCTAAGCAACAGTTACTAAGATTCCCTTACTTCTCTACACTGAAACCAGCCTTCATTACACACCACACCTCCGGATCATGCACTTTATGAAGGTGATGAAGAAAATTATGTGAATACTTTCATCACTGACCTACTACCATCCTTTGAAATATCGCGGAGATAAATCCTCCACGTAACTCGGAACTAATGGGCGAGTGGCGCTGGGGCCTCCACTCAGAACCGTCTGCTGCAGACACTGACCCAGAGCTACAGGTGGGCCACGGCTGTGCTTCTCGGAGGGCAGTCCCGTGGGCCACACTGCTCCTGGCGTCTTCTCCCCCACACTGGGAGAACACGCGGTAGGAACCCCAAGTCAGGACCTCTGCACCCTAACAAAACTCACTCACTACATCTAAAACATGGACTCGGCTCACCACAGACCCCTGGAAACGCTGAGAAACAGGGTCCGGGCTGCAGGGAGGTCCTCGAGCAGCCAGCACAGTACTGACCTCATCCCTGTGCTTCTGACAGAAGACCAGGAACTGGGATGCCGCGTCGCCCTTCCTGCCGCGTGGGGCGGAGGCCGAGGCCTTCTTCCTCCCGGCAGGAGACCCCACTCCTCTTTTGGGGTCAGTCTCCACGGTCTTCACTGAGCCAGGGTCACTCTCTCGGTTCTCAGCAGAGACACAGAGTTTGGCTCTCCGCCTCCTCTTCGTGGGAACGCCCTCTTCTCTCTCACACAGGGGGCTCCCAGCAGCTTCCTCCCTGACTCCTGAGGACGCTGCCGTTTCTCCCGGACACACCACAGCAACGCCAGCCTCCTCAGCCACTCGAGGGTTGAGATGAAGCTGGTCCCCCACATAGACGAAGGTGAACTTGGCTTTCCGCTCCTCGACTGACATGCCTGCTGCCTCTTCTGCTTGAACAATGCCCATCTGCCACTGGGCCCTCAGTTTCCCTGAAATGGGCTTCAAGAGCTGAGAAGAAAAACATGCGACACTGTAAGCTCAAAACACAAACACAAACGAAAAGCTCTCCTTTTAAAAGGACACTTAAAATGTCAGGAAAATTCAAAGGTCAAAAACTAACTAACTTAGGTTTTGGAGAGAATTCAGTCCCACATGGCAACCCTACTGTTTCTTTAAACTAGACGTCAACTCCAATGGCATAACTAATTAGCAATGGCATTGACTACAAATATAAAGGAACATAAAAGCTTCAAAACAAATTATCCCTGGGAATCACCCAAAGAGTGAGAGAGCAGTAGGCTGCGGCACCAGAGAAACCTGTCCTGTGCTAGCAGAAAGCGTCCCTGGACAAACCAAACAATGGCAGACACAGGCAGCCAGGGACTGCGTCAGAACAAGACAAATAGCAGTTTATATAACAATGAAAACGTTGGTCTAAAAGTACACTGAAGGAATATGTATCACCTTAATTTTCTCAGCTTTTGTAGGTGCCTGCCTGGCACTTTCCTGGCACAATTTCTCAAACTGTTCTTCTCCTTGAAAAGCCACCAGGCTCTTCTCAAATATCCACGCCCTTTCCGGGGCGTCGCCAAAGAACTGCACATGGTACTGGCGTGCACTCTTCTTCTGACCTGGTTTTTAAAATAAAATGTTAGGACAGGAAGTTAGAGTTTGGGATGAACTTTGGCAAATCTTTTACTCCTCTGAAGTTGTTTGGTGCTTTTGAACCTGTTAACCTTAAAACAAACCCGACCTTCTTACCACCACCATGCTCCATGCCCAGGAGGGAAACACGGACAAGAGACAGTGAGGCTCAAAGCTGACCAAGCTGTGCAGTCCTTCAACTCTTCCCTGCGATCAGACAAGGAGGACGGAGGAGGGCTGCAGCAAAGGGGACATTTCAGCAGAGAGGGGAGAGGGGAAGGGGTGGGAAACTGGTACAGATCCCAGGCCCATTGCCTGCCAGCTGAAAGAGCACTAACAGCCTCCAAGAGCAGCTGAGACCAGAGTGGGTCCTTGGAAGTCCACTGCTGCGCATGCTGTTACAAGGAAGAAACCACGGCCCACAGTGCAGCCAGAGGGAACCTGGAAGAGGAAAGACATGGGGACCCCATAACCCAAGAGGATGTGCCAGATTCCACTGAGGGCAAACGAGAGGCTGGACACAAGTATGCTGGTCAAAAGGTGGGCAGGGGAGGAGCAGACCTCCATGGGGATTACTAGTCCACATTCCTCACGCAAAACCACGGCACCAGGGAGTCAAAGGATGCTCCCTAGAAAACTGAAGCACCCAGAGGAAAAACCTACCCACTGAGTCTTCAGGAATTCCTCCAACTAGCCGCTAATGGCCATTCAGACCCTCTAAAGCGCAGGTGGCCAGGGAACAAAGCCCTCTGCATATGGCTGTAGGCAGCCCTGAGTGTTGCCCTCTCAAACACAGCCCAGCACCAAGGACCCCAGGACTCAGGGAAGGACCCAGCATGCATGAGCACAGCACACACAGAAAGGAACAGCACCTGCAGGGCCACAGACAGGAGGAAAAGACAGCAGCACAGAAAAACCCTGGTTTGCCATGAACAGAGAAAGAGCTATTAGACATGTGAAAACGTGGGGCCAGCACTGTGGCACGGCAGGCTAAGCCACCGTCTGCAGCACCAGCATCCCATACAGGTGCTGGTTCGAGTCCCAGCTGCTCCACTTCTGATCCAGATCCCTCCTAATGCTAATGCATCTAGAAAAGCAGGAGCCTGGGAAAGCTTGGGCCCCTCCAACCACGTGGGAGACCCAGATTAAGCTCCTGGCTCCAGCCTCGCCCAGTCCTGATCACTGTAGCCTTTTGGGGAGCAAGCCAGCAAATGGAAAAATCTCTCTTCTCTGTCTCTGTCTCTCCCTCTCTTGCTGCAACTCTTTCAAATAAATAAATACATCTCTTAAAAAAAAAAAAGAAATTTAGGGGCTGGCGTCGTAGGGTAGCAGGTTAAGCCACTGCCTGCAGTGCCAGCATCCCATATGGGTACCAGTTTGAGTCCCAGTTGTTCTACTTCTGATCTAGCTCCCTGTCTGGGAAAGCAGAGGAAGATGGCCCCTGCACCTAACGTGGGAGACCCAGAAGAAGCTCCTGGCTTCGGATCGACCCAGCTCTGGCCGTTGTGGCCATCTGAGGAGTAAACCAGCAGATGGAAGACCTCTCTTTCTGTCTCTCCCTCTCTGTAACTCTTTCAAATAAATGAATAAATCTTTTTTTAAAAGGAAATTTAAAAACATAATTTTGGAAACAAAATTAAACAAAAATACCTGAAAAAACCTCCCAGAAAGACAAAGATTATGAAGAAAAATATTATTCCCGTAAGACAGCCACCTAACAGGCCTCTCAGAGAGAACTGCAGCTCCCTGGTGCCTCACCACTCCCACGGCAGGACCTGCTGCGGGTGGAAAGACGACAGCATCGGCACAAACAGAACAAGATACATCCAGAACGGCCAAAGGACGCTAAAAGGAAGGGAATAATAGCTGCAAAATTATGAGTGGAATTATGCTCAATATAAAATTCTAAATCCAGCAAAAGCACTAATCAGCCGTGAGCAGAGAGACCGGAGTCATGGCACGGAAGGTTAACTGCTGCGTGTGACACCAGCATCCCACATGAGGCTGGCAGTTCAAGTCCTGCCTGCTCCGCTTCTGATTCCTGATCCAGCTCCCCACTAGTGCATCTGGGAGGCAGTGGAAACGGCCCAACTACTTTAGGTCTCTTCTACCCACATGAGACCTCGCTGGAGTTCCCAGCTCCTGGCTTCAGCCTGGTCCAGACCAGGTTGTCGCAGCCATTCTGGAGTAAACCAGTGGGTGGAAGATCAGTGTGCGTGTGTGTGTGTGTGTGTGACCCCTTCTCTGTTGCTCTTTCAAATAAAATCTCTTTGAGTATGAGAGAAAAGTAGCATCCTCTGACCCCCAGGGACTCCAGTTCTGCTATGTGCACACTTTCCCAGTGCGCACCGGAAGACGGACTCCAGCAAAAAAGGAAAACTAGCTACGAAAGAGCACAGCATGAAACTACAGAAAATAATGCAAGTAACTCAGGAAGGCGTCTTTAAGAAGTCTAAGATGACGGTGAAGAGCATCAGCAATCCAGATGAAGAGGCACAAACAAAGATTGCAGGAGAGCCCTCAAGGAGACAATGAGCTCTGAGTGGCCAGCACTGTGGGGCAGTGGGTAAAGCTCTGCCTGCAGTGCCAGTATCCCATATGGGTGCCAGTTCAAATTCTGGCTGCTCCACTTCTGATCCAGCTCCCTGCTGGTGTAGCTGGGAAAGCAGCAGAGGACGGCCCAAGTGCTTGACCCCTGCACCCACGTGGGAGACCTGGAAGAGACTCCTGGCATCAGACTGGCCCAGCTCCAGCCACTGCAGCCATTTGGGGAAGGAATCAGCAGATGGAAGACCTCCGTCTCTCCCTTTCTCTCTGTAACTCTGCCTTTCAAATAAGTCAATTAACCTTTAAAAGAAAGAATGGGGGGGGGGGGGGACACTGTGGCACAGTAGGTTAATCCTCCACCTGCGGCACTGACATCCCAAATGGACACACCAGTTCTAGTCCCGGCTGCTCCTCTTCCAATCTAGCTCTCTGCTGTGGCCTGGGAAAGCAGTAGAAGATGGCCCAAATCTGTGGCCCAAGTCCCTGCACCCACATGGGAGACCGGGAAGAAGTGCCTGGCTCCTGGCTTTGGATCAGCGCAGCTCCAACCGTTGCGGCCATTTGGGGAGTGAACTAACAGATGGAAGACCTCTCTCTCTGTTTCTCCCTCTCACCACCTGTGACTCTACGGGAGGGAGGGAGGAAAAGAAAGGATGAGAGAAAGGAACTCTGACACAGGAAGAACAATCCAGGCAGCAAGGGAAGAGGAGTAAAACCGGAGCTTCATCCTGCATTCCTGCTTGTGTGGTTCCTGGGAGGCAGCATAATGGCCTGGCCCAGCCCTGGCAGTTGTGGGCATTTTGTAAGTAAACCAGTAGATGGCAGGTCTCTGTCTGCCTCCCAAATAAATAAGTAAATAAGTAAACTTCAAAGATAAGCTCCAGGCTTGATATCTGTATAGCAGTTAGGGTGCCAGTTAGGATGCTGAAATCCATACTGACGTGCCTGGGGTGAGTCCCGGCTCTGCTCCCAATTCCACTTTCCTGCTAATGTGCACCCTGGGGAGTGGCACACAGTGACTCAAGTAATTGGGTCCCTGCTACCACCCAGAAACCTGGATTCAGTTCCTGGCACCCAGCATCTGGGGGATGAAGCAGAAAATGGGCTTTTCCCCCATGTGAGTCAGGGGTGCAATCACTTGGGCCATCTGCTGCTTTCCCCGGCACATGAGCAGGGAGCTGGATGGGAGGCAGAGCAGCTGGGACTCCAACACGAGATGCCAGCATCGCAGGCACCAGCTTAACCCACTACACCGCAACACCAGCCAGCCCCTTTACGGGGACCTTGAATCCATATGAACCTTACTTTGGTCCAAGAGGTAAATCTCTCACAATGTAAGTGATGTAATGAACCAGTTGTCCCAGGGCCATTTCTGAGTCTGTATGGACATGTCGGTTGGTGCCTCCTCCACCCATCGACCCTTCTGAGAGAGCCTGGCCTCTGCCATCAGTGCTGGTGCCCAATTCTGTGCCATGTTCCTTTCCTTCCATCACTGCTCATTCGACTACATGTGGCCCTGGACACTCTGCGCTAACTGAACTGAAATCTTTCTCCAGATTCTGTGGAGGCCATTAAACTGCCAGTGGCCATTCATGCAGCCAGAATGGATCCCACAAGAGACACAGCTGCTTCAGAGCTGCAGCTCCGGGAAGAAAGAGAAGTCAAAAAGATGCAGACATGGCCAGGTGGCTACAGAAGGAGGAGGGGGCACAGAGGCAAGGTCCCAAGGACAAGAGGCCACTCGGAGCTCCACGGGAAACCAGGAACAGGCAGCAGCACGCCTAGACTTCTCATTTCAGTACCAGGGAGGGTGGGGATGGTGGAGGGGACCAGAGCCCAGAAACAGGCAAAGCAGACTGGCACACGTGCTGCTCCGTGGGAGACTTCAACACGTTTCTCAGCACCCAATACAAGAAGCAATTCCATAAACAAGGATTTGCTATCAGATAATACAAGAGAACAGCAGATGACCATAATGTTTTCAGAAAATACTGGAGGGGCCGGAGCCATGGCATACCAGGTAAAGCCACAGCCTGCAGTGCCGACATCCTATATGAACACCAGTTCAAGTCAACTGTGCTGAGTGCCTGTCTCCAAGGGTTTTTTTGTTTTTTTACAGACTTATGTATTGGGGTCGGCGCTGTGGCACAGCGGGTTAAAGCCCTGGCCTGAAGCACCGGCATCCCATATGGGCACCAGTTCAAGTCCCAGCCGCTCCACTTCCAATCCAGCTCTCTGCTATGGCCTGGGAAAGCAGTAGAAGATGGCCCAAGTCCACGGGCCCCTGCACCCACATGGGAGACCAGGAAGAAGCTCCTGGCTCCCGGCTTTGGATAGGTGCATTTCCGGCTATTGCTGCCCACTGGGGAGTGAACCAGCAGGTGAAAGACCTCTCTCTCTGTCTCTGTCTCTCTAACTCTGCCTTTCAAATAAATAAACCTTTAAAAAAAAAAGAAGAAGAAGAAAGTATTGGAAATAAAGCAATGAAGGCCTTTTTTTTTTTTTTTTTTTTTTGGACAGGCAGAGTTAGTGAGAGAGAGAGAGAGAGAGAAATGTCTTCCTTCTGTTGGTTCACCCCTCAAATGGCTGCTACAGCTGGTGCGCTGCGCAGATCCAAAGCAAGGAGCCAGGTGCTTCCTCCTGGTCTCCCCTGCAGGTGCAGGGCCCAAGGACTTGGGCCATCCCCCACTGCCTTCCCGGGCCACAGCAGAGAGCTGGACTGGAAGAGGAGCAACAGGGACAGAACCAGCACCCCAACCAGGACTAGAACCTGAAGTGCTGGCGCCGCAGGCAGAGGATTAGCCTAGTGAGCCGCGGCACCAGCCTAAGGCTAACTCTTTTAAAAAAAAAAAATTATTTGAGGGGCTAGCGCCATGGCTCACTTGGCTAATCCTCCGCAGGCGGCGCCAGCATCCCATATGGGCGCCGGGTTCTATTCCCGGTTGCTCTTCTTCCAGTCCAGCTCTCTGCTGTGGCCCAGGAGGGCAGTGGAGGATAGAGGATGGCCCAAGTGCTTAGGCGCCTGCACCTACGTGGGAGACCAGGAGAAAGCACCTGGCTCCGGGCTTCAGATCGGCGCAGCGCCAACCGTGGTGGCCATTTGGCGGGTGAACCAATGGAAGGAAGACCTCTCTCTCTGTCTCTCTATCTGTATCTGTCAAAAAAATAAAATAATTTGAAAGGCAGAGTTACAGAGAGGGAAGGAGAAAGGGGAGAGAGAAAGAGAGAGATCTTCCATCCACTGGTTCACTTCCCAAATGGCCCTGACATTCTGGTCAGGGCTGGGTTAGGCCAAACCCGGGGAGCCAGGGACCCTATCCATGTCTCCCACATGGGTAGCAGTGGCCCAAGTACTTGGGTTGTCTTCCATTGCTTTCCCAAGCACATCATCAGGGAACTAGATTTAGAGCAGGGCAGCCAAGACTAACCTGCTCTCATAGGGGATGCTGGCATTCAGGCAGTGGCTAATCCACCGTACTGCAATGCTGCCAGCTCATCAAAGGTTAACGCTTAAGGTTCCCTTCCAGAACACAGAAAAAGTGACAACAAAAATCTTCACCAACAGAACACTACTGACTGCAGGCCACAATCACCTACAAAAAGACAGGCGAGTCCCGGCTGCTCCACTTCCGATCCAGCTCCCTGCTAAAGCCCCTGGGAAAGCAGCAGAGGACAGCCCACATCCCTGTCATCCACAGGGGTGACCCAGATGAAGCTCCTGCCTCCTGGCTTCAGCCTGGCCATTGCAGCCATTTGGGGAATGAACCAGCAAGATAGGAGAACTCTTTGTCTCTCCTACTCTCTAACTCTGCCTTTCAAATAAATAAGTAAATTGGCCGGCGCCGCGGCTCACTAGGCTAATCCTCCGCCTAGCGGCGCCGGCACACCGGGTTCTAGTCCCGGTCGGGGCGCCGGATTCTGTCCCGGTTGCCCCTCTTCCAGGCCAGCCCTCTGCTGTGGCCAGGGAGTGCAGTGGAGGATGGCCCAGGTGCTTGGGCCCTGCACCCCATGGGAGACCAGGAAAAGCACCTGGCTCCTGGCTCCTGCCATCGGATCAGCGCGGTGCGCCGGCCGCAGCGCGCTGGCCGCGGCGGCCATTGGAGGGTGAACCAACGGCAAAGGAAGACCTTTCTCTCTGTCTCTCTCTCTCACTGTCCACTCTGCCTGTCAAAATAAATAAATAAATAAATAAAATAAATAAATAAATAAGTAAGTAAATTAAAAAAAAAAAAAAAGAGGGAGAGGCTGTTAGGGAATCCAGTACCCAAGCACGGCACACACGACTCACTGAGAGTGATGGATGCTGAGCACCACGCACTCAAATGTGGTCGACTTCATCCACGGACCCTGCCTCGCTCCCTTCCTTCCCACAGGTTCCTGTGACCACATTTCTTCCTACAGGCTTTCTGAATCTCCATCTTGCCGGCATTATTCACCCTGGGTCCTCTCCATCTGACCTGCTTTGCAGATGTGCACTCTGTGTCTCCTGATGCTGGTTTGCTTGTGCCCACCAAGGCCTCTCCCCTGCACCACAGAGCCTCCCCAAGAGAAGCAGACCGAGGGCTGCACCGTGGAGGCGAGGCCGGCCGCACCCTGCCTGAGGCTGGCAGATGACATTCTCTCCTGCATGCACATCTGCTCCAGCCCAGCCATCCTGACCTGGGTCTAACCACAGATCACAAGTAGGTGGTGGAGGGGCTGCCTTAATCAGAAGATGCTGAAGAGAAAAACAGCCAGATCCCAAGTAAGTACCCAATTCAACCCCCGAGCACAGGGGAGCAAAGGCAGTTCGGGAATACTGGAGACAGTGGAGCTATCTCAGTTTCCAGAATCATGGCTGGGGCTGCTTCAGCAGGGCCCCGTCCTGGTTCTGACCCATCTGCAGAAGGGCCCGTCCTGGTTCTCACCCATCTGCAGAAGGGCCCCGTCCTGGTTCTGACCCATCTGCAGAAGGGCCCGTCCTGGTTCTCACCCATCTGCAGAAGGGCCTCGTCCTGGTTCTGACCCATCTGCAGAAGGGCCCCGTCCTGGTTCTGACCCATCTGCAGAAGGGCCCGTCCTGGTTCTCACCCATCTGCAGAAGGGCCCCGTCCTGGTTCTGACCCATCTGCAGAAGGGCCCCGTCCTGGTTCTGACCCATCTGCAGAAGGGCCCGTCCTGGTTCTGACCCATCTGCAGAAGGGCCCGTCCTGGTTCTGACCCATCTGCAGAAGGGCCCCGTCCTGGTTCTGACCCATCTGCAGAAGGGCCCGTCCTGGTTCTGACGCATCTGCAGAAGGGCCCCGTCCTGGTTCTCACCCATCTGCAGAACGGCCCCATCCTGGTTCTGACCCATCTGCAGAAGGGCCCGTCCTGGTTCTCACCCATCTGCAGAAGGGCCCCGTCCTGGTTCTGACCCATCTGCAGAAGGGCCCCGTCCTGGTTCTGACGCATCTGCAGAAGGGCCCGTCCTGGTTCTCACCCATCTGCAGAAGGGCCCGTCCTGGTTCTGACCCATCTGCAGAAGGGCCCGTCCTGGTTCTCACCCATCTGCAGAAGGGCCCCGTCCTGGTTCTGACCCATCTGCAGAAGGGCCCGTCCTGGTTCTGACCCATCTGCAGAAGGGCCCGTCCTGGTTCTGACCCATCTGCAGAAGGGCCCCGTCCTGGTTCTGACACATCTGCAGAAGGGCCCGTCCTGGTTCTCACCCATCTGCAGAAGGCCCCGTCCTGGTTCTCACCCATCTGCAGAAGGGCCCCGTCCTGGTTCTGACCCATCTGCAGAAGGGCCCGTCCTGGTTCTCACCCATCTGCAGAAGGCCCCGTCCTGGTTCTCACCCATCTGCAGAAGGGCCCCGTCCTGGTTCTGACCCATCTGCAGAAGGGCCCCGTCCTGGTTCTGACCCATCTGCAGAAGGGCCCGTCCTGGTTCTGACCCATCTGCAGAAGGGCCCCGTCCTGGTTCTGACCCATCTGCAGAAGGGCCCCGTCCTGGTTCTGACCCATCTGCAGAAGGGCCCGTCCTGGTTCTGACCCATCTGCAGAAGGGCCCCGTCCTGGTTCTCACCCATCTGCAGAAGGGCCCGTCCTGGTTCTCACCCATCTGCAGAAGGGCCCCGTCCTGGTTCTGACCCATCTGCAGAAGGGCCCGTCCTGGTTCTCACCCATCTGCAGAAGGCCCCGTCCTGGTTCTCACCCATCTGCAGAAGGGCCCCGTCCTGGTTCTGACCCATCTGCAGAAGGGCCCCGTCCTGGTTCTGACCCATCTGCAGAAGGGCCCGTCCTGGTTCTGACCCATCTGCAGAAGGGCCCCGTCCTGGTTCTGACCCATCTGCAGAAGGGCCCCGTCCTGGTTCTGACCCATCTGCAGAAGGGCCCGTCCTGGTTCTCACCCATCTGCAGAAGGGCCCGTCCTGGTTCTGACCCATCTGCAGAAGGACCCCGTCCTGGTTCTGACCCATCTGCAGAACGGCCCCGTCCTGGTTCTGACCCATCTGCAGAAGGGCCCCGTCCTGGTTCTGACCCATCTGCAGAAGGGCCCGTCCTGGTTCTGACCCATCTGCAGAAGGGCCCGTCCTGGTTCTGACCCATCTGCAGAAGGGCCCCGTCCTGGTTCTGACCCATCTGCAGAAGGGCCCCGTCCTGGTTCTGACCCATCTGCAGAAGGGCCCCGTCCTGGTTCTGACCCATCTGCAGAAGGGCCCCGTCCTGGTTCTCACCCATCTGCAGAAGGGCCCGTCCTGGTTCTGACGCATCTGCAGAAGGGCCCCGTCCTGGTTCTGACCCATCTGCAGAAGGGCCCCGTCCTGGTTCTCACCCATCTGCAGAAGGGCCCCGTCCTGGTTCTCACCCATCTGCAGAAGGGCCCGTCCTGGTTCTGACCCATCTGCAGAAGGGCCCCGTCCTGGTTCTGACCCATCTGCAGAAGGGCCCGTCCTGGTTCTCACCCATCTGCAGAAGGGCCCCGTCCTGGTTCTGACCCATCTGCAGAAGGGCCCCGTCCTGGTTCTGACGCATCTGCAGAAGGGCCCCGTCCTGGTTCTGACCCATCTGCAGAAGGGCACCGTCCTGGTTCTCACCCATCTGCAGAAGGGCCCCGTCCTGGTTCTGACCCATCTGCAGAAGGACCCCGTCCTGGTTCTGACCCATCTGCAGAACGGCCCCGTCCTGGTTCTGACCCATCTGCAGAAGGGCCCCGTCCTGGTTCTGACCCATCTGCAGAAGGGCCCCGTCCTGGTTCTGACCCATCTGCAGAAGGGCCCGTCCTGGTTCTGACCCATCTGCAGAAGGGCCCCGTCCTGGTTCTGACCCATCTGCAGAAGGACCCCGTCCTGGTTCTGACCCATCTGCAGAACGGCCCCGTCCTGGTTCTGACCCATCTGCAGAAGGGCCCGTCCTGGTTCTGACCCATCTGCAGAAGGGCCCCGTCCTGGTTCTGACCCATCTGCAGAAGGGCCCGTCCTGGTTCTCACCCATCTGCAGAAGGGCCCCATCCTGGTTCTGACGCATCTGCAGAAGGGCCCGTCCTGGTTCTCACCCATCTGCAGAAGGGCCCCGTCCTGGTTCTGACCCATCTGCAGAAGGGCCCCGTCCTGGTTCTCACCCATCTGCAGAACGGCCCCGTCCTGGTTCTGACCCATCTGCAGAAGGGCCCGTCCTGGTTCTCACCCATCTGCAGAAGGGCCCCGTCCTGGTTCTGACCCATCTGCAGAACGGCCCCGTCCTGGTTCTGACCCATCTGCAGAAGGGCCCCGTCCTGGTTCTGACCCATCTGCAGAAGGGCCCGTCCTGGTTCTGACCCATCTGCAGAAGGGCCCCGTCCTGGTTCTGACCCATCTGCAGGCAGACAGGTCAAGTGCATGACATCTACAGCTAACGGGGCTGGCAAGGGGACAAGTGTTCACACAGAGAGAGGGGACACGTAGAACCAGGTATTCTCACCCACATGAGGGGGATGAGTGTCCACTGTGCAGTTCTGCTTTAACCAACAGGCTTGAAAACATTTTTAAAAAAATAGCAACAATAAATAATTCATTTCACACATAAACACAGCTAGAATTCAAGCGTAAACACTGGACATCATTGTGAAAACAGGGAAAAGCTGGTAACATGAAGACATTAGAAATGGGTAAGGAATAGGCCGGCGCCGCGGCTCACTAGGCTAATCCTCCGCCTTGCGGCGCCGGCACACCGGGTTCTAGTCCCGGTCGGGGCGCCGGATTCTGTCCCGGTACACCGGGTTCTAGTCCCGGTCGGGGCGCCGGATTCTGTCCCGGTTGCCCCTCTTCCAGGCCAGCTCTCTGCTGTGGCCCGGGAGTGCAGTGGAGGATGGCCCAGGTGCTTGGGCCCTGCACCCCATGGGAGACCAGGAGAAGCACCTGGCTCCTGCCATCGGATCAGCGCGGTGCGCCAGCCACAGCGCACTGGCCGCAGCGGCCATTGGAGGGTGAACCAACGGCAAAGGAAGACCTTTCTCTCTGTCTCTCTCTCTCACTATCCACTCTGCCTGTCAAAAAAAAAAAAAGAAAAAAGAAAAAAGAAATGGGTAAGGAATAGCAGTGAAGACGTCTGTGTAGGGGCCGGTGCTGTGGTGCAGCGGAGTAAGCCACCATCTGCAGTGCCAGCATCCTATATGGGCAATGCCCATAGTCCCAGCTGCGCCACTTCCGATCCAGCTCCCTGCTAATATGCCTGGGAAAGCAGCAGAGAATGGCCCAAGTGCTTGGGTCCCTACATCCTCATGGAAGACCTGGAAGAAGCTCTAGGCTCCTGTCTTGGGCCTGGCCCAGCCCCAGCAGTTTCAACAATTTAGAGAGTGAATCAGAGGATGGAAGATCTTCCTCTCTGTCTCTCTCTCTCTCTCTCTAACTCTGCCTTTCAAATACATTAAAACACACACACACACCCAAGTGTACCACATCCAAGTGTCCGGGTTTGACTCCAGGCTCTGGCTCTAGCCTCAAGCTTCCTGCTCACAGAGATCCTAGGCGCAACAGGTGATGGCTCAAACACCTAGGCCCTCTTAGTCACGCGGGAGACTCAGACTGAGTTCCCAGCTCTTGGTTTCAGCTTGGTGGAGACATGGTTGTTGTAAGCATTTGGGGAGTAAACTAACAAAAGTAGAACTGATCGACTGATTTCTCTCTCTCTACCTTTCAAATAAATATTTTTAAAATAAAAACAGGACAGTGACAATCACAACATGCATGTGGCTGAGCTTTGTCACCGTGCTCAGCAATCACTGTGTCATCCTCCTCCTCATTCTTCACATGCAGGAAAACAGAAGCTTAGCAAGAGTAGCAAGTGCGTCACCAAGACCAGCCAGCTGCTCTGGCCCCTAGAAGGCCGACTCCAGCGCCCACCTCCACTACAGAGCACTGGAGTGCCACGGCAGAGGAGCAGCGGCACCTAGCCAGACATCAAGGACCCAAGAGCCAAGCAAAGAATGACGATGGTGATGATGATTAAAGAATAATGGGAGATCGTTTCTAATTTCTTCTCCTCAATATCTACAAATCAACGAAAATAAGCAATCACTTTATCATAAAATCTCAAAGTAACAGGAGGTTAAGACCACTTCTCCTCTAACACAATTCAATCAAATAAAGCATACATCTGAGTTGGATATAACAAGACATGACACCAAGCCACCTCCAAGTCAATGGACTGACTTTAGGTAAAGTAGCAAAACTGAACTACAAACTACTTGAGAAAGAGTTAAAAGCCATTTAAGGGGCCGGCACTGTGCTGCGGCAGGTTAACGCCCTGGCCTAAAGCGCTGGCATCCCATATGGGCGCCAATTCAAGCCCTGGCCGCTCCACTTCCGATCCAGCTCTCTGTTAGGCCTGGGACAGCAGAAGACGGCCCAAGTCCTTGGACCCCTGCACCCACGTGGGAGACCCAAAGAAGCTCCTGGCTCTTGGCTTCAGATCAACGCAGCTCCAGCTGTGCAGCCAACTGGGGAGTGAACCATAGGCTAGAAGACCTCTCTCTCTCTGCCTTTCTTCTGTGTAACTCTTTCAAATAAATAAATAAATCTTTTTTTTAAAAAAGCCATTTAAGCCTGGAGCTCAAGATTAAGTGCAGAAGAGAAATCTGGATAAACAGCTTTAAAACACAATACCTTTAAGTTTGGTATAGTTGTGAAGGAGCGGATCAGCAGAAACCATGCACGGCCACCAAGGGTAACCCGACACCTTGGACCACACCAAATCACCAACATTATACTTCAACAGGTGATCTTTGTCTCTGCCAGTGCTGGTACAGGGCTCTTTCTTAACTGGAACCTGAAAACAAATCACAAAAGGCAAACACATATTAACACATCCAATAACCACTCCTAAATCCAGCCCTCTATGGTCAAGGACTAAACACAGACCCCAGAAGGAAGAGCATGTTCTCACCCGCTGTGATTCACACCATAAACTCAATACAACCTCATCAAACCTGACAGGGTCTCTCAGCTTCGGCTAAAAGGTCGGCATACAGTGCCTGACACACAGCGGGCACTCCACGTCAGGGAGACCCTGACACAGCGGGCACTCCTCGTCAGGGAGACCCTGACACAGCGGGCACTCCTCGTCAGGGAGACCCTGACACAGCAGTCACTCCTCGTCAGGGAGACCCTGACACAGCGGGCACTCCTCGTCAGGGAGACCCTGACACAGCGGGCACTCCTCGTCAGGGAGACCCTGACACAGCAGTCACTCCTCGTCAGGGAGACCCTGACACAGCGGGCACTCCTCGTCAGGGAGACCCTGACACAGCGGGCACTCCTCGTCAGGGAGACCCTGACACAGCGGGCACTCCTCGTCAGGGAGACCCTGACACAGCAGTCACTCCTCGTCAGGGAGACCCTGACACAGCGGGCACTCCACGTCAGGGAGACCCTGACACAGCGGGCACTCCTCGTCAGGGAGACCCTGACACAGCGGTCACTCCTCGTCAGGGAGACCCTGACACAGCGGGCACTCCTCGTCAGGGAGACCCTGACACAGCGGGCACTCCTCGTCAGGGAGACCCTGACACAGCGGGCACTCCTCGTCAGGGAGACCCTGACACAGCGGGCACTCCACATCAGGGAGACCCTGACACAGCGGTCCTACATCAGGGAGACCCTGACACAGCGGGCACTCCTCGTCAGGGAGACCCTGACACACAGCAGACACTAACATCAGGAACATCTCCACACAAATCCATTTCCAGGGGTGCGCATCTGATACAGCCCTTAGAACACCACTTGAGATGCCTAAATCCACATCAGTGTCTGGCTCGACTCTCAGCTCCACCTCTGATTTCAGCTTCCTGCCTGTGTACATCCTGGAGAGCAACAGTAAGGGCTCCATTACTTGGGTTCCTGACACACACGAGAGACTCAGATTGAGTTCCAGGCTCGTGGCATGGCCATGGCACAGCCCAGCTGCTGCAGGTATCTGAGGAGTCCACCACTGGATGGGAGACCACTGTCTCAATGTTTGTCCATCTGTCTGTCTGTCTGTCTCTCTCTCTCTCTCTTGCCTTTTAAATAAATGAAAAAATATTATTCTATTTCCTTAACCTGGTAGATGACTTTTACAGTGCTTTATCACAGAACCCAGAATCCATACTGACCCTTGCCCCCCGCTGGGTGTAGGAGGGCCAGTCCTCTGTAGCGCGTGCAGGACCCACGTGAAGGCTCAGGGCAGGACCGCAGCAGGGCTGAACATCAAGGGCAAACTCCCTTCCCAGCCTCTCTCAGTTCTCCTGTCCACGAGAGGAAGCAAAGCCAGTGTGGCCCCCACCTCTCAAAGGGAAGTGTCTGTTCCTAGGAGCGACACACTCTGGCCAGCTGCTGGATGACTCCAGACCTCAGTTCCCTCGTCTGGGAATGAGGGTTAACGGCCTGGAAACCTCAGGCTGATGCACAGATCTGTGAGCACGCTGATGAAAGCTGGCTCACAGTGGCTGCCTTATATGCTCACAAAAGTGCTCTCTCTCAGGGAACTGCACAGAATCCAAGTTTTGTTTCGTTCTATAAGATTTATTTTATTTATTTGAAGGGAAAAGTGGTAAAAGAAACAGCTCCTCCATCTGCTGGTTCATGCCCCAGATGGCTGCCGTGGCCAAGGTCGATTCAGGCAGAAGTCAGCAGACTGGCGCTCCATCCAGGTCACCCACAGAGGGGACAGGGCCCAGGCCCTCGGCCATCCTCTGCTCTTTCCCAGGCACATTAGCAAAAGCTGGATCAGAAACCAAGTAGCTGCCAGCGTTGTACACAGCACCTCTCAGCTCACTGCCCCACAACTTTACATTTACTATGTCCCCACTGCAGATGAGTGTCAAAATCACATCATTTTCCAAAGCTTTAACAAAACCAGTGGGGGCAGGTTCAAGTCCCGGCTGCTCCACTTCCAATTCAGCTCTCTGCTATGGCCTGGGAAAACAGTAGAAGATGGCCCAAGTGCTTGGGCACCTGCACCCACGTGGGAGACCCAGAAGAAGCTCCTGGTTCAGATAGGTGCAGCTCCAGCCATTGCAGCCATCTGGGGAGTGAAACAGCAGATGGAAGACCTCTCTCTGTCTGCCTTTCAAATAAATAAATCAATCTAAAAAAAAAAAAACAAAAAAAAAAAACCAGTGGCAGAAATGGAAATACAAGCCAGGTCTAACCACCTGCGTAGACTTGTTTCCCCGTGAGAACACGCACTTCAGAACACCATTCCAGGCAGGCCTGGCACAGCAGGGTGAGCCAGGGACCCATCTCTGCTGCTGATCCAGCCTCCTGCTACTGCGCCCACACAGGAGAGAGGGAGCTCCCTGCTCCTGGCCCAGCCTGGCCCCACTCCAGATGTTGCAGCACTCCAAGAGTGAACTAGCAGACTGAAGAGCTCAATCACTCCCTCTCTTTGCCTTTCCAATAAATAAATAAATCTGCTTCTAAAAAGTCATTCTATTGTCCAGATTACTAAACTAGTCCTTAAAAACCGTCACTGAAAATCATGTTGGCAAGAGCTAATAAGCAGCTCCTGAGCAGGGCCAGCACTGTGGTGTAGCAAGTAAAGGTGCTGCCTGCAGTGCTGGATCCCATATGGACACTGGTTCAAGTCCCAGCTGCTCCACTTCCAATCCAGCCATCCGCTTTGGCTGGGAAAGCAGTGGAAGGTGGCCCAAGTCCTTCGGTCCCTGCACCCATGTGGGAGACCCAGAAGAAGCTCCTGGCTCCTGGCTTCAGATCAGCTCAGCTCCAGCATTTGGCGTATGAACCAGCAAATGGAAGACTGATTCTCTCTCTTTCCCTCTCTCTGCCTCTGCGTCACTCTACCTTTAAAATAAAAATAAAAATAAATCTTTAAAAAAAATATAGCTCCTGGCCAGCTCCACGGCGCACTTGGCTAATCCTCCGCCTATGGTGCCAGCACTCGGGTTCTAGTGCCGGTTGGGGTGCTGGTTCTGTCCCGGTTGCTCCTCTTCCAGGCCAGCTCTCTGCTGTGGCCCGGGAAGGCAGTGGAGGATGGCCCAAGTGCTTGGGCCCTGCACCCGCATGGGAGACCAGGAGGAAGCACTGGGCTTCTGGCTTCGAATCAGCACAGTGCACCGGCTGTGGCGGCCATTTGGGGGGGTGAACCAACGGAAGGAAGACCTTTCTCTCTGTCTCTCTCTCTCACTAACTATGCCTGTCAAAAAAATAAAAAATAAAAAAAAAAAAATATATATATATATATAGCTCCTAAGCATGCAAGAAAACATTTCCTAAACCCTCAAGCTTCTGTAATTTTAAGTGTCAAGGAAATTCTAGCTATTTCCTCTCCTATCTGTGGAAATCCTAAATAAAATCTCTTAATCATGATTTTAAACTAAGTATCCCAACCTTGGTGACAACATCAACTTAGAGTAGCTCCCACACTCCTCCCAGGGGACCTGGGGCTGCAACCAGAGACCAACAAGCACCAGGTGCCCTCCTGACCACCAGCCCCACAGGAGCAGAGAAGGCTGCCATGCTACCCCTGCTGCCTTCTACCAAGGCCAAGGTCTCTGGGCTGCTTTCAGTAGCTCATAGGGCCATCCTATGTGTCACTTTAAGACACGACGGTACAAACCATCTGGCAGAATAAAACAGAACCACTAAGTTCTTCCACCTTAAATAAAAGTTCTCCTTCCCAGCCTTGGATGAGCTGCCAGCACTAGATGGGTCCCCACCACCTCCACTCCCCAGGGCAGTCAGCTGTGTTCAAAGTGCTGCATCCTGCATTGAGAACCACAAACGGGGAAGCCTACGCCACAGCCCAGTCCTGGAGAAGGCAGGCCACCTGCGGGACCACCCGGCTGAGGAAATGGGTGAAGAGCAGTAGACAGTGTGGGAGGAAGACAGGAGCCCTTGCACAGCACAGATCTGTCCCAACTTACCAGACGACCAGACTCAAGCCACATGCTAGTGCCATGTGTCCACTGACCACAGCAGGACAAAGAACCTATTAGAGATGAGACCCACCAAACAGCACAGCATCACGTTGTCCCACAGGGCTCTCGAAGCAGCAGACCTGGGTACAGAAACTGGTTTTGCCTCTTTTTAGCCACTTTAATCCTGAACACTTAGTACATCTTAAGATCTCTCCACGAGCCCCTCAGGCAGCTACAAGACCTACAGGAGGCAAAATCAGAGCATCCTGGAGTCTGACTCCCGGCCGAGGCTCAACGGCATCAGCTGCACACGCTGGGGCAAGAACAGACAAGCAGGTGGCACCAGCACGGCTGGCCCCTGCTGCCACCATCGTGGCACACAGAGGCACACAGAGGTTCTACAACCCCAGACACAACTCCTCATAGATACCTTTTTATCTGAAGGGCTGGAGCTCTTGGACACCAGAGCAGCTTCGACAAGGCCCTGCTCCAGTAAGGAGTCATATTTTATGCTCCTCTTCCTGCTCCTTCTCGCCGTGTTTTCTGACTTTTGTCCATTTTCTTCTGGCTGGGACACATCAGCAGCGCCGTCACCACAAATGGAAGATTCAAAGAGAGGCTTTCCATTCATGTATGTTTTGGTGATCTTCAGCTTAATTTCTGGAGAGCCATTTTTGATAGGGGTAGTATTAGGAGGTGTCCCAATTCCTTTCATTTCCTGGGATTCGAAACGCAACTTGGCATCATGGGCACCAGGCTCTCCATTAAACACACGGGAAGTAAGATCTTTCAGCTTCTCCGCTGGGATGAAAGGAAGGGCATCGCGGCCATTGAACTTCTGCATGACGCCCTCCTGTATGCTGCTGGAAAGCTGGGCTTTGCTGAGGAACACGGAGCAGTCCCGATTCACCTCGCAGTTCTGGGTCTTTCCGTTCGCACCACCAAGGATTTCTGGTGCCTGCTTCATCTTTATGCACTTTACAACTTTCTGAACAGAAAGAGGACTTTTTTTGATGCTAAATTCCATCCAGCCCAGATGCTTCCGTTCTTAGAACACTACAGTATTAAAAAAGAAAATGCAACATATTACATTTAAACCCTAGGATAAATGTCAATAGTTCTACATTTCTGTGGGGTTTGGTGTTTTTTAAGACAATTTATGATGCTTTATAAAATGATTTAGATCACAAAGTACAGTTTTAATATCACAAAAATGACCCATCATCACAAAATGACAAAGTTGAAAGCAAAAACAAGGAGCTATTTAAAAAAAAAAAAAAAGTTACTTATTTATTTGACAATCAGGGCAACAGACAGATCTTCCATCTGGTTCACTTCCCAAAAGGCTGCAACAGCCATCCAGAAGCCAGGAACTCCATCCTGGTCTCCCACGTGGATGGCAGGATTCTAAGCACTTGGGCCATCTTCTGCCTTCCCAGGCACGTCAGCAGGAAGCTGGATCTGAAGTAGAACAGTCGAGACTCGAACCAACATTCCAGTATGTGATGCCGGTGTTAAGAGCCAGTGCTTAACCTGCTGTGCCACAACACTGGCCCCAACAAGAAACCATTTAAAGGAAGAATAAGGACAACTGTCAATCAAGGACAGACCACCACCAGCAACACTTAGTGTGGCCCTGAACACATAACGATCAAGTAATCCTCCCTGAAAGCCACATTACCACCTGCCTCAGGATGGCATGCACTTAAAGGAGCCCATGTGCAAGGCACCTGGTGTGCAGGCCTCGGCGAAGGACAGCAGGGAAGAGCTTGGAGTAAAATAAACCCTCCCACCACAGCTGAGACGGACTTCGAGGCAAAGACTCAGCAACATGCCCAAAATCACTTGGTCACAGAAATTCGAAATCAGATCTTCCAACTCCCAGCTCACTATTAGCTCCAGGCTGATGAAAAAAAAATGAAGAAGAGAGGTAACAGGAAGAAGCAGCGCACTGAATCAGCCCTGGGTTGTGCTCCACCAGGTGTCCGTCCCCATCTGCTCCTTGGCCAGGTCCACATGAAACAGTGCAGCACATGCGCGTGTGTGCAGCCATCCTCTGAGGATGGACCAGTCCAAGGCAACACTGTGAAGCCATGGGAACACACTGCACCACATGAGGCCGAAGTGCAGAGGGTGCACACTGGCGCCAGTGTGGTGATACAGGGTCTACACTGTGCAGCTGCAGCCCCCAGTCAGACAGCTGGTGAAGGGATCAGAGCCACAAAAGAACCAGGAGTAAAGAAAAGGCAGGGGCCGGCACTGTGGTGCAGCAGGTAAAGCCACCACCTGCAGTGCCAGCATCCCATACGGGTGCCAGTGCAAGTTCCGGCTGCTCCACTTCCCATCCAGCTCTCTGCTATGTCCTGGGAAGGCAGTGGAGGATGGCCCAAGTCCTTGGGCCCCTGCACCCACATGGGAGACCCGGAAGAAGCTCCTGACTTCAGTCTGGGCCAGCTCTGGCCATTGCGGCCCTTTGGGAGTGAACCAGCAGATGGAAGACCTCTCTCTCTCTCTGCCTCTGCCTGTCTTTAACTCTGCCTTTCAAATAAATAAATAAATCTTAAAAAGCGGGGTTGGTGGGGGGGGGGGGGGGAGTAGGGAAAACAACTGGCAGGAAGACCTGGCTGGGAGACATCTACCAAGGACACACCACCACAGACCCACTGAGGCCCTCTCAGAAAGCAGCAACCAGCAGCATGAGACACCAGGGGAACGAGGGAACAGGAAGGACCACAGATGCTCAGGGAGGCAGAGCAGTCTCAGTCCTCAACTGGGGACAACCGTATCCTGCAGGGACACTGAGTCCCACCTGGAAACATCTTCACTGTCACCACCGGGAGGCTGCTACCGACATCTGCTGGGCAGAGGCCTAACACCCTGTGAAGGATGGCCCACAACCACAAAGATCTGGCTCAAGTGCCCACGGTGCCAAGATGGAGACAGTCTGCTGTGGTGTCTGCAGCAGCTGAAGGGGAAGAAAAGAGAAGTTCACAACAATCTCAAGGGCAGACACGGTGGCCTCATGAGTTAAAGCTGCCGCTGGGGATGCCCATATCCCATATCAGGGTGCTGGTTCAAGTCCTTTCTGCTAATGCATCCTGTAAGACAGCAGATGACGGCCCAAGTATTTGGGTCCCTGTCACTCACAAGAGACCCAGATGGGGGCCAGCACTGTGGCGTAGTGGGTAAAGCCACCACCTGCAGTGCCGGCATCCCATATGGGTGCTGGTTCGAGACCCAGCTGCTCCACTTCCCATCCAGCTCTCTGCTATGGCCTGGGAAAGCAGTAGAAGATGGCCCAAGTCCTTGGGCCCTGCACATACATGGAAGACCCAGGGGAAGCTCCAGGCTCCTGGCTTCGGATTGGCTCAGCTCTGGCCATTGTGGTCATTTGAGGAGTGAACCAGAGGAATGGAAGACCTCTCTCTCTGTCTCTGGCTCTACCTATCTCTGTAACTCTTTCAAATAAATAAAATAATTCTTAAAAAAAAAAAAAAAAAAAAAAAACCACACACACACACACCACAAGAGAGACCCCAGATGGAGTTCCTGGCTCCTGACTTCAGCCTGGCACAGCCCTGGATGTTGTGGGCATATAGGGAGTGAACCAACAGATGAAAGATGTCTCTCTCTGCCTCTTCCTTTCTGTCACTTCTTCAAATAAATAAATAAGTAAATCCTAAAAAAAAGGACCCAAGTTCCAGTTCACCTGCACAGGCACCAGACAGCCTTTTTGTTTTTTCAAAGGTGTAACAGAATAGCTCCTCTTCCAGCTCCTACCAGACCAACTGTCCCACAAGTAAAAACTATAATCTTGTAACCAAATACAAAAAACGACAGGAAGGCCCTGGAACGCAAGGAGAGCAGAGAGAAAACACACGCAAGTCCGCTCCGCAAAGGCAGAACTGTCCTGACTCAACGCTCCAGCTCGTACCTGAGGGACTGGGGGGCAAAGCAGCAATGAAAGCAGAGGGGCGTCTCGAAGGGGACCCCGCGCTTTCCAGACCACCCCCAACTCTGTTCCTACTGACTGTTAAGCCCTTTCTTGAGGGCGGGGAGGGGGACTGTTGGTTTCTTTGTGTGTTTTGTCATTTTTTCCTCCCGACTGCTAAGTTGCACCTCCAGGTCTAGAATGGGTGTGCCCCTGGGGAGCACTCGGGGGACCCGACCAAACGACTTCCCTACAGGGGAAGCTGGACACAGCACACAGCTCCTCACCAGCAGTGGGACACTCCCAAGGAGCCAGGCACAGGTGGTGCGGAAGGTCTTCTGGAGAACAAGAACAGGAAATTACTGTTTTCATGACTTGCAGACTTGGGAAAGAAAAGCAGACACTGAAATAAAATCAGCTGCTGACTGAGTATAGCAGACTAGACACAGCTAAAGCAGAGTCAAAGACAGACTGAACAAATCATCAAGGAAAAAGTTGACAGAGACGAAAAATATTTGAGAGATTAAGAGACATTACAGCCGGCGCCGGGGCTCACTAGGTTAATCCTCCGCCTTGGGGCGCCGGCACACTGGGTTCTAGTCCGGGTCGGGGCGCCGGATTCTGTCCCAGTTGCCCCTCTTCCAGGCCAGCTCTCTGCTGTGGCCCGGGAGTGCAGTGGAGGATGGCCCAGGTCCTTGGGCCCTGCACCCCATGGGAGACCAGGAGAAGTACCTGGCTCCTGCCATCGGATCAGAGCGGTGCGCCGGCCACAGCACGCTGGCCATGGTGGCCATTGGAGGGTGAACCAACGGCAAAAGGAAGACCTTTCTCTCTGTCTCTCTCTCTCACTGTCCACTCTGCCTGTCAAAAAAAAAAAAAAAGATTTATTTTTATTTATTTGAAAGAGTTACAGAGAGAGGTAGAGACAGGAAGAGGTCTTCCATCCTCTGGTTCACTCCCCAGATGGCTGCAACGGCCAGAGCTGGGCTGATCCGAAGCCAGGAGTCAGGAGCTTCTTCCAGGTCTCCCACATGGGTGCAAGGGCCCAAGGACTTGGGCCATCTTCTCTCTGCCATAGCAGAGAGCTAGATCAGAAGAGGAGCAGTCGGGACTAGAACCAGCGCCCATATGGGATGCCGGCACTGCAGGCCAGGGCTTTAGCCCGCTTGTCATGTTACATTCAGTCACTGCCATCTTTTATTCAGCCATCACTGGTTTCTAAGGTAAGCGCTAAGACAGGCATTTGGAGCAGCAGTTAAAGACACTCCCTGGGACACCCACCTGTCATATCAGAGTACATGTGTTTGAGTCTTCGCTTCACTTCCAATTCTGACTTTCTGCTAATGCACACTCTGGGAGGCATCAGGTGATGGTTCACGTATTTGAGCCCCTTCTGCCCACACCCACGTAAGACCCAAATTGAGTTCTGAGTTCCTAATTTCGCTCTGTCCAATCCCTGGTGTTGCAGACATGAAGATCTCTGTCTCTCTGCCTTTCAAATAAATCAATTAAATAAAATTTCCAAAAATAAGTTCATTAAGTACTTAAGAATTATATAACTATTTACATTTCACAGAATACATGTAGCATGACCTGACGAAGTCTAGCTGGGGAGGACAAGCAGTCCCCGTGGGACGACACGGAACAGAAGAGAAAGGGGACTGAGGGTTCAACGCAATCACTGAGTGGCAGGCTCCATTCCAGCATTCAGAAATCCAGCAGTCAGGGCCGGCGCTGTGGCGTAGCAGGTAAAGCCACCCTCTGCGAGACAGCATCCTGTATGGGCACTGGTTCAAGTCCCGGCTGCTCCACTTGCAGTCCAGCTCTCTGCTGTGGCCTGGGAAAGCAGTGGAAGATGGCCCAAGTGCTTGAGCCCTGCACCCGCAGGGGAGACCCAGAAGCAGCTCCTGGCTTCAGAACAGCTCAGGCTCCGGCCATTGTGGCCCTTTGGGGACTGATCCAGAGGATGGAAGATCTCTCTCTCTCTCTCTCTCTCTCTGCACTCGCATGGGAGACCAAGAGGAAGCACCTGGCTCCTGGCTTCGGATACACGCAGTGTGCTGGCTGTAGCAGCCATCTGGGGGGTGAACCAATGGAAGGAAGACCTTTCTCTCTGTGTGTGTTTCTCTCTCACTAACTGCCTGTCAAAAAATGAAAAAAAAAAAAAAAAGAAAAAAAAAAGTAAAAGATCTCCAGAAGTGTTGGGTCCCAAACATTAACGTAACTACCAGAAGGTACATTCTCCAAAGGAAGGAAACCGATGAACCAGCTCACAAAGCAAGCAGCGGGCACGCTGCCGGCTGCGGGAGAGTGCAGCCCAGAGCAAGCCGACAGCGCTCAGGAAAGAGGTCCTCACAGAGAAAAGCACAACTAACAGAGCTCATGCAGACGACCATTCCCAAAGGTCTTTCACACAACTGGAAATCCTTGGGCTGCACTGGAAATGGAGAACTAAACAAGCAAAAACTCATTACCACCAGGAAAACAAAACACCATGCAAGAAAGTAGTACCCATCACAGTGTATGGTTTTAGCCTAACAATGTAACAATTTGTAAACATTCATTTAAACCAAAATCACCATAAAGTATAGTAGATTAAAGACGCCCAATGACCGTCACTCACCCCACCAAGAAATGAAGTCTATTTCTCCCCTCCCTTGAGTTGGGTCTAACTCCACGGCTTTCACCAACAGAACATGGCAAACTGACATGGTGTTACCCCCTTCCTTACAGACCCCGCCACCCTGCTTCAAGGAAGCCCAAGTAATCTCACGGAGACCCGTGCTACAGGGCTTGCGGCCCATGGCCAACAGACCCTGCCAAGAGCCCACCTACAGCTAGCGCCAACAAGTCAGCTATGTGCACAACACAAGCTGACCCCAGACAGAGCGAAAGGAGAAGCTTCAACTGGCTAACCAAGTCCAAACTGCCAAAGTGGGGACTGGCACTGTGGCACAGAAGGTTAAGCCTCCGCCTGTAGTGTTGGCATCCCACATGGGCACCAGTGGAGTCCTGGCTACTCCATTTCCAATCCCGCTCCCTGCTAACGCGCCTGGGAAAACACAGAAGATGGCCCAAGTCCCTGGGCCCCTGCACCCACAGGAGAGACCTGGAGGAAGCCCCTGGGCTCCACCTGAGCCAGCCCCAGTGGTTGCGGCCATTTGGGGAGTGAACCAGCAAGCAGAAGATCTCCCCGCACCCCACCTCTGGCTCTCCTCTGTAACTCTTGACTTTCAAATAAATATGTAAATATTTTTTAAAAAGCTTGTCAAAGTGGAAACAAATAAATGCAGTGTTTTCAGCCACTAAGTTACGAAATAGATAAGCAAAACTCCCTCCCTAACATCCAGACTATCGGGAAGAAATAGGAGAGTGGGAGGCAGAGGGTTAAGAAAATTAACCCTCTGGGGCTGGCTCTGTGGCACAGCGGGTTAAGTGGGTTAAGCCACCGCCTGCAGTGCCAGCATCCCAGATGGGCGCCAGTTTGAGACCCAGCTGCTCTACTTCTGATCCAGCTCTCTGCTGTGGCCTGGGAAATCAGTAGCAGATGGCCCAAATGCTTGGGCCCCTGCACCCACCTGGGAGACCCAGAAGAGGCTCCTGGCTTCAGATCGGCACAGCTCCAGCTGTTGCAGCCAATTGGGGGAGTGAACTAGTGGATGGAAGACCTCTCTCTCTTTCTGTCTCTTCTTCTCTGTGTAACTCTGCCTTTCAAATAAATAAATAAATCTTAAAAAAAAAAAATGGGGCTGGCACCCTGGTGCAGTAGATTAAAGCCCCAGCCTGCAGCACCGGCATCCAATACGGGCGCCAGTTCAAGTCCTGGCTGCTCCTCTTCCGATCCAGCTCTCTGCTATGGCCTGGGAAAGCAGAAGAAGATGGCCCAAGTCCTTGGGCTCCTGCACCCACATGGGAGACCCTGAAGAAGCTCCTGACTCCTGGCTTTGGATCGGCTCCGCTCTGGCTGTTGCAGTCATTGGGGGAGTGAACCAGTGGAATGGAAGACCTCTCTCTCTCTTTTTTTTTTTTTTTTTTTTTAGATTGATTTTATTTATTTGAAAGACAGAGTTACACAGAGAGGTAGAGACAGAGAAAGAGGTCTTCCACCCATTGGTTCACTCCCCAGATGGCCGCAACAGCCGGAGCTGCACCGATCCGAAGCCAGGAGCCAGGAGCTTCCTCCGGGTCTCCCATGTGGGTGCAGGGACCTAAGGACTTGGGCCATCCTCCACTGCATCCCCAGGCCACAGCAGAGAGCTGGATCAGAAACGGAGCAGCCAGGACCAGAACCGGCGCCCATATGGGGTACCGGCGCCCATATGGGATGCCGGCACTTCAGGCCAGGGCGTTAACCCGCTGTGCCACAGCGCCAGCCCCTTAACTCTGTCTTTCAAATAAATAAAGAGGAAAGGAGGGAAGGAGGGAAGGAAGGAAACTACCCCTCCTTATCTTCCACTGATAAGATTTAATACGTAAGTCTGGGTGCCAGCAGTGTGATCCAGCAGCTTACGCAGCCACCTGCAATGCTGGTATACCAAGCTGGAGCACCAGTTCATGTCCCAGCTGCTCAGCTTCTAGTCCAGCTCCCTCACGTGCCTGGGAAAGCAGTGAGGATGACCCAGCGCTTAGGCCCCTGTCCCACATCGGGGACCTGAAGAAGTTACTGGTTCCTGGCTCCTGGCTTCAGATCAGCCCAGCCCCAGCTGTTGCCGCCATTTGGGAAGTGACCCACTATCTCTTTCTCTGTCTTATTTATGTATTTGAAAGGCAGAGCTAGAGAAGGAGGGAGACAGAGATCTCCCATCAGCTGGTTCATTCCCCAAGTGGCCTCAATGGCGAGGGTTCTGCCAGGCTGAACCCAGGAGACAGCAGTTTCTTCCAGATCTCCCACGTGGGTACAGGGGCCCAAGGACTTGGTCCATCCTCTGTTGTTTTCCCAGGTGCATTAGCAGGGAACTGGATCAGAAGTGGAGCAGCCAGGACTCAATTCTGAGCCCATATGGGGTACCGGGGCAATTTTACCTGCTACCCCAATAAATAAATTAAAAAAAAAAAGGGGGGGGGGAGGAAGGAAACGCACATCCTTGAATAAAATTTACATAAACTCTAAGGCTGGAACTCACACCCCAGTTTCTGCTACATCATTTCCTGCCATCACTCCTGTCCTGGAAACTCCCAGCTAGAGAGGACAGCAGCCAGGAAATGCCGGGGGCACCACAGGCCTGGGGGACCAGCTCAGAAACAGCTGCGCGACAGCGGAGACTAGACAGACTGCCCGGCAGCACAGCACAGCCAAGAACAGGGCCAGGCTAGGGGCCAGAGCCCTGCTCAGATCTCCACGTGCGCCTCCATGCTCCAGCTCACACTCCGTCCCAAGGGGCCACCTGGGACTCCACCGAGGCAGGAGGGGTGAACCAGCAATGGGGCTCTTTCCATGTTTCTCTCAAATTAAAGAATAATTTTTAAAGTAATTGATTAAATTGATTAAAACCTTACACACACACACACAGCAAAATTTCCTTTACCTCAAGTTTATTGTCTTACAAAAATAAGCAGGAGTCCCCACCCCAAGGGAAACAGAGAAGGTAATGATTCCTAATTGGTTGTTACTACTTCTTCTGAACCAACAGACAGCCCTCAACTATACTCCGCCGATCCACAGGGCTCACGTGAGTCACTGGACCAACCTGACTTCTGCCGTTGACTGACCCAGCCCACTACTGAGATCCCTACTGCAGCCAAGAACGTACTGGTATCTGAGAAATGCAGACTAGTCCGGTCTCCAAAGGCAGACCCTTGACAAACAAGAATCACTATTAGGGCCAGCGCTGTGGCACAGCAGGTAAAACCAGTCTGCAGCACCAGTGTTCCATATGGGCGCCAGTGCAAGTCCCAGCTGCTCCATTTCCGATCCAGCTCCCTGCTAATGCACCTGGGAAAACTGTGCAGGATGACCCAAGTGCTTAGGCCTCTGCACCCACGTGGGAGGCCCAGAAGAAGCTCCTGGCTCCTGCCTCCTGGCTTCAGCTCAGCTCCGGCCCTTGCAGCCATTTGGGGAGTGAACCAGCTGATGAAAGACCTCTCTCTGTGTGTCTCTACCTCTCTCTGTAACTTTCAAATAAAATAACTTTTTAGGGGTTGGTGCTGTGGCACAGAGAGTTAACGCCCTGGCCTGAGGCACTGGCATCCCATATGGGCACTGATGCGAGTCCCGGCTGCTCCACTTCCAATCCAGCTCTCTGCTGTGGCCTGGGAAAGCAGTGGAAGATGGCCCAACTCCTTGGGCCCCTACACCCACGTGGGAGACCCAGACGAAGCTCCTGGCTCCTGGCTTCGGATCAGCACAGCTCCAGCCGTTGCAGCCATTTGGGGAGTGAACCATCAGATGGAAGATGTCTCTCTCTCTCTTTCTCTCTCTCTGTGTATCTCTGACTTTCAAATAAATAAATATATCTTTTAAAAAAATAACTTTTTAGGCCGGCGCCGCGGCTCACTAGGCTAATCCTCCGCCCAGTGGCGCCGGCACACCGGGTTCTAGTCCCGGTTGGGGCGCTGGATTCCGTCCCGGTTGCCCCTCTTCCAGGCCAGCTCTCTGCTGTGGCCAGGGAGTGCAGTGGAGGATGGCCCAGGTGCTTGGGCCCTGCACCCCATAGGAGACCAGGAAAAGCACCTGGCTCCTGGCTCCTGGCTCCTGCCATCAGATCAGCGCGGTGCGCCGGCCGCAGCGCGCCGGCCGCGGCAGCCATTGGAGGGTGAACCAATGGCAAAGGAAGACCTTCCTCTCTGTCTCTCTCACTGTCCACTCTGCCTGTCAAAAAAAATAATAAAATAAATAAAAAATAAAAAAAATAACTTTTTAAAAAGTTTATTTTACAGATTTTAGAACTCAAAAGAATCCAATAAACTGTACACAATTTATTTTAGGCAAAGAACAATGAGAAAAACTAACTTTTCCACACGCAACTTTCTCAGTGACCTCCATCTGTAGGCTTTCATTTTGGGTAGTGCTGCTTCTATTAAAACGTCATTTTGGGGTCAATGTGGTGGCGGAGCAGGTAAAGCCACTGCCTGCAGCAACAGCATCCCACATGGCGCCGGTTCGAGTCCCAGCTGCTCCACTTTCAATCCAGCTCTCTGCTGTGGCCTGGGGAAGTGGTAGAAGATGGCCCAAGTCCTTGGGCTCCTGCACCCGTGTGGGCGACCAGGAGGAAACTCCTGACTCCTGGCTTCGGATCGGCACAGCTCTGGCTATTGTGGCCATTTGGGGAGTGAACCAGCGGATGGAAGACCTCCCTCCCTCCCTCCCTCCTTCTCTCTCTCTAACTCTTTCAAATAAATAAATAAATCTTGTGTTTAAAAAATGTCATTTTTCTCTCCCCCCAAGGCAGAGCAAGCTGCCTGGAGTCAGACAAGCTTCTCGCACTCTCATGCCACGGCAAGCCCGCATCCATCCTGGGCTGCACACCAAACATCCCAACAGGAGAGAAGCGAGGGACGTCGGGAGCAAGAGCTGCAGGAGCCTCACCCAGCACTGGGCGGCGCCCAGCAGCATGCCGCCGACCCAGACCAGCCATGGCGTTCCGAGTCCCACCACCTGCTCTCAGTGTGCTCTCTGACTGGCCCAGCGCTCAGGCCAGCAGGCAGGGTGAGGATCCTCGCTGTGCAAACAATAAGGAGCAAAGGAATCAAGAGAGCAGGCACAGCGTTCAGTGAAGGCTCCACTAAGGAACTGACGTGAGAGCAAAGCTGGCGGGTGACATTTCTGTTTCTTAAAGGGCTTTCTCTTTGTTCTGAACTCTGAAGCTGAAGCAAACATAAATGCTTACAGAAAGACCATCAGCACAGTGAGGCGGTTCCATCAGACACAAGCTTAGGTCTCAGCACTAACGCGACTTACCAATTTTACAAAGAATCCTTGCTAGCTAAGCCGGTCCACTTCTCACATCCCCAAGCCCAGTGCCAGCCAATCACCACAGCTTGACCAGGACTCACCAGTCTCCTAACTGGCTTATGCACCAGGAGACTGGAACGTGTCAGAGTCGCAGTCAGTCTGGGGGACCTGGGAATCTGCATTTCTAACCATTTCCAGTGACTGATGCTGCCAGTCTGAGGACCAGGCTTCCCAACCACTGCACTAGGTTATGGTGCAGTAACAAGCCCAAAACCAGGTGCTACTTGGCTCAACCCAAAAGCTTCTTTCTGGCACACTTCCATTTGTTTCCAACAATGAGAAACAAGCAAAAGCAAAGCGCGTGGCTCTTAGAGTTTCCACCAAACTAGACCAACGCAATCTACACTGGACTCTGAGGAACAGGCTTTCCCGAGGAAACGGGCTCGTGTCCTGGCCCCTATCCTCACTTAAAACCCTCAAGGGCCTCCCACGCCCCTGGGTTAAAAACACTTCCCAGGCCCGAGCATTTGGTCTAACGGTTGACACTGCTCGGGATGCTGACTGCAGTCCATTCCAGAGAACCCAGGTTCAAGTTCTGGCTCCACTCCCAACTCCAGCTTCCTGCTACTGCGCACCCTGGTAGGAATCAGGTGCCGGCTCAAATCGCTGGGTCCCTGCCACCCATAGGGGAGACCAGGATTCAGTTCCTGGCTCTCAGCTTCAGCCTGGCCTGCCCCTAGCTATGGGAGCCATGTGGGGAGTGAACCAGTGGTGGGAGATCTCTGTCTCTCTCAATAAATAAGTGTTTTAAAAACTTGACAGAGCCTGGAAGAACTTGCCTGGCTGCTCTCCCCCAAGTTTCCTTCCGCTCCATCACAGGGCCCTTGCACAGGCCCTTCCCCTACAGAGCCAAGCCGCCCCCTGCTGCCCTGCATCGGCAACCACCCTGCCACAAAGGCTTCCCCGACCCCTTCAGAACACCCTCCCTGCGAAACACACCTAGATGCTTCCTTCAGTCTGCTTTTTGTTATGGGGAATTCTAAAACACATAAACATGGACAGAACAGGCGGAAACCCTCCACCACAACACAGGCCAGTCCTGTTCTAGCCACACACTCCCCCTCCCCCTCCCCCCTTCCACAGAGCAGCTCACCACCTCATCAGCAGATGGCTGTGTGCAGCTCTCAAAGGCAGGGATACTTCTCTACATTTATTCAATTTTTAACCTATTTCAAAGGCAGAACAGCAGCAGCAGAAGAGATCTTCCATCCACTGATGCACTATCCAAATGCCTGCAACAGCCCAAAACTCCATCCAGGGCCCCCAGGACCTGAGCCACCACCGGCCCCTCCAGGCTGGGCAGAGACAGGCTGCGACTCTGGCACTCCCACATGGGCTGGGGCGTCCCAGCACTCTACACTGTGCAAAATGCTTCCTCCTGTGTTTTCATCCATGGAACAAATAATTCAGTAACAGATCTATACCACTGACGAGCCAAAACCCGTGTTCTTAGTCCCACGGAATTACAGACCTGCGAGGAGACCAAAGATCATCTCTGAAAAACCCACAAAATAGTCTTGCCAAAGTTAGTGAGCCTGAACCTGATCAAACTTCCATTTTAGCAATCAATCTGCAGGAAATACAGAGGCAAGAAGAACAAGCTAATCTCCACCACAGGCTGCCATTAGCGAAACTAGAATGTGAACAAGGAAAGACAGGGCAGTGGGAGACGAGAGCCTGGAGGCAGGTGAGCGGACCTCAGTACACAGGGCTCACCTGCAGCTGTCAGCCAACCGTCAGAGACAACACCAGCACTGCTTTTGATATCTGGGACAACCAGAATCTGGAACACTGATCAGTTATTAGGATTGTTGTTTTTTGCTGGTTTTGCTGATAGTGGTTTTTTTACATTTAAAAAAGTACTCCCTGGGCCAGTGCTGTGCAGCGGGATAAGCCACCACTCGCAGCATCCACATGCCTTGTATCAGAGTGCTTGGGATGGTGTCTCGCCTCTGCCTCTGCTTCCTATCCAGTTGCCTGCAAAAGCACGGCGCAGGCTCAAACACACATGTGCCTCCATGCTGCGGCCATCTGGGCAGTGAACCAAGACCCTCCTCTGCCTCTGGTTCTGTCTTCGCAAATAAAAATAATGTTTTAAAAAATAGTGAGACGGCTCGGTGGCGTAGTAGGGTTAATCCTCTGCCTGAGGTGCCAGCATCCCATGTGGGCACCAGTTCTAGTCCCGGCTGCTCCTCTTCTGATTCAACTCTCTGCTGTGGCCTGGGAAAGCAGTAGAGGATGGCCCAAGTGCTTGGGCCCCTGCACCCCCATGGGAGACCCCGAAGAAGCTCCTGGCTCCTGGTTTCAGATCAGTGCAGCTCCGGCCGTTGCAGCCATCTGGGGAGTGAACCAACGGAAGGAAGACTTTCTGGCTGTCTCTCCCTCTCACTGTCTGTAACTCTACCTCTCAAACAAATAAAAATCTTAAAAAAATAAATAAACAAACAGGGTCGGCACTGTGGCTCAGTAGGTTAAGCCTCTGTCTGCAGCACTGGCATCCCATATGGGCACCGGTTTGAGTCTTGACTGCTCCACTTCTGATCGATCCAGCTCCCTGCTAGTGACCTAGGAAAGCAGCAGAAAACGGCCCAAACACTGACCTGGAAGAAGCTCCTGGCTCCTGGCTTCAGACTGGCCCAGCTCCAGCTGTTGTGGCCATCTGGGTAATGAACCAGCAGATGGAAGACCTCTCTCTCTGTCTCTCCCTCTGTCTGTAACTCTGCCTCTCAAATAAATATTTATTTAAAAAAAGACACAAGTCCACTGCCCTGACAAAATGTAACATCCTACCTTCCTCCATGAGTACACAGCTGTAAGTTAAAATTGTCTCTGACAGGCAGAATGGTAGGGCAGCACTGGGCTCCCCCTTCTCTCCTCCCCTGCTCCCCTCTCTTGCGGTCACCCTGCCCCATCACTGCCACTCTCCCTCTCCTGCAGCCAACCACTCTTCTCTGTGCCCACCTCCGGTGCTTTGGAAGGCCATGGTTTCCTAGCCCTGATACTGGTCCTCAAGCTTCCTCTCTGTCCTCTGCCACTACACACGGCCCCCCATCCTTGCAGGGTCACTCAGGACACACAAGTCCATTCATAGCACCCTTGAGGCAGTTACGCCCTCCCATATCATACAGAGGATCTGTTCATTCAAATAGTCACTAAAAGCCTGCTATTCGGGTACCACCCTAGGCACTAGGGATATGACAGTGTTTGAAGTCAAGAAGTCCCCACCATCAAATACACAGAAGTAAAAATGCAAAAGGTCAGGGCCAGTAATGTGGCGTAGCGGGTCAAGCCGCCACCTTCAGTGATGGCATCCCACATGGGCTGCTCCACTTCCGATCCAGCTCTCTGCTGTGGCCTGGGAAAGCAGCGGAGAATGGCTCAGGTCCTTGGGCCCCTGCACCCGCGTGGGAGACCTGGAGGAGGATCCTGCCTCCTGGCAGGCATGGCTCCAGCCGTTGTGGCCAATTGGGGAGTGTGCAGATGGAAGAACTCTCTCTCTCTCTCTCTGCCTCTCCTCCCTCCCTCCCTCCCTCCCTCTCTCTCTCTTCTCTCTCTCTCTCTCTCTGCCTCTCCTCCCTCCCTCCCTCCCTCCCTCTCTCTCTCTCTTCTCTCTCTCTCTCTCTGCCTCTCCTCCCTCCCTCCCTCTCTCTCTCTCTGCCTCTCCTCCCTCCCCCCGCCTCCTCTCTCTCTCTGCCTCTCCTCTCTCTGTGTAATTCTGGCTTTCAAATAAATAAATGTTTTTTTAAAAAAATGAACAAATGTACAAGGCCAGGAAGATGAGTGCTGCGGTGGAGAAGTTGAGGCGAATCCAACGGCAGCAAGGTGTTCAAATTAGTGATGTGGGGAGGTCTGAGCCAAGACCTCAAGAAGAGCAAGGAGGGGCTGGCATCGCGACACAGCAGGTTAGGCCACTGCCAGCATCCCATAGAAGCACCAGTCCAAGTCTCAGCTGCCCCACTTTTTTTTTTTTTTTTAATTTTTTGCCAGGCAGAGTGGACAGTGAGAGAGAGAAAGACAGAGAGAAGGGTCTTCCTTTGCCGTTGGTTCACCCTCCAATGGCCGCCGCGGCCGGCGCGCTGCGGCCGGCGCATGGCGCTGATCCGATGGCAGGAGCCAGGTACTTCTCCTGGTCTCCCATGGGGTGCAGGGCCCAAGTACTTGGGCCATCCTCCACTGCACTCCCTGGCCACAGCAGAGAGCTGGCCTGGAAGAGGGGCAACCGGGACAGAATCCGGCGCCCCGACCGGGACTAGAACCAGGTGTGCCGGTGCCACAAGGCGAGGATTAGCCTAGTGAGCCTTGGCGCCAGCCAGCTGCTCTACTTTCAATCAAGCTCCCTGCTCACGTGCCCTGGAAAGCAGAGGAAGATGGCCCAGGAATCTGTGCCCTTCACCACCCGATAGGATACCCAAATATAGCTCCAGGCTTTAGCCTGCCCAGCCCCAGCTGTTGCAGCCATTTGGGGAATGAACCAGAGGATAGACGACCTCCCTCTCTCCCTCTCTCTCCTTTTCTCTCTGAAACTCTTGCTTCTCAAATAAATAAATCTTTAAAAAAAAAAAAAAAAAAGAAAAAGAAAAAGAAAAAAGCATAAGGGTGGGCATTGTGGTGCAGCAGCTGAAGCCAGCTCTTGGGACTCCTACATTGCATAGTGCCTGGTTCAAGTCCTGGCTACGCCACTTTTTTTTTTTTTTTTTTTTTTTTTTTTTTGACAGGCAGAGTGGACAGTGACAGAGAGAGACGGAGGGAAAGGTCTTCCTTTGCCGTTGGTTCACCCTCCAATGGCCGCCGCGGCTGGCGCGCTGCAGCCGGCCTGGAAGAGGGGCAACGGGGACAGAATCCGGCGCCCCGACCGGGACTAGAACCCGGTGTGCCGGCACCGCAGGTGGAGGATTAGCCTAGTGAGCCGCGGCGCCGGCCAGCTACACCACTTCTGATCCAGCTTCCTGCCTCTGTGCGAGGGAGGCAGCAGGTGACAGCTCAGCACAGGAGAGCTGGAGCCCGACCTGGCCCAGCCCGGTTGTTACGGGAATCTAGGAAGAGACCCAACAGATGGAAGCTCTCTCTCATCAGTCGCTCTGCCTTTCAAACAAACAAACAAACCTTTAAAAAGGGCAAAGATCAAGTCTGGCAGTCATCTGAAAGAGGGCGCCCAGGCTGGAAACGGCTGGGAGGCATCGTGCATGGCAAGCCAGCAAGGGGAAGGGAAGCACCAAGTGGGAAAGGCCTACCTCTACGGGCTTCCACACCAGGCAGGAATCAGGATGGCGCCCCAGCACTAGGGCCGAGCCGAGACCCGAGAGAATTAACAGCAAGAGCAAGCCTCGCCCACGCACGCTTCACACCCCTGGGGGTGGGGGCAGAGCAAGTAACAGCTGACCAGGCAAAGGCCCAGGTGAAACATGGCAGACACAGAGGGATGAACAGATGTGGCAAGGCCACAACAAGAAACAGGTGAGAGCCAGACCGTCCAGAGAGAGACTGGTCTTGAACCCCAAACGGCAATGAGACGCTTGAAGGCCGGGGACTCACAGGACCACTCCAGTGTTTCAGAAAGACCAGGCAAGGTGTGCACAGCTGACAGAAGGCAGTGAAACTAGTCAGAGGTGTGATCCTAATCCGCTTGCCTGCACACAAAAGCAGTAAACACACACACGAGGGGCCAGTGCTGTGGCGCACTGGGTTAAGCCAGGGCCTGCAATGCCAGCATGACATATGGGCGTGGTTCAAATCCCAGCTGTTCCACTTCCGATGCACCTCCCTCAAAACACAGCTGAAGATGGCCCAAATGTTTGGGCCCCTGCCACCCACATGGCTCCTAGCTTCAGCGTGGCCCAGCCCCAGCTGTTGAGGCCATCTGGGAGGTGAACCAGCAGATTTCTCTCTCTCTCCCCCTATCACTCTGTAACTCTGCCTTCCGAATAAATAAATCTTAAAAAAAAAAAAAAAGTGCATGTGAAAGTAATCGACACACAAAAACATCATTAATATATATAAGAACCCTCTAACAGTATAACAAAATTGTTTTTTAATTTATTTGACAGATAGAGTTAGACAGTGAGAGAGAGACACAGAGAGAAAGGTCTTCCTTCCGTTGGTTCACCCCTCCAAATGGCCGCCATGGCTGGAGCTACGCCAATCCAAGGCCAGGAACCAGGATGGTTCCTGGTCTCCCATGGGGTGCAGGGCCCAAGCACTTGGGCCATCCTCCACTGCCTTCCCAGGCCACAGCAGAGAGCTGGACTGGAAGAGGAACAACCAGGACTAGAACCCGGCGCCCATATGGGATGCCGGCACCGCAGGTGGAGGATTAACCAAGTGAGCCATGGCGCTGGCCAAACAGTATAACAAATTTTTTA